>NC_071355.1:9776767-10424517 GCF_943734655.1 Sabethes cyaneus | reverse complement strand
ACTGCAGTATCTCGAAAAGGGGAGATCTGGTTGGCGTCGCCGATCAGGGTACTAGGTTCATAAACCTAGTCATCCCTGATTGGCACATGTCTCGCTCCAGCTACCAGCCTGTCACTTCCTCAATAAGTGATAAGTAAGCTCGAATCGTATAGTAAAATAATAAAACGGGGCATACCACAATAGTTCAAAATACTGCACGCAGTGGTAAGAGTACCTAACAGACGAGGGATAGATTTGTTTATAGACTGCAAGGCGGTGTACGATTCAGTTAAACGAAATTAGCTGTGGCAGATTATGTCTGAACATGGTTTTCCAACAAAACTGTTTCGGCTGATACGTGCTACCCTTGATGGTTCAAAATCAAGCTCCAGAACAGCGGGTGAGACATCGGACTCATTTGTGACGTTAGATGGTTTGAAGCAAGGTGACGGACTATCGAGTCTGCTGTTCAACATTGCATTGGAAGGTGCTATTCTAAAGGCTGGCGTGCAGAGAAGCGGTACCATCATCATGAAATCTCATATGCTCCTAGGGTTCGCGGACGACATCGATATCATCGGTGTTAACCATAGAGCTGTGGAAGAAGCGTACAGGCATCTTAAGGAGGAAGCTGCGAGGATAGAGCTTATCATAGATTCTACCAAAACAAAGTATGTTGTGGCTGGTAGAGTGCCATGAAGCGGTGGTAGAGTGTTGGAATTGCGGTGGTGATAGATCGAGATACTTTGAAGTGGTCAACGAATTTGTTTACCTTGGTACGTGTGACATGTGACAACGATGTGAGCTGTGAAGTAAAAAGGAGAATAGCGGCTGCCAACAGAGCCTTTTATGGATTGCGCAGCCAGCTGAGGTCTCGTAGCCTGCAACTCCGTACAAAACTCGCACTCTATAGGACGCTAATTCTTCCGGTGGTACTCTACGACCACGAAGCGTGGACGTTGAAAGATAGTGACCGACGAGCTCTTGGCGTTTTTGAGCGTAAGTTCCTGCTATCAATTCTTGGCGGTATATTAGACGAACGCGTGTGGCTAAAAAGGGGAAGGGGAGATACAAATAAGTAAAAGTGACTGTAATTATCTTGCATTTAGACCTTTATAAGTTGTGTGAGTGGTCCAAATCTAAAAGAGAATGTATAAACTTAAACTCATGTTTGTTGACATGAACTTTTATAATGAGGTTAGGCTTTAAAAACGGTAGACTTATTAGAAAGTAGGGACAAAGTAATGAAATCATATGTGTTTCATAGTATCATAGAGTGGAATAAGACGTGAAGGGAAAATAGCGGAAAATTACATGAAGCAGTCATTGAAGCAACACATTTCATTCCACCAAGCTGAGGGATCTACGCGTAACAGCAGTTTAGTGTGCTACCATCACTGGCGAAATTGCGTTATTTTTAAACAGAAATTGTGTCTCGTCCACGTCTATTGTAGTCGACTACCGATAGAGAAATTTAAATAGTTTTCTACCAGCGACGGGGATTTCCCCGGGGTTGAAAATCTCAGGCGAGCGAGTGTGAGACGCATAGCATCCAAAGTTTACTTCACGCAAGCCTACGACAAACAACTGCTGGTACTGTGTGCATACATTCTGCTACCTACAGACTCGCGAGTGTACAGCCTCATAGTAACTCTCTGTACATTCCGCCCGCGAATTCAAAGCTCACGAGCTGTCAATAGATCGCGAGCACGAGCGGCACACTAGGATGTGTGGATACGGATTTTAGTTTACTTCTTTTCTTCTTCATTTTACACCCTCGCTTACACACTCGGGTAAGTGTGCGAGCCATTGCGAGCGATGATAGGTATCAACTGCTGGGTTGCAATGACGAGCGTAAGCAACGACCGTGGCTGATAACTAAATAGCAAAGTAAAGCAAAGCCTAGGTGCTATATTCCGTTATCGAAACTTGACCTTCTGTTTTTTTATACGGCAGACTTTGCAGCCAGCGGTTAGTGTGCAGGACATTTGCAGGGAACGGATGGAAGACCAGCGAAAACAAAATTTAGTAGAGTACCCGACAAAGGCCGACGACTTTGAGGAAGACTCCGTACGGGGCGAATGAAGAGCGGCAGCTCAAGACCGAGAAACGTGGAGACGGCTGTCTACAGTCCTGAATTCGGCTTCTTGGATTCGATAAGTGGATTGTCGCCGAAAATTGATTGAATTGAAGATTGCAAGAGTCGAAAGATGTCGGCAGCTGCTCAAGCGGCACGGTGATTGTGAAATTCTTTTTTCGAATGAAAACATGTTTCTGCTACAGGATCACTTGAACATCTTTCTGATATTACTCGGTATAAACTGGCTATTCAAAGGTTCCAGCATGTTTCCAGAGTTATGGTATGGGGATGTTTTTCTTAAAAATTTGAAGGTCCTATTGCTGTTTATTGAACCTGGTGTTCTCATCGTCAAAAAAACGCTAGAAGAGTGAACAACACTGCTTCCAACGAGATTCTGCACCGTCCCACCAGGCGAGAGCTACACAAGCTTGGTGTGAGGACGATTTTCCAGATTTACTTCTTCGAAAGAGTGCCTGCCTCTTCGCCTGATTTGAATCCTCGAAAGAAATGAACAGGATAAAAGTTTCGTCTATTCTTTCTTGAGCACTTATTACCAATAATTCCGTCGTTAGGATTCATAATGGCGTCTAATGATATGAAAATTGCATTGCATTATGCGACTTTTTGGAACGCGAAGAGTTGTACAAGTAGTTGGGAGATAAAAAGGGGGTTTGCCTTGAGCTAGATTGGGTACTCAGCTATTTATAAAATTCGTTGGGGCATACCGCGGGTTCCAGGAGCAATTACCGGTAGATTGGTTCGACCTACAAGAAGAACCAACTCTCTTGTTATTTAGGTCGTGACCGTTGCTGGAGAATTTAATTTGGGTTTTCAGTGGGACACTCCACAACGGACCAAAAGTCTACAGTTACTGGACAAGCTTTGAGAACTCAACTTGCAGATTCCCCATCTGTCCGATTTTTTCGTTACATCCCGCTAAAAGGCGGACGTAGAACGAGAATTGAGTGTAATACATTGAAAATGCCCAATGAAATAACTTTGATCGTTTCCATGGACGGTAATCGTTGACGGTGAGGAGCTAGAATTTTTACAGCAAGCCAGATAAAAAATGTCAACAATGATGAAAAACATCAAAGCCAGTGGGAAAAACTATGTTTTACTCCATGGTAAACTTTCAAACTATTTTCTTCTTATTGACTTTTTAATCTTTGAATGGTAAAAATTTCACGGCTTGAAGTGTTCTGGGAATTCTTTAAATAATGTTTTCGTTCAAAAGTCCATCAACTATATCCGTGTACAGAATTTCAAGGAATTCTGACAAAACCTATACGATAATTTCGAAAAAGAAAAGGTTTATAGCCGTTTACTGAAAAATTTTAGACTTGAAGATGCCCTCAAAACAACGAATTTGATTTGTCCTCTTAAAGCGATTTTTTAGCTAAATTATTTCTTCACCTAAGTGGTATTATCATTTTTAATGCCTTTTTATTTGCACTTTTTTCTTGATTGTTTTTGTCTCACGTTTTAGCTCATTAAAACTAGTAACGAGCTTTCGATTCGCGCAATTCTTTAATCTGCTTTCATTCATGCTTTCTGCCTGCCTGCTTGCGCCGAGTTTGATGCTCACTGATACATTTGCACGGTGACTTCTATTTAACCCTCTAACGGGCAACATCGTAAAAACGATACCATCAAGCTAATGACTATTTTTTGCATTAAAGTATCCACTCAAAAGAAGCTCAAGGTTTGATTGCAAAAATGTAAAATGCCATGTAAAAACAATTATCCGGACAAGCGCGCCGGGTAAGAAGCAGTCAAAATTTTTTTGTTTTTCGTTTTTTATGTGCAATGCTCTACCCTGTAATTTTTTCAAAACAGGTTTATTGCAAGTAAAGAGGTAAATTACTCACACGGTAAATAGAAATATAACAGTATGGTACAGTTTTTAGGAATGCCTGATGATGATGATAATAATAATAATTATTTATTGTCCTTTTTCATCGGAATTCATATCCAAATGAAGATTGGAAATTGTGAATGCGAAAAGCTGCGTTGAGTTGAGATTTTATCTCATTTTCAAATCGGCATAGAAACCCACTATCTCTTAACTAAAAAAAAATCAGAGGGGTTGTGTACAAGACACGACCGCATATATAGGTGACGCAGGACTACGTAAGTCTCTTTGTAGTGATAGTAGCATGTATTCATGCTTGTAATCATTCGATTCTTCATGTATACATGCTATATGCAACATATATACATGCTACATGCGTTGTATGTAACATTTTTCAAAGTAGTAACATTGCATACGTTCAATTCTCAAAAAATTGTGCATTTGGAAACAATTTAACAAAATCAAGAACACAAACTATTGCTTTCCTGCTACCTTACTGAAATTAAAGATTGTTGTTATTACCCATGGTTCCCCACGTTGCACAATAGTCGGAAAATTGCGATTTTCGGCCAAAATTATTTTTTAGTTTCAAATTGATTCTAGATTATATTTGTAACAAAAGAAATGATTTAAACATATAAGAACTCATATTTAGGGTGATTTGGGGAAAAATGATCAAATGTTACCGATATAAATATTTGCTTGACAAAAAAAATTTTTCTTTCTCGCGGGGATTCTCCCATTTTGTCATTGAAACTCTCTTCAGATACTAAATAAATTTAGTAACAAAGATAATCAAATTTGTTGAAAGAGTACTTAAAATTTCAAAGACTTGCTAAAAATATGACAATTTTAAAATTATTTTTTTTCGGAAAACGTCAAATTATAGCAAACTTTCAATTCATGTTTTGATACAACATACTTCAAGCTTTCAGACGCACTGTTAGAAACTGCGGCGACAAGAGGCGACAAGAGTTGTTTTTTTGAATAAAGTTTGTGAAAATTTCATTTTTATTATAAGTAGCCTATGGTGCACCACATTGAGTTTAAATTTGTTTTCATTTCATTTTTTAATAGGGTAAAATATCAGTTTTAAAATAAGATATAACAATAATATTTACATCCGCGATAACTATTTAATTTTTTGACTTTTTCAAAATGACTCATTTTTCAAACTTTTGAAATGGGCAACTTTGACGGCTTATTTCTACATGACATTTTTTTCTTTCAAAATTTTATTCACGAATCATAAAAATATAGACAATTTACTACAAAACCGCGTTTAAGCATGTGCTAAAATGTGAAATTTTACATTCGGCAATTTTGGCCGCTACTTTATATGGAGCCCTTCTTATGTGCGTTGAAGGGATTTTACCAATTCAATCCTATTTTATCAACAGCACATCTTTTCACTACATTTCTAATGAAACGGCATCGACAAGCATGCGTATTCATACAGAGTCGTATTATAACCGAACACTACAGCTGTAGCACATTTTTCCAACACAGATATCAAATTCGCCGAGGTTTAATCGTCTCGCAGTAAAGAATTTGCGATCTGTTGGGATAACGAACCTGTCATTTTTTCTGGCACACTTCCCTAACACAGACATCAAATTGGACTAGTTTTAATCGCGTTCGTAAGAAATCTGTTGGCACGAGGAGGCTTTGTCACTCTTTCTGGCGTACTTCCCAAACAAGGACATCAAAATAGTCTAGGTTTAACCGCGGTGTCAAGAAATCTTGTTGAAATGAGGAAACTTTGTCACTTGTTTTGGCGTACTTCCCAAGCACAGATATCAAATTGGTATAGGTTTAGATCATCGCAAAGAATCTTCCAACCAATCACGAAGCGGGAATTCTGGTAAAACATAGGTTCATTATTTTCAATTTTTCAATAGTTCAACATCAAGGATCCATACTTTTCTTCATTTGGGTCAATTCTTAGAAGATTTACCGATCGATTGGTGTAAGAATATTGAAAATCGATCGGAAAACCGCTGAGCTATTAGCGCTCAAAACCTTTCATTTTTCGTGACGCTCGCATTTTTCGATTTTTTGGAATGACACCCTATCTCAAAACTTGTCGTAAGACGTAGTCCTACGTCAAAAATGACATTCAAGCATAAACTTAGTCCAGCATAAAAATATGTATACCACAAATAGCATAACTTGATGAAAAGCCAAATTGTTCGTCACGTGATCGCATGATTGGTTCATGTTGTCTGTTCAGGTGTTTACGATAAAAAGCAGGCCGCAGAAATCTTCAGGATCTGAGCAGTGGCATCTGAGGTATAGCATTCACGACTTTTGAAATAATGTATGAGTAGTGGTTGTTGAAAGTGATTCTAGTCCTAGGTCCTTAATAACTTTGACTCGTGCAAGACAAGAGTCATCGATTTCATAATTATTCCAAACAGGTATTTTGCTGCGTACTGAGCATTTGGAAGTACTGATGGCTAGGTTGTTTTAGTGACACCATTTTGTAAATTGGTACAATAGCTTACAATCGTAAATCGTAGATCGTTAACAGAGAGGAATATCCTTAGATCATCAGCGTATAGTAGCTTGCAGCTTGAGATCACAGAGCAGACGTTATTAAAAATATAACGAACAGCAATGACCCTAGATTGCTTCCCTGCGAAATTCCAGATTGATTGTAAAAGCAGTACGACTCAGTAGCGCCTAATTTAACTGAGAGTTGCCGATTTCCTAGGTTTGAAGCCAGCAGACGACACCATCAGAAGCTTCTAAGCGGTTCAGTTTCCGACATTAACTAACGCCTTCTGCATCTTACTAGTTCCGTTCGACACTCTACTTTACAGCTATTTGCATACTTGACAGAAATACAATTGAAAAAGCATTTGCAAGAAACTGACGCAAAGCAGCAAATGAAACGCTCAACAACTATTCTCGGATGAGACAGTCGCTAATTTTTCTCGTTTTGCGAATTGCTGCGTCACGTTACATGCACAAACATCCCTATAACCCTGTTTCCGTGCGAGACAACAGTTCCGAACAAATTCTTGCAGTATATGGACCCAATCTGGCAAAAGCAAAGGATGACCGCTCGCTTTTCTATGGCGTTTCGCTTTCAGGACATCAAATTGGACTAGATTCAATATTTAAAGATAAAATCGGTTGCAAAAAAGCGGTTTTATAAATAAAATTGTTTACTTTCAGGACATCAAATCGAACTAGGTTGAATGTTCAAACGATAAAATCGGTTGAAGGTGGGGTGGTTTTGCACTCAGGCGTACTTCTCAAGCACAGCTATTAAATTGAAACAGGTTTAAACGTCGTAAAGAAGCTTCGGCCTGTTACTCTTTTTTTCTCTAAAAATGAAGTAATCGGGTAGGACAAAACACGTTCGGACGGAACGGTACAAGCTTGGAAAGCATTTCTTTGGCGAGTTTTAAGTGCAGTTTTTCACAGTAAAAATTTCTACATCATTACATTCTAGAATATTCCGTCTACCAAATTTCCATACTTTAGTTTCGAACATATTTTTACGATACATCGATGTAATCGGTTGAAGAGAAAAGATAGTTGCGTTCTTTTCTGTAACAGTTTACTCTCAGGACATCAAATTCGTCTAGGTTCAATGTTTAAATGATAAAATCGACCTAAGGGCCCAAGAAGTTTTACATCGTTACATGTTTACTTACAGGACATCAACTTGGTTCAGGTTTTAGGGAAATAAATATTTCGACCTCGTTTAACACTAAAGATTGTCGGGTATCCGGACCCGTACCCGTGCCCGACGGGTTGCGGTCGGGTTCGGGTATCAAAAAAAATAAACTTGCGGGTTCGGGTCGGGCACGGGTTTTTATTTTTTTTCCTAATCGGGTACGGGTCGGGTTCGGGTATTCAAATTTTCATACCCGACCATCTCTATTCCTGACCAGTTGGGACGGGAAGATTCGGTCACTTTTTTCTAGAATTGAAATAAACGAAATCGCAGGTGTATATAATTGTCGTACCGGGCCTGGGAAGCAAAAGCGTGCTTACACGTGATTGACTGATTCGTTCATTCTGGACAGGGTCTGATATTTCTGCTTATTGCAATAGTGAATCGACGATTTCCTACTATATTCTCTATTTCAATCCATGCATAGAAAAATTTCTGATCGATTGATGCAAATATCTCTAACATCCATTGACAGACGGCTGTTATAAGCGTGCCAAACCTAACCACTTTTCGTTACATGCTCATTTCTCGTACTTCTAAAGTGCACCTCAATATTTCGTAACAGAGATTTTCTTTTATGTGTCATACCAGCTCGTAAGTGTTAATAGGGCACCTGGAAAATTGAGACGAGAAAACATTATGGGCCCTGCCTGTTGGCTACTTTCCTTGCCAGATAAACCTGTGCTTAATTGCCAGGGTTTAAAAACCCGTGATAAAAGGTTTCAATTTTAAAATTAATTTTTCATTAAATACATTCAAACCGTAACGTTAATCAAGATAATTCGAAAATACTGTGCGCTGCAAAAATATATTAAAATTAATTATAACAGAAACATTAAAGTTAACCAACCCACAATCTCCAGTAACCGAACAATCACCGGTGCAATTGCATTACTTGCATATTATTCGACGAAAATAAAGTTTTATTTACCTAGAATCGTACTTTGCAGTGGCGCTTTCGAAAGACGGACACAATGCCAACCGAAGGCGCTATACGGCGCACAACACATACAATCGCCCTGGACGAACGAACGAACCGGACGGACGGACGGGCTCGGGCGGACGAATTGTCGGTCGTCTACCGCGCGACTTTCAATTCAGCCAATCCCCGAGTCGCTGCCGCTGTGGTTCTACTCTACGGCTACGGTCTTCTCGTGTGTGGTGCACCACCGACACCGTAAGGTCGAATGTTTATTATAAAGCTGCTTGTTCGTTTTCGACTTTGACTTCTCCCGTGGTGGTGTGTGCGAATTTTATTGTATTTATTTATTTTTCTGTTTTCGTTACAGCAAGTAATCTTTTTATTTGTTGCTGCTTGATTCGCAATTTACTTCTTCTTTATTCTGCACTCTCCAGAGCTTGTGCTCTGGCGGTTTTCACTGTGTTCACCACCGATGAAGGCTGTTTCTGTGCCCCGATGTTCTTCACGCACTGATAATTTCTTGATGTTTGCTGTGCAAAAATATGTGCACTATTTTTTTCATTTTCCCTTTGCTACATCATTTTTCGATAGGCGAAGCAGAAAATTACACCTTGAATGATTGACTTATGGCAATATGGAGAAATCTTAATTCTTTTTAAAAATAATTGAGCCATTTTAACACTTCAAGCACTAATCACTGTTAAAAAACAACTGTATTTCCTTCAATTTTTTAACTATCCAAATTTTGAAATGTCAGAAAATTTTCATCGAGTAGCCATCATCGAATGGCAAAGGCAAGAAAAGCAATGAATAATGCAATTCTCTATCAGAACATTTGCCACCTCATCACGACTGCACAGTACCAGCATGCACAAAAAATCAATATACAAAACACCACAAGTCACATTTTCAAGGTAGAAACATCATAAAACCTACTTTTTTCAATTGATTTTGTACAATTTTCACCCGTAAAACTGCGCGACAAACGAACAGAGCGAACGAAAACGTCGATCAGCAACACACAAAGTAAAGTACTGCTAGCTGGCTGCTTTTGCCACTGGTCTTCCCACACAACGTACGGTTTATGCTGGTGTGAGACTGTGAGCCCTGTACGGATACGGCAAGCAACGAACACACGAAAGGCGTCATTTACACGAGAGCTAACAGCAGAAGGGATGTCGCATTCGTTAGAAAAAAGAACATATTGAAAAAACCAGAAAAATAATCGTCAGCCGGGGTGTAATAATGTCGACGAGATGTACAATGCACTAACTTTCAACTAATTTATACAAATTAAAAATTTCAAATCCAGACCAGAGTACGAACTTAGAATTAAAAATGTATTTTATGCGCAGTCAATACCCTAACTATACGGGGCAACCCTACTAAACAATGGGTTGGAAGAATGCGAGCGACGCAAGAGATGGAATGAATAGGGCTTTTGCTACACACACATGCAAGACATCTGTTGGGCACACATTGCAAATTTTCCTATTCGATGCAGCAAAAACGTGCTGGATAAAATTATCGTTTTTTCTAAAATTATTTATCATTTTAAAGCAACTAATAGTCAAAGTAACCGACAAATGTTCCCTCAAATATATGCTGACTTTTGGTAACTAGGGTTTCGGTGCATTCGCGTTAAATCGGTGTCCCAAATATACTGTTTTTTGAAGCAGTATACGGCATAGGCCAAGTTGAAAGTAACGGAATATAAAATTGGTTTTAGCATAAATTGGTTTAGCATAATAATTCTTAGCCGAAAGCAACTGCTGGTTATTGATTTTTGTTTAGTTTTATCCCGCTAGCATAGGTCATAGTTACATTTTTGATCATTGCTACCGCGTCTTAGCTCATTTGTTGAAAATAACTTTTTTATTTAGAAAACAGATATATTACCTTGCCATATGTATGAAGCAATTTGTAATTTCTGTTTTAAATAAAGAAAATAAATCATTTAAAAAATTTTGCTCTTCCCAGCCCGTGTGTTTTATATGGAGCTGTCACTTTTGCCTGCCCAACAGATCTCCAATACATATGCACTCTGCAAACACCCTATTGCATAAAACGAATAATGCTGGTGTGAGTGATTATTTATGTGCGCACACCACCTTACCAGCTCAGCTTTCAAATAAATGAAACCATCATGAAAATGAAAACAATGCATTGCTGCCAACATTACCGTCAACGTGATTGACGGCTGAGGGGTGGTTAGTTGCATCGATTACAAAAGACACTGTTAGAAAAGAATTCTCGCGTCACTTTTCATTTCGTCCAATGTAACAATTCCACCACTTTGAGAAAAACGAGATCGAAGTTAGTCGAATTGAACTTTAAATTGTTTCAAAATGAAATAATTTTCAGTCATTCATTCAACGTGGTTGAGAATAATAACATTCAATATTTAACGGGGTGTTTAAAAATCTAATTAAAACTAAGCAGTTTTGGTTTGGTTGGAAAAAGTTAAGGCCCAAACAGAATGCTGCGTCAACGCATCCGTCTGCGTCAATTTGACAGTAGACCCATGGGAAAACTGTCAGAATAACGCTGACGGACGCGTTGACGCAGCATTCTGTTTGGCGCTTTACATTGGACTGATTACCAACTCATGCTGTACTTTGGACGTTTTTATTTTTCCAGGCTATTGCACATAAATGAAGCAAGATCACCGTAAAATGCGTGCGTTGCCGTGCTACGCTATTTTCGAGGCTATTTTTCAATATTAGGCCGCTTGTTTCACTTAAAATGCATAAATAAAGCGAAAAAAAACTTTCACTTGCTAGACGTCCAATGTACAGATTGGGTTTGTTTTGATTTTTTTTGCACTTTGGACATCAGATGAGAACGACCGAAGTAACAGTCAGTCATCCGCAATTCGAATGTGCACATTGGACATTTTAATGATACTAATTTTTCAATCTCAAAATAGTTCTATTTGAGGTGTTTTTGTATAACATAGAGTTCAAAAAGAGCAATAATTTGTTGTGATAAACCGGATTTGTTTACAGTTGTTACATTGGACGAAATGAAAAGTGATGCGAGAATTTATTCCCGACTCACTGGGAAAAAACATGATGGTAATGCGAGTGCACCCCATCGGCAGGCAACCACCGAGAACAGACATCCATTGAAGAACAAATTTTTCAGGAATTCTTGAATAAAATTTCAAATTAAAATCACCTAATATGCTAGCGTCACCACCACTATAGTTTCCCAACTAAATGATTCTTTTGATTTGCACACTGACAACCTTTGGCTCCTCTGGCGCTAGTATATATGGACTAAAAGCGTTATGCTAGCGCCAGAAGCTAGCTGTTGTGAGTTTAGTGTAGAATTTTATGCGCCTTCAGCGACATCATCACTATAGTTTCCCAACTAATTTGACATAAGTTTTATCCAAGTGGAGACCTTTCGCTTGGATGTCTGTTCTCTGTGGGATTAGTTTGTGTTCTTGATTTTTTCAAATTGTTTCCAAATGCACATAGAAATAACTCTGGAATTTTTTGAGGATTGAACATATGAAATGTTACTACTTTGATAAATGTTACATACAACGCATGTAGCATGTATACATGTTGCATATAGCATGTATACATGAAGAATCGAATGATTACAAGCATGGATACATGGTACTATCACTACAAAGAGACTTACGTAGGCCTGCGTCACCTATATATGCGGTCGTGTCTTGTACGCAACCCCTCTGATTTACTGCACCCCTCCTTGCTTGACAAGCATGTTTTTAATGTATATAGTAACCCAAGTAACAACGGTAGCTGAATTGCAAGAGCAATGGCTCTTGCCGGGTTGGTTTACGGTGATCAAAGCTGCATAAAGTAAGCACTTATTGCGGTTATTTACATAAATTTTCATCCTGTTGCGGCGGTAACCCGCATCGTCAATCACCGCAAAGAGAACAAGGAAAGGTGGCCAAATATTTTTTGGTTTATATGTGCAATTGTTACTGATGCTTTAGCAACTAAAAATACATAAAAAAAACGTCTTTTAACCTTTTACATTCAAAAATATGTATTATATAAATCCATTGAATATCATAAGTATAAAAATATGTGTAAATAGTAACACAATTTAAGAAGTACGGAAAGGGGTTGCAAATATCTAAACAATAGAAATTAATCTATTTGTATGGCAGCTCTGGACAAAAGCACATCCTTCAATATTTGGCGAGGTCAGCATTGGGCGATAATGTATCGATATAACTGGTATCGATATTCGTGGACGAAATCTCGATATGGTTTTTTTTCGAAATAGTTAATTTCGGCATGCATATAACAGCTTTGTAAATGTTAACACGTTATACGGAGTGTTAAAAATAAATGTAAAATGCAGATCGTCACGTGATGCGAGCAATTTAGCTGATTATGCTTTCAGCTGAGTATATGTATCGATATGTGAAAAATATCGATATTCAATTAACGAAAATTCGTCAGCTTCGCTCAATACAGAATTATTTTGACAGCTTGCTATGAACTTTCCGAGAATGAAAAGATTTCTTGCAATGCACAATAAATGGTGTTTAAATAAGCGATGTTTAAGTTACTCTAAGTTTTTCAAACCAGTTTTCTCCTAAAAGCTGATAAACAAGCTTAATAGCGAATTTTTCAACTAAAAAATTAACTAAAAACAGCCATAAACATCAAACCGTTTTACGGCTGCTTAAAGGTATTAAAGTGTAGAGTGGAAGCTTTCATTAGGCTCACAGCTTTCAAACTACTTTAAGGCTGCTTAATGGTGTTAAAGTGGCTTTACAAACTTCTACCAAGTTTTCTTTCGGCTCACAGCACACATACTGTCAGAGCATAGAATTTCGCAATTCGGCTGACAGCAAAGGTTTGTCAGTTATCGACATTATCGACTGCTTCACGCTAGGCGGGCTAGGCTTCAGGTGTAAAGATATTCTCACTGTCTGTTCAGCATATGCAAATGGGGCGGATCATACGGTGAGTGCTTGTGGATCAAAAAATGGCGGGTTCAATTCCCGGAAAAAAGACATGCATTTTTAATTAGCTAGCTTAATTATCCGAATTGAAGTTATTCGAAATTAAAAATATCGCGTTCGAAACATGTTTACAGCAAAATAAAAAAGGCCGCGTTCCATTTTTTTAATTCAAAAATAGATTTTTTTTTGGCTGCATAAAGGTTGGTGAAGCGTTGATTAAGCGACTGGAAAAGCAGATTGCAGAGCTATTTCTCGTTCTAAAAATAGAATGGACAGCATTGCGCAAATTGGCTATTTAAAAGCGCAAAAAAGTTTCTATTAAGCTGCATTGCAGCTTCGAAAGCAGCTATTAATTAGCCTGAAGCTTGATAAAATCACCAGATTTAGATGTTTAAGAGCTGAAAAAGGTTTTTATTTCTAAACCTAAACCATAGATCAGCCACAGGTTGAATAAAATCAGCTATAAAAGCGTTTGATCAGCCTGAAATTGTTACTTGGGAAGTACAGGATAATTATTATTAAAAAACGAATTTGCGTAGGACTCGCAAATCGCTCAAATTGCTGCAAGGTACAGTATTCTCCACTATATAATACCTTTCAAAGTAAAGCAGACAAATCGGTTCAGCCATCTCCGAGAAATAGGCGATTGAAAATAAGCAGCACACACACACACACACACACACACACACACACACACACCCTGCGGTATATGGCAGCAGCGAAGGCTTTTAGCCAACGTGGTCCAGTCCATACTCAGGTATGGCGGGCCGGTGTGGTCATCGGCGTTAGGTATCAAAAGCTATCTATCCAAGCTGGAAAGCACCTATCGTCTCATGTGCTTAAGAGTGGCGAGTGCGTATCGCACAGTTTCACATGACGCAATCTGCGTCTTAGCGGGTATGATGCCTATTGGTATCATCATCAGCGAGGACGTAGAGTGCTTCAACCAACGTGGAACTAGAGGCATACGGAGTACCACAAGATCGGCCTCGATGATCACATGGCAGCGGGCATGGTCTGATTCCACAAAAGGCCGGTGGACACATCGACTTATCCCGGAACTATCCGGATGGGTCAACAGGCGCCATGGCGAAGTCAACTTCCACCTGGCACAGATTCTGTCAGGGCATGGTTGTTTTAGACAGTATCTGCACAAGTTTGGGCATGCGGAGTCCCCCGAGTGTCCGGAATGCGCGGACGTTGAGGAAACTGCAGAACATGCTTTCTTCATATGCCCTCGTTTCGCGGGCGTGAGAAGCAACATGATGGCAGTTAGCGGACAGGACACTACTCCAGATAACTTAGTCCAGAGGATGTGTTCTAGCTCGGACGTCTGGGGTGCGGTCAATGCGGCTGCTACCCAGATCGTACTTGAGCTACAAAACCGCTGGAAAGCCGATCAACGGCGAATAAACAGCCTAACTACCGTAGTCCAGTAGTTACCTAAGAGTGTGCGTTAAGCACAATAGCCCCTCCCTGAAGTAATACCGATAAGGTGGTTCCAGGGGGGATTGAGGCTGGAGACTCGAGTAGGGTTTTAGTGGGTCTGGATCCTCACGCCCCAGTAGGGGGGTCGGGATACCAAACCCCACTCCCTGAGTTGTCTTTTCAGGTGTCTGATAGCAGATTTCCCTACTCGTTAAAAAAACACACACACACACACCTTATATCAACTTCGTGTTTTTCGACCAATTGGGTCCTAAAGCCCTATGTCGTTTTTAGCTTGAATCGATGAGGTTAGGGCTAGGAACAAATATTTTGATATTCAATTTTATATTTTTAGGCTATTGCCGTTAAAAACCTTTTTTTTAAATTTTGTTAAATTTTGAACAAAAAATAAACATTTGGGCAACCTTATATAGACAAACTATAGTTGTGCATGGTTGTGTCAAGCGGTGTCTAGACAACACGAATTATAAAAAGAAACCATAGTATGTCTTGAAATGTCACGGAAAACTTTTTGTTTACCTTCACGCTCATGTGATAGTGTGTCAAAAAGTCAAAAGTTGCAAAGTCAGGAAATGGCTTGGCAATCGCTACCTAAAACATTTTCTGAGTTTACAGCTCATTTTCCGGTTCCGGTCATCTCAGTTTAATTAAGGCCTTTGTCAAAATCAGCAATAAGCGTAGTGACTGCACTTGGTCACAGCGTGGATGGCTTCAGTTTTCGGATGCAACACTCGCCATCGAGATGCGACCGTGTTTGGTTAGAAACGCACAGAAATTTTTGGTCTGCCGTTCGCCCTACTGCTGATTCACATCGGAGTAGCAGAACATACCAATCTGATTGATAATACGGTGCCAGTTTCGGTTGGCGTTTTTTTTTCATACTGTTCTGCGGGGTCGATTGTACCGAGATTATACTGTTGGCCATCAGTTTGACATCGTTTAGTCATTAGCGCAAACTAGATTTGGGCAAAGTCGAGCACCGTGAATCGATGGATTGAAATACATTGCCCGAATCAAAACTTTTATCCGATAACTAGTACAAATTTGATGTTCCACTTCCTCACGACCAGCAAAACGCAGACAAGCACAAGAGACAACTGCGAAGCTGTAACTGTCAAAACGATCAGCTGCTCTAATGTCAAACCAGAGTTGCCAGTGAGAAAAAGTTATCATTGTTGCCAAAAACGTGTTATTTTCGTTATGTCAAGGAAGATCTATAATGTCAAGGGAGAATAAATTACAATATTTTTGTTTTTTAATTTTTTAGTGCTCTGCATCTTTTTAAAAAAGAAAAAACTATACTCTGGTAGTCATAATGGGAAGCTTTATCGTTCCTTCTAAAAAAATCATCTTTTTATCACAAATTTTAGGACCCAATTCCTAAACCTTTGTTGCCTTTGTTATATAGTATAACCACCCCGGGGACAACTTTGACGTTTGCGAACAAAATAGATGAAGCCACCATAGCTGGATCACTGGATCACTTTTATACGTATCGAATCACTAGTGTGCGTGTAAAAGAACGATTCAATCGATAATTCTGCAGCGCCAGATGTAATTTTCGCTACATTATCGTTTATTTCTTTCCTAAAGGTGACGTTTTCTGTTTGTTGAAAGTAAATTATTTATATCGATGAATTGAGATTCATGTAAAATTCTTCACTTCTACGTGATTATGTTTTGTTGGCTTGATCGCATCACTTTACTGCCGTGTGAATGCTGCGTATTAAAAGCAAAACGCCTGTAGCGCCACCTCATTTTGTGGCGGTTTCAGGAAACATGGCAGATGCCCGGGGGTTGAGTTATACTCAAAGGTAAAAACGGAAAACCTTAATAACTTAACTCGTATTCGAGATTCTGATAAGACTCTCAACGTAATAACTTTTAATTAGTCATCTAACTTGCTCTGCCTATCGTTTTGACGTTGTGCGAGTAAGAAAATGTCGTCGGCTATGTCGAGGTCATATAGCTGCTCCATCGTCTGAGGATTCCAAGGCAATCCTTAATTTGGTCTACGTACAATAGAGGTTTTCCGTCAGATCATGCCCCTCCTTCTCTTATTTTTTCTCAAAAGTACTCCCAATACGAGTGACAATGGTGCAAAAATATATTTTTTTCGTTGACTCTAGAATTTACTACGATTTTTTAAACAATGCAAATTGCAAGAATGTTGAGTTTCTTTTCACCAAATCACGAATGTTGAGTTTTAAAAAATTCGTTTCGGCTGCACTGTTTATCAAAATTTTCAGATTTTCTGGCAGCATTGCATAACAGTTTTTGACATATGTGTATCAGCGGTAGAGTGAAAAGGATAAAACGAATGAAAAGCTAATGATTACCTTCTTTTTCATTTCGTTTGTTGCTTGCCACAAGAGTAAAGAGTGGCACAAATGGTTTCGTAGTGGTGAAAATAGAGGACACTGGTACAAAAAGGCATGTAAGACATCCGAGAAGTGACCGGTTGTAATATACGTATTTTAGTTTTTCATTTTTACAGTAGTTAGAGGCTTTAATAAAGAAAGTTTTATCCAGCTTTTTACGCGCTATAATGGTGGCCGCTATAAATTGTGTTCGTAAAATGCGAACAATCTTTTTGACAACTCTGCATACATCAAATCTGGCACTCTTCTCTTGCAACACTACCGTTCTCTTTCTTTCGTTTACGTCAAAGAAGGAAAGCAAAACTGTGCGAAATGTAAACAAAACTATTGCCTTCCTTCTTTTGCGTAAACGAAAGAAAGAGCAATACTGCCGTACAGGAGAAGAGTGCCCAGTTTTGATGGATGCAGAGTTGTCAAAAAGATTGATCACATATTAGGAACACAATTTATAGCGTCCGCCATTATAGCGCGTAAAAAGCTGGATATGGGTATCATTTCTAAGAGTCAAAACCGAACATTTAGTGAAAAAATAATTTTTGACGGAAAACCTCTATTGCTCCAACTAATATCTCATCCACAACGATGAGAAAAAGAAGTGGTGATAAAATGCAGCCCTGTCTCACGCCAGCAGTAACCCTTATAAGGGCCGGCACCGCGCACCGTTGTGTAAAAAGGATAAAAAACCTCGTTGAGATGGACTAGCTTATCTGAAACTTCTCTACGCCCAAGTGCACCCCAGATATTTTCGTGGTTGAGTCGGTCGAAAGCCTTTTCGAAGTCAACGAACACCAGCAGAAGAGAGTCCTGGAATTTGTTGATCTGCTCCAATATAATGCGGAGCGGTGTGATATGGTCTACACATGATCGACCAGCACCAGATCTTCTCCTGGATCCGGTGGAGGATTACCTTACAGAGTTCTTTAGGAGTAATACAGAACTACGCGATACCGCACCGCATTCAGTTAGGTCCTTTTTTAGCAAGTTTGACCAATATGCCCTGCATCCAGTTTGATGCATCATCTGGGCTGACAAAGATTGCCTAATGTGTGAGGCCATGCAAGTTTGAGGCTTAAAACAGCTTCTGTCCAAATTTTCTATGGGGAAGCGCTAATATGTTGGGTATTCGCTAATCTGGCAACGTTGCTTTCATATGTCACTGTTATCATCACTATCATTACAATCATTATCAATCATCATTCAATTTTATAAACAAACTTCAATCGAGTCGCCGTGATTCGCTGCATAGCTCTGATGAGATCGTAATCGTAATCATAGTTCAGTTTGAAATTGGCCAAAACAGTGGTGAGCGGCACTATCGATTAGTTTCATAAAGCTAGAACCAGTATTAATGTCGATAACGGAGAAGGATCTCTACCGGGACACTCCGGTTCGATATCTTGGTAAGTTGGCAGACTTTTTATGGCGCCAAAAAGTCTGCACGTTGTTACATCATCCTTTGCCGAGTTAGGAAAAACATGATTATTATTTTATGCGCTTTAAGGTTACGCCAACGAAGTCGGGGAAGCATTCCGGCCCATTATCAAGAAGATATTCGTTCACGCTAGCTATGCCGTCTCGATCGGTTACGTGCTCGCGGATACGGCGGACAAGTCTCGCAAGCAGTACCAGGTAGGTAACATAACAATTTAGACTGCAATTCTAGGGCAAGATTGTGAAATGTTTTTCTCTGCCTGATTTTAGAAACCAGTGGCGCTCGGTGGAGGTCCGCGTGGAGCGGCGATTGCCACAGGTGACACCTTGATTTGGCAAATGTTCGCATCGGTCATTATACCGGGGTTCACCATAAATAGGTACGTAACCACGTGATAGCGTTTAAAGTTGTAACGAATCTACGCATTTTAGAATTTGTTGGGCAACCAAAAAGGCCCTTAAGGCTAGCAAGGTGAAGGGTCCACTGGGAAAATGGATTCCCACCGCCATCGGACTGGCAGCGATTCCCTTCATCATTCATCCCATCGATCACGGGGTAGATCTCGTGATGGACGAAACCTACAGGAAGTTTGTTAAATAATGCCACACTGAGTTTGCTAGCTTAGTAAAACGTGGAGGTGTTAGATTTGTCTCGAAGTTATTCGTCAATTTCACGAACGCAACATATGACAACAACTATTATACACAGTCGCTCTCGAAAAAACTAATCGCAGAAATATGGAATAGCAGATAAAACTTTAACCCTGGGTATGAACTGCTGTGATAAATAAAATATGTTATGAAAAATGCTGCTCAATACCGGTGCTAACACGTGTTATAAGTGCAATGAAATAAATTTATTGAATTATTCGTTCGAAGCCAGCGAATATCTTTAGCTCTGGAATTAAATGATTATTCATAAAATGGAAAAGTGCTGCTATTGCTTCCACCAGCAGACGTTTTACGCAAGCGAAGGTTGCTATCGAACCAGTCGGTAATCTGGTGCACTCGTGCGGTAACGAACAGCCGGATTTGTTGCGGTAAATTTTGTACGGGATTGATTTCATCTGCAAATTGGACATTCCGTTTTACTGGTTGGGAATCCTGAAACTTTATTTGTTAATTTTTACTCCTTAAGCTTAGCCTGTTACGCTTACGGTATGATTGTAGAACAAATTAAATTCCCGCTCGCGAACCCTGCTCTCTTCCCTTTCCCGTCGTTTCGCGAAAAGTGGACGTAAAGTCATGAAATAGATCACCTCTGCTAGGGAGATCAACGAGAAACCCATGAAAAGTCCGAGCAGTCCTCCGATGTTGGAGAGAAAATCGGTGAAGCCTACCAGTTCGCCTTTGATTAAACTCCGGAAATACGTTTCCGAGAAGAAAATGTAAATTAAGGCGATGTTTTCGCTGCGAAAGGTTAGAATATTGAGGCACTTGATTGATTGATTGACTGATTGATTTAACATACCGCGCATAAGTGTGATTATAGGTCAGTAATTTTTCCCGGATCTGGAACTTTCCAACGCACAGCTGCGCGGTTGAGATATCCGTTGAGTAGTTTATTTCGAAGCAACCAGGTAGACAGCTACACATAAGGCTAGTGTTTGCGGTCAACGCAATCGACATCCTAATTTCCTCGTAGCAACTGGCATCTGTCTTGCTGCAAATCTTGGCATCTTCCCGGACCTTCGGCATGTAGTACAGCACGCAGCCGCAGTTTTCCTGAACCAGCCGAGCCTCGCATTCCATTTCACAATTGTTGCGCGAGTACGTTCGATAGTAGGACAGATTGGCTTCGTTCGCGAAGACACACTGCCTTTGCGGTTGGGAAACCTTCCGGATGAGATAGGATGCATCACTGAGTCTTGGGTACACGATAACGCGGTTTTCCGAGCCAACCTCGATGTATTGAGCGTATTCGGCCATTTTTGGTGTTTCGGTTGGGTTGTGCAGCAACAGCTTGAATCCATACGAACTTGTTGACGAGCAAAAGTAGTCGTTTACGTTGGCATCCAATATGACGGTTAAACCCATGTGAGCTCCAGTGCCGGCAACCGCCCTAGGATAGCTTCGGTTTGTTAGTTCACCAACATAGCCGCTTTCCGGTGTCCAATCAATCGGTGTAAACGGGTTACCTGTATCTTGTTCTTGTTTCGTAGATTCATCTTCATGGAGCATCATGTAGGAAGAATCGACGCTGTTAAACGTGCAGCACAGTCCTTCGTCGGTTAGCACCGGCTGAAACATGTAGCTACACTTTTGAACTTTCTGAGCGTATCGACAGGCTTGGATCATTTTGTGGCACGGTTGCGTGGCACCCAACAGCAACTGCCGAACAGTGGACCACTTACCTTCGAAGCGGGTCATGTTAACGTCGCTGTCCAGCGCACAGATGCTGTCCAGTACCATCTGTTCAGCGCTGTTCGGTGCGATTGTCAACGCAACCGTGCGGCGTGCCTGGTTCATGTTGCAAATTGTGACCGCCGGGAAAGGAATATCGCGGATGTGAGTCGCAACCGGATTCATCCCGATTATGATCGGTGTCGATTGCCACTTTTGGTACACGTTAGTGATGAAATAGATCGACAGAATCGATACCATCAGAAATGAAACGGAAAAGAACGCTCTGGAATGAGATGGAAGTACAAAACTTATGCTGCAGCGTTTTTATTTCACCGGATACCTTTCCACCGTTGAAAGACTTATGGTTCCGACGTACTTCAGACCATGAATGGTGGTATTCAGACAGTATTCGCGCAAATTTTCCATTGGTGTTACTTTAGGTATGTCCTCTGAAAATCGAAAAACCCATAGAATCAAACGATAAATTGGTCTAACATTAATTCACCTTTTCCAATTTGAACTAGTCTATTGGTCACTTCGTGTAAAGTTTTTCGAGGGCGTCCAACGGATGGAGTCCACATGCTCTTCTGAAACAGAACATAGGTATTGCGTTATTTTTTTCCTTTGCAGATAACTAATTATAACAACATTTTTCAACTATACCGATGGTTTGTTCTACCCTCTACCGAAAATACAATGATATCCAGTTTGTACAGTTCTAACATATCCAGCCAGATCATTAGTGGAAATAATGTTTATTTCTAGATACTAGAGTCCGCGGTATTAAACTTATTGGAAGCTGAAAAAAGGGGGAACGAACGAAGGTCGAAAACCTCCAGCCTGACATAATTATCCTTTTTGCATTTTTAGCCCGTTACTGAAGATGATCGTCATTGAATCCTTTGTGAAAATTTGACCAACTTTCCAGGACAACCGTTCTCGTCGATGATTTTTCATTACGGTTGATGGTATCACATGCAGCTCTAAAGTTGAAGATTGGGCGAGGGAATGCTGTATTCCCGACCTTCTTGAAGGATCTGTCGCACCATAAAGATTTGTATCTGTCTTTGACCGTCATCAACAAAGCTGATCTGATAACTGCCCACTAATGAAATGAGCCTAAGACTCTGTCGCATCCAAGAACATGGCCGTACATAGTAGCTTCTTCCAACACAGACTCCTACACAAGTACACCTAGAGAACACCAAATCAAACAGAATCACAGATCGACTACGTTTTGATCGACTGTCGGCATTTCTCAGACATTATCGACGCCAGATCCTATCGAAGTGCTAACGTTGCTTTCAACCACTACCTAGTGATGGTCAAGGTGCGTCCAAAACTCTCCGTTGTGAACAACATTCGGTACCGACACCAGCTCCTCTCGATGACTGTTGGAACACCATTCAAACAGCCATTATCAGTGTAGCGGAGAACTCCATCGGGCATGTGGCACGGTATCAGCGGAACGATTGTGGTGTGACGATGAAAATAGGATGGTGATGGATAAGGAAATGTTCCGCACAGAGCCGGCCGGCAAACCCGTGCGGTGGAACGGAGCATCGCGCTTCAGGGGGCCTCGCGCTTGGTGATGATTAAAGAAAAATGTTGAAAATTCTATTGAGTGGACAATCCTCTGCTGTATACAGCACAATTAATAGATCAGAAATGTTTGTATGTTTTTTATTGTTTCCTTTCCTCATTTATTTAAATGTAGAGTGCAACGTGTTAAGAAAATAAATCGATGAAATAAGACCTCGTTGCTTTGGAATGTGTCGTTACATAATGTGCCGAACGATTCCGCTCTGTTTGCACGCAGATTGATTACGGATGCATCGTTCAAATGGGCACTTAGCTATTTTGAACCAATGAAATCTCTACATCCGGATGGTATTCTACCCGTTTTCTTACATAAAATTAACAGCATTATAATGTTGGAGCTTTTCAACCTTTTTCGAGCCAGTTTCACTTTGGGACCATTCCGGAAAATTGGCGGAAAGTAGGCAGATATCTAAGTATGCCTTTAGGTATCTGCCTACTTTCCGCCAATTTTCAGATATAAGGCAGATAAAAAAAGAGAAAACCATGCAAAAGGTTTGCAAACCGATAAGTTTGACATCAACGCTTCTGAACTTGGTAGACTAAATCGCGGATAACTATATATGCAATGAATTTTCAAAAATTCTCCGTTGCATGGACCATGCATACCAACACAGTAAATCTACGGAAACGGCATTGCTCTGCGTTGTGACGTTAATTGAGAAATGCTCGAATATCAAGAGACGACACTTTGGGTTTTCCTTGATGTTGAAGGCGCTTTCAATAATGTGTTCCGATTTCGATGATGAAAGAAAGTCCTCATGGAGCGCTCGCACCTTTGCTTTGATCACTGATGGCCGACGCATTCCTTCATTAGTAGCGCATGTTGACGTAGTACTTATCGTCAGAGAAAAGTTTGGGTTTGGGAATTAAATACAGGGTTGTAGACAAAACAGTTGAACAGTGAGTTACGCACAATCGGGGGACTCCCAACTGGATACGGTCGCGCTCTTTATCATTTAAACAATATCGAATGATACCGAACCGACACCTTCCGCTTTTGTAAAACTGCACTTGGAAGCTCAGAGTATCTGCTTTATCTAGGCATAACTTCTTCGGAAGTTTCCTTCTCACTCCATAATGAGAATTGGATCCAAATCCCAAAAGGTCATTGATTTCATTAAGCACGTATCGTATCACGGCACAGGATTAACGGGTGGCAACTAAAATTTTGAAATTTTTTCGCGACCCTTATACTCAACAACAAACGAGCTCAGAGAGAAATGACAGTATGTATGTGTAAGCTCTCTTTCTCCTCTTTTTGTTAAATTTTTTTGTTTTGTTTATGCTTGTCCAGTTTAGCTAAAAATGGCGTCGAAACAAGAAGCATTTCTGGAGTGCATTGTATTCCTTCTACGAACTGCAACAGAAATCTCGGTGACTGCTTACCATATCCTAAGATGCCCAACAACTATTCGCAAGCAAGGTAGTGGAAGACCAGCCAAAATTATGGACGCAGAAGGACATCGTTCTCTTTCTCGTTTCTTCAACAATAAGCCCTCTGGTTTAGCTATCAATTAAGATGCCCCAGATGAATGTTTGAAGAAAATTTTAATCCCGTTTCTACAAAAATATCATGCAGACGGACAATACGTGTTTTGGCCGGTTAGAGCATCATCGTTTTACGCAGAAAAAAAACAATCGTTCCTGAATTTTTACCCAAAAACCACGACTCGAAAAATCTGTCATCTGTCAATCGAAGATTTCTTCGTGATTTTGAGTTCCTTGATGTACACAAATAATTGATTGGTAGAATTCGCAAAGTCGAGTACGGCCGTCATGTACAACGCTCCTGTTTCGACGTCAAACGAAAGCTTCGCCGAACAGCCGATTACGGACCGTTTTCAAATGTACTCTATTTTTTTTCAACAATGGATAATGTATCTTTAATTTCTGTAAATCAGATCTTCTTCATGTTTGTCTTTTTTTGACAGCTTGAGAAAAAAATTCCAAAATTTTAGTTGCCACCCGTTACAACTATCTAGTTCAGAGACGGCCAAACCGCGACCCGTGGGTCGTATGCGGCCCTTCGAGATGATTCGTGTGCTCCGCGGACTGATCAGGATGGTGGACTTTGGAATAATTTTTTTGAGGACAAAGGGTCACTTAATTTAGTCGTAATGCCTCGTGTATGTTTTTGATCTAAACGCTTTCCGGTTTAAATTTTGTGGTGATTCCTAGAAAATTCGTGGTTTTTGCTGCCGCATATATTACATTTTGTTATGTTTAGGCCTGGCCAGGTTACTGCGCGCCCTGCGGCATTCATGGGGCGTGGGCTTAGTTGGGAATGTCTCCGTTTTGGTCAAAGTGACGCTTTTTGACGAAAGAAAGGGGGATTCCCCATAAAAAATACCTGCTACTTCGAGGAATACTCATGTTGCTATTTGATATTTGGGAATGTCGATCATAGATGGTGCTAGTGTTCAGGCTAAATGTGAGGTAAGATAATTTTTGTTGATTTTTCTTCCAAAAGCTATGTCTGTTTGTCTGTACCTGAATGGTGCCCAGGCGGAGAACCATGGAGGCGGGGAAAGCGATTTTGACGGTGCAACAAACCGGGAAGAGGTGCCAGCCCTAATGATAGGGGCGAAGGCCATCATGCAGCTAAAGAACAACAAGTCAGCTGGGAAAGATGGTATCGGAGCGGAGCTTATTTAAATGAGACCAGAACCAGACGTTTGTATACACCGGCTTGAGAATTTGGGATACGGAACAGCTATCGGAGAAGTGGAAAGATTGGTTTATCTGCTCGATCTACAAGAATGGCGACAAGTTGGACTGGACATGTCCATGTTAAAATATGCACGAGGCTCAAGGAGGACCTGCGAGTGCTCGGAGTTTTCGAAAGACGAGTGCTAAGAACGATCTTCGGCGGCGTATCGGACAACGGAGTTTGGAGGCGAAGGACATAAACCATGAGTTCGCACAGCTCTATGGCGAACCCAGTAATCATAAGGTGGTTAAGTTGGACGGTTACGATGGGCAGGGTATGTTTCAAGAATGCCGGACAACTATGTTCTTTCCGATTCATAACTTAACATTTAACTATGGTCGCACTCAACCATGTACTTCATTCTACAATGATCGTACCGAATCATTTAATTCCTCTATGGTACCAAATCAACAACCATTCAACAATGCATATACCGAATCTATCGTACCTAACGATTTAATTCATATATGATCATAGTGAACCATATACCATATATTGAATCATCTTGGGTCGTACCGAATCATTTAATAGTTAATTATTCATCCATGGTCGTGTCGAACCATATCTTTCATTGAATAATGAACGTACCGAATCATTTCATCGACCCATGGTCGTACCGAACCATTCAATTTATGCCCATGCAGAACCATTTTATTTACCAATAGTCAAACTCAACCATTTCATTTATCTGTGGTCGTACAGAACCACATACTTTTGTAACCGTCGGCTTAGTCTCTGCCCAAGGTTTAGGAGACCGGTCGCACGTGTATAATATTTAACGAATGTCACGTCAAGAAAATAGTTGAAATACTCTATTGCGAACAGCTTTCCCCGACGACGTGCAGCCATACGTCAACGGCTTCTGTCCCACCCACCCACCACCAGGGGCCGGAAAATGGAGCAAAGTTAACATCGATTCCAGGATAAAGGGACAAGAAAACGATAAGCGAGAGACAGTGGAGGTTTTAGTGCGGAAAGGTTATAGGTCGTTGGACAAAAGATAGTCTGAGCCATTACTTTGTCTGAAGTCAAAGAAACCGGTACCGTAAAGCGAAATATAATCGCATAACTGAGACAGTGAAGACAAACTAAAACAAAAGCCGGATCTGTGTATGAAAAAGTATAGTAGTGAAAGACCGAAGCAAAGGAAGAATTTCGAAAGAGAAAGACGTGTGTTAAAAAAAGCAAGCGACAGGACACCTGTGTTTATCCTGAGTTTCCAGCCCGACGTT
The DNA here is from genome assembly GCF_943734655.1 of Sabethes cyaneus. NCBI lineage: Eukaryota > Metazoa > Arthropoda > Insecta > Diptera > Culicidae > Sabethes > Sabethes cyaneus. The sequence continues at coordinate 10,397,879 of NC_071355.1, read as the reverse complement.
TACCTACGTTTGGCCTTGAGCATTACACATTACCACGGAACATTCTCTGATCTCCGCCGTTGCCACCACTTCCGCCAACTCCAAAGCTGAAGGCACGTCCCTGCCATTGACGCCATCGCAGTTAAGCCGCGTCATCGCCATCGCGCTTAACCAGAACGCTAGAGTGTGCCCGCAGCCGTAACGCCGGAAGTTAGCCATCGAACCCCGTGCCAAAGTCGCCGACCTGACCGCAAGCGGATACCGGTCAGCACCTCTGCCGGAAGTGAACTGCTCAGATACCAAAAGGTAGTAGTTACCGAGGGAAATCCGTTAATGAACGGAACAGTTTTTCATGTGTTTTCAGGTAAAGGTTTTCATGTGTTTTCTTGACGGTGTTTTCGCGAATAAGTCGCGAACGTTTACCGTCTCCGAAGCTTGTTTTAGGGGGCCTCGTAAGTGCTGGGCAGTCTAGTAGTCGTCTAGTAGTCTAAGTTCCCCCCGTCAGTTACACTTTATTCAAAAATGAGCGTACCGTACTACAATCTACGACGAATCATTCGACGACTGGCTTGTTAGATCAGCACCGTACCTCGAAGTTAACTGAGCGGTTAGCAGCAAGGGCACCTCATTAGATAATTTCAAGGATTTAGGAGGAGGAAAAACTACCAAAGGAGTGGATGGAAGGTGTTGTCCCATCTACAAAATGGACGCTCAGCTAGATTGTTGTAATAACCGTGTCATTACGTTGGTCAACGCTGTCTACAAGGTGTTCTCCCAGATTTTGTTGAGCGAGTGATATGCTGCGTGCGCGTTCTGGGGGCACTTCGAAGACCCTTCGAATCGTGCAGAGGGGGGTGGCAAGGTGATGGACTGTCCAATAAGTTTTGCAACATCTCTATTGAAGGTGTGATCCGGCGAGCGGGCATCGAAACGAGCAGAACGAAGTAGCGGAAAGGTGGGGAGGGGGACGGAGGGGTATTGGTAGCTATGCTTAACAAGTAGTCGTTTTGACCTTTTGTCCAATGCTGGAAGGTGCATGGGTCGAACCAAGCTATAATCTGAGATTATAACTGGATTCGAACCCACAACACCCGCCAGGACATGTGGCTCGCTGGTACTTGTACCTTTGAACCATAGAGGCGCTGGACAAAAGGAGACTGCAAAACCTACTTATTAAGATAGCGACGCGTCTGGTTGGGTTTTAGACACAAATTCTGCCTCTTCCTCCGGCTACTGTAGATAACCACCGACCGAGAAGTTTAAATCTAACTTGTTTTTACTTTCAGGACGACGACACTATGCAGGCCCTTGTGAGTTGCAAGGTACTACACGTGACGTCCTTCGTCTGTCAGCGTGTTAGCAGCGATTCTCAGCGCAGGTTTTCGGGAAAAGGCCCCGTTCCTATGAAATAGGCTAATCTCATGTTTTTAGTCTTGACCTTGAAATGCGGTCATACATAAAATAAATATTTTTTGAAACGGTGGTTCTACACCGGGACTCGTCTGGCAGACGTCGTGAAGAGGCTCCAGAGAAATTAACGTTTACCTCCCACGGACAGTGGCTATCAGTGGTTGGAGAATTCACGAAAAAGTGATCGTTTGAATCGATGAACATCCCTCATGAACACACACTATTCGCCTGCCTCGGCGATAATGCACGCATCAGCTTTGAATTTTATCACGAACAGAACCTCAATGTGAACATCAGAATTCGTTCAAAAATTGAATATTGAACATTGAGTGTGTTCGATTTATCGGATATAGAATGTCCGGGGACGCCAGAAAGTATTCAAAATAATATTACCACGAAAAGGGAATAGTTTAAAGTAGTGTTAGTGGCTTTACAAGCACCAGAAAGCAGTAATTTGCACTTTTGCGTTGCTCACGATATTCGTATATTCAGCGATGCTACGAAGCGTGAGTGTATGATGCTCATTGTTATAGGCGAATTGAACCACTCGCGTAGCTGTTTTATCATGATAAAAACCATTTGCCGATGCTCGGCGTATATATTCATTTTGCGAGTTTTCCAACCTCTGGTGGCTATTGACGGCGATGAATTTGGAAGTGGTTGATGAGTTGATATATTTGGGATCTCTGGTTACCGCTAATAATAATACGAGTAAGGAGGTTCATCGAAGCATTCGAGCTGGAAGTCGAGCCTACTTTTCCCTCCGCAAGACGCTTCGATCAAGAAACATACGTTGCAAGGATGCCGGACGATTTTGCAGGGATATCCGTTCTCTTGAAAACCTCTTGGAAACGCCAGGAATAGAGGAGCCCAACGTGCTAGATGGCTCTACTAGGTTGAAGCTAACTTACGTGTGCCGAAACGTTCAACGAATTGGCGACGAGTAGCCCAGGACCGAGTAAAGTGGAGAGAATCTCTCAATGCGACAAGAGCCATCCCGGCTTTATGCTGCCAGTAAGCTAAAGTTCTTTGAATGATTTAGCAATTGTCGAATAACTGAATAACGCGCGACCCACATCTGAAAAGGTTAGTCCATTTTTGTTTGCATCCTTTCAATAGTTCTGTCATTAATTTATTCGTGTTTCTACAGGACAGCATATAGGTGCTCATCTTTCCGTATCAACAATCGATTTATGTGTTCTACTGTTTCTGTCCCTTTCCAAATGATGCTGAAACATTTTCCAGGTCCATTAGGAAATCAAACTCATATGTCACCTAATGGTTTTGATTTTATTTTATCATTGGCGTACATCTTGCTCTTGCTCCGATCGGGCGTTCCCGCATTGAGACAATCGAATCATGTCGAGATCTCCAGGCAGCCGTATAGATAAAAGCCTTTTATATTTCAGGTGCAGAGTAGAGCCTCCAGCGAAAGCAGATAAAGTGATTAAAGTTTAATTTTCAATTTGTTCCACAGCTCTGTAGAAAATATCACTCCCTGCGGGAGGGTGTGCTGCCGGAATGCTATAACCTATAACATAACTGTTGGCAGAGCACTCATAAATGAATGAGAAATTTGGAACCACATTCCCGTGAGTCGGTTCTCTAGAATAAAATTTTGATTTCCCTAGCCTTCTATCTGTTCGGTTAGGAGTTCATACGGTTTGAGAACTGCTGCAACGGTTTGAGAACTGCTGCAAATGGTCTGCGGGAATTGACTGAAAACTCGTGTAGGGTAGGTCCGGTTGTTAGCTGATTCAATTTTTATTTCCAGAAAGTCTTTAAAATATTCAGCAGTTGGTAGTTTATTAGGGTATATTTCGGTTTTTACAAACGAACACAGAAGTGTGCTGCTGAAAATAGACTCATCAAGACAGAATTAAAATCGACCCACAGCCAGTGCTTTCCAATTAAGTTAAAATATGACTGAAAATCACAGTTTATAGCCCCCACTAGAACCAAAATTGATATTGAGTGGCAGCCAATACTTTCAACAGAAAAAAATCATTAAAATTATAATAGTTTTTGGAGCATTGTCATTTTCATTCAATTAGCGCTGCACACTCGAATGAATGCGGCTCCAAATTTCCAGTTCGGCTGCTGTTGGTTATTTATTGACCAGCCACGGACGGGCTGCATCGGGTGGAATTCTGCATATCGTGTATCCATCCAGGCATAATCTGGCCGATAATGCCCGTATGAATTGAGGGCACGCAACGCAGCGACAGCTGCGGCATTACCGATGAGAGTAAAAATTAATTAAATTTTTATTCCCAATTCTGTGTTATTGCATTCGCCAAATTGGCACCGTTGCTCGTGAGTGGACATTCGTTGGTGTGAACAGCGGGAGTAATAGAATGGTTTAATAAAAAGGGAACTACAATTTACGTTACGTGCTAACGTAAGAACCGAGGAATCTACATTTACTGTACAGGACACAACACTTATAGTTAAAAAAGGAAAGTTTGCGGTTTTGTTGAGAACTTGTTTTTGGTATGTTTTAAGTTTCAAAATCGAAGCGAAAAGAGCGTGCCAAGCTTGGTTTCAAGAAACTGGTTTCTGAGGTAAAAGAATTGTACATTTATAGAAAATACTTCCACAAGCCAAGAGGTGTGAAACGTAGAATCGTTTGTTTCTAAAAGAGAAAGGCGGTTTAACCCAAGAAACAGTTTTGTTGTATAATAGCTGATCAAGCGCTCGTTCCACGTAGTAGTTGAATAAGTTTGTCTTCAATAAACATTTTGGTTGGCAAATATAATAAATAAAGCGCATTCATGGATTTCCAAGAAATTGAAAAATCATGCAACATTATACAATGCCGCAAATCTGAAATACATCTGTACTGTTTTGAGAAGAGAACTGCACAAATCACAAATATATGATCCTTTGCGAGAGTATTCTATACCGTAACGCTAACGGGCACACCCTCTCTTCGCTAGAAACTGTGGTTTGTCAACCTCTCTGTACTTAAAAATGTTTTTATCATATTTTTATTGAAAAGCTGAACATACTTAGTTTTAGAGATTTTTTTAAAGAAATAAAGTGGCGAAAATGCAATGGATTTACATGGTGCTTTATTTTTGCCTGCGATGACGAACCGAGACGCATTTCTTTGCCAAAATTGTTGGCTCAAAGATACCCCTTTTATTACAAGTAAAAACCAAAACCATGCGTCTCCATTGTATTTCCGCCTTATAAAAACTAGGAGGCTTTTTGGTTTACAAACAGTGTTTCTCAAGCCTATTCCGTGGAGAGATATAGATGGAAAAATCTATTCAAAATGTGTAAATGCTCACAAAATGGTTATTAGTTAACTGCTTTTCAATTCATATTTTTACGTAGGACTACGTCTTACTTTAATAGTGGCATTGCACGAAAACAAATGTGGCATGCTGCGAAAGCACAAATGATCATGACACGAAAAAATCATAGATTTTGAACGACAACAGCTTAGTCAGTTCTGTACGGATTTTACTGGTTTGCATACAAATCGATTCACAAAACGTGTGCCTATTCTGTGGTTTTTACAAAAAGATGCATTTTACCAGCTAACTGCTGGAATTTTTACATAAAGTTGAACAATCATGGTGAATTTACATGAGCTTCCAGCCAGTCACGTTTGAGCATTTTCGGGTATGAAATCGATATATCCAATGCATTTATTAGGTAGATATGATAGTGAAATTCATCGTTTTTATAACCTTTTAGTCTAATTATTGCCATTTTATTGAATATTGGATGTTTAGGATCTCAATTCCTAAGCTTTTCCTTATATGCTGAGTCCTTCCAGACAACCTGAAATACAACACAAAACACTATCAGTTTTCGTTGCTACGTGTTGCAAAAACAGTAGCAGTTTTACGGCCTGCTATAGTAGTGCATCGACAAGCCACGCCGTTTAGTTACGTAGATGATGAAAAGATATAATTTGAAAAATGGAAATAGTTCTGCGAAATGTTCAAATGTATTCCTAGTACGTGAATTTTGCCGATTAGCGTCGAAAATTAATGGCAAAAGTCGCGCAAGGCTGGAAAAACATCACCAAGGATGATAAGAAGGCATAATGCACATATATAAGGTTCTAAAGCAGGACCACTCTTAGACTGGTAATTCTTCAAACGAAATGAGTATCTTCTAACGAATTCCAGCCGAGACTTCTACTCTGACTCACTACAATTAGCACTACACGATTACCTCTCCCGAGAGCCAAACCTCTTGAAATCTGCTGTACCCATGAAACTTGAACAAGGTCGTCACCTCTCCTCGTGTGCTTGGTAGCTGTTACCTGTGTACATAGTAATTTCAAGTGAATGTTGCAAAAGTTTTATAAATCACCCACGAATAAGCCGCTTTAAGAGCCACCAAATAATGGTTGAAGAAGTCTTAGAATTAATTTTCTTTTCACTGAAATTAACTCATCAAGTTCTAAAAGTATCACCGAAATCAAATAAAAATGTTCATTTATGTTTGTGTTCTAAGCTCAATTTAGAAGTCAGTTTTCAGTTATTCTATTTGAATTTTATTTTAAATTTTTGGCCGGTGCTTCCGACGGCAGGTCTCGCCTTGAATCATCAGGTGTTAGTATAGGTAGTCTCTGGTGGTCTTGTTATTGACTAATGTTTTATGGAAGAGTCAAAAATTTCTTGCGTACGATTAGTTTTTAAGTTATGCAAAAATTTCTCAAGGGGTCTCAAGCCATCATAAAACAAATTCATGCCTCTAAAATCCCCCACATGTCAAATTTGGTTCCATTTGGGTGATCAGTTCTCGAGTTATGCAGAAATTTGTGTATCATTTGTTTGAGAACCCCCCTCTTAGAGGAAGGAGAGGTCTCAGTACACCATAGGAAAATATTTTGGCTCCAAAAACCCCCACATGCCAAATTTGGTTTCATTTGCTTGATTAGTTCTAGAGTTATGAGGAAATGTGTATTTCATTTGTATGGGAGCCCCCCCTCCTAAAAAGGGAAAGGGTCCTAATTCATCATAGAAAATATTCTTGCCTTCAAAAACACCCACATGCCAAGTTTGTTTCCATTTGCTTGATTAGTTCTCGAGTTAAGAGGAAATTTGAATTTCATTTGTAGAGGAGCCCTACCACCCTCTTAAAGAGGGGAGGGGTCATAATTCCTCTCCTAAAGAGGAGAAGGGTCTCAATCCTCCAAAGAAAAAAAATTTGTCTCCAAAAACGCCCACATGCCAAATTTGGTTCTATTTCATTGATTAGTTCTCGAGTTATGAGGAAATTTGTATTTCATTTGTAATAGGGGGAGGGGTCATAATTCCCTTCCTAAAGAGGTTAAGGTTCTCAATTAACTATAGAAAAAAATCCTGCCTCCAAAACCACCCACATGCCGAATTTGATTTCATTTGCTCGATTAGTTCTCTAGTTATGCAGAAATTTGTGTTTTATTGGTATGGCAGCCCCCCCTCTTAGTGGGGAAGAGGTCTCTTGCCATCATAAGAACCTTCCCTGGCCTCAAAAATCCCTACAGGCAAATTTTCACGCCAGTCGGTTCAGTAGTTTTCGATTATATAAGGAACATACAGACAGACAGACAGACAGACAGACAGACAGACAGACAGACAGACAGACAGACAGACAGACAGACAGACAGACAGACAGACAGACAGACAGACAGACAGACAGACAGACAGACAGACAGACAGACAGACAGACAGACAGACAGACAGACAGACAGACAGACAGACAGACAGACAGACAGACAGACAGACAGACAGACAGACAGACAGACAGACAGACAGACAGACAGACAGACAGACAGACAGACAGACAGACAGACAGACAGACAGACAGACAGACAGACAGACAGACAGACAGACAGACAGACAGACAGACAGACAGACAGACAGACAGACAGACAGACAGACAGACAGACAGACAGACAGACAGACAGACAGACAGACAGACAGACAGACAGACAGACAGACAGACAGACAGACAGACAGACAGACAGACAGACAGACAGACAGACAGACAGACAGACAGACAGACAGACAGACAGACAGACAGACAGACAGACAGACAGACAGACAGACAGACAGACAGACAGACAGACAGACAGACAGACAGACAGACAGACAGACAGACAGACAGACAGACAGACAGACAGACAGACAGACAGACAGACAGACAGACAGACAGACAGACAGACAGACAGACAGACAGACAGACAGACAGACAGACAGACAGACAGACAGACAGACAGACAGACAGACAGACAGACAGACAGACAGACAGACAGACAGACAGACAGACAGACAGACAGACAGACAGACAGACAGACAGACAGACAGACAGACAGACAGACAGACAGACAGACAGACAGACAGACAGACAGACAGACAGACAGACAGACAGACAGACAGACAGACAGACAGACAGACAGACAGACAGACAGACAGACAGACAGACAGACAGACAGACAGACAGACAGACAGACAGACAGACAGACAGACAGACAGACAGACAGACAGACAGACAGACAGACAGACAGACAGACAGACAGACAGACAGACAGACAGACAGACAGACAGACAGACAGACAGACAGACAGACAGACAGACAGACAGACAGACAGACAGACAGACAGACAGACAGACAGACAGACAGACAGACAGACAGACAGACAGACAGACAGACAGACAGACAGACAGACAGACAGACAGACAGACAGACAGACAGACAGACAGACAGACAGACAGACAGACAGACAGACAGACAGACAGACAGACAGACAGACAGACAGACAGACAGACAGACAGACAGACAGACAGACAGACAGACAGACAGACAGACAGACAGACAGACAGACAGACAGACAGACAGACAGACAGACAGACAGACAGACAGACAGACAGACAGACAGACAGACAGACAGACAGACAGACAGACAGACAGACAGACAGACAGACAGACAGACAGACAGACAGACAGACAGACAGACAGACAGACAGACAGACAGACAGACAGACAGACAGACAGACAGACAGACAGACAGACAGACAGACAGACAGACAGACAGACAGACAGACAGACAGACAGACAGAAATCCATTTCATGTAGCAATACATTTTTACAATTTTTAAGTTTCGCTGTTAGCCTGATTTGTGCTAAAGCATAAATTGGGGTTATCAAGTTTTAAACTGAAACAACGTTTATCACAAGATTGGGAAAAACTGAAAATTTTGGAAAACTGATTTTGGAAAATAGGCATTTGAGCAAATAAGGCCATTACAAATATTTTATAAAGTTTTTGTCTTTCCGGTGTTCGGCCACTGAAGGGGGGGGAGGGCGAAAAAAAACAAAGTGAATTTTTTAATCGAGCAAAAAAAACCATGGATTTTAAGAATTTTTATTTAAGGTTTAAACGTGAAAATCGAATCTATTCTTGCTTATAATATATACGTTATTATTTTCTATGCAAAAAAAATACGAAAAATGACAAAAACGAAGGAAAATTTTTTTGAACGATTTTCGGAAATTCCGTTGTTCGAATTTCCATTTCTGTTTCGTGCTAGAAGCGTTAATTCAACTCGGAGGCTCATTTTTCGAGTTTTTCAGACTAGAGCCCACAGAAAATTGATTTTATGAAAAGAAATTTGACTCATATCCTATAAATTATTTTTTAGTCCTCCGATTTTTCAAGCCAATTTCCAAGGGGGGGTGACAAAAACTTTAAATATGATTTGCAATGGCCTAATGCTTTAATTTTAAATGGTGTAGTCTAACTACCAATACTTCTAAGAACCTGTTTTATATAATGAACGTAATTGTTTTATCTAAAATGCTACGGTGACGAAAATATGCATTAATAATGAATAGTAGCGCAACTATTGGTACTACCACAACTTTCGGATCAACTACCCTAATTCAGTTAAAAGCCGTTAAAAATATTGAACAAAGAGGGAAAATTTAAATTGAATTGAGGTAGAATTCTGACCTGGAAAGAAATAACTCACACAAAATGGAGAAAATATTGGATTTAAATTAAAATAGATTAAGATAAACTTGAGTAAGAAGATTTTTTCATTCAATTCTTTTCCATTCCTTCTTGCTTACTCATATTTGAGTTTTCACTGAAACGCTTAAACAACTTTTTTGTTGATTTGCGATAAATTATTTAAGAAATAAAAACAGTCTAGGAAACAGGTTTGGAAAACAGAATTGAACTAATACTTGATGAGAACGTGTTTGAGTGCAATTGAATTAAATCCAAGTTGAAATTAAATTGTGCCACAACAATTAGCAAAACGTATTGCAAAAGTTTGGTGCTTTACCTTCTACCAAGGTCAGGGAACGCTAGTGACCACATCATGCCGATCTGATCTGAGCTAAATTTCGATAAGCGAAAATTTGTTATCAGTCAGAATAAAACTAATTTTGATGAAATGATGGTTGTTTCTGCACAGGTTCCATAGACTATTAAAAGAATACATTTAAATAGACCCAATCGACAGTACAGTTCCAACCAAAGCACTTTTCATCAGCTTCATTCGCTCGTTTTGATTTCCATTCATATTTTCCGTGAAAACACATAAATTTCTCTACATTGAACCAACTTCTTTCTTCTTCGGAACACGTATAAAAACCATAACCGAAAGAGAGCAAAAAATAAAATCAAAATTGCACTCGAATGTACGTGGGCAAAAAAAATAGCGGCGAAAAATATCCCTCCCGCTAGAGGTGTGGGAAAAATGATAAATCAACACCGTCCGACGTACCGACGTACAGCGGCATTCCGGACATTTCGCAAATTTTCCGTACGAACATAATCTCGAACAAAGTACAACTATAAAACCCCAACCCGACCCGGCACGGTCCATCGTCGTCGTCCTCGTCGTACAGACGGACGTGCGAGCGCAGGCGAGAACCAGTTTCACGGCTAGCGCCGCATTTATAATCTACTCACTTCCTTATTCCAGTAGTCGGTGACGGCGACGGTAGCCGGCATCTCGAATTCACCCGCTTATGATTTTTTTTGTTTGTTTCAATTTTCACTCGCCAAGCCGCTTCCTTCCGCTCGGTGGGTGTTCCGGTGGGAAACTGCACCATTTCGGAAAGTGATGTCGCTTTTATTTTGTGCATTTGACTCTCGTCCTGCTCGCTCCTCCTCTTTATCCTCCTCAGCTGGTGTCCTGGCTGGATTGCTGAGCCAGCTGTGTCATTATCATTACACTACTGGTGCTGTGAGGGGGTGCTATGATGGGTGGCCTGAGCCTGACAATTGGGTGGCAAATGGGGGGGAGGAAGGGTGGGATGTTCGGCATGTGAAGTTTATCCTTTCCGGTCGCTTACTTCATGAGTCCGCCTGGTTCGGTTGGCTCCGGAACGTGTCCATGTGGTAATGTTCTCGTTTATTTTTGCATTTTGTTGAATTTAATTCACTGAAGTACTCATGTGATGCACGGTTATGGCGAGAAAATGGAGCTTAGTTTTTCGTTCTATCCGTGTGCTTTCCTGCTGGGTTGCAAGCTGGTTGGAGGGTTGGAGTTGGAATGCAAGTGTTGTTTATTATTTGCACAAAAGTTTCCGCCGGAAAGGGGGAACTGCGCTCATCAAGGTTCGTTTGTGGTCAACTGTCGAGCATGCACTTGGATTTCAAAGTAAAACACTGTCCGTGTGGCTTGTTTAGCTTGTGACAACAATGTGTGTTTATTTTGAGAAGACTGAAAAGATAACGAAGCACTTCCAATTAGTTTTGTGTTGTGAAAAGCATTTTCCGGATAACTCTTGTGACCCACTCTTAAGTACCGATGCAATACCTACCTAAAATGCTAATGATGATGCAGTGCAATCAGCATAAATTTTATAGCATTACAGGATAAAAAAAATTGTAATTAAAATTATAATTGAGATATTTAATTTTAGACCAAACTCGGCATTAATATTAATATATTTTTGAAACGGTGGTTTGATGGTGGGACGGTAGGGGAAAGTAATGAACATTTTCTGGAGTGGATGGGAAAGAGCGAGAAAGTGAGGGGAGCGGGGGGGGGGGGGGGTTTGGTAGCACGCTTAACAAGTAGTCGTTATGACTATGAGAAATAAGCAGGAAAAATAAAAAGAGAAATAAAGTAAAAGAGAAAGAGGAGGAGGAATATTGAGAAAAAACGGGAAAATGATGTAGAGAAAAGTAAATAGAAAACCAAAAATAAAATTAGAGGAGACAACTGAGATAAATAAAAAGAAATTGGAGAGGGCAACAAGAAAGATTAATAGAGAGAAAAATAAAGTTGAAGATTTAGAGAAATTAAACGAAAAAGGGAGAACAGAATATAAAGAGAACAAAATGGAGAGAAAAATAGATAGAAAAATGGTGAGAAGAAGTGTAGATAACAAGAGAGAAAAATGAAGAAACAATAGTAAACAGTGAAAAGGCAACGTATGAGACAATGAAGGGGAGATGGAGAAAGAGAGGAATAGGAAACAGACAAAGACAAAGACAAGAAAAATGCATTTCTTATGGTTTATGGAAGATAAAAGTGAAGATGTACATGCTTCCAATATACTAAAATAATATTAGTGAATATTAAAATAATCCGTAAATCATCTGATCGATTAGCAATACAGTGCTTTGAAATAGGAAAGTCATTCTATTGAAAGTTATAAAGAAATAAAATTATTTCATTGGTAAATTTAAAAATTGGTGATACATGTCTGCATTCTAATTGCTTGAATGCGCAAATCCCGTTGTTGCTGTGATAGTTTCCTAACCTAACCTAACCTTATTAGATTAAAGCAAGCGAGATTAATATTTAAGGTGAAGGTCGGCAGAGGGCAGCTGCTTTTTTACTGATTTCAGTACTTGTTTCCACCATCGTTTTGTTTATACTAAGTTGCTAGTAGTAGATAATAATCTGTTATGAACAATTATGAAACGTAGAATCGCGTGCCTATTTTTGCTGTTGAACTAGATCCAACAGTAATTCTGTCACATAAAATGTTGTTTACGGTGAATTTTATTATCAGAGAATTTGATAAGTATATTTTCGACACTTTACGACCGTTAATTTAATAGTGAAAATTATTGGCCAATTTCACGCTCAACGTAAAAATGGCATCACTCCCGTTTCCTTGGTAACGTATCAACAACGACGGTCGCGGATTCGGAATTGCAATCGAAACGCAGTAAAGTTTTTCATATCAATTCAAGTGAACAGTTTGGACAAAATCATTATAATATCTTACCAGATAACTGTTCGGGTGGTAAATTAAAGTTTTTTGTGTTTCAAGTTAAGTTTCGCGAGTGATGTGATGAATGAGACGGACGCAAAAAATTAAAGAAAAATCGACGGCGAAAAAGTGAAAATATAGTGATGAATTTTAATTGTGCAGAAATCTCAGTATTTAGTATATGTTATGCCCCAAAAAGTAATAGAACCTATAGAATGCAATGTTTAGTGCGTCGAGTTGCAAGATCTTATTACGGCTAGCAGGTTAGTTGAACTAATTTTATTTTTTTGTGATGGTCTATCGAGTCTATGGAAACATGTTGATTCACTGAAGAAGGAAAGAGAAGAGTGATATTTGGTGCCATGCTAACTGCCATAAATGCACTCTGACGACCTTGTCCTTAAAGCAAACAGTAATGTCTTTACGTTCATTTGAAAAAACCACTGCCAACATTTTTTTTGCTTAGTTCAAGTTTAACTATTATTCTAATGAGTGTAAAAATGTGAATGATTTTATATATCGTAGAAATATCTTTCGGAATAAGAAAGACACAGAATTGCCACATTTTTCAGCAATGTGGTCTTTTTGTGTCTTTTCGATCTTTTCTTTATCTTGAAAATCGCAAAATAGCTGTGAAATTGGGTGCATGTTTGACTAACTGGTTCGAAAATGGTTCAGGAGTACCTCAGGGTAGCACTCTAGGACCTTTACTGTTTTCACGATTTATAAATGAGTAATTCTCACTGAAACGGGGCCTCTACTGACACGAGGTCTTCAAATATTGGAGCTTTTGCGCTTAATTGGTTGAAAATGGTTAAAAAATAAGAATTGCACTTTTGATACTTCGAAATAGTGGACCCCTCGTTCGCCAAGGGGCCTAACAGGTTAAAAAAAAGTTGAATTTTGAGCAAACCTTGAGATCTATATCATTTGATATTCCATAAATTTGCCATTAAACAACTAACAAATGACCCGGTTCTGTAAAGAAGAAAAACAAGGCTTTCAAATGGAGTAAAAAATTTTTTGGCGACTATCTTGGATTTGGTCGCCATATTGGATTTTATCAAAAAATCACCGTTTTCACTATGAGCCCTCCAACCGATTTTCATTTTAAGACCACCATTGAAAAGCCGAGGAAAAATTCTACAAGAAATATTCATAGAATTAGGTGTGCAACGGCATTAACTGAATAAAACAACCAGTTATTTGTAGTGATGATTTGATTATGATGATTTTGCCCAAACTGCTCACTTCAATTGATATGAGAAACATTACTTCGTTTCGATTGCAATTCCGAATCCACGACCGTGGTTGCTGTACGTTACCAAGGGAACGGGCGTATGCATGGAGTGATGCCAAGGTAAATGTTTGAGCATGAAATTCACCAATCATTTTCGCTATTAAATTACCTGTCGTAGAGTGTTAATAATACACATATAGAATTCACTGATAATAAAATTCACCGTAAACAACATTTTAGGTCGACCAAACCTCGTGATTTTAGTCATGACCTTGAAATGCGGTCAGGCATATATTAATATTTTTTAGAAACGATGGTTCTACAATTGATGAAGGGACGGTAAGGGAAAGTAATGAAGAAGAATTTTTTGGGAATTCCCCTCCACTCCCCTCCACTGTAGAACCCTCGTTTAAAAAAAATATATTAACATTTTAGGTGATAGAATTACTGTCTGATCTAGTTCAACAGCAAAAATAGATACGCGATTTTACGTTTCATAATTGTTCGTAACAGATTATTACCTACTACTAGTAACTCTGTTCTTCTGGAAAAAGTGCCATGGCATAAACAAAACGACAGTGACAGCTGGACGTGAAAGTACTGAAATCACTAAAAATGCAGCTGAACTCTGAGGACCTTCACCTTAATTTATTCGCCCATAACTTTGGAACGCCAGAATTTTGGAAATCTAAATACTTCATTGCAAATCTGAATAAGATATAAATCTAAAAAATCACAATCGGCAAACTGCTTGAAAAATAACTATTATAATTGCCTATAGGCATTTACGCGAGAAAGATGTAGTCAAAGTCGGACCATGTTGTACAGGTTGGGCCACCGCTGACATACGACATATAGACACGAAAGACCTAAGCGTCATAAAAATCGGCCAAACGCTAACAACATTACCCTACATAAAAAGGCATAGAGTATGAAATTTACTTCAGCACACCGTGATTCGGTTGCAATTCACTCAATGGTAGCAAACCGAGCAGCGGCGAATAGTGAAATTATAACAAATTGTGTTACGGAAATCGAATAACATCACATCAACATGTGGTCTTGTGTTGGCTGACAAAGTTAGTAAAATAACAAAAAATAATATCAAAATTTTGCTCCTTCAAGAGCAAAAGAATATGAAATTTTGTTATTTGAATAACACAGCAATGGCATGACACTATTCAGAGTTTGGAAAGACATATTTTAGTTTAATTAAGTTATTGAATATCTATGATGAGCAATTATTGAACTCATCTTACTAACAATGTTTTAAATATCTACTCAATAACAAAATAAGTTATTGGCAATATACTCTTTTGGTATGGTTTCCTACTCGGGAAGCGATATCGTCCCTAGAAAATGGTTATTGTGATAGACAAACACACTCACAAGCGTTTAATTATCCTAACCCATTACGGGGTGGGTGGTATTTTTGGCCTCGTGTTGGCAAACATTTAACTAGGTACTGCATTTTATTCATTAGGTTGATCAGAACTTAATTTTATAGGTAAAAGAATAGTATAAAAAATATTAGGCAAAAGATAATTAATTCACTGATTGTATTTCTGACATGACTATAGTATTTTTATTATTGTTTTCTTCGAACAGTGGTAGATTAAAATGCAGTTTTTTTTTGAGATTTTGAGTTTTTTTTAGATTTTTCTAGGACACTAAAAACCAATCAATTCAATTTGCAGTTCATAACGATTCTGACTATTGATATCAAAGTAAAGGACTAAGATAATAAAACGAATTTTATACAAACCATTCTGCCAAAATTCTAAACAGTTGCACCACTGTAACGTATTTGGTGGCATTCCCGTAACCCAAACAGGGCTGGCTGGACGTCAGGTGTGAACGAAAAAAGAAAAGTGCATTCTAGTCCGGAGATTGCATATGATGCATGACCGCACATTACTGGTACCACGCTATCGCCATCCATCGTCGTGTGACCTTTTTTGTGTTGTCCCTTATTGCTACTGTTTAGTGATCCTATCGGTTTTTGTGTCCCATAATGTGGCGCGTATCATTTGCGGTTTAGTGGGGTAGGAGGAGGAGGAGCAGGATGGGGAGGACGATAACCAATTGATGCCTGCAGCAGCGAAAGTGGTCGCGCATTTTCCGAATGGGCTATTAGCAATTTAGAGGGTGGTATCGCGGCAAACGATGGCTATTATGCTTCGTGGCATAGAAACTGCCCACTTGAATGAACGGCCGTAAGTGTTGATGGGTATTATGTGACTGGTAGGTAATTGTTTGTGACTGAAATCATTGCAACATATATGCAGCGCCAACAGATGCTCTGCCGCCGCGGCCGGCGCTGACAATGTATGTTTTGGCCCAGTATCGAAGTAATTGCGGCTTGGAAAATGGGTGCAGATCGATGACATTAATACCCTTGCTCGGTGCTGCGTGTTATCTTGATCGATAATAGGCTTTCGCCAGTGAGCTGTGATTTCTCTTTGTGATTGATCTGATTTTTTTTGCTGGTTCGAAAAGTGTCAGAGTAATTATTCTGGATTGCTTGAGCTTATTTATTTTTATGCAATGTGTTCGAATTTGTCAGCTCGTTATACGATAATGAAAACTGGTTATTAGTAAGCGTTCAGATAATGAGAGTGAAGCAAAAAAAATTTAGCTGTAAATTACATGTCCAATGAGGAGTTGTTAAATTAAAAGGGTAAAGCATTTTCAAAACTATCGCACGAAATGGAATTCCGAAAGGTCTTAGAATTTAATGAAATTTTGTACATATATTTTGAATTTGAGCATATTGTAACTCTCTAATTCCCCTTTAACGAATGTAAGAGTGATCTCAAGGTCATTCAAGCATTAATGCTAGCAGATCATGCTGTCTCCCCGAGCAGGTTCGAATATGGATTAACGTTCAGGTAGAATTACAGTTGATCCAAATTTGATTATCAAATGAATTTCACACTAATGCTGTTACAGAAGGGCCAAAAGGGATTGGGCGGACCCACAAGCAGAGGCACTTGTGCGCATTTCGAGGTAATAAGAGTCGCCTTACAGCATTAGGATCCTTTCATCCTACATACCGAATCTACGAAAATCTACGAAGGATAATGTAAGATGATTACGGTCGGTGATGTAAGATTGGTACGGTTCGCCATGTAGGATGTTGCACTGTTTCGTGGTTCGCCATGTGGGATGTGCGCTGCTGGTGGACTTTTTTAGGTTTCGGTATCGGTTTAAAAGAAACATACACGAGATGATTTCGGTTTGACGATCGAATATTCAATCATGTATTTTAACTATTTCCAAGCAGTTTTGATAGGCTTAATTGGATTTTGGAATGCATGAATGATGTGAGTTTTTAGGAGAGGTTGTTATTTGAGTACGTTAGAGAAGTGGATATGATTTTAGCTGATAAGATGTTGTATGGTTTTTATAGTTTGGCATAAATACATATAAAATCACATCACAATGGATGGGCGGGAAGGATACATGTGAGAATGGCATCCATCCATCCATCCATCCATCCATCCATCCATCCATCCATCCATCCATCCATCCATCCATCCATCCATCCATCCATCCATCCATCCATCCATCCATCCATCCATCCATCCATCCATCCATCCATCCATCCATCCATCCATCCATCCATCCATCCATCCATCCATCCATCCATCCATCCATCCATCCATCCATCCATCCATCCATCCATCCATCCATCCATCCATCCATCCATCCATCCATCCATCCATCCATCCATCCATCCATCCATCCATCCATCCATCCATCCATCCATCCATCCATCCATCCATCCATCCATCCATCCATCCATCCATCCATCCATCCATCCATCCATCCATCCATCCATCCATCCATCCATCCATCCATCCATCCATCCATCCATCCATCCATCCATCCATCCATCCATCCATCCATCCATCCATCCATCCATCCATCCATCCATCCATCCATCCATCCATCCATCCATCCATCCATCCATCCATCCATCCATCCATCCATCCATCCATCCATCCATCCATCCATCCATCCATCCATCCATCCATCCATCCATCCATCCATCCATCCATCCATCCATCCATCCATCCATCCATCCATCCATCCATCCATCCATAAATCCTCTGTCGGTCGGACTCTACATCTCTTTTTTCTCACTATTTATCTATTTCCTTTTCTATTTCTTTCTCTTTCGGTCCCTTTTTTCTTCCTACCTCTCATTTTTCCTCCATCACTTTTTCTCTATCTCTCTTTCGGTTACAGTTTTCCGTCTCTTTATAATAATCTCGCTTTTTTTGCTATCGAGCTCTCTTGTGCTCTCGAAAATTGCCGTGAAGCGTAGTACATTGCCAACAGCGTACAGTTTGTGCCCAAGGGCATGAACCCTCCCAACACGGCAGAGCTATGCTCAATCGAGAAACCGTAAGCTGAACTGAGTATTTTTTCCGTTTTTTATACTATTTGAACTTAAAAAGAAATATAAATTGAGTTTTTTTTAAAAGAAAATTTTATATCACCCTAAACAAAAGATTTGATAACCAAGTTCAGTCAAATGCCTAATCTTATAATCAAATCAATTTTAGATTAAAGAGGCGAATCATTCATCATGTGTCTGATTGTGATATTATATCTTTGCCGAAAAGTACTACGGAAATTTTCAGTGTCACCTGCGTATCCATACATATTACAATGCACAATACAATTTTGTGACGCAATACATATATATTTTGGTACATGTATTTTAGACTTTCCGTCATTTTCTCAAATTTGCTGTCACACTGAATACTTAGCTTGCGAAGAACATTTAATTATAATCAAATTAAAAACCTGATTTAATCCACCTAGTGGTGAAAGGAACCTTTGTTATACCGTCTTACTTGCAATTTGAGATAGAAATCGACACGTTTGGTTTACATGAAATTTTTGGAAATTGAATAAGTTTACAAAATTCGAAACAAATAGAAGCACTTATAAATTTTGATAGTTTCTTTTCTCATGAAATTGCTGAGAAAGTTGTTACTAATGAGGGTAAGTGCAAGTAAAAGTAAGTTGTAAGATGAAATATTATTCTTTAACATATACATTGCGTAGTAAAGGTCTAGTTAAAAGGTTTTTGAACTATGCATAATTTCCTGTAACGCCATTCTATTTGATTCACAACAATAAAGTTTTCTTGAATAAATTTCATCAATTTTTATTAACCTTCGGTTACTCACGTTGTTGTATTTCGTACATCATATGTAGGTTTTTGAATGCCATATTGTTATATAGTTACAAATCGTATATTACGTATATACTAACGTATATTCTTCAATAAACTTGTTATGAGCAAAATGTCAAAATTATTCAATGCATTAATACTTTAAATTGTTAGGAAAATAGATTAGCATAAACCGACATCACAGAAACGAAGCAAGTAGCATGTGAGGTGTACCGCAATTGACCCCAACTGGAATTTTCTCTCGTTCCTTCATATGGAAAAATGGTGTCTGTATGCAGCAAAACTACCAGCAAATGTAAAATGTTTAAGATGTATCCGTCTGTTGGTAGTCGAGTAATTCGGGGTCAGGGTATTTTTTATAATCAAAGTTCTACAGTTCGTAAACAAGGAAACATAGAGGTATACTATGTTCAGCAAAGTTGTGTATTTTTATTATTTATACAACTTTGTAATACATGAAAAAGTCATACAACAATTACAAAAAGAGCTAAAATAGAAAAACTGATTTTTCAAATTCATATACAATAAATAAGATCTCTTCGTTGAAGAGATAGAAGGTTACTGTCTTCAGCAAAATTTCTTGTAATAATATGCTCTAAAACTTTGCAGAACACATCAATGTGTTATATTGAAACTGAAGGAAAATAATTTTTTTATTTCACTTTTAGGGGGATTAATCAAAATTCAAATTCTACCAGACGATAGAGCTTTCAATTTCAAGAAACTCTTCCAAAGGTTTGATAAACTTAAAACCAAGTTTTCCTAGTCAAAACTCTAGTGCGCACGTTTTTTTTGGTTTTGGGCTATTGTGCGCGCGAGTAACTGTGTTATAAAAGTTGGCGCGAGTGTTCGAGGGTTAATATCTTTTGACTGGTAAAACCAATTCTTATGAAATTTTGCATATATATTCGTAGTGTGAAAACCTCTCGTTTGATATTAAAATAATTGAAATTAGGTTATTTTTCTTGGTTAAAATCATTATAAATTATTGTTAATTTTGGTGTGGTGTATTGAATTACTCGTAACTTTCAAATTAAACATCCAATCAAAAAACCATTCAATAGTGATCTATCCGGCTTTATTACCTGCCAAATGAAATTAATAGCACGTAAATCGGTTGGGCCATCTCTGAGAAACAGGCGATCATTTGAACCTTGTCAAAACTGGTTTTTTAAGCATAACTTTTAAACCACTTGTTTGTTTTCAATAAAAATTGGCGTGAAGTTTAGCAATAGTAAGAGCTTTTATTTGGTACTAAGATCGATGAAATCGGTTATGTGGTTCCGGAGAAAATCGTGTCACGTAATTTTCACATTTTTGCTTATAACTTTTAAACTAAAAGTCAGACCACGAAACCATTTAATGGTGATATACTAGGTAAAAATACCTTTCAAATAAAAGTTATAGCAGACGAATCGGTTCAGCCATCTCCGAGAAATAGGCGATTGAAAATTAAAGCGCACACACATACACACATACACACACACACACACACAGACATTGCTCATTCGTCGAACCTGATCGATTGGTATATGTGACACGGCCCTCCGGGCCTCAGATCGACTTCCTGTTTTTCGACCAATTCCTAAACCTTTGTTATATTGTATAACAAAGGTAAAACTAACGGAACTCAATACAGTATGGTTCCGATTATATCAGCCCTCGATTATATCTTCTCCCGATTGTATCAGCCCCAAAAATGATTTTTTTGTGTGTTCCCTATAAGTTATTTAATGATTCCTTTGAGGTTATATGAACAACCAAGTGCGTGTTACAGGCGTTTTAACCCTTTATGACCAGGCTGCACAGTGAACCAAACAGCGAAATACGTAATCGCGTGAGATTACACCGAAACGCGAGATTTTTCGCATATGACAGGAACCATTATGTGATTAATCCCCTTAAAAGGGAAATACGAAATTTATTTTCTCTCATATTCAAGATACAGGTTTGATGCGTTTAGCAAAGATATAATAAATGTCAATACAAACAACTTTGTCAAAAACATCATAGCTATATCTCTTCATATAAATTAACTATGAAGCGTTATTTGTGGACGAACACTTAAAAACAGTTTTTTGTGTCCCTAACTCATTCTGGTCAATTTTTAAATGTACATAGTGTTCTAGAAAATTATTTGTCTTACTAAAATCCACGGTTTAGTTGAACCTCATTATCATTTCCGAGATATTGAGTATTTTCGGTGAAAAATAGCACTTCTTTGAGCTCAAGTGTGTGTGTTGGTGGCAAATCAAATAACTCACACATAAAAGTAAAACAAAAATCCTGTAAAAGCAAGTATCAACTGTCTGTATCTGATTGTATCCTCAAAAGTTAGTTATTTCGCTGTTAAGATCGACTGAAGTACATATATTGTATTGCGGATTTTCGGCTTTCCAGTCAGTTTTATATTGAAAACGGCTTTTTTATACTGCCTGACGTTTCGTCCTTTGGTTTTGGCCTTTTTCAAAGGTAATATGGTTACGTTTTCTTGTCTAATCGTTGATTGCCAACGGAAGGAAGTTCAAATTTTAATAGCTCAGTTGTGCACTATGGTCAAAAGGTTTAGGTGTGTACATTATTAGGTGTGTATATTATTTTGTCACCAAACCAATGCAATTGGAGCTGTTAAAATTTGAACTTCCTTCCGTTGGCAATCAACGATTAGACAAGAAAACGTAACCATATTACCTTTGAAAAAGGCCAAAACCAAAGGCCGAAACGTCAGGCAGTATAAAAAAGCCGTTTTCAATATAAAACTGACTGGAAAGCCGAAAATCCGCAATACAATGTTAGTTATTTCAAAAAGTGCTTTTCACATACAAATTATTATATCAGTTTTCCAATTATATCAGCCTAAAATTCACGGAGGGGCTGATTTAATCGGAACAATACTGCACTACAAACCACTTGATTATACACAGACCATTGGAGTAAATTTTAGATGAATGCAAAGTACGCCTCAACATAAACAGAGCAGCGGCCAAACTTTCCTCAATTTCACCATCCTCGGGAACTCTATCGAAAGACTCTCTTATCAGTTAATAAATTTTGCCGTACACACTCTATACATTACTTTGTTTCGAGTGCACCAACAGCTGTGATTCTTCCGAGTTCAAATCCGTCCAGTCGCACGAATAATCTAGGTAGGAATGCAATAAATTACTCCATTCGGGTACCGCCCGTTGATAAATGGGCTTTTGAGTAGTTCAGCGATACAATATGACTATGAGGGTTCGATTGATGCTGCCTGCTTTTTACGAAAGAATAGACCAATTCCCAGTCGAGAGCTGTGTACCTGCACTGCCGAATACAAAGTCATCCCGCTCGGTAGTTAATTTCTTATCAACATAAACTCACACCACGCCAAAGGTTTCATTGAGCATACTGCTAAGGGCAGCGGTCCAGTCAGTGGGCAGGCATCATTGCCAGCGGACAGACAGCAGTGCTACCGACGTGACGACTCAGTTCGCTTCGGGATGAGTTTATTCGGTTCGGTTTTGCTCTTCCTGGGAGCTCTCACGGCGTGCGGTGGAGTTTTCGGCGATGGATTCCTGATAGCGCAAAAGGATGGCTCGTTTGCCTTGACGGTGGTTCATCTGAACGATTTCCATGCCCGGTTCGAGGAGCAGAACAGCTTGTCTACCCGATGCAAACCGGACCAGGGAGAGCACTGTGTGGGTGGCTACGCGAGAGTCGTTTCCGCTGTGAAAACACTGACCGAGCAGTATAAGGCACAGAATCCGATCTATTTGAATGCGGGTGATAACTTTCAAGGCTCATCCTGGTACACGCTGCTGGGGTGGAATGTGATCAGTTACTTTCTGAATTTGCTTCCGGCGGACGCGGTAACCCTAGGCAACCACGAGTTTGACCACGGAATTAAAGGCGTTGTGCCGTTTCTGGAAGCGACCAAATCGCCGATTGTTGTTTGCAATATCGATGACAGCGAGGAGCCAAGCTTCCGAGGGAAGTATCGTAAGTCGGTGGTAATCGAGCGGGACGGCCGAAAGATCGGTATTGTTGGCGTTATTCATCACCTAACGCACACACTTAGTATGACGGAGCGTTTGAGGTTTCTGGATGAGGTACAATCGATTAATGAAGAGGTGGCGACGTTAAAAGCGAATGGAGTTGAGATTATAATTGTGCTGTCGCATTGTGGGATTGATATTGATCGGAAAATTGCTGAACAGTGCGACGATGTTGATCTTGTAGTTGGCGGACATTCGCATACGTTTTTGTACAATGGAACGGCAGAGGGTTTGCCAGATTCACCGGTGGACACTTATCCTGTGGTGGTGGATCATGCTAGTGGTCATAAAACATTGATTGTTCAGGCTTCATGTTTCTCGAAGTTTGTTGGTCGTCTTACTGCTTACTTTGACGAAAGTGGAAATATAGTTGATTGGGAAGGAAATCCAATCTATTTGGATGAATCGATTCCACAGGATCCGCAAATCGTTGAAGAGCTGGTACCATGGAGAGAGCAAGTTGACGCTTTGGCCTACCATCAGGTGGGTAGTTCACGTGTGATTCTTTCGAAAACCGAATGTCGCGTTGCAGAGTGCAATATTGGAAGCTTCGTGGCTGATTCTTTCGTCGATTATTACGCGCGTAATCGCAAGCAACCCGATGAGTGGACTTCTGCTGCGATTGGGATCACGAATGACGGTGGCATCAGAACGTCACTGCAGAAGGGGGTTCTAACATACGACGATTTAATTACGGCTGTTCCGTACGAAAACACTATCGACACGTTCGATCTACAGGGACGGTATTTGTGGGACGCACTGGAGTACAGTGCCGGTCGGCATGGTTCTGCGGATTTTCTTCAGATATCGGGACTTCGCGTTGTGTACAATGTTACAAGATCCTTTGGCCGCCGGGTCGTATCGGTCGATGTCCGTTGCCGAGCCTGTCGGGTGCCCAAGTACGAGCCGTTGGATCAGAATAAAATTTATCGACTGGCCGTGGCAGCGTGGATTGGAAACGGCGGCAACGGGTACTCTATGTTTAGCGAACATCGAACCAATGTGGAAATAGGACCGTTTGACATTTTGGCACTGGAGGAATACGTGACCAGAATGTCTCCAATTCTGCAGGGTACCGATGGCAGAATTCGTATTTTAACGTAAATTGGTGTGAAAATTATTTAACCTTTACCAATAAATTAATTGATGTTCAATATTGTACGTAGCACCGGATATTCGCTGCTGTCCTACTGTTTCATAGTGCAAGAGAAAAGCTTTCCCTTCCCTAATAAAGTTAATCTCATCGCCTCCTAGTGACAGGTGTGAATGTTGCTAGTCAGCGTTGCTAGGTAAAAAGAGAACCAGATAAAACGTTCTCTTCTTCGTTACTTTGTATGCCAGTTAGCCAGTGATTCCAGCTAGTGTCCACTGTTGGGGAAATTTACGAACGAACGAATCTATTAAATTTTCATCACTGAAAACAAATTAAAGTTCAATCAACCGGCGACGTCGACGCTGTCCACTGGCGTGCCCAGGCTGCAGTACACTGAGGCACGTGGCTCAACTTCTCTTTGAAATTCATTATAAAACAAAATAATTTTTGTAAGCCAGAAGTCCACAGTTTTTTAATTAAATCTGTCACTTAATTTTCGCAATATGTAAATTAATTAGTTAAAAATAGTTCTAGTTTAGTTCCAAGCCTCAAGCCTTAAGCTCTATTTCAAGTCCAAATTCAATTCAATTCAAATTTCATGCTCAATTTCAACATTGATTTCCAGTCCAATTTCAAGTCTAGTTTTAAATTCAACTTCAAGTCCGATTTCTAATCCAGTTACATTCATGTGTAACTTAAAACCAATTTATATTCAATTTAAGTTTTAAGATCATGTTTAGTTTAGATGGTAGTGAAAAACTCCGAAGAAAAGTTTGAAAATTATGTTCGGTCACATGGAATTTTTTTGAAACATTTTTCTGTTATTTGTCAATTCATAATCTTTTAAAGATAATTTTTTCCCCGGAACATATCTCATGAACCAAACAGCGTAGAGCAAACAGTTCTTATAGAAGTGTAAGTAAATTTCCTTGGCGTGCCCAATTAACAATTCTAAGTTTTATTACGTTCCTCTAGTGGTTTTCATGACCAATTTCTTAAAACCGCTAATAAAACTATTAGCTCCACCAGAACTCCCTGATGACCGCTATAAAACTGCCTTCCAACCAAGTGGCCCACTTTACAGAAGGTTTTTATAACTTCTTTAAGAATTAGATTATAAGCTCAAATAGTCATATCACGCTCTGCTGAACGCAGCAAACAAACCGATTAAGCTGTTTGATAGCCATAATTCCCAGCTTTGTCAATTTGACAATATATCCGTGAGCAGAAAGGTTAAAATTTTACTGGCAGATCATCCTGATCGATTTGGTTTACAGCGACCATAATAGAATATCCCTTGGAATATAGCATATGCGCATTAAATTTTATTGTGCATATTGATATAATAGGTGGATAAAATCAACGCGCTATTGAAATTATGCTATTTTTGAAAACTGGTTGTTTTAACACAACAAACATATTGAATTAGTCGATCGCAGTTTAATACAGTGGACTCTCGGAAAAGTTAACTCTCTGAAAAGTTAAGTGTTCAGTAAAGTTAAGCGAATATCAGCTCCCATGCAACGCTCTAAAAAGTTAATTTTTGCCTCAACTTTTCTGAGAGTTTGAATTTATTGGTTGTCCAAACGTTCGTCCACACACGTGTGTTTTCATTCTACCTTTATATCTCATTTTTCGGTTTATTGTCGCTTTACATACAGAGTCGCATCATAACTGCGATTAAATTAAATTCTTGTACCGGATAGTTGCAACAATAGTTCAATACGGGCACATAGTTACTTCAGGATTATTGATAACATACTGGAAAAGAGCCAACTCAGATTGAATTTTAAATGCAAAAGAAGGAATAGCAAGGAACTAAAAATAAGCGCGAACATTATCAAAACATAGTCGCAGACTACGAAAAAACAAAAGAAAGCTAGTGTAATCGACTATTTTAAACTTACTTAAAGAAACTAAGTATTATTTCATAAAGATCTTGCTACATTTTTCTTTTCATTACAACTTTTAAATACATAAAAATGTGTATCTTATATCCCGAAATGCATTTTTCGCTTAGGTATTTATCATTTTCACTGATTTTTAGGACTACTCGGAAAAGTTAATCTTTCGGAAAAGTTAATCGACCCATTCCCCAAGCGATTAACTTTTTCGAGAGTCTACTGTATTGGAACCTTTGCGCTTAATTGGTTGAAAATGGTTGAAAAATAAGAATTACACTTTTGATACCTCGGAATAGTGAGCCCCTCGTTCGCCAAGGGGCCTAACAGTTTAAAAAAGTTGAAATTTGAGCAAACCTTTTGATCTATATCAGACGATATTTCATAAATTTGCCATGAAACAACTAACAAATAGTCCAGTTCTGCAAAGAAGAAGAACAGGGCTTTCAAATGGAATAAATTTTTTTTGGCTGCCATCTTGGATTTGGTCGCCATATTGGATTTTATCATAAAATCGCCGTTTTCACCATGAGCCCCCAACCGATTTTCATTTTAAGACCACCATCGGAAAGCTGAGAAAAAATGCTATAAGAAACGTTTATCAAGTTAGGTGTGTAATGGCATTAACTAAATAAAACAATTAATTTTCTGTAGCAAGATATTCCATTATATGAGAGTTGTAAGCCTTGATACAGATAATTAGTTGATTCGTTTATTTACTGCCACTACACATGCAATTTGATGAATGTTCCTTATAGCATTTTTTCTCAGTTTTCCGATGGTGGCCTTGAAAAATTGAAATCGGTTAGGGGAATCATGGTGAAAACAGTGATTTTTTGATAAAATCCAACTTGGCGGTCAAATCCAAGTTGGCCGCCAATTTTTTTCCACTTCGTTTATAAATCCTATCTCTCCCCTTTACAAAACCGTGTCATTTGTAGTTTGTTTCATAGCAAATTTTGGAAACATCACAATAATTAATATATGTTAATTGTTATAACTGGTTGTTTTATTCAATTAATGCCATTGCACACCTAATTTTATGAATGTTTCTTGTAGCATTTTCTCTCAGTTTTCCAGTGGTGGTCTTAAAATAAAAATCGGTTGGGGGGCTCATGGTGAAAACGGCGATTTAAAAAAAATCCAATATGGCGACCAAATCCAAGACGGCAGTTAAATTTTTTTTTATTCCATTTGAAAGCCATGTTCTTCTTCTTTACAGAACCGGGCCATTTGTTAGTTGTTTCATGGCAAATTTATGAAATATCACATGATATAGATCCCAAGGTTTGCTCAAAATTCAACTTTTTTTGAAACTGTTAGGCCTCTTGGCGAACGAGGGGTCCACTATTTCGAGGTATCAAAAGTGTAATTCTTATTTTTCAATCATTTTCAACCAATTAAGCGCTAAAGTTTTAATATTTGAGGACCTCGTGTCAGTAGTGGCCCCGTTTCCGCGAGAATTATTCTTCTGTGACAGGAAAGGCGGTTGGTAATAACTTTCTTTCTGCGCGCTTTGATGAATTTTTGTTTGTGAGCGTAAACGAAATACACTAGAATATGGCAATATGGCCTCGCATAAAAATTTGATTCTGGTGTTGAACTCTAATATTCTTGATAATAGCAGGAATCAACCTGTTTGGTCAGGGTATAACACTTAAGAGAACACTTAACAACCTAACAGATTTATGGCGGATTGACAAACTACCGTAATAAGATTTTGTAATTTTAATTGGTGCGCCATATTGTATGGATACGGCACACTCATGGTATGTTTATAAAAGACTTGGTACAGCCAACTAGTTTTATCGTGGTAATATGAGCAAATATCATAAATTTACTTTATTAACAGCTTTATTATCTGAAATTGAATAAAAAAGGAAACTTTCCAATTAAATTCTGCTATGTATGTATATTCCTTTTAACCCAATGCCCTTCTGGCATACAAAAAAATGTATGTATATTTATTCACGACATAAATTGCGAATAAATATACATAGTAGAGTTTAATTGGAAAGTTTCTTTTTAATTTAATTTCAAGTTTCGTATTTCACTAAGAGGCTCCAAAAATTTCAGTTTTATTATGGTTTTATAGCTAGTTATAAGGGTGTTTTGACTCGTATCTTCTTGGTATTGTAGAATACCATAATAAAAGCAGAAGTTATGATCAATTCCGCAGTAAAACCTTTATAAACTTCAAGTAAAACCAAGTGGCATTAGAATTGCAAATGGGATAGAAAAAGAGGAAAAACGCGCGCGCGAGAGAGGAGAAAAACGTGAAAGAAACAAAGAAAAACTAAAGAAAACTAAAGAAAGAGAAAAAAGGGCAAAAGAAGTAAGCTGTAGAAAAAAGGAAAACGAGGTAAACAAGGAGAGACAGGGTAAGGAGTAAAAACAGGAAAAAAGAGAAAAAGCGGGTTAGAAAAGGAGGAACAGAAAAGAAGATAATATCGGCTTTTGCTGAGTTGAGAATAAAGAACAAAAAAGGTGGAAATGGAGTTAAAAAATAAAAACGGAACACAAACGGGATGAAACGAAAAACTGAATGGGATAGAAAAAGTACAAGGGTCCATGTCTAGTCGTCGTAGGACTACGAATGTAGAGCAATTCGTCTCCCAATGCTAAAGCCAGTGATTTTTGTACGAATTTCATATATAGATGCCCAAGTTGCGCATTAAAGGATTGTGTTCTTACATGTGAGAAATTCATAATTTCAACTCTTCAGATTTCAGATAGGTTATTGGTGTGTGGATTAATGGTGGGAATACTGTTTACCGGACAAACGCTACTGGTAGGATATGTAATCAAGATAGACTTTTATGTTTATGATGATGTTATGTGTCGCTAGCTAGCTGCTTGCCGATGTGTCGCCAACGAAAACCGCTGACCGAACGACGATGCGCACCGTAAGGCAAGCAATGTTTCAAATATAACCTTTAAAATGATGCCACGGATGCGACTCGAAAACTACCTGCCCAAAACAAAAAAAAAACAGAAAACGAAATTGGAAAAGAGAAAAAAGGGGCCTGAAAATGGCAAAAACACGAAATACGGAACAGAAAAGAGAAAAACAAGAAAATCCGGAAAAGGGTAAAAACGCGATAAAAAAAAGAAGAGAAGCACAACGGGTAGCAAAACGTAAAAGTGAGAGCAAATAGGAGAGAAAATGCGACAAATAAAGGACAGAAATAGGATAAATGAAACAAGAAAGGTAAAATGAAACGGAAAATAAAGAGAATCCAAAAGAATAGATGTGTGAAAGAGTAAAAGAAAACCGAAACAGTAACGAAAAACTGAAAAGGAAACGAGAAAAACGGAAAAAGAGGGATATGTAAGGTGAAAATTGGGACAAAATTCCCATTTTGAGGTTAGAAAAATGAGAGTTAGAAAAAAAACGAAAAAAAGAGAAAAGAAGGGAAAAGAGATAGAAATAAAAACAAAAAATGATCAAAAAACCAGGAATGAGAATAAAAAAAAACATGGGACAGAAAACGAAGAAAAGCACAGACACAGAACACACGGGATAGAAAAAAGAAAAGGAGGTAAGGAAAAATAGTACCGTAGTACTGCAAAGAAGGGGAAACGGAACGAAAAGAGGAAAAACAGGTCTGAAAATGGTAAAAAACACGGAATGCGGAACAGAAAAGAGAAAAACAAGAAGAAAACCAAGACTAAAAAGGGTGGAACCGAGACAAGTAAAGAGGAGAAAGTGGAAATAGCTGGCTGTAAAATGGAAAATCAAGAGCGTAAAGGAGGGAAAACGAAACAAATAGAGAGAAGACAAACAAGGGACAGAAAAAAACACAAAGAAATGAGAAAACGAGACAAGAAAGATAAAATGGAACAAAACACAAGAAATCTTAAGAGAAAACCGAAACTGAAACGAAAAAACGGAAGAGAAACAAAGAAAATGGAAAAAGGGTATAAAAGGCGAAAGTTGGGAACAAATGGGATTGGAGAATGGGTTCTAAAAGAAAAATGTTAACTAATGGTCGCAGTGGTTCAGGCTCCCATAAAAAAAAGAAAAATATTAAAACTGAAAAAACGGACCAAACCAAAAGTACAACTGTAGAGAAAAGGCGGGACGACGGGAGATAAAGAAGGAAATCTGAGAGCAAAGCGAAAAAAGGTAGCCAAAACAGAATATACATGACAGAAAAGAAGTAAAAAGAAGGAAAAACAAAGTAGACAAAGACGAAAAGCGAGAAGAAGGAGAGTTAGAAAAAAGCGAAAACTGGAAATGAAAAGAAGTAAAAGGGAAGAGAAAAGACGGAAAACGCGAAAGAAATTTACAAAAATAAGTGAAAAACAGGAAAGAAAATAAGAAAAAATGGAACAGGAAACGAAGAAAAACTGAACAATGACACAGTAAACATGGAATAGAAAAATGAAAAAAGAAGGAAAAAAAGGAAAAACAGAACGAAAAGTAGAAAAACGGGACTGGAAAAGAGAAAAAATAGAACAGAAAAGAGGTAAAACGTTTGGGAGAGTAAAACGAAATACACTGAAGCCGCTTTTCACGGGTTTTTTTACGCGACTATTTTTACGCGAATTTCGAAAATTACGCGGTTTTTTACGCGAATTTCGGAATTTACGCGGTTTTTTACGCGAATTTCGGAATTCACGGGGTTTTTACGCGAATTTCGGAATTTACGCGATTTTCGGAATTTACGCGGATGTGCTCAAAACGTCTATTTTTTCGCGTAATGTTGAAATCCACGAAGTTTTTTTTACGCGAAATTTTGGTTTTTTACGCGAATTTTGGAATTTACGCGGTTTTTTTACGCGAATTTTGGAATTTACGTGGTTTTTTACGCGAATTTCGGAATTTACGCGGTTTTTTTACGCGAATTTCGGAATTTACGCGGTTTCTATTTACGCAGGACGTATCCTTCGCGTAAAAAGCGACTTGAGTGTATGTCAATCTTAATTTTTAATGAAAAATCATGTCTAATTTCAAGTCAGTTGTAATTCCAATTTTAAGTTAGATTTAGACACTCAAGTCGCTTTTTACGCGGTTTTTTATGCATTTTGTTTTTTATGCGGATTACGGAACGTATCCTTCGCGTAAAAAGCGACTTACGTGTATTTTGATTTCAGGTCCAATTTCTAGGAAAACTTGAGTTCCAATTTCAGGTCAAATTGGTAAATGTATAAACTTAAATCTAATTAACGCCCAATTTTAATTCCGGCTTCGATCATTATTTAAAATCCAATTTAAAGTCTTATTTATTTCCAATTTCAAGTCAATTTTCAAATCTAATTTTAATTCAAAACTTCATGTAGTTTTTGAGGTCCGATTTCCTGTTTGATTCCAAATGAAACTTCCAGTCCAAATTACTCCAAATTTAAGTCCAATTTACAGTGTAATTTGAAGTAAAGTTTCATGTCCAAATTATTCCAAATTCAGGTCTAATTTAATGTCCTATGTCAAGACCGATTTCAAGTCTAATCTAACTTCTAGTCCAATTTCAATTTTGATTTTAAATCCAATTGCACCCGAATATCCGGCGTTTTCAACCTAATCGACCGCTATTTTTGTAATAAGTAATAGCGAGTTCTCCATCTTACGATTACTCGCTATTTTTCCTAGGTCAAAACATTCTTCTGAAAGGCCGAGTGCCCCACCTTTCGTTTATGTCTGGACACGCCAGTGACGGTACCTGTTTTGGTTTCTGTCGGTAGACCTTTTGTTACCTTGCAGCGGATCATCGAACCTTTGGCTTGTGTTGCAAATTAAATGATTTGGCTACGGAAGTCGCCGCCACCGGGCACGGGCGACGGCGTCGCCGGCTGATGAACTGAACTAATGCTTAGTTACTGTTTCCCTGCCGAAGCTTGGTGTGACGACAAAATTTGCTCGGATGCGTACGCCCCGTTCTGTGGGGTTTGCCTGCAAATTCGGACGCGGTTCAGTGGGTGAGGATGATAGGACATATTGAGCGTTTGGTTGCATATTTTCCCGGAACGATGAAGCCGTTACTTGCCGGCACTACCTTCGCTTCGCTGTGGTGGTATCCGGTGGCTTTACTTTCAAGGTCGCGCACGTCTCTTTTAGCCTAGTCACACCACACCAGGTAATATAATTAACGTTGTATTTAATTACCATTGAGCGAACAATGTGGAAATACTTTGGCGGGGGAAATATAAGTTAATTTAGGCATAGGGCTTGCCGAGCAAGGATTAGGGTAGATATTTGAACAAGTTTAGATTGAGCCTATTTTCATGTTTAGACAATTGCAAAGAGAATGTAGTTCCATCACGACAAAGGATTAATTTTTATTAATTAGGACTACCTGCTATGCTACCACGAATTCTTTTTGATGAACAAAATTGTAACCGTCAGCGTAATCCAAATGGAATGCAATTCTGGAACTCCTCGGCTTATTTTGTACAATAATTTTGAAAAATCCCCTCCGTTTTATATTATGATAAACGGCCTTTGGAACTTAAAAGTCAATTCTATCGCATTTCTTTTGAAATATCAAGAATAAAGTAGGATGGAACAATTTTGCTACACTATCCACTTCAGTTATTTTGGTGCCATATATTTTGCCTAACATTTCAATCCAATTATGCCAAATCATCCCCAAGCTCAACCCGTTGACAACCTGTCAACCAATCAGAAACCAAATATTCTAAACTTAATGGTATCCCTTTATCTTTTCTAGTTTATTTCAAAACATTCCGTTTGACAATACTGTAGAAAAGTTTACATGTTTTCTTCCCAATCGTCGCATCACCTCGGGGATTTCACCCAGAGCGCGCGCTTTTAATCTGAGATGAAAATAAAACAAAAATCATTGTAAAAATCTCTTGTCTAGCTCTCGGTAAGAGCGACCCCCGTTAGCGATAAGAGACCGGATACCTATATCAAAGCATATGATTTTTACGTTTCTAGTAAATGACGAAAGAAGTTGGTAGATGTAAATTGGTACTCTGGTCGAATCGCAGTCATCTTGGATATAAACAATGAGAACTCGTGAGTGAGACTGCCGTGCTCTAGGCTCCATCACTCAATTTAGGAGAACTCAGAAAGGGGTAAAAAAGTTGTGCTTTCTCTTTTATGAAGTCTCTATCAGCCACTCTTCGGAGTGTTTCTCAACACACAACGCAAGGTGCCATTGGCCTACTGTTTGCTACCAACAGACAGAACCGACTCTAGCAAATCCTGCCTGTACGATATAGGTATTAGTAGACCAGTATTAAATAAATAAGTAGTAAAAATTTGGTATCTCACAAAAATGTATCAGCTTGCCATTTTGTAGGATTATTTTACTGTGAACATTTAATAAAATAGAATATAACAATTTCAAATAAACTATAATTAAAACTATAATGATTTTTTTTTTCAAAATTTCGCTCACCGCAACAATAAGTCGCCCCACGCAGTTGTACGTTCGGTATGACGAAAGCGCCGACCCTGCCAAGAGTTTTCTTTCATCCCATGGTATGGTAAAATGTTGGTATTAGATTTGTATCATCAGTAGCATCCTTGATGGAAGTGCCTTGTACTTGCAAGTAACACAAAAAGCCAAGCGCTTCCATCTTATATCAATACCTGAATTTAAATGTGCCATTATTGTTAATTTTGTTTCATATACCAATCAAAGGTTTGCTCATTCGATTTAATGAGAAATGAAATCTAAGCGTATAGGGTACTATATCTTTATATATTTGCGTGGGTAAGAGGAAACGCCTATCAACTTCAGGACTTTATCCTTCAAGAAATTGGTTTTAATGTTCCTGGTTTTTGCTGTTAGGCATTATAAGTTAATTAGCAATGTGTGATTCTCTACGTTTTCATAAAAATCGCCAAGAATTTGAAATTGTTTCGTAATGGTCAATGTTCTTGGCTTAATTTTGTTCTAATCATTCATGAAGCAAATTATTATTCTTAGTTTTCGTTCATGGTGCTGAAATATTCAGGTTCTGAGTATTTTATTGCAAGGGATCAGCATTGCTTGCTTTCGTGCCTCGCTCGTAGTAGTTTGTATAGTAATTCACAATAATATTTGACTCAAGCGATGAACCGAATTTAGAGGGACTCCTAAGTCCAGTGGTACTTGTGCAGATGTAGTGATACCCGTGGTCTCTAGCAACAACAAGTATCGGATCAATATTTCTTTCTTTTTAGGAGTTGATGTGCATATCCGATCATCTGAAAGTGTTTTACCATTGAACTATGATTCAGGTGTTTTTCCGTAGAAATTGATCAGGGAACTTTAATAGATGCTTTTGAACAAATAGTATAAATAATACTTTTGAAAAGCGATTCTTAACCAATAACATATTCTATCGCTTTTTTTGTGAAGCGCATTTTTCAATATTCTCGTACAGCTTTGTGCCGAATGGTCCTAGAATTTCATGAAATTTTGTATACAGAGAGACATATAGTTTATGTACAAACGTGTAATCGACCTTTACGGATTTGAACCAAATTTTGCCATATTGTTCGTTTTCGGTCTGAAAGTAAAAATCCAAAATTTGGTTCGGATCGAACATTCCCTCGATTAATGGGAGCGTCTCCATTTTTAAGGAAAATACCCGATTTGGTCAAAACCTCTTTTTTTCTTTTGCTTATATCTCCGGATATATTAAGTTCCGGTTATAATCTCAGATTATAGCTTGGTTCGACTGATGAACCTTCCAGAATTGGATAAAAGGTAGGAGTCAAAACGACTACTTGTTAAGCATAGCTACTAATATCCCCCCCTCCTCGTCTTTCCGTTC
The DNA here is from genome assembly GCF_943734655.1 of Sabethes cyaneus. NCBI lineage: Eukaryota > Metazoa > Arthropoda > Insecta > Diptera > Culicidae > Sabethes > Sabethes cyaneus. The sequence continues at coordinate 10,363,081 of NC_071355.1, read as the reverse complement.
CTCCCCCCCCTCCTTAACAAAAAAATTCATTTCTTTACCCTACCGTCCCTTTATCAATTATAGAACCATTGTTTCAAAAAATATTAATATTATCTATAATATTGCAGAAGAAAGTATAGTTTTATCATTTGTATTTACGGCGCTATGGGGCTGTTATCCCGTTGATAGTAAAAAGAGCGCCCATTTAGCTACCAACGAGGTTGGAGGCGTGTAGTGTCATAAATACAAATGATAAAACTATACTTCTACAATATTATAGATAATAATTAACTCTACGATTGTCTTCAACATCACTTTTTCGAATTCTGTTTCGCTGGGGCGCTGTAGTCAAAAAACATCTACTGAGCAAAAAACTGAAAATGAAGCCTGGTTGTAACAGCGGATTGCTGCTATCCAGCTTTCCATGAGCGATAATGGCGGCTATTGAGCACAAGGGAGCACAATCTTTTGACATTCATTGCAGGAGCGTCGAGTTCGCCCTGACGGAGTTACTATGGAAACATCCATGATTGTTTGTTGCTCGATTGTAAAAATGTAAACATTGTTTAATTTAAAAGGTTATAGCAGGCGTTGGATTCAACTGACACTATAATTTGTGTGCAGCTGAACACGTATGAGTTAATAACAGTTGTTAAACTGGTCGGGCAGACAATAGTAAGCATTGAATTTTAGTGTGCGTAGTCTACGAAACTGGTGGTCATTTGTAATTAATAAACATGGATGATCATGAGTCCAACAGAAATAAAAAGTGTGCATATTATGCCTGTCAAACAACAGAAAAGTGAGACCAATTTCGAATGCAGTGAAGAAAGTGATACGTGAATATTATTTGGAAGATATCGACCGCCGAAGCTGGTATTACTTATCAGCTATATGTACACCATTTCGTGTACATTGCAATCCTGACAGTGGAAAACCAGAATTGCTAAACTTGCATAAGTACAAATATGATAAAATGCTGCTGACGAGATTTTCCAATACATGCATTTGCGAAGTTTGCAAGGCCGCGAAATCGGTAATTGGGAAGAATATTCCTGACTTTCTTCCTATGAAAGTTCGTCCCGATCGTCCCATGAAAAATATAGCAGTAGTGGATAATGTAATCCGTATGTGTAATATTTGCCTGACGGAAATCAGGCGAGAGAAAAAACCTGTATGTAACATTTCTCAGTGAACAGAAAACTTGTCGAATATCTTAAAAGCGGAAAATTTGCTATCCAAAGCTTCTGAAGCCGCGGTTTCTAGTTTTCTTGTGGAAAAAACGAAAAGCTATGGTAAATTTTAGAATTGGCAATTTTATTGGTAACTTAACTAGTAAAATTAAACTTCGTACTCTTAGGTGGAACAGAGATCCGTCTTTCAAATCGTCGTGGAAAACCATCGCTTTACAAAAAAAAAAAAAATTCTAGTTCGGATTTAAACAATCAAGCAATAATACGATCGAAAGATCTATTCAAAATTAAAACGGATAATTCTTTAAGCGTGCGAAAAACATTGGGTAAGTGGTGTCTTACATCATTGTTGAATTGAATCAATTGATATTCTTGCCTAATTAATCTGCAGGCATTATGAAAAGTCTCAAGCGGTCCGGTGTAAAATTCGAAATTGGAATGAAAGAAGAGCGTTATTGAACTTAGAAAAGTTCCCGGAGGTAATAAAAATTCAACGACTCGCGTGTAACCATTTGAATCATTTTTGGCCATTTTCAGCTTTAAATCTACTGCTGAATCAGTATGGTAAATAAGCCTGTTGGTTATTGCAACAATGTACCACATCTCATCGACAGGATTCGCAACAGCAGACAAGATAACGACGCAGCTGATCAGTACCTCAAGCTTGGTATTGATGGTGGAGGAGGATAGTTTAAAATTGCCCTATCCGTCGTGTCCCAAAATCCTAATCCTACTCAGGACCCTGCATCATTTAAAAAAGGTGGTGTAAAGCGGCTGCACATCATAGCATTAGTTCCACAGCTTCCGGAAAAATACTAATTTATTTCGTTAATCTGGACCTATTTGCTAAACCTTGATAAGTTGGAATCCACTGTTGCTGGCGATTTAAAAATTATTAACATAATTGTGGGTGTAATGGCATCCGTGTAATCTCATCCGTGTCCGTACTGTAAAACAACTAAGAAGGAGCTTGCCTTGAAATGTGGAATACCAACAACAATTGGTAGTATTAAAGATTATTGTATTAACCGTTATGTGTGCGACAAAAAAAAACACCTTTAGCAGGGCGACAAGGGTACCCGGGTACCCAAAATTGATATTGCCATAACATCAACAATTTTAAACCGATTTTGATGAAATAAGTGTAATCTGATTCGTTAATTTATCTAGTTTTGAATTATTTGGCCATTTGGCCATTAAAAGATATACGGGGCTCAAAATTCCGGAATTCCGACAGAGTGTCCGCTGTGAGGTAGAGAACTGATTGTATTGCTCGAAAATCAGTCACGCGGATATAAAACGTCTAAAAATTCATACAATGAACTATTTCATATAACGAGATGAATCAGGTTGGCCATTCCGGAGTAGGTTCCTGTGGGGTCATGGGTGGCCAGTCTAGGATTGGAGGTAAAACCTAGCAATATGGGTATCAAAGTTCTTGGAATTAGTTCGGTAGGTGATATTTTTTACATTTCGATGTATTTTGATTGGTTATTTCGAAAATGGTTTCTACGGGATCCCAGATGATACCGCAGGATTCAAGATAATGCTTAGCATTATCAGAACAGTTCAAAACGTAGAACCATCCGTTATACATTTGGAACCAGTTCCAAAATTATTAATCAGTACTAAACTGGCCATATCAGTTCAAAACATCTAAAAGATCCGCTAAACCAATCCTAATATTGGATTAGGCACCCAACTGGTCATCTGTAATCCTACAGGAACCCAATTCTGGAATGGCCAATGCGATCTAAAGTAACCAATTTATATAATAAGATGAAAAAAGGGTCCACAATGTCAAGTTCAAAGCTAATAGCTTTGCTGAAAGCTGATATTCTTTCAAAACAAGCGGCTTCCCACGTTTTACCGGACGTTGCTCCGGAATTACCGATTCCCGGGAACTGCATGTCATTTGATGGCCAAATGCTTTGTCTAATCAAAACTAGATAAATGTACGAATCAAATACCACTGGTTTCATCCAAATCGGTTCAAGATAGCCAAAGTTATAAACATAGCAAATCATGGGTACCCGGGTACCCTTGTCGCCCTCCTACGTAATAAAAAAATTCATGTGCCTCTCATTGCTAATCCCCTTTATGGATATGCACCAAAAACCCTCAATTACTTAAGATCAACGAGTTTTACGATGTCGCTAAATTTCAATGACGTATGTTTTAGATTGAATGAGTTATAACAATTTTAAAACTGAAAAGGTACCCGGGTACCCTGTTGCACACATAACGGTTAAGGAAAAACAAAATCCAGATTGGGCAGATTTGTGGGCTCAAAAGGCACATGTTCGTCACCAACAACGAACTTATGGTGTTACCGGATGAGCTTGCCGTAGTCTATTCGGCGCTGTCAATTTACTGGCAGACAATAAAGACTTGCTGAACTACTTTATTGTAAGTATATGTTTTATGCATTGTCTTATAACTAACATACAATTTAAACTTCGAAGGTCCTGAAGCACTTTCAGAATGTTTATACCAAATGTTTTTCGTTTGATCTTGCTTCTGGTTTTGAAGACGGTTTGAACAAGTTGGAACAAGTTCCATAAAGTAAAATTTCACGTGAAAGAGTTCTGTGACAAAACAGGTAGAGGCTTAGGCTGGCCCAACGAGCAAGCTTCAGAATCGGTACACAGCGATTTTGCATCGACCTGGGATCGGTATAAAACTGTACATACTTCTAAAGCTTATAAATCACAGCTGTTGCGCGCAGTTGTCGACTACAACAGTGGTCATTTGTAGGAATAAATAAAACTTGAACTTGAAATATAATTGAAATGTGTTTAGTTAACTGAAGAAGTGGAGCTACTCCTTATTTAATTTTTTTTATTCTTCGACAAATTAACCGGAGTTGGCAGATTTGACAGTATAGTTTTTTTAGGATAAAGTCATATCCTTTGGTTTGGCATCCATTAATCTGCTTTTAGAATTTTTGTGATTCTGGTCCCCGAAACATGCCCATATTTGACCAACATAGCCCAAGGTAATTGATTTAGTAGCTTTTGAATTCTAGTGTGGTTTGAGGTGTTGCATGATGTGTTTTGGATCAAGTCGAAAACTAGGCATTTCCTCCAGGGTTATACTTAATGCGGAGCATTTCTGGCTGGCCCCATTCAGCTCCAAAGAGCCCCAAAATGTTAGTCAATGGCCATTTGTTACAAAATATCAATACCTGCAACGCTTTTCGTTCGTTTTGGAAGTGTGATTGAAGATGTTCATTTAATATATAAAGAGCAATCTGCGCTTCAAAACTTTAAAAGGGCACAACTCAAAAATGTGTCTATCGATTTTTTTAATGATGGTCTTTTGAACACCGATTGAAACTCACAATATTGTGAAAAGTTGGTTGTCACAGTAAGAAGTTTTACAATGCTTGTAAATAGACAGCACGAGTTACTAAATTTTAAAATCGTGATGTCCCGACCATAACAGTAGCCCGACGCTTACGACATTACCCTGCTAGTTTTAAAAATAATTGAGAAAGAAATAAATTTAAAATGACGGAAATATTAAACATTTCTTGAAAACCGTGATTAATTTTCTCCCGGATTACGGTACTTGACATTCGGCCCGTTGGGACTTCTTTTGGGTTTCGGTTGTCGAGTGATTTCTATACATTTATACTATATGTGTACATTGCTTACGAACAAAAAGCTTATTAAATAGTTTACATTTGCTATTAAAATTAATTCAGTGGTTAAGAACTTATAAATTGTTAAAAACACAAATAATGATTTTTGAGACCACTAACTCAGCACGGGGCACACCCCAAATATCAAATCGAAAGTACTGATTAAAACTTTTTATCATAAAAGAAGTATACGCAAGGTTTAAGGGGACATAAACGACTAAAAATTTTGAAAAAATCATTATTTTTTTATTTCAGATTTTGATTCTGCAGTCTTTTTCGCTTATTCTGATACCAATTTTGAAATGATCCGACCACGGGAAGTGGCCGAAAAACAATCATACACATAAGCATTCCAGTGCGGCGTGGAACAACTTCAGCGGAATAAAACGCCGCTCCTAGAAAACCACGATATTCAAACTTTATGTAGGGTACGTTGCTGCTTTGTCGTAATTGACTAGTCCCGTCCTATCCAACACAAAAAATATCAGCATTTTTATAACACACAATGCAAAACTAGTTATTTCCTAATATTTTAGTTTGTTGTCTATCATACGCGATCAATCAAAGTGAGCTGAGATCTATTTAAATGCTTTTTATCATTAAAGAAGTCCTAGCAGCCAAATTTCATACGTTTTTTCGTGCGACGAAAAAGAAAATGTTGACTAATCGTTTTAATTTCCGTCATTCATAAATGAAAATTTTGATGGACGGATTTTAAAACGGTGCGACGAATTTAAGAAATAAAGTCAGTTGCGTAGTTTCAATAATATGCTTTAATAATCGCTTTTCAGTGATTTCAAAGTTCACGGATCGGAAGGCAAGTGTGTTTTAGTCAAATCAGCACAAGAACTAGTAGTTTTCATTAAATCCATCCAATAAATGATGAAAATTAGAATGGCTTTACTTACTACGACGGATATTAGAAATAAACCCTGCCTTTTTCTCGGAAACCACACAACTTATTTTAACAAACTTTTTTTTATTTTGTTGGTAGTAGCTTGGCAAAGGCTTTTATAACTTTTGAGTGTCGTAAATAAAATACAGTTTGAGAAAAACGAAAAAGAAGAAGAAGAGATGGCTGAAAAAATAAAATTTTATCTTCTTTTTCTTTTTTCTCTGGCTGTGTTTCGTTTACAAACCTCAAAAGTTATAAAAGTCTTTGCCAAGCTACTACCAACAAAACAAAAAAAAGTTTGTTGCAATACGTTGTGTAGTTTCTGAGAAAAAGGTACATAAAGTTTGAAAATCGTGGTTTTCCAGGAGCGGTGTTTTATTCCGCCAAAGTTGTTCCACGCTACACTGGAATGCTTATGTGTATGCTCGTTTTTCAGCTACTTCCCGTGGTCGAATCATTACAAATTTAGTACCAAAATAAGCGGAAAAGACTGCAGAATCAAAATCTGAAATAAAAAAATAATGATTTTTTCAAAATTTTTAGTCGTTTCTGTCGCCTTAAACTAATTTGTTGCTGGTTGGTTGTAATGTTACAAACAGCCGTTTAAATCTTTCAAAAATGGTAAACTGCTTCCATTCACTAGCACAACTTCACTAAGGCATCAGATTTATCTTTTTTTTTCTCTCGCTTCTCCTCACCCGATGGGCACACAGTTTCTCATTCTCTGAGTGGCCGGTCGGTGGTGCGCAGCATGCATGCAGGCTGCTCCACCGGACCACCACCGCCACCGCCACCGCGTCCGGGCAGCACCAGCTGTGTGTGGAGCCTGTGGAGCTCCAACTGAAGTAAGCTCACGGTAGCACACCGATCCGGCCACCAGTTAGTCATAGACCACGATCAGTGACAGGTGTAAAATTTGATTGTCCTCGAAGTCTGCGTTTGTTAGTGTTCCTTCTCCTCCGGTAGGTTATCATTATTCCTTTCGCGGACCACTGCTGTGGTCTCGGTTTGGTTTGGTAAACGTGCGCCAAGTGGCCGGCGACGACAACGACGGCGAGGCTGCAGCTTAGAGCGAAACTCGAAACCAGTTCAGCTGTTTGCGCGGCGGCAGTTTCACTTCCCCAAATCGGTTGGTTGGGTGGCTTTCCATACGAACGAACGAACGGTGGGCCATGTGTGAAGAGTTGTCCGAACTCCGTGTTGTACGGCCAGCACGCGTCTTCGAGCAGCGGAGCGGCGATTGTTGTTGCATTCCAATTTGACTGCGTCGAGGCGGATTTGTTTTTTTGTGTTTTTTTTCAACCGCATGTCACCACGCCGTAGTTGAATTTTGTGTAAGGGAGAAACCCGAATATTTCCAAAAGTTTGCCGCATATCGAGGAAGTGAAAGAATCGCAAACTCGTAACACCGGTGTGTTCGACATACGGGATGAGATATGCAGTGTCGGTCGGGGTAGCATTTGGGAAAGTGTTGTTTACGTGCAGCCACCTAGCCGAGATATTGCGAATGTCGAAGAAGAATTTCTTGCCTCCCTCCGTGTGTTGCCTTCGAGTTTGAGGAAGAGATTGGTTTCTGCAGAGCAGAAGTAGTTCACCTTAGAGCCAGTGACCGGAGCGAGTGATACCAAAACGAGCAAAAACATTCGGGACCGAGTAGTAGCAGGGAAGATTGCGAATTTGAATTTGAACTTTGTACAGGCAGTATCCCAAGCCAGGAGAGATTCAGCGAGATTGGATTTCAATTCAATTATATTAATTGCTATTGAAATTCAATCGATTGGATGCCTAATAAAGTTCAATTTTGAATTTTGCTTCCTTTGTAAATAGTTGGTGCGATCATCTGGGAAAGGCAGAGCTGGGCGATAGGTACAATTGATCGCAAATCCAATTTGTGTGCCGGTAATTAAAATTTTAGCTGTGCTCCTGTGTTTAGCAGAGTCCGATGTTGTAGCTTCTTGTACCCGAGAGCCCGGTAAGTTGCATCTTCAGATATAGCTTTATACTTTCCTATTACAGGATCCGGGAGTGCTTGCCCTGTGAGTGAATGCATGAATGGATGTGATTGTGCGCACTTAATCAGATATCAGACAGTCACGTAGAAGGGCACCCGGTAGGGTTGCAATTTCTCGGCAGTGAACAATACGTGTAAAGTGGTTACTAATTTAATTTAACACACTGCTGCGCAGTGAAATCGGCCGGACCTGGCCGGCTCTAGGAAATGATTTATATGAACTGTTCTTTTTTGTGTATTTCAGTGGAGACAATTACTTGAAACTCTCTGTATTTTTATAATCTTACTAGAAGACCCGGCAAACTTCGTACTGCCACAAATTGGGCTAAATATACGATATGTAAACTTCAGATGAACTCCTGCTGTGTTTTAGAAAAAGGGATATTTTCTAGGTATAAGTCAAGTTTTGCCGTTGTCTAAGGAGTTCTGCGTTTGGTTTATTAAACGCTGGGATTTCAGAGAATATCTAAATTTAACAACTGTATTAAGTCATTAGTAAGAAATGCATATCGGTGTAAAAGTTGGTTTGCCAATCCCCGCAATATCAACAGTCGTATTTGTGGTAGTTGCATTGAGTCTTGTTTTATAAACTCTGCTGGTTAAAAATAGTAATACTGGATGTTAATATATTTGTTGTAAAATTTGGTACGACGGCTAATATCGTCTGCTGCAACTTTGGAATTTTTCGATAATTTAATCAGATTTTTATTTTTTTTTTTGATTCATAAATCTATTGATAAGAATTACCCAAAGGAATTGCATCGCTGAATCTCGATAACTGTTATTCTCAATTCTCAAAACAAACTAAATTTTATTATTCCACAAAATCAATTGATCGCTGTATTGTTCCTTTGGTAATTCACGCACTAAAACAATTTAACATAAAAGCGTCATTTTATAAACCTTTTTACACTTCTAAAGAGTCTAATACGAAATGAAATCGACTGAAAGTTAAATACGATTGTTTTTTGTTTTGATTATAGCCACATTAACCAGCTTGGGTCATTCGTGACTTCTGCGGGGTTGGGATTTGAACCCGGGTCCTCGGCGTGAAAGGCGTGAATGCTAACCACTACGCCGGGACTGATCCCTTAAATACGATGTATAATAGTTGCTTCGTTCACTATTTTTTTTAAATTCTAAATCATATGCTCTTACTGTTGATTTATTAGCTTGATATTCAGTTAAACCGAATATGCTCATAATTCGTTAACATATGCAAAATGTATTCTTCATTTGACGATTGGGAAGTGGCAATTTAGTGAATTTAGTGCTTAAACCTTTTGTTAACCTGCATCTTCTGGCTACGCATCCGATGTAAAAACGAATAAAAATGATTCGTGTTTGTTTCATAAATTTGATAAATGAATGAACGAATGAATGAAATTAACGAATTTTATTGCTGACACTTTAGGCTTGAGTTTAGGTTGATTAATAAGTTGGACCTATTGATTGGTTATTTTCTGAAATTGTAAACCTCCAAAATGTTTAATAGCATTGTTAGATGTGATTGAAGCTCGCGTTGTAACGTCACGGCGGTCAGCCGGACAGATTCAAAACAAATGAGACATAAGTAATAGCATCGAAACCTTAAGACATTGCATACAAGTTGCTTCAGATAAGTTTCTTCATTTATAAAGCACTTTCTAGTGGTGAAAAAATATTCGGGCATTAGGGTGTCCTCAAGCAGATACAAAAAATATTTTTTCTATTTTAAGTCAGAAATGATAGCTGTCTACAGAAAATTTGAAGAAAAACTAATTTCAAGAAACTTCGTTGAAAGCTGGAAATTTCTATTTCTTACATGAAAAAAGTTATAGAGCCAAACTCTTAGGGATACCCTCAAAAACAGGTTTTTTGATCTAGCTCTTTAATAACGCTTCGTATGGCTTGAAAATGTTTGAAAATAAATTGGTAATCGAACATTTTCGTCGAAGATACTAGAGCTCTATCTTTTTTCCCTTTAGGAGCTATCCCTTGTTTCCTTTATTTCGACATGTTCACCTACGGTTGCCTTCATAATACCTTTTTTTAGATATTCCACAGTGTTCAACCCTATGTTGTACATAGTGGAATACAGCATAAATTGACTCACAAAAAACAAGTGAGATCAGCTGCTTATAGCTGCTTTTCCCCGAGATACAGTACATTAAAGAGTACATGTAAAAATAAAAAAAGCCAGTAATAGCTTCTAAAAGGAAAAAGATAGAGCCTACTATTTTCGACAAAAATATGCAATTGAATTAGATTACCAATTTATTAGGACATTTTCAAGCCATACGAAGCGTTATTAAAGAGCTATATCGAAAAAAAAACTATTTTTAAGGCTGTCCCTAAGAGTTTGGCTCTATAACTTTTTTCATGTCTTCAGTATTCAACAATCTTTAGTATTCAACAAAGTTTCTTAAAATTAGTTTTTATACAAATGTTTTGTAGACAATAATCATTTCTGACTTAAAATATAGAAAGCATTTTTTGTATCTGCTTGAGGACACCCTAATGTCCGAACATTTTTTCACCATTAGAAAGTGCTTTTTAAATGAAGAAACTTTTCTGAAGCAACTATTATGCTATGTCTTAAGGTTTCGATGATATTACTTATGTCTCACTTTCTTAGCATTCCTCCCACTGCGCGACGTAATTTGTGAAAACCCCACAATTACGTAAGTAAAATAGTGAAAAACAAATTAACAATACATTTTTGGATTATCCCTTATGTACAGAGGGCAGCAACAGCGATAATTAACGAATATTACATGAACAGATTTTTCGTGACGTTACAACGGAGCTACGACCCTCTCTGTGCAAAGCAGAGCGTTGTAACGTCACGAAAAGTAAAAGCTGTTTAAAAATTAACTTCACTAACTATCGGAATTCTGAAAACGGCAAGTTGTTCAGTATTCATCTCTTATCAAATCATAGAAGAAAATCTTTAGATAAAATTTGAAAGAGAGCAGAATTTTCATGTTTTTACCTTTGTTATACTATAACAAAGGTTTAGGAATTGGTCGAAAAACACGAAATTGATCCGAGGCCCGGAGGGCCGAGCCACATATACCAATCGACAGGGTTCGACGAACTGAGCAATGTCTGTGTGTGTGTGTGTGTGTGTATGTGTGTATGTATGTGCGGGGCGCAACTTTTCTATCGCCTGTTTCTCGAAGATGGCTGAACCGATTTGTTCGCTATTACTTTTGTTTGAAAGGTATTATTGCCTAGTATATCACTATTGAATTGTTTCGAGGTCCGACATTTCGTTTAAAAGTTATAAGTAAAAAAGTAAAAATTACGTGACACGATTTTCTCCGAACCAAAATGACCGATTTCAACGATCTTGGTATCGAATGAAAGCTCTTGTTAATACTAAACTTTTCAGATAAATTTTATTGAAAACAAACAATCAGTTTAAAAGTTATGCTTAAAAAACCTGTTTTGACAAGGTAATAATTATCGCCTGTTTCTTAGAAATGACTAAACCGATTTAGACGCTATTAGTCTCATTTGACAGGTAACATAACCTAATAGATCACTATTGATTTGTTTTTTGATTGGACGTTTAATTTGAAAGTTATGATCAATTGAATACAACACATTAAAATTTACAATAAGTTATAACGATTTCATCAAACATGATTTATCTAGTTTGAATTATTTTGGCATCAAATTAGAGATTTTAATGCCACAAATATATCTGCAAAATTTCAGAGGAATCGGTTTTGCCGATCAAAAGATATTAACCCTCCAACACTCGCGCCGACTTTTGTAATTCGGTTACTCGCGCGCACAATGGCCCAAAGCCAAAAAGACATGCGCATTAGAATTTTGACTGGGAAAACTTGGTTTTAGGTTTATGGAACCTTCGGAAGAATTTCTTGAAATTGAAAGTTCTATCGTCTGGTGCAATTTAAATTTTGATTAATCCCTCTAAAAGTGAAATAAAAAAATTATTTTTCTTCAGTTTCAATATAACACATTGATGTGTTTTGCAAAGTTTTAGAACATATTATTCCAAGAAATTTTGTTGAATACAGTAACCTTCTATCTATTAAGCGAAGAGAGAAAAATCTTATTCATTGTATATGAATTTGTAAGATCCGTTTTTTCTATTTTAGCTCTTTTTGTAATTGCTGTATTCCTTTTTCATGTATTACAAAATTATATAAATAGTAAAAATACACAACTTTCTGTGATGTCAGTTTATGCTGATCTATTTGCCTAACAATTTAAAGTATTAATGCATAATTATGACATTTTGCTCATAACAAGGTAATTAAAGAACATACGTTAGTTAAACAGAGATTTGTAACTTTATAACAATATGGCATTCAAAAACCTACACGTGTTGTACAAAATGCAACAGCGTGAGTAATCGAAGGTTAATAGAAAATGATGAAATTTATTCAAGAAAACTTTATTGATGTCAATCAAAAATAATGGCGTTACAGAAATTTATGCGTAGTTCAAAAACCTATAAACTAGACTTTTACTACGCAATGTATATGTTAAAGAATAATATTTCCTCTTATAACTTGCTTTTACTTGCACTTACTCAAATTAGTAACAACCAGCTTACCCTTACTCAGTAATTTCATGAAAAAAGGATCTATCAAAATTTATAGGTGCTGCTATTTTGTTCAAATTTTGTAAACTTATTTAATTTCAAAAAATTTAATTAAAACCAACGCAGCACGCAACGTTAACCAATAGATGAATTATGTTCCGAAGACGTGTCGATTTCTATCTCAAATAGCAAGTAAGACCGTATAACAAAGGTTCCTTTCACCACTAGGTGGATTAAATCGGGTTTTTAACAGAAGAACCAAAAAACGTATTTCTGGCGCGTTGTAACGTCACGCTACATATTTGCTTTCCAAAACAATCTGGGCAAAGCAAATGCTATTAATTTGTTCCCTTTTAATAAGAAATTTTATGCTCTTTCCAAATATATAATAATATTTAGGGGCTTCTCAACGATTTTCTCAGCTAAAACATAAATACTGTGCAAAGAAAAGTCAAAACGTTGTAACGTCACGGCGGAATGTGTCATAAGATTATCCTCGAGTTTACGTTTATGAGTTCGTCACTTTTTAGTTGCTGACTTAAGTCACAGAACTTGATTGTTTGGATCTATATTTATCCCAGTTCTAACACTTTATCAAATGTAAATATACGGATCGGATAGTCTAAAACGGTCTATTTACTTGTGGTTGCGAGATTCAGCCGTGCGAAGGGGAAACTGACATGACATGTAATAAGGTAATCGACGCCTGGAATTATTCAGCGTAGTTTTTTTTTATCATATGGCTGCTAATGGATTGTATATTTTATTCAGTCCATTATGTTTCCTCGACAGTGAGACAACCGTATTACGAAAAATTGGTGTGCATACCTACTTTATTTGAACAGCATCTCTCTGAAAACAGGATTGACCCAGTTGGGATGATTCCAATCGTTTCTGTTTCCGGTTCATCTCGGAGCTAGTTTTACTTTCATTTCAGATGACTGGGTTGAAGAATTTAGGCATCATATTTTTCAATTAAAAATTTTAACAGTAAACAGTTACATCTGTTTTAGTCTGAATATAGAATTTACTTCATTTTCGGAAACATTTTTTTCCAGTATTCTACCGAGATAAAACATATTTTATTCGCTGGTGATTTATTTCTTTGCACTTGCACCTTTGTCGAAGAAAAGCGAAAGAGAACCTTTTTCCGGACAATTGAGCGGAATAAGCTGCAATTGAACGCTGATTGAATATGGGATTTATGATGCAGCCTGGTACCTATATGCTTATATTGGACAATTTCGTAGCTTTTGTTGTATTATCTTGCGGTACAGCATGCGAGGCGTAGTGCGATCAATTCGACTTGCAATTGGTTGGCTCATTTTTATGAAGGAATGGGCACCGTTTGAAGATTGAAATTAAAGAAAACTTTTTGCACGATTGAATTCCACTATTAATTTTATTCACGACAGATTACGTATTTCCCCTACGACTTGCAGCTTTCATCAGTATCTGTTTTCGAAGTTTGAAACTTTGCATGCAAGCATAGTTTATGGTCTTATAAACGAAAACATAATTTAAAATATTGAGGGCTCCTATTTTCTCAGAAAAATTTTAAGCGGAAATATTGATCAAAGCTTACTTCAAACAATCATAGCTGTTGAACCAAATTGTGGAAGTTTTTGTTATGAAAATGAAAGAAAATGTTCTCAGCAGTACAGAAATAGTCGGCCGAAATAATATGTAATTTTTTTTTCAATAACGTTTGTGGCTTTGCCGATAGGTTTTTAAATATTGAAGTTAGGCTCATGATAAGCTGGTGTTCAGCTACTTCTAATTTATTCATTTAATTTATTCATTTATTCGTCAAGCATTTGTAGACTACATACAATAATATTTTTACAATGTTAACTTATATACTATACATTATTCCTGTGGCTAAATCGTAGTTTATTTTGGATTCTGGACATTGTGGTGTCTATTATTTCGCAATTTTGACTATTATATTTTGAATATTATATTTTGAGTAAGGTCCATTTTTCGCATAATTGGTTTTATATGATTTTTCCATAAATATTTTTCGAGTTCTAAGGTTACGACACGGCGCATGAAAGTTTAATTGAGAAAGTAATTCTGCCGACTGGATACGTTGAGAAATAATGTCATTGATAATGTAAAGCATTGCATGTTCGCAAAGTTCTTTAAGCGTTTGTATATGGATGAGCATGCAACGTGCTTCATAAGATGGTAATGGAAATACTGTCCAGTTAAGTTTTCGAAGCGGGTATAGTAGAAATTGTTTTTGAACAGATTCAATGCGTCCTTCGTGTAACGCAGTGTGTGGGTGCCATACAATATTGCAATATTCCAGAATAGGTCTTACATATGTAATGTATAAAAGTTTTATTGTGTACGGGTCTTTGAAATTATGACTGAAGCGTTTGATAAAGCCCAGCATTCTATTTGCTTTGTTAATAATGGTATTGTAATGTTCTGTAAATGTTAGTTTTGAGTCTAAGATAACTCCTAGATCCCTTACAATTTTACATTTTGGTACAATACTGTTTCCTAAATATATGTCAAAAGAGAGAGTCTGAATTTTCCTGCTAAATGCTATTGAGTTACATTTTTTTACATTCAGGTTTAATAAAGATTTGTTGCACCAAGTGTTGAATACATTGTCTTCATTCTGAAATACTGCGACGTCATGGGAATTTTTTATTTCCATATATATTTTCATGTCGTTTGCATATACAAGTACTTTTGAGCGGTTAACTATAAAGGAAATGTGATTTACGTGTAAAATGAAAAGAAGTGGCGCTAAGTGGGAACCTTGTGGAACCCCAGAGGTGACTTGAATAGGGTCCGAAAGGCCATTATGAAAGCAAACAATTCGTTTGCGTTCCGTTAAATATGATTGAAGCCATTTCAAGAGTTTCGGTTCTATTCCAATTTTCGCTAATTTGAAGATTAGTAATGGTATGTCAAGTCTGTCAAATGCCTCACTAAAGTCCATGTAAATAGCTACTACGTGGTTGCCATTGTCCATTGCATTCAGAGCCAAAGTTACAAATTTGATTTGAAGATTTGAGGCAGTAGAGCGGCCTTTAAAGAAGCCGTGTTGCTGACTTGTAATTCTGTGTTGTACTTGCTGAAATTTTTTTTCATTTACAATTGATTCAAATAGTTTAGGAATGCAGGAGATAATGGCAATTCCACGGTAGTTTCGGATGGCTGATTTTTTTTCCTGATTTGAAGATAGGGACGAGATAGGGATAGGGATTTTTTCATTTTTCAGAGACATGTTAAATAGGCGTTGTAAGGGTGTAGTAAGTTCTTCGGCCAGGTTTTTGAGAAATATGGGTGCTATTCCATCAGGCCCCGGTCCTTTTGACGCATTCAGGCCTTTGAGTGCTTCAAATACGTCAATTTCTGATAGTTGAGAGACAGATATGTCGTTGAAAAATTCAGGGATAAATGAGAAATATTTGCGATCGCGGTATACTTCTTGAAAGAAATTTGCAAAAAGATTGCAGATTTCATTAGTATTATTTCCAATGAGCCCTTCAAGTTTCATTTGGGATGGAAAATTGCTACTTTTTAATTTAGTATTTACATAGTTAAAGAATGTGTTTTACTATTATATTCTTCATAAGCGTTTTTAGTGGCCGAGTTGAGATCTTCGCAAATATTGAGAAAGTTATTCAAATTAATGCTGTTGTTTTCATTTTTGAATTTTTTGTGCGCTTTTTGTTTTCTATTTTTTAAGATTTTTTAGATGTTGCTGGAACCACACAGGCCATTTACAATGTTGACTTCGTCTTCTCCTTTTCATTGGCAAAGTTTCGTGCAAAAGGCACTTCAAGAAAAGGGTGAATTTTTCTGCTTCGTAGTCGACATTTCCTTCAGTACAGAACCCATGTTGCCATTCTGTTGTACATAGTCGACGCTTAATTTCTATAAAATTTGCTTTGTTATATTCCGGCACTTCTTCATATTCCAAGTCAGTAGGGTAAGGGCTATTGTGTGTGAAAATTGAGTATTCAACTGCTGTGTGAAATGCTTAATTTTCCATAAGGGAGATAGTGAAGCAGTCACGGCAAAGTCGTCGGTGCAGTTTGTAAAAAGTAAGTCCAAATAAGTATTTTGACTATTTTTAACTGAATTTATTTGCTGCAGGCCAAATTGTGAAATATGGTCAAAAATGTAATGCAATGTTTCATTTTCATTGGAAGCAAAATGGATTCATTGTCAGCGTTAACAATGAAGTCCACGTTGCGCTGATTAAAGTCGCCGTAAATATGTAATTTTACTTCGGGTTCCATATTTGACATAATGTTTTCTACTGTTTCGAAAAATAATTCATAAGACTGTTTATTGGCATGTTCGGGTGGAAAGTACACTGCTGAAAAAATGTGTACTTCACCGTATATGGTTGCTTTAGCCCATATATTTTCAAATTCAATTTGTTTTCTAGTAATTATTTCTTCAGAAGGAATGTCATAGCTTATGGCTATGAAGACAGCTCCTCCAGATTTTTTCTGACTAAGAGTTAAATTACGATTGTGCCGGAATACGTTAAATAGATTTCCAAAAATTTCTTCGCTTTTGACGCTTTCGTCCCAGCTACTTTCGGTTCCAAGAATGACTTTGAAAGAAGATGATAATAGATTTTGATGAATTTCCTTCATTTTGGCTGGACTTTTGATGCGGTTGAAATTCTGGCAATACACAAGAATTTCAGCAGCATTCTGTTTTAGAGCAGAAGAAGTTTTTGAAAAATAAATGTTACTTACATTTAAATTTACTATCTCCAAAGAGCGCGTCGATAAGATTTGTTCTTCATTAGATTGACCGTCGTCGTTTGGTAATTCAAATACTTCCGGGTTGTGCGTCATTTGTAGAGAAAACTCGCGTTGTAAGACTTGCGAGAGGGTACCACGCTTGTTGAAAATTTATTGCTACTTTCGCGCAATTGCTGAAGGCGGTGAGTTCATTCGCTTACTAAAAATTGCCTATACGACTGCAAGTCAGCTTCTGCTTCCGGCGCTAAAAGCCCATATTTCTGATCGACTTCTAGGAAGATGCGCTTCAGATGTTCGGGAGACGTTGGGAGTCCTTCGGATGCTAAAAGCATTCGAATGCTGGTCGACGTAAGACTGTTGGCTGCTGGTATTTCATATACGCCAAGTCCAGGCGGACGATTTTCATTATTTTGGGGTCGAGCAGTCTAGCCTTTAGAAAGCGCCCGTGGCCGTTTGTAGACTGCTGAGTGAGACGGACTATAGGTGGACGCATTGGGTTACATTCGAATTGGTTGTCTTGAGTAGGTGCTGGAGCTGGGTGTGAGGTATTTTTATTGCAGTCGTTGTTATTTTCATTTTCGTTCAGGCTGACGCTTATGACGTTAGAATGATTTTCGGTCCTATATGGATTAATGGTTTCGCCTTTTTGAAAATTGATGAATTTGGATGTGATGTTCGTCTTTGGTAGTCCAGAAAATTGTAGCTTTGCAGCTGCCAGTAGGTCCTTGTCCAGAGGTAATGAGTTATTTTTCGTTTAGCTACTAAGTAATTTATATACAAGAGTTCGGCATCGTTTGTTTTCGTGCCTAATTCGTTGCAAAAATCAATAACTTCGAAATAATCGCACAATTGTAAATTCTGGTTAGCAGTTTTGGATTGGATTCGATAATAGTTTGGATTACCGAGGTCGTAAAGTAGGTAATCTAACAAATCTAACAAGTGTATCTCGCGGTTGTTGGTTGATTGGCCATGCTTGCCTGAACGGGCGGCATTACCATAACATTGATGGATAGGTTGTGCAGTTAAAAACTGTATAAATATAGAGTGGTAGGTAACCTGGTGCACATATTTCAGAGGGTGATACAGGACCACAATTGACAAAAAAACCTTCTGCGCATATAGTCAAATCTCAATCATTACAAATTATTAAACATTTTTAGTTTGCGGTTCTGTTTGTCATATATTTGTTCTAGTTCGAAACGTATACCAACTAGCTCAGTTCTGTTTCTTTTATTTAATAACTGAGAAAAGTTTGTACTGAAAACTGGACTTAAACTTCCTACTTCAGAAAATTTAATAACTTTTTAAAAGCAAAAGCTGATTGTCCGATCTTACTCGGGACCCCTTTGTCTCTCAGTTACTTGTACATCTGCTATTGTAACGAAAATTCTCATAATGCAAGAAACAAAACTCTTTTCTTTTCATATGAATGTGTCTACTCCTCTTGTTGTCCCCCAGCCACTTGTAAATCTGTTTTCTTCTCGGTAGGGGAATTGTGTATAACGTGCCCCCCCTTCGTTTTTCCCTAAACAAGCGAAATTAAAATGCAAAATCACCCAGAAACCATAGTATTTGATGGAACTAGCCTACTATGCAAGTATGACAGTTGTCACATGCTATAAAAACAAAACAAAAATAAATTTGTTTTTGAGTAGCTTCCGATGTAACTTTTGGCGTCATTTCCATAAGCTATTTTCTTGTCAAAATCTGTAAATAACTGGTTGTTGCGATTCGATTGCGTGAAGTGAACTTCAAAAAGACATCCCTGCCAAAAATGACGGTTTGAAACACTTGATTTGCTTTAGCATTTAATATTTTTTCAAAAAAGTAAAAGCGGCCAATATGCCCCACTTGAGGTGGTGCAATTTGTCCCCCTTGCAAATGTGGCTGTAAACATAGGTAAACATATCTAAGTTGAAGTCAATTGCCATTATTTAATTCAATTTGTATTGTAGAGTAACCGTGGTGGGAATAATTTATTACCAACTTCCAAATTCCAGGTAATTTAACTACGCGGTGCAAAATGCCACAGATGCAGTATAATGTGTTCCATTCAAAAAAGAAAAAGTGCACCAGGAGGCCGAAACTAGGTTTATTTTATATAAAAATACGATATTTTGAAAACAAAGGAAATAGTTTCACTTTCTACAAAATAGAGTTGGTCTGTTACTGGTAGAAATACTCAAATTACCGCATTGGGCATATTATACTGCAGGTGGGGCATTTTACCCCGCGCAGACGAGAAACACAACATTTAGGTGTGTTTATTAAATAATTCCTAGCATAATTATTCCACAATCCTAATTAAAATAAACAATTGCAATTGATTTTCAGCTTAAATACCAACATATACTCGCAGTTGTCACGTTAATTTGGGAAAGCATAACAGAGATATATCCATTTATTCTTAGGGGGGGGGGGGCACATTATACACAATTCCCCTACTGTTGAGAATTTATTTGCTCGTTTGGGCAACCGAACATAACTGTTTCTGGAGCCGTTTTCAGCATTTTTTTTCTAAAAAAGGCATGATAAAGTTGCTTGCATTGTACAATTTGTTCCTTGCCGTAAAACGGCTATCTCGTTTAGTTTCGTTTTAATTTAATTTTAAACGTATCGTATTGAGTGTTGAATTAGTATTTGAAAACTGCACGAATTCAAACATCACGCATAGCACACTAGATCAGCGCGTGTGACGGACACGTCAAACGTCGGCGTGTCAAGCCACGTATGAAAAATAACAACAGCAACAACCATGGTTTTCACAAACTTGTAGTGTGTAAACGACGTATTTTTAACCTGGTTCAGCATGCTCCACACCTTGTAGTGTGACACAGGGCTGACGCAACTTGGCTTATGTTTGTCTTGGGATCATTTTCCACAATCTGCAAAATTTCATGATCAATCGCTGACGCTACTTTCTGATGCTGATCTTCTCAAAGTCTGGTTGAAAACAGCGTCCCTTCTCAGCAGCGACGGTGCGTTGTCGTAAAAGTTCCTGAATTAAAATCATTGCGTAACAAAACGAACACAAGTTTACACGCTTGGAAAGGTTGGAAAATCTACAACCATACTTCTGCTGTGCTGGCGTTCCTTGACAATAAGTGATGCCGCAGCAAGGATGAAAGTCCGCGAATTCTTCCGGAGAATACATTTTGAAGCTATAACCATTTTTAGAACCGTCGTAGAGAGTACCGACAAGTCTGTTTCGTTGTTGTGTTCCATACGCGTCAGATCGTACTGTCGCGCGCAGTGATCTAGTGTGCTATGCGTGAAGTATGAATTTATGCAGTTTTTAGTTACTAATTCAACACCCAAAACGATACGTTTAAAATTACATTGCAACGAAACTAAAACAGATAGCCGTTTCATGTCAAAGAACGGATTGTAGAACGGTATCAGAGCTTTAGAGAGAAACGCTTACTTCGAAGCTCTTTGTTTTTGAAAAGTTACTAAATTTCTTACAGTAGGAAGATTAAGGTCAATTTTTTACTACAAAATTTTCTCAGCTCTCGTATATAGTACTTTCATTGAACTATCACGCATATTTTTTGTAGCAGAACCAGAACAGAACTGAAAACTAAAACTGTTTAATGACTCTGTAACGACTCAGATTTCATCAGATGCGTTGAAGGATTTTTTTTACCAAAAAAATCTGTTTTGACTGCGTAATAATGATCGCCTGCTTCTCAGAGAATGTATTAAAACGTAACAAAAATCGTATAACATGGGAAAAATGTCAAGAGTCTGAACGAATTCATAAGGAAAGCGCCATCTTCGAATTATTCGTATTACTGAAAGATGATGGAATCGTGGAAAGTGATCTTCTTAACCCGAGCAGAAGACAATTACTGAAAAATACCTGATCCAGATATTTTTTGATGAATAACTGCATATCTGAACTTGCTATTGACGAGCCTGACATAAGAGGTAAAATAGCTAAAATAATAGCTAAAAATGTTGTACAAACACTTAAATAATAACTGGTTTTGTTATTGCAAAATCTAAATGATATCAAATGTTTTTGTTACACGGGACATTAATTGATGTATTATACCTAAATGAGGCATTTACAAGTCATTCTTTGTAGCTGTAATATATAACTTATTAATAGCATATTGAGGTATCATATCTCATCGAGATATTCATAAGTTATTCTTCATAAAAATGCGATAACTAATGAATATCAAATTTAAATACAATAGCTGAATTTGATATTCATTAAGTATGGATGAGGTATTGGCTCCTGCTCGGGAATCCTTTCGTTGCTGATTGTACAATGTAATGAATTCTACGATCGACAATAGCCAACATGCCGAGGAATTATTCGCTCACGACAATGAAATCATACCTGTTTACCTGTTAAATGGAAAGGAAAATGGTTGGAAATTCAGGTGAAAATGTTGAAATTGTCTACAGCAACTGGTCGAGACGGTATTTCTGCTATTGTACTAAAAAGGTGTGCGGCTGTGCGCTGTGTGTACCACTAAGAATAGTATTCAACTAATCATTGTCACAACCAACATTGCCTGATGATTGTAATTGAAAAAGGTTAGTTATGTTTCCTGTCTTCAAAAAAGGAAAAAAGCACGATATAGTAAATTATCGAAAAATAACTTCTCTCTCCGCGGGGTTAAAATATTTGAAATTCTAGTTGGGAATGTCCTACAAGGCATCAGCAAGGTTTCTTCTCCCGGTAGATTTACAACCACAAACTTGCTTCAGTTTACATCTCATTTCATTCAAAATATGGAAAGTGGCTTGCAAGTATTTATACTGACTTGAAAGCTGCATCGGACCGTGACGTCTTGGTGCTTCAACACATTTTACTGAGTGGCTGAAATAGCAAAACCTTGGGCTTAAACGTCTTTCTAAGATTTGACCTTTCTTTATCGACAGACTCCACAACCAGTTGTTAGAGTACAAGACAGTTACGGGGCTAGTGTAACAATCCTATAAACTCTTTTTAGCAGCACCACCTAGCCGAGATTCTAACATACGGCGACTGGCTTGTTAGACCAGCATCGTACCTCGAAACTAACTGGACGGTTGCTGAGTAGCTGAAATCTTACCTTATCAGCCGCTCGTTCTGTGCCAAATTAGGTAACATTGAATCAAATAGCTTTGTTAGCTTGTCTGGTATTCCTCAAGGTCTGGTATTCCACTAACCTAGGACCGATGCTGTTTTCACTATTTTTCAATGATGCCTGCTTCGTTACCCCGCCTGGCTTTAAACTCATTTATGGTGATGTTCTGAAACTATTTCTTGTCATACAAACTATGACGGAATGCATTGAACTGCAACGGTTGTTGGACTCTTTTTCTATCTGGTGTATGCACACTTTACTGACTATTAGTGTATCGAAAGGTTTTGCAATGTCTTTCAAAAGAAATATTATGCGACTACACCAGGTTGATAAATACTCGATCAGGAATTCTTCAGGGTGTCCACCGATAGCAGAGTGTCCCTGGTGTCCAGCTGCAGTATGTTCGCGTGCATAGCACACAGGGCCGGCGCTAGCCAGTTTGTCGCTCCACGCAATTTCCCAAAATGGCGCCCCCAGAACAAACGAAAAACAGCCGGCGTTGCTGTATGCAGACATTTTACTACCTACACACTCGCAAACGCACAGTCTCGTAGCGTCTTTCTGCATAACCACTCACAAGGCAAACAACTCGTGAGCAGCCAGCTACCCGTGAGGACTAGTGGTACACTGGGATACAGATTTTGCATTACTTTTTGTTTTCTTCTTCATCTTACGCCTTCGATTCTACACGCGGGTGGGAGTGCAAGTCCTCGCGAGTGATCGGTATCAGTTGCTCAGGCTGCAATGACGTGCGAGAGCGACGCCCGACGCCAGTTAGCTAAATACACACTCGCAAAAGTCGTTGCAGTGCATGAATAATCAAGAGCGGGAGTCCGAAAGGAATGCTTATTGTTGTGTTTTGTAGCGAATAGATTTTCATCAGGAGTTGGAGCGCAAACGGAAAGTGAAGAACGGCGAGGCGTATGAATCATGCACTGCAGGCACTACTTGAAATGGTTCTCAAAGTACACTTATCGAAATTTGGGAGAGTACGGTCGATCACGTCGCAAGAATACCGGATGACCGTGCAGTGAATCTGCTCTCTTCTAGACCTTCATCATATGGAAACAAATAAAATGTTGGCGGGTTATTCAGGTCGAGCGTATAGCCCAACATCTTCTTTTACCTGCTTGGTTCGAGGCGCTCATACACAGGCGAGAGTGTTGACCGAGCATGAATTCACCAACATTTTCGGCTCTGATAGCACACCTCCCCTCTTAGAAAGAATGATGTAAAGGACTGCAAAATACACATATGTTTGACTAGCAACGCCAACAGCATGGTATAGAAATGCTGGTTTATTGTAAAAGTAATCGCTGAAAATATGCCTATAATATTCACCTAACCGTCAATTGCTTTTTTGGTACAATGTCTTAGAAAAACTTACTTCCAAGCACTGTTTCTAAGAGCAGTTTGCAAATGCCCTAAAAAAGAAACCGATTTTACTTTACTCAGCACGCATCATCTTGTCGCGACATCGCCAAGCATAAGCATGGATTCCAAGTAGCTTTCTTCCGCTAATTATCACTCTAAAGGAAGCATATTTCCTCGTACTTTGTACGACGTCGAAAAGAAGGTTACAACATACATCGGTCTGTTGCAATTGCATGCAAATGATGATGATGGCGTTGAAAGGTAAAAGCGAGTATAAAATATTCCACTTAAGGGCTTCCTGTATTAGTCTGACGGGATGATAGTATAAACGGCTAGACGCGCATACAGCAGTATGACGGATGGCACCGACTGGTGGCGTCGACGACAGCAAAGTGGAAACAAAACACAGTTTTCGCTGGTAGCGAAGTTCAACAGTGTGAAAAACAGGCTCCAAGCACCGTGCATCTCATGAATTGCGAAAAACTCAAGTAGGATAAAAATCTATGAGCTCATGTTCTGTATTTACACAACGGGTAAAAATAGCGCTAGGTGTTTGGTCCCGGGCTAGGGCACGTGAACATGGTCCGGAAAATTGAAACTGCAAACTTTATCTTTCGAAAGCAAGCCTCCAGCAAGAACATAAATGTCCTGTAAGCATACAGAGTCGCTGTTAGCTGTGTTCATTTCTGTTTCAACTTCGAGAGGAAATTACTGTTGTAATAAAGTTCAAAGAACTACCACGACAGCAGCCAACTTACTGAAGCTGCTGAACATTAGTTATCTTCTTCAAACACAACTGGAACCTTTGGATCTACCAGCAGGATACCACACAATGATAAGCCCATAATCCTGCGGGAATATCCAAAATGAAGTTTCATGTGCTGAAGCCATGTCCCTGCGGGCTGGCTGGCTGACTGGCTGGCCGGGCAGGGAAGCGATTAGCTTTATTGCCAACATTCCAGAATGGTTTGCTGTTTTCATGTACCGACGCGGGCACGCTATCGGTGAAAATTTCGACAACATTTGGCCTAGCAAAAACACCAGAAGGTAAGGTAAGCCTTATAAGCTTGCTATTTTTTTCATAAGAAAAAATCCGCAGGAAAAAATTATACAAATGAGTTTACCTTCAGCAGGAAGCAGAAGTTTACTCGCCGGCAGCAGGTTAACGCTGGTAAAATAGCAAGTTGAAAATGTTTTTTAGTTCCTTACTAACATGTTGTGCCTTTTTGTAATTGCTGACTATATTTTCTTCCCCATATATACTGCGACATGAAAATGTCTCCGTCAAGTTTACTGGAACTAATAATGAAACATTGTTTTATAAATTGGACTGACTTTGTGGCGCACAGAAAACAGTTTTATCCATTAATAGAGATTTTAAATGATACAATTATAGCGGATTCGATAAAATTGCGATTGATATTGTTTGAATAGAAACTTTCTTTATTTACTTTCCTTCTCCAGCGGACGCTGGCGATATTTTCTAAAGCAAAAAATCTCATCGGTCAATCCTTTCATCGCACGAAATCGTAAAGTATTTCTATCGGTAGTAGAAACTCGGCACTTACCATGAAATTCTTCGGTAAATTAACTATCGGCTACGAAAATTGTCAAATTACAGTACGAATATCAGAAAATTAAAAACTATAATTTCGATCGCAATTCACTATTCAGTAACTTTCACCAAACGGTGTGTGAACGGTATCATTGAACTCTCGTTAAGTTTCATATTACGGCACACGATCTGGTACGGCTATTTATCGAACAAAGCGAACAATTTGCGCTGCAAAGCTTAGTAGTTAATTTCGCGTTCGAACTTGTTATCACTATTTTCTATTTAACCTCTCCTCAACCAGTGCTACCAGCAAAAAAATCAAAATGAATTTAAGAAATGCTTCCTCGCTTTATCCTTCGTTTTAGTTGGATTGAGAAGGCAATCATATCAAACAATTCTAGGTTTGATTGCACACTTGCACGCTTGAGAAAACTGTGAATCTCCAATTAACAGATTGAGTCACCTGGAATTAGACAAAAAGAAAATACATAATATACACGGTTCTTGTTTGTCTTTGTTATCGACGAGATCGGGCTGCGAAGGTTGTAGGTAAAAGATAATATACTTGTGCAATTATGAACAGAAAAATGCAATTAATCTCATGCTGTTCCAGAAAAGACTACAACCTCCTCCGAAGGCACTCCTTTTGATCAATTTCCAGACTCATCGTTTCAGGAGTCATGGAAGCGTCGCACCGTGGGATAAAACCCAAATCTAGGTGGACAAAAGTCATTGCGCTAAAACCGTTGGTCCTAGGCCGTTGGTCGAAGCCGTGATCGATCCTTTTTTTCTACCGCAGTAACATCAACGTGCATTCAAGTTCACACCGTCCGTTTAGTGGTGGAATACGAACGCTATACATAACACAACTGGCAGTTTGCTCTGTCAAACGCCGATTGAACGCAGTAGAACGAATGCGTTCCAGGCCTTTTTGGCATTTTCGTTTCAAGCAAGTCGCCTTTACCGTTTGGAGTAGCGAATGACTGCAAAACAGTTAAATGATTGGCAGTCACCACGCTAACGAAAAGCAACCGCGCTATGTGTCACATTCAACTTGCAATCCGTTTTCAAGCCCTGGTATCGGAGCCTTCGTATAGTATCGTATAGTTTCGGCCCTGGTATAGTATCGGAGAAAATTAGTTATTTCAACTTCCGCATTTTTTTGATATATATGACATTAGGGTGGCCATCATAGCAAGCGAGTGCAAAACATAAACTTTTGTATGGCTTAAGTTAGCTGAATAAAATGTTCAACAAAGTTAAAGAACATTAAATTTTGAATTACTTTGCCAAAGAAATGAAAGTCCTATCTCTTATGGTTGATAGGATGAAGCAATTTAAAGTTTTTTGGACGGGGTGGACCTAAAAAATCCGTTTTTTCTTAATATCTCCTTTCGTATTTATTTCTCACTAATTTTTCCGTCTGAGCACTTTCACATCCAATGAAAACGCACATTTTGTTTGAAGGAATCAAGTCGCTATCTCCTTCGGTTCTGGTGCTATAGGCATTTTTTCTAAAAAAATATGCATTTTTCAAATGTCCATAACGTACAAACTGCTCAAATGCAGTAATTCAAATTTTTTATAGATGTTTAGTAATATATTGGCCACCGAAATTGATTGAAATCGCATCGGTCCAGGCCGGTCCTTTATTGCTGGACCATATTGAATAATGAAGGAAAAATTTGACATTTGAAAAATGCATATTTTTTTAGAAAAAATGACTATAGCACCAGAACCGAAGGAGATAGCGACTTGATTCCTTCAAACAAAAGGTGCGTTTTCATTGGATGTGAAAGTACTCAGAAGGCAAAATTTTCTGTCGCGAACCAATGCAGGCAGGCAGAACCAACAACCAAGTGACAAAATTCTGACTTCGAGAAAAACTCATACAAAGTTTGCTGCTTTGTATGGTTTACAGCTATCAATCGCACGAAACCATCTTATAACTCAGGCTGTTTGCAACCTTTATGTAGTCTGATTAGAGTAAAATGTTGCTTAGAAAATTCTTGATCGTTTGCTGTCATTAACTCATATTTTTTAAATTTTGCGACTTGGTCCGGTCTGATTTAACACCGACCATATCATAGCGACTAGCAATCGAGTTGAGCAAGTGAGTCGAGCAGTTGAGCCGAGCAGTTGAATCAAACTGTTCAGTCAAGCAGTCCAGTCGAGCAGTTGAGTCAAGCAGTTTGGTCAAGTAGTTGAATCGAGCAGTTGAATCGAGTAGTATAGTCGAGCAGTTGAATTGAGCAGTTGAGTCAAGCAGTTGAGTCGAGCAATCGGGTCAAGTGGTTCAGTTAAGTTTCGCAGCGAAATCGAGCAGTTGAGTCGAGCAGTCGAGTAGCAGAATCGAGCAGTTCAGTCGAGTAGTCCAGTCAAGCAGCTGAATATTCGAGCAGTTGAATCGAGCAATCGAGTACAGCAGTTGAATCGAGCAGCCGATTCGAATAGTCCAATCGAGTAGTTGAGTCGAGTCCAGCAGTTGAGTCGAGTAGTCCTGTCTGTCTAGCAGTTGAGTCGTGCAATCGAATCGAACAGTTAAGTCAAGCAGTGTAGTCGAGCAGTCAGGTCGAGTGTTTAAGACGAGTAGTGAAATCATGCAGCTCAGTCGAGCAGTCCAGTGGAACAGTTTAATCGAGTAGTTGAGTCGAGTAATCCAGTCGAGCAGTTGAATCGAGTAGTTTAGTTGAGCAGTCCAGTCATCTAGTTCAGTCAACCAGTCTAGTCGGGCAGTCGTGTCAAGTGGTTCAGTCGAGCAGTTAAGTATCGCAGTGAAATCGAGCAGTTAATTCGAGCAGTCGAGTTGAGTCGAGCAGTAGAATCGAGCAGCTGAGTCGAACCGAATAGTTAAGTCAAGCAGTTGAGGTCGAGTGGTTAAGTCGAGCAGTTAAGTCGAAAAGTCTAGTTGAGCAGATGAATCAAGCTGTCCAGTCGTCAGTTGAATCGCGCTGGCAGGTCGTGCAGTTAAATCGAGTAGTCCAGTCGAGCAGTTTAATCCAGCAATCGAACTGGGCAGTTGAGTCGAGCAGCCGATTCGAATAGTCCAATCGAGTAGTTGAGTCGCTTTTTACACTAAAGTCGCTTTTTACGCGGTTTTTACGGGATTTTCGGAATTTACGTGGATGTGCTCAAAACGTCTATTTTTTCGCGTAGTGTTGAAACCCACAAATTTTTTTTAACGCGAAATTTTGGTTTTTTACGCAAATTTTGGAATTTACGCGGATTTTTTATGCGAATTTCGGAATTTACGGGGTTTTTTACGCAAATTTCGGAATTTAAGCGGGTTTTTTTACGCGGTTTTGATTTACGCGGGACGTATCCTTCGCGTAAAAAGCGACTTCAGTGTAGTTTAGTCGAGCAGTTGGGTCGAGCTGTCAAGTCGAGCAGTCGAATTGAATAGTCGAGTAGTTCAATCGTGAAGTTGAGCAGTTGAGTCGAGCAGTCGAATCTAAGGATTCAGTCGAGCAGTTTAGTTGAGCAGTCCAGTTGAGCAATCAAATCGAACAGTCTAATCGACCAGTCCAGTCGAGCAGTCTAGTCAACCAGTTGAGCAATCGAGCAATCCAGCAGTCGACCAGTGCACAGTGGTTCAGCAGCGAAAATTAGGTAGAAAGTTTTTTGTGGTCCAAAATAGCTCCCTACAATGTGTAGCAAAGTTGTTCAACTCTAAAAGGCAATTAATGTAAAACCAACATATTAGTCCCTGTTTGGCTTGTAAATACTTAATACACAATAACTTTTTATTGAAAAGAGAAGAATAATTTCTTCGACAAAGTTGTAGCTAAAGATTATATAAGTAACTTTGCCAAAGACATATTAGGCGTATTTTTTATAGTTTCTATCTCACAGGGCGTTTTATATAAAGACCTCTCAAAAATCACTTTTTCGCTAATTACTTCAAATTTAATGGTTTTATCGCATCATAATGTTTTACAAAGTTGTTTCTCTTATCAAAAGACATATTTTTGCAGAACATTGTATGTTGAAAACTCATACGCGATTTTTGAGAAGTCTTTATATACAACGCCCTGTGAGATAGAAACTATAAAAAATACACCTACTATGTCTTTGGCAAAGTTACCTATATGATCTTTAGCTACAACTTTGTCGAAGCAATTATTTTTCTATCTCTTTTCAATAAAAAGTTATTGTGTATTATGTGTTTACAAGCCAAACTTAAACTTAGTCGTTGATTTCACATTAACTGCCTTTTAGAGTTGAACAACTTTGCTGAACATTGTAGGGAGCTATTATGAATCGCTTAGTATCAAAAGTAAATTTCCACTTAATTTTCGTTACTGGATCACTGCACTGTGCAGTGAGGTGACTGAGAATAGAACTCATCGCTACGAAAACATGACGTCCTGTCAGAGGCCTGTTTTTAATTACCGATAAGCCTCTTATGACGTCCTGCCAAAGAGTTGGTTTTGTGGTCTTCTTTAATCACCGTACGTTATTCTTTTTGGATTTCCCGGTTTGATCCCATTTTTGATTTTTCCGGTGAAACCATTAAATTATAACTTAACGTTTCAGCTTACTTTATTCAGTCATCCGCAGAATTAATTTATTTAAAAAGAAAGCACAATTAACAAGCTTGGTATAAAATTCAAATTATAAAATTCACTTACAAACAAGTTATAAACATTCAAATTCAAACTCAAACCATTTGTTACCGTTGCCGGTTCACTGTTTCAGCCAAGATTGTTAATTGTACTTTCTTTTTAAATAAATTAGTTCTAAGGATGGCTGAATACAGTAACCTGAAACGCTAACGATAAGTTATAATTTAATGGTTTCATCCAGAAAAATCAATTTAAATCCAAAAAGAAGACCTGGTTTTGGGTACAGACAAGCCTCTTATATAAATAGATGTGTACCGTTATTATTTACCCAAGCTATGGCATCCGCGGATTAAACGTCCTTTCTAAGACTTGACCCTTCTTTATCGACAAACTTCGCAGCTGGTTACTAGAGTACAGGACAGTTACGGGGCTGGTGCAAAAATGCTACGGACTCTATCTGGCAGCACCGCCTAGCCGAGATTCGAACATACGACGACTGGCTTGTTAGACCAGCATCGTATTTCGAAATCAACGAAGCGGCTAATAATGGGATCGGATGCCCCAGCTTGGGTAAAGAGGAACGGTATACATACTTAATAAGCGTTACTTCAATATGCCTCCGTTATCTAATTTTCCGCTCTTTCCCCTTCACGTCTTGTCACACTCTTTTTGGATATTATAAAAACACCTTGGTTTCTTTTCTTTCTTCTAATATTCCCTCCGTCGATTGTAAAAACTATTGTTATAAATTTTTTTTGAATGGCTGACCTCATTGTAAAGGTCAAGACAAAACACGAGAATGATCCGATGCTTTTTGCCAAGCTTGCCAAACGCAGGATATCATGTGAGCCAGTTACTGCCATATTCGAACCCGACTTTTTTCTAGCTAAGCACTCATGACTCGCCAAAAAAAAAAAATTCTTTCTATAAGGGCATTTTCGAAAAAAAACTAAAGTGTAAGTAACAGCTAATAGGAAGGTAAATGGTAGATGACCTCTGACACGTAGGATGGTCTAAATCTAAATATTTAAAAGTATGTATGTATGTATGGTCTCATGTTAACTAATAGGGGCATCGACTCAAATGCAGTAAAAACCGAAGCGTTACTCTCCTCGTTTCTGCATACAAAATTCTCTGTCGCTTCCCGTTTTTTAGACTACACAGTGGTCAAATTTTGCAAAAATGTGGACATTAGCGATTCAATTGGGTAAAAAATCCGTAATTTTTCAAGGGTGGCGTCTTCGGAAAAGTTTAATAATAAAATATAGCGCATCTTTCTGCACTATTAGGGTGACCATGAATTCACCTATTCTTAAATAATTTAAAGACAAAATTTTTTCTTCAAAAAGTTGCAGAACATACTAAAATAAGCAACTTTGCTGAATACATTAACTATCTATCTCTTACCGGTTGCGAAATATAATGATGTGTTAAAAAGGTACACTTAAAAATCAATTATGCTCAATAACTTTGTACACGATTTATTGACTGCTTTTGAGTGTTGTACAAAGCTATTCAGTATGCTAAAATACACATTTTCACTGAAGACTGATTGTCGCTAGGAAGCTTAAAAAAATTGCAGTATTCAAATTTTTTTTTCAATTTCGGGAAGCTTCGCACAAACCAGACAATTGAAAAATGTGCTATTTTTTGATAATTTTTTTTATAACTTATTAAATATGCATCTCCGTGAAAAACTGCCTTCAGAGAAAATGTGTATTTCAGCATACTGAATAACTTTGTAGGACATTTGAAAGCATTAAAAAAGAAGTTTGCAAAGTTATTGAGCATACTTGATTTTTAAGTGCTCCTTTCAGGTACTTCATTATATTTCGCAACCGGTAAGAGATAGGTAGTTACCATATTCAGTAAAATTGCTTATTTTAGTATGCTCTGCAACTTTTTGAAGAATTTTTTTATCAATTTTTATTAAAAAAAACAAAAGTTCGTATCACCCTAAAAGGTGAATTCACGGTCATTAGGGTGACCGTGCAGAAAAATGCACAGAAATATTTTATTATTAAACTTCTCCAAAGTCACTATGCCTCAAAAACTATTGTGATTTAAGTGGTTTCATTAGGGTGATACAAATTGTTTAAATGCGTTCAAAAAAGTTGGTGTCTTCAGAAAAGTTGTATAACACATAAAAATGAGCAACTTTGTTAAATACTGTAGCTCTCTATCCCTTTCGCTTAACGAGCTATAAAATTTTTTATCAAAAGATAACACATTTTTCAATTGATTTTTCTGAGATTTCTTTAGAGATCTCCTGATGGAAATATTTTTTTTAAAGATAAAATAAAGTATTTTCATAGTACAGTAACTTATTAAATATGCGTCCTAGCGTCAAACAGTCTTCAGTGAAAATGTGTATTTTAGCAAACTGAATAACTTTGTACAATACTCAAAAGCTGAAAAAAATCGTGTGTAAAGTTATTGAGCATAATTGATTTTTAAGCGCACCTTTTTAACGCATCATTATATTTCGCAACTGGTAAGAGATAGATAGTTAATGTATTCAGCAAAGTTGCTTATTTTAGTATGTTCTGCAACATTTTGAAGAAAAAAAATTTTTTTTTTGAAATTAATTAAAAAAACAAAAGTTCGTATCACCCTAATAGGTGAATTCACGGTCACCCTAATAGTGTAGAAAGATGCTCTATATTTTATTATTAAACTTCTCCGAAGACACCGCTCTTGAAAAAATACGCATTTTTTACCCAATTGCTAATGTCCGCGTTTTTTTTCGAAATTTGACCACTGTGGACTGAGACCGTTACAAGAAATGGTGAATACCAGTGCGGTTTTCGAGAGAGGGACGCTCCACGACGGACCAAATGTTCACCTTGCAACAGATCCTCGATAAATTCCGGAAATTCAACGTACACCATTTGTTTATTAACTTCAAGGCGGCGTATGATTCAGTTAAACGAATTGAGCTGTGACAGATAATGCTTGAACATGGTTTTCTAACAAAACTGATTAGATTGGTATCTTCATGCTTTCCTTGATGGTTTAAAAGGAAGCGTCAGGATAGTGGGTGAGACATCGGATTGAATTATGTTCTGAAGACGTGTCGATTTTTATCTCAAACACCAAGTAAAATGGTGTAACAAAGTACCTTTCACCATCATCGTTTTTGTTTTGTAAAACGGTCAAATTATCTATTGTATCTGCTGTGGTGGAATCGCCACAAATATCTTACAAGCATTTATCCGTTTCCAGGCATAGCGCGAAGAATTCTTAATGAAGTCAACCGTTCTCGCTGTGCTGCGGAGGGAACAAGTCAAACAAGCGAAACATTCCGCTACCACTAATTTGCCAGGGCGAACGAAGCTGAAGGCAAACGAAGATTCCCCCCGGAGGAAAATTAACTGCGATGACTTCCGGGATCGTTTACAGTTACCATAATAAGTCGAAGCTGTTGGGCTGGGCTGGTCCGGACCGGGCTGCAACTGTCGCTAGGGAAGTTCTGACAAATGAACCTTGCTGAACTGTTCAGTTAATTATCCATTCCCGCTGCAGGAGCAGCTACCGAACGAGTAGCTGAGCTGAGATGGGTCCGTTGTTGCCCTAGACTAGCGGTCGTTGCATGCCAGAAGGAAAGAGCTGAACCATCATCAACATCAAGAAACGTGTTAGGTTAACATTTGCTTATTTGACTTAATTCTCTTTTCTTTTTATTAGTATTCAATGGAGTACTATTATACAAAATAAGTGCTCCACACCACCTTCGCTAGCAGAAAAACAGGATTTGTGAGAAGTTCCATTACCGTGAACACAAATGGGCCTCGATACAAAATGTATAACCACAAACTAAACGAGAATATAGTGCTTTCTGCTCTGTTTTCATAAATTATTTTAATAGCATTGCATTAGTAAAAGTTGGTTTGTATTACGATTTGCAACAAAATATTGAAATTCACATAAATTACTTGCATAATGCTCGAAAAAAAAACCAACTTTCAAACTTCTTAAACCGCAAAAAAAAACGAACAAACCGTTGCAACCAATCACCGGTCGGTCGGTCGGCCAGAGCAAAACAGCATTATAAATTCCTAATGAAACTTTGCAGCATTGACAAGGCTGTTTACGTCGAAGGCCCCAACATCGAGACTTGGTCAGTTATAATATATACCGGATCGACTACGCTTAAATACATCAACACATAAGCAGAAGGAAGGGTGCCACTTATTTTCACACAAACAAATCATAAGATTGTTATCGTTTGCTCTGAGTTGCACTTAGAAAGCGGGTTTCCACTAGAAAATTACATAATTGAAATAGTGAAAGAAATTTTTCATTGAAATCTCTCTAAAGATTAATTATAATCGGCAATCATGTTCGCACTAACGTATGAACATCGTTTCTGCAAAACCTGGTTTGGCTGCACCCCTTCCGAACGAATAACGCTGTGCCGTGCCGATGCAATCGAATAACACGTCTGTGCAATGCCTTGCTACCGACCGGTACTAGTACTAGTGTCTAGAGAAACTGGAACTAAACTGGCATGTGGAGTAAAGCTCGCGTGCTGACCTCTGCTCTACTGGCCAATTGAGGTGTTATAAATATAAAGCATTCCAAAGCTTCTGGATCGATGCATCACAAAAAGATCGAAAACACGAATTAATCCTCATTGCGTTACATTTTTCTCACTCTATATTCAGGATGCACCGACATTCGGAAGCTGTTGTGGAACAACATACAATGGCAGCGACGACGATGACGACGATAAATCCGATAATCCATATAGAGCTCGAGCAAGCATCGAACGGATTTAATTTCCGAACGGTAGCACCTCAAATACGTGGTGGCGTTTTGACATGATGGAAAATATATAGAATTGCCGGTCAGGGGAAAAAAAACCTTCGTCCACCTCCGGTGCGGTGTAGAAAATTTATCAAACGAAATTAAAATTGAATCGAAAATGAGTAATTTCCGTGCAAAGCCAGATCATACTCAGCACTTTCGAATGCCGAATCAATTTCGGAGGTAAAAATTTGATGTAGTGTTCCGGAGCGTTGAACGGAAGGATTAAAAGGTATTACTGTCGATTATTGTCGATACTATATATCGGCGACATTCTACAATAGAGAAATTTGGTACGTGCCAGTAAACAGCTGACCAAACAATTTGTTCACTTTCTAACTTTATTAATTCCCCACAATAACGAAGGAATTCAGCCCTGAGCTAAACCATTTCCCGCAAATTAAGATCTCCATTTCAGATAATAACCGTTGCAGGGTTTCCGCTTTGCAATAAAGAAAATCGAACCCATCCAAAAACCGCCAGGTAATCTTCCGCAAGATTAATCTCCTCCAACCTGGAACGGCAGCCGGTTATGGACGGAGCTCACATCCGTCAATGCGCACTTTTCCTACACATCTATGATGTACATGCACAAAAACGGAACAAATAAAAAATAGGAAAAAATAAAAACCGAACATCATTCCTGGTCGGGACTCGGGACGGACGGACGCTGGTGCGAAGCATACCTGGGTCCGGCTGGCTGGCCGCAGGCACCCGAAGACATCACCTGGCAGGATCGACCTCCCATCCAGCATAACGTCATCATCCACTTTAGATAAAGTATTCGAGGTGATTGCCGCTTTTATTTCTTCCGGCTGAACGAACATCCAATCGTTGCCGGGGTGAACTCAGCAGTGGGGTGGACAGTGGTGGAGGGGTCTTCTTTAATGGGGTTCTCCTCATGGCCCGGTGCTTGGTCGGTCGGTCGGTCGGAATCCTTTTATTCATGACGGGTACTGCACATTGTCAGCGCTCTCGGGATGCTTTCTACACCGAACATCGATAGCTCGTTAAGCTGCTTTTATTCAGCCGAAGGATGGAGAAATACAGTCTGAAGAATACAGTCCCGCCCGGTAAGCCATTTTCCGAGCGATCCGGTGTGGAACGCTGGCTGGAGTGCGACATGCGACAGTGCAAAAAAGGAAACAACAACAATAGTAACCACCAAAACGACAATTGGAAACTCGTCGATTGAGAACGGAAAGCCGGGATTATGCGGCGGTCTGCCAGAGTGGACATAAAAAAAGCGGTGAAGATAAAACGGCAGGCAGGCAGGCATGACTTTTCGACGATTTGTTTAGTCGCATTGTCTGTGGGTGGGAAAAAACATTCAATTCATTGCCATCGTTAGAGGGACTGTCGTCGATTGGTTGCGATAGAAAGCAATAAGGAGACAGGCAGAAATAAAAACTTAAGACGATTTTCGTTATTTTACTACACCATGGCATCGGCTACCGGCTATTTCGAAGACTTTAGTGCTTATTAACGACGGTTATTGCGTCTATTAGCTTCTATTGCTCTCTAGCGGAAATGGAACTTTTCTGAGCAATCAAGGAATAATTGTCTAATTTGGGAAATAGTTGATTGCTGGTTTATTGTTTTCTTTTACTCACTGGAAATAATCGTCTTTCTTGATTGAATCTGCGATTTTTTTTTATCAAAGTACGATGCCCTCTGAAACCATTGAATTGAACAATTTTAACAAAAGTGTAAAGCACGAAATGAACGTAAAAAGGACATAAATAGTTTCACTTTTATGTTCCCTACAATAGTTTCGTAGTAAATTGTAACAAACGTACTGCTTGACGTGTTACCTCAGATACAGTCAATGGTAAATTGGTTAAAAGAATTGGACGTCATTTTAAAACGATTGATATGTAGTGAAACAAATCATGAAACAAACAAATCATTCTCACGATCGGAAAACGAGAACGAAATAGCTCTTGTGAGTGAGTGAGCCTGTTAGTTAAATCCGTTAACCACAGAGACATATTTGTGTGCAAAGAAATAAGTCAGTATCCTCCAACATTTATTTTTTTACCACAGAATGTGGCTGACGTTGTGTTATTTTACGAATATCCCTTTCTAAGAAAAAAAAAACGGTGGGTGATTGTTATTTCGTTCCCTAGCGACTAAATTCTTCAGCTTCCGAGGAATACGAGGAACGACATTCAAGGCTTACTCTACTTGAAAAGATTACTTCCAGGTAGAATAACAAAAAGACCAAACGTTTAGAAAAGAAGCGCCTACGAGATTTTTTTTGTCGGAAGGTTGACAATAGGTTGGATCTATTGTGGTATACTTCTTCCTTTGTTTAGGTATTAGTTGCAGACAAAACACTATTGATGGAAGTGTTCGTCATTGTCAATTCATACCTTTTCTCCCAGTCCGGCATTGCACTTCTTATGAAGTTTATTACCCAATTGGGATTTGCAGACCAGACTTCGAAAGGCTGCAATGTTCCTTTACCGAAGGTTCTTAGTCTGCGAAGAGTTAGTGCAATGCACTGGCAGAGATGCAGATGTTCTGCGATTTCGCTTTCGAATTCGCAGAGTTGGCAAGTATCATTGTCCAGCCTACCAATCGCTTTGAGATGGCGTTTGTTCGGACAGTGACAGCTTCATGCTCAACGTAAATACGACATCACTCCCGTTTCCTTGGTAACGTATCAACAACGACGGTCGCGGATTCGGAATTGCAATCGAAATGAAGTAAAGTTTTCCATATCAATTCAAGTGAACAGTTTGGGCAAAATCATTATAATATCTTACCAGATAACTGTTCGGGGGCTAAATTAAAGTTTTCTGTGTTTCAAGTTAAGTTTCGTGAGTGATGTGATGAATGGAACGGCCGAAAAAATTAAAGAAAAATCGACGGCGAAAAAGTCAAAATATAGTGATGAATTTTAATTGGGCAGAAATCTCAGTATTTAGTGTAAGTTGTGTCCCAAAAAGTAATAGAACCTATAGAATGCAATGTTTAGTGCTTCGAGTTGCAAGATCTGATTACGGCTAGCAGGTTAGTTGAACTAATTTTATTTTTTGTGGTGGTTTCCCGAGTCTGTGGGAGCATGTTGATACACTGAAGAAGGGAAGGGAAGGGTGATATTCGCTGCCATACTGACTGCCATAAATGGACTCGTTGGACTCCTTGGACCTTGGACGACCTTGTCCTTAAATGATTCTACCCGTAAATAGGTCGGATTTAGCTAAAGCTAGGTTGAAACTACTCAAAATGCCCTGAAAGTGTACAAACTCATATTTTGGGTAAAAAAATTAACTAATTTTGGCGACTTGCTACCGATAATTGAATTATTCTCTGTGACAAATAACGCACTTTCAAGTTCCTACTACCAATTTTTTGGTTGCTCAAAATCTGAGTTTGTACACTTTAAGGGCATTTTGAGTAGTTTCAAACTAGCTTTAGCTTAAGGTAGGGGGGGGGGGGGGGGGCGAAAAAAAAACAAAGTGAATTTTTAATCGAGCAAAAAAAACATGGATTTTAAGAATTTTTATTTAAGGTTTAAACGTGAAAACCGAATCTATTCTTGCTTATAATATATACGTTATTATTTTCTATGCAAAAAAAAATACGAAAAAAGACAAAAACGAAGGAAATTTTTTTTGGACGATTTTCGGAAATTCCATTGTTTGAATTTCCATTTTTGTTTCGTGCTAGAAGCGTTAATTCAACTCGGAGACTCATT
The DNA here is from genome assembly GCF_943734655.1 of Sabethes cyaneus. NCBI lineage: Eukaryota > Metazoa > Arthropoda > Insecta > Diptera > Culicidae > Sabethes > Sabethes cyaneus. The sequence continues at coordinate 10,324,952 of NC_071355.1, read as the reverse complement.
TTTCGAGTTTTTCAGACTGTAGAGCCCATAGACAATTGATTTTATAAAAAGAAATTTGACTCATATCCTACAAATTATTTTTTTGCCCCCCGATTTTTCAAGCCAATTTCCACTTTAAATATGATTTGCAATGGTCTAATTAAATTACACGCTAGCCTTTGTAGTAGGCCTAACTTTAATTGGGTGGTCCTTTCTTTTACCTTTGGCCACCATACGAGTGAGGCATATGTTATTCTTGGTCTGATAATGTCCCGATTTTCTACCGATAGTTTTGCTACACACCCAAAGAGCACTTTTGGCTTTACCAATTGCATACTCAATGTGTGCGTTCCAGTTTAATTTGTGGTCCAAAACTACACCTAAGTGTTTTGTCTCAGTAGAAGATTGTAAAGCTGTTTCACCCAGTTTTAGGTTGGTAGTAGAATGCCTTTTTCTGCGGGTGAAGGGAATTATGGTAGTTTTAGAAGGGTTGATGCGTACACCATTTTATTATGTAGTTTAGAGCAAAATGCATTCTTTCGCCTACTGTACTATCGAATTTTCCCCTCACAAGAATCACAAAATCATCAGCAAATCCGACTTCTTCAAATCCCTGTTCGGTCAGGTTTTTAAGCAGTTCATCTACGACCAATGACCACAGCAGAGGCGATAAGATTTTCCTGTTAAGGGTAGTTTTTCCAAGTACTGCAATTATTTCACGGCTTTTCAGCATTGTTTGGATCCAATTTGATGTGTTTTTTCATTGCTTTCAGCATTGACTGGTGGGATACATTATCAAAAGCTCCCTCTATATCTAGAAATGCAGTAAGTGCAATTTATTTTGCTTCTAAAGATTTTTCGATTTTTGTAGTAAGCATGTGTAATGCGTCTACAGTGGAAACGTTGCTACGATGCGCGAATTGTTATTTACTTAGGAGGACGGTTTTAATGTACATCGTTTTAACGCGAAGGCCAATAAGTTTTTCCATAGTTTTCAGCATTGTGGATCTTAGGCTAATTGTCCTAAAGGCTCTAGGAAGTGTTGTATCCCGCTTCCCAGCCTTTGGAATAAAAACTATTCTGGTTTTTCTCCAGCTTGTAGGTATGTAGTTTAGTGTTAGACTGGCACTAAATAATATCCCCGTGATGGAATTATTACCCTTTTGCATTGTTGAAGTTTAATAATAAAATATAGCGTATCTTTCTGTACTATTAGGGTAACCGTGAATTCACCTATCGCCTGGTAACTATCTATCTCTTACCGCTTGCGAAATATAATGTTATGTTGAAAAGAAGCGCCTAAAAATCAATTATACTCAATAATTTTGCACACGATTTTTTTACTATTTTCGAGTGTTCTACAAAGTTATTGAGTATGTGTATTTGTATTTGTATTTGTATTTGTATTGTGTATTTTAGACATTTTCACTGAAGACTGTTTGTCGCTAGGACGCATATTTAATAAATTATAATTCCGGGATCCTATTTGTCTTCGATCACTGTATTGTGCGCTGGTGCGCTCTATTCTTGAGTCTAACTCAGTGGTTTGGTGTCCATTCAACGCTAACTGGATAGCAAAAATTGAAACCGTGCAACGAAGATTTGTACGGTATGCTTTACGCTTTCTTCCATGGCGTAACGAACACCAGTTGCCAGAATATGCGGATCGCTGCCAGCTACTCGGAATACAAACATTAGAGCGAAGAAGATTCGAAGCACAAGCCGTATTTGTCGGGAAAATTTTGTCCGGTGAAATCGATGCCCCGAACATTTTGCAGCAGCTTGACTTATATGCACCAGAAAGATCGTTACGGCCCAGGAATCTATTATTCTTACCACAGCGTAATGTGTCATATGGACAACATGACCCCATCCGCTTCATGTCGGCTAGTTTCAACGCGGTGGCGACATTATTTGACTTCCACATAACAGCAACGGCATTTAGACAGCGACTGCGTGTATAATCTAATATATCCTTATGTGTTTTATGTTAAACGTAGTATCTTTTATCATTAAGACCACATGATGTCCGATGATTTTTACACCAACAAATAAACAAATAAACAAATAAATGAAAAACAAAATTTGCAAAATTCACAAAAAAATTTTCAATTTTGGGCCACCTCGCACGTACCAGACAACCATTAGGTGAAAGTACTATATTTTACCTATAAAAAAAATATTCCGTTCAGAAGATCTCTAAAGGAATCTAAAAAAAATTCATTGAAAACTGTGTTATTTTTTGATAAATTTTTTTATAGTTCGTTAAGCGAAATAGATAGAGAGTTACAGTATTTAACAAAGTTGCTTATTTTAATGTGTTGTACAACTTTGCTGAAGACATCATAGCTTTTTGAACGCATTTAAATAAACGAAAATTTGTATCACCCTAATGAAACCACCATCACAATAGTTTGCTATAACGCAAAAATGAGTTATTTTTTAGGCATAGTGTCTTTGAAGAAGTTTAACAATAAAATATAGCGCATCTTTATGCACTATTACGGTGACCTTGAATTCACCTATTAGGGTGATACGAACTTTTTTTTAAATAATTAAAAAAAAATTCTCTAAAAAGTTGCAGAACATACTAAAATAAGCAATTTTGCTGAATATAGTAACTATCTATCTCTTACCGGTTGCGAAATATAGTGATGTGCCAAAAAGAAGCACTTAAAATCAATTATGTTCAATAACTTTGCACACAATTTTTTTATTGCTTTCAAATGTTCTACAAAGTTATTCAGTATGCTAAAATACACATTTTCTCTGAAGATTATTTTTCACGAAGATCAAAAAATCAAAAAATAACACATTTTTCAATTGATTTTTCTGAGATTCCTTTGGAGATCTCCTGATGGAAATATTTTTTTTATAGATAACATATAGTACTTTCACCTAATGGTTATTTGGTTTGTACGAAGCTGCCCAAAATTAAAAAAAAATGTTTTAATATTGTTTTATAACTAATTGAATATGCGTCCTAGCGACGAACAGTCTTCAGTGAAAATGTGTAATTTAGCATACATTTGGAAGCAGTAAAAAATCGTGTGCAAAGTTATTGAGCTTAATTGATTTTTAAGCGCACCTTTTTAACACAACATTATATTTCGCAACCGGTAAGAGATAGATAGTTAATGTATTCAGCAAAGTTGCTTATTTAGTACTAGCTGTAACCCACGCGCGTCGCCTCGCGTCTGATTGAGAGCAAATTGGAGGTACGCTATGTAACGCTAATGCTATGTAACTCTATGAGGTGCAACTACGTTACTTTTGCTCGTCTTGAATGTAATCTGGAATGATTGGTTTGAGTCTTTACTTAATGTGGGCGATTATTACCACGAAAATACATATCGCGCCCCTCGTTTTGGCGACAGGCATAAGCCTCTTATATTTATGGTTATATTTATGATTTTTATTTAAAAATTTTATTTTTGAAATTATTTAAAACAACAAAAGTTCGTATCACCCTAATAGGTGAATTCACGGTCACCCTAATAGTGCAGAAAGATTGCGCTATATTTTATTATTAAACTTCTCTGAAGACACCACCCTTGAAAAATTACGCATTTTTAACCCAATTGCTAATGTCCGCGTTTTTTTCAAAATTTAACCACTGTGCATTGTCTTGTTTTATTCGTCCAAGACCGTTTGTGTGGTCCTTGGAAAGGGTTTTTTGTACTCTCGCGACAGTCGGAGTGTTCTCTATTCCCTTCTACGCGATTTCCTTATTTCTCTGTTATGTTAATGATTTCTTGTAGGAGTCCCAGTCAGAAGTTAACTTGGCTTTGTTAAACAACTTCCTTGTTAACTTTCGAAGTTTCTCCAGTTTTTTGTTCCACCAAGGCGCATCTTTGTTAAAGGTTCGCGTCCTTACTGAACAACTGATTTTATTATTAAACATTTGCGAAGAATCTTCCAGTTCGTTGACTGTCTGAATTTTGCTCTTGAATGCGCCTTCGTCGCGTAAAAGTCTAAAATAAAAAAGGTCCCAGCTTGTCTTTTAGGGTCTCTATAGGTTTCCGTCACTAAGTTCCCTGCATTGTAATAAAATATGATTTGTTTATGATCTGATAAGGAGGTTTTATCAGATACATAAAAATTTTCAATATTTTCAAACAGTTTAGAGCTAGATAGGGTAATATCTAGCACTTCTTGCCTGACTGCATTTATAGAAGTTGGTTTATATTGACAATATATACTCAAAAAGGCACTCCTGCTGCAGTACTCATTCGTCTCTTGGCATCTCTCGTTTCTCTCGCTCAGTACTCGTAGATCTCGAGTTATGAGGAAATTTGTATTTCATTTGTATGGGAGCCCCTCCTCGTAAAAGGGGGAGGGGTTATAATTTACCATAGAAAAAAGTTCTGCCTCCTAAAAGCCCCACAAGCCAAATTTGATTCCTCTTGCTTGATTAGTTCTCGAGATAAGAGGAAATTTGTATTTCATTTGTATGGAAGCCCTCCCTCTTAAAGGGAAGAGGGGTCATAATTCCCTTCCTAAAGAGGGGAGGGATTTCAATTCACCATAGAAAAATTCTTACCTCCAAAAACACGTACATGCCAAATTTGGTTCCAACTGCTTGATTAGTTCTCTAGTTATGCAGAAATTTGTGTTTCATTTGTATGGGAGCCTCCCCTCGTAGGGGGGTAGGGGTCTTTAACTATCATAAGTATCTATTTTTAGGCCGATCGGTTTTCGATTCTATAAGGAACATACCGACTGACAGACAGAAATCCGTTTTTATAGGTATAGATTTGTAATGGCTTCATTTTAATTGAACTCAGTACACCTTTTATTGTAACGAAATTGCTCGTAATGCAAGAAACAAAAACTTTTTCCTTCATTTGAACGGCTCTACTCCCCCTGTAAGCTCTCTAACCACCCCTCCCCATTGTCAAAGGCCACTCCATCCCCATCCTTTTTAGATATACTTCTTGTCTTTTAGCAATTTGTTCATCCATTAACGATTAACAGTTTTATTATGTAGTTTATATATTATAGTTTATATGATTCATATCTTTTTGGTGTTGCGTAGTACCATAATAAAACCAGAGGTAATGATTAATCTTACCGCAATAAAACCTTTATAAAATTCAAGTAAAACGTCACTTGTGGAATGCTAGGGCCTTCTTCTTATATTTTTTTTTGTATACAGGATTCTAAAAATAAAAGATTAAAAATGAATTGGTTCTTTTGTCTTTACTCCCTATCAGTGACACAATTATGTTTCGAAACGTATTTTTTCAATTGACCAACAGTAATTTGAAACGCCCTTGTTTTCGAAATACGTTTTCGCCTCTTCCGACGACGACGATGACGACGACGACGAGGGCACACTTTGAAACCACTCATCGAAGCAGTGTTATTCGGAATGCAAATCGAGCCCCGGAACAGAGCTTAAAGACGATTTCATTTCTCTTTTACCTACGCGATGAAGGTGCCTGCCCCGCAAAAGTCAGCGTCGCCGCCGCCGGTTAGCTGCAGCTACACGCTCATACCACTACTTGTGGGTGGGTGCTAAACGGCGCCGTCCAAAGGAGTTCTGCCCCCCCCTCCTTTTGTGCGAATCAATCGATGCAGCGTGTTTATGACACCAAGTGTAGCGTATGATCAACCGGCGGTGGTCGAGGAGGTGGCAAACAGATTAGCAGAGACCCATTGTGGAGGAAAGCAGGAAGGGGGGGGGGGGGGGGGGGAGCAGGGCGTGCTATCTATTACTCGCTCTGAATGGTTTCGAAATGGTGTGAATCATTTGATCATAAATTTATTTCCACGCTCTCTGGCTTTGGTTCCCAGCCAGCGGCTAGGTATGATGGTACGTAAGACGCAGCGGCGTTGAAAGTTGTTGTAGGAATTGCTTTTTCTTTCTTTCTTTCTTTTTGTATTATTGATTTATGGTAATACTCGTATCTCGGTAGAAAATGTTTGCTGGTTCCGTCGTTTGCATTTTCCTTTTTCCTAGCGCTTCCTATCTGTTTGGAAAGGCTCCGGCAAAGGAGCAAAATGAGATGAAATAACTTTGAATTATGTTGCGTAAGCTATAGGATAACTTTGTTTCTAACTGGCCATGTAACGGAATACCGTTAGGTATAACTTTTGTGCCATTTTCAGCCTGAATAAAAAGGGATTCAAGCGGGAATATACATTTCGTTTTTTTTTTCATTTAAACTAGCATTAGATCTTTTGATGATTTAAAATATTACATTTCGGGAAAGGTCATTTGATAATTCTTTTGTTACATGAACATTAAAAAAAAGTTAAAAGCGAGCGAGTTCTTATAACAGTAATTAATTTTAATACTACACCAACATTTTCTACCTTTATCACTCTTGACGTAAACCTGGAAGCAACAAAGTCCGTCAAAGTGAAGAAACTCATATTCCCGTCGAGTGATATCTCCGCGGCCGTGACAAATTTTCTCCAGAAAATTCAAATATTCATTTTACTACCTCCATCAACGCTGACGGATGAACGTTCATCGTTCGAAAGCACACTCCGGCCGGATAGCCGGAGCTGATTTGTCATCGTAAATCACGTGTCGGTGGGCAAGGCGAGCATACCTCAACTTTCACTCGTCGTCTGTCGCTCTGTAGCACCGTACCCGCGGCGCTGTCGAGAAACGCTGCGAAAGGTTGCTTTGACAGTACAACGTTAAACATTCACACCAACCGGGCATTATACCTACCTACCTACCTACGTGTTGCTCAAACGAGGGCACGTATGCTGAACAGCAGGTAGTTTGTAGAAGTTTGAAAACTGCGGTACACTCACACCCGCATCAATAATGGGGGGAACACCGGCATCGATCTACGACTTCGAAACTTGCGTCCCACTGTTTGACCATCGAAAGTGCCTTACTGGAGAGTTTGTTTATTGGTTTGTTTATTTTGAAACTTTTACAATGGGCCAAGCAGTCGTCGAGTGCGAAAGGTGTAAGTTTGTTTGTTTGATTTGCGCGAGTTTCGCTTTCAATAGATTTAATTCAAGTATTGAAGGTTGAACAAGAAAAAATAACGAAGTTCTCATAATGCAAGAAACAAAACCCTCTTTTTTCATCTGGATGTGTCTATCCTTTATTAGCTCCATCCCCCAGTTCGACATAAAGCCTTTTTACGTTATTTAACCTCCTCCTTGTCAATTGCCTTCCTATTCCCCCCTTTCAGAAATTTCCTCTTGACGATAAGCTCCATAATGCTCCACCTTTTTGTCTACCAATCTCTTGGTTGGTGGCGTGGCAACAGGAATCGGTCTAAATCAGTGATGGTCAAACCGCGGTCTTTCGAAATGATTCGTGTGACCCACGGACTAAATTAAGGGATATTGAGAACTAATGCGAAAAGTGGAACTTTTTTCCTAGTGTCTCTTGTTTTCATTTTATCATTTATGGTCTTCAGCACTTTTGTCCCCCTTAATCTAAAACTGTTGAAAGTTAGTCATCGCTTACTATAATGAAAACAAAAAAAAAACTTTTTTGTATTAGAAATATAGATATAGTTTCTTCGGCAAAGTAGTAAATATTGTAAAAACAAGCAACTTTGCTGAAGAAATAAAATTTCAACTCTATCGAGTGCTGAACTATAAGGCATATTCTTTACAACGTCTTCAAAAAGTGGTTTTTCGTACTTAGCTTTTGTTAGTTGCATTTTACAAGAGTACAATGTTGTAGGCAATTATCGAAGCTCTCAAAATACACGTTTTTGCATAAGACCGCAAATCTTTTGGTCCTTTACTTGCTGAGTTATCGCATATTCAAGCTTTAAATTTCCATAACCTCACGAGCCCGTGGGGTAAAATGGAACAAGCGGATTTATAAAATCAGCGCTTCATCTTAAAGCTTAAGTCGAGTACTATAAACTTGTACGGGTTCCGCTTAAACAATTTCCTAAGAAAATGCTCTATAGCTCTACACTTGATAGGAATAAAAATGTCATTTCTTTAGCAAAGTTGTTTACCTTTATATTTTCCATACCTTTGCCGAAGAAACCATGTGCCTATCTACGAACACAAAAAAAAATGGACGCGTATTGAGCCTATAGCGAACGCGAAACACATAAAACGTATGCTTGCCGTACTCTCATTTGGGTGGTTGGGAACAAGCGGAACCCATACAAGTTTATGGTACTGGACTTAAGCTTTAAGATGAAGCGCTGATTTTATAAATATGCTTGCCCCATCCTGTAAAATGCAACTAACAAAAGCTACGTATGAAAAACCAATTTTTAAAGCAGTTTTAAAGAATATGCCCTGTAGTTTAGCACTCGGTAAAGATAGAAATTTTATTGCTTCAGCAAAGTTGCTTGTTTTTACAATATTTACAACTTTGCCAAAGAAACTATGTCTATATTTCCTAACACAAAATTGTTATTTTTTTTGTTTTCAATATAGTAAGCAATGACGAACTTTTGATAGTTTTAGATTAACGGGGATATTCATACAAATTACAAACAAAAGTGCTGAAGACTATAAATGATAAAATGAAAGCAAAAGACTCTAGGAAAAAGTTCCACTTTTCGCCCTTTTGGACCACTGCCCAGTGGTCACTCAGTTTAGTCGTAATGCCTCGTGTATGTTGTAGATCTGAATGCTTTCCGGTTTAAATCTTGAGATGATTCCTAGAAAGTGGTTTTTGCTGCCGTATATTTTACATTTTGTTATGCGCAGGAATGGCCAGACGTCATTGCGGCCCGCATCATTCAAAGAATGCTAGACAACTGAACTTTTTTAATAACTCTTTTAAAAGTGATTTTTTTAATATAGTACATTTGGAAGAATTTTTGTAAATCAATAGACGCAACGGTTGATCATTAGTTTTAGTTCGAAACTCAACCACAGTTGGCGCTGCAAAATTAAACTTTTTTGTTTTATGATATAGAGCTATGATTTCTTCGGAAAACCTGTAGATATTCTTATTACAAAAATATTTGCTGAAAATACCATTTTTCTAAGAATCACAGTTTTTTAGATATTCGGCATCATTTTTGACAGACTCCTAAAAATCAATTTTATCTGTTTATTTTTAAAACTATACAATTTTGCCAACAACAATGTTCTACAGATATGTGAATATCATAAAAATACATCATTTTGCAGAAGACCGCGAGCCTATATCTTCCATTCAGACTGAGTTATTAATCTGTCAATAGTGTAATGATAGTGTCAATAGTGTAAAAATGGCCCATTTTGTACTCGCATAGGCTAAAAAGGTGCCAAATGTGGCAACTGAAATAAGTATAAACTGAAAGTACATTTACAGAACTGTGAACGGCGTGAAAATTTGCATGTAGGCGTTTTTGAGGCCAGGGAAGGTTCTTATGATGGTTAGAGACCCCTTCCCCCACTAAGAGGGGGGGATCCCATACAAATGTATACTTATAAAAATGGATTTTGTCGTGCAATCATTCAATACTACCTTAGATGCGAAAATTAATCCACAAGTGGCATAAACTCTATCCTTCAGAGAGCTTTTGAGTGAGGCGCTAAGAGGGGGAGGGGGTTGCCATTCAAATGGAACCCAAATTTCTGTCTGTCTGCCCGTATGTTGCTTATAGAATTGAAAACTACTGAACCGATCGGCGTGACAATTTGCGTGTAGGGGTTGTTGGGCCGGGGAAGGCTCTTATGATATTTAAAGACTCCTCCCTCCACTAAGAGGGAGGGGGGGGGCTCCCATACAAATCTCTATCTATAAAAATGGATATCTGTCTGTCTGTTCGTATGTTTTTTATAGAATCGAAAACTACTGAACCGATTGGCGTGAAGATGTGCATGTAGGGGGTTTTGAGGTCGGGGAAGGTTCTTATGATGGTTAAAGACCTCTCCCCTTACTAAGAGGGGGGGCTCCCACACAAATGAAATACAAATTTCCTCATAACTAGAGAACCAATCAACCAAATGGAGGCAGGATTTTTTATGATGGTTTTAGACCCCTCACTTCTGTGGTAGGGGGATGACCACTCATAAAAATAAAACAAATTTTTTTGCGTAACTTCAATTTTAGACTCTTCCATAAAACATTAGTCAATAACAAGACCGACGTTTTTGGAGCGTCGTAGTAGAATACGAAATCTGGAAATTAAATAAAAAGAAAACTTATCCAATTTAAATTAAATTGAAAAATAAAAAATGAAAAATGAAAAATGAAAAATGAAAAATGAAAAATGAAAAATGAAAAATGAAAAATGAAAAATGAAAAATGAAAAATGAAAAATGAAAAATGAAAAATGAAAAATGAAAAATGAAAAATGAAAAATGAAAAATGAAAAATGAAAAATGAAAAATGAAAAATGAAAAATGAAAAATGAAAAATGAAAAATGAAAAATGAAAAATGAAAAATGAAAAATGAAAAATGAAAAATGAAAAATGAAAAATGAAAAATGAAAAATGAAAAATGAAAAATGAAAAATGAAAAATGAAAAATGAAAAATGAAAAATGAAAAATGAAAAATGAAAAATGAAAAATGAAAAATGAAAAATGAAAAATGAAAAATGAAAAATGAAAAATGAAAAATGAAAAATGAAAAATGAAAAATGAAAAATGAAAAATGAAGTTTACAAATTGCCTATTAACATTATAAACAGTTAGAAAATGGTTTAAAATAAAACTATTTACCATTTATCACAAGTTCAAATCATGTTGAGTAATGCGGACATCACTTTATGTTCACCACACATCATTCTGAATTCCACAGCAGCAGCAGTAGAAAATATCTGCTTGTTGAAATCTGCTGTAACTTGATGAAACAACATTTAAACCAAAGTCATTCATTTGGCGCCAGCAGAAGGATAAAAAACGCCGTTTTAAATGTACCATCGCAGCAACTGCTCCCCGCGGTGTCACGATGATTCCTCTAACCAGCAGAGAACAACGCTTCCGGTTGCTCGTAGAAGATCACATTAACTTCCGGCAACTGGCTGGCTGTCACATAAATTCCAGATGTGCAAAACGTTCTCGGTTACAACGGGTTTCCTGCCGCTACGGCGTCCGTCCGACCGCACCTTTCCCCAACCCAACAGGGTGACACGACATCCGCAGCCCAATGAGCCGGAACGTAGCGAAGCGAACCGAACCGAAAGAAACATGAGTTCAGCGGAATCCAGCTGTATACACGACAAACCAGTTCTGCAGTGAGCAGAAATATTCGAATAAACAACACTTCCCGTTCCTGTGCCTGACGTCGGGGTCGGATGCTTCCGACCGTTCTTTTCGGTTGCGACACAAAAAGAGGAAAGCAAGAAAGTAGACACTGTGAACATGATACGTACTTGCAGGAAAAAAAATCTGCTCCCTCGTCCTGTGCGGATTTTCCAGGGAAAGGTGTGGGATTTAACCACATCTTATTTCGTGTATGATAGTTGCGGTGAAAGCTGGGGCTGTTGCTGTAAATGTAATATTAGGAAAAATAAATTGACCCCCGTACCGGTGGGGATTAAAGAATGTCGTTCTCCAAGTTCCGACAGAGTATCCCAGGTCAAAGCGAGCAAATATTAGGTGGGGTATTTCTTCTTCATATTTGGGTAGAGAAACGGTTAATTGTGGTTTATAACAGTGTTATCCCACTACACTACAGTTGCTTGGCTCATACGGAAAGCAGAGAAAAGCGCTGGATTAGCTATCGCCGGACTAGTGCATGTGCTAGCGTTTGCTGGTGGCATCATAACGGAGACCAGTTTACTTCACTCCGAAAATAAGTTCTAGCTCTTGCTAGTTCCCATTAGGGACGGCATAAATATTTTATGCAGATTTCACACAGAGAGCGAACGAGTATGCTTTCGCAGGGAAACGGGATAGGAAAGTCTATAGCATGAAAGTCGTATGTGAATATTGTATTATCTTCGTACCATCAACGAATCTTCGACCCTGACTGGGTCGACGTCGGACTAGGCCTAGGACTGGTTGGTAGTTTAAACGGCACCCACACTTTAAGGCTGACAAGCTGAAAGACAGCTTTTTCTACGAACTTTTGACACATCCACTGTTCATTTGCTCGTTCATTGCGTATTGATTTTCATCTGAAAATTGAGTCGAATTCCAGCAACATACGTATGCATCTCGAGACTTCATATACTGATTTACCTTTGAGCCCCTTGATTGACCGGGAAGTGAACGGAATACGGTCTGCGGATGTTTGATGATGATCTGCTTTGATCTTAGATCCAGAGATTCCAAATCAGAACTTTGTGCCATAAAGATGGAAAACAAATTAGCAGATTATTAATTTCGCAGTTAGAAATGGTTCCCGCTCATAATAATGAAAAAATTGCATTTTAAATCAGATTCTTGCCAGCACAGCATAATACCACCGGTAATTGTGGAACAAACTGCAGCAGGTAGCAGCTGTCTGAACGCTCGGTCAATTAACATAGCGCGCCTTCCAGTATTTTTTTTTCGTGGGTGGGAAGCACAGAAGAAAAGTTTTAATTAATGTAAATTAACTGTCGAAAAGTTCGCTCCTAGCACCTTAGCGGGCTTCGGAAGGATTGCATTCTGCTGTATCTGGCTTGCAATCGCATTGCAACTATGGTATCACTTTTTCCCAACTGCAGCTACCTAACCATCATAGCCAGGGCGAAACTGAAGTAAAAGTTTTAATTTGGGTTTCCTGCTTTTGCTGCTTCTCACTGCCGGAGATGCGCCTTTTTTTCGATGGGAAATTGGTAGTTTGGACTGGGGAGCATTACGGGGAAGATGCAATTTCCATTACTAGTGATTCTACACTCACAATCGTGTCGAAGCGCCGACATCATCAACCGGTAGAATTGCGGTGATGCGGAAAATCGAATGGAAAAGTTTTTTTTGCTTGCCGTCCAAAGCGAGTTGCGCCAGAGTAGACGATTGCGAGGTAGATCAAACGAATCTTACATTATAATCAGGATTTCTTCCGTTATCAGAATGGTTGAAAGCTGCACAGCGGATCAGTTGGGGAAATCAGGAAGCCGTACTTGACTAATTATGCAGTAGAACTCTCATCAATGGTGGAGGTTTTAGAACTACGTTGGCGTAAAAAAAAAGTTTTTATAGTTTTAGAACTAATTATGTGAAATCGTGTCGTGTTAGGTTAAAAAATGCTCACGATAGGTCAAGTTAAAAAATGGTTAAAACATGTTACAAGGAAGGTATTGTTTTGATTGTTTTGATAAATGCCTTAGCTTGGGTTTCCCTCGTCAATGATAACCGTTTCACTTTGGTTTTTGCGGTCAATTTACAAAGCTAACAAGGCGACTTTAATTCCTCACCAAAGTCGCCTCTCAACTGGTCCATTTTTTCAAGTGTTGTGTGGCATGCAGCACCGTCTTGTTGCAACCACATGTTGGTCAGATCCAATGCTTGCATTTAGGGCAAAAAGTCCAAATTTTTACCCATCCAAGTCCAAGTCCAAGTCCAAGTCCAAGTCCAAGTCCAAGTCCAAGTTCTGGTCTAAGTCCAAGTTCTGGTCTAAGTCCAAGTTCTGGTCCAAGTCCAAGTCCAAGTCCAAGTCCAAGTCCAAGTCCAAGTCCAAGTCCAAGTCCAAGTCCAAGTCCAAGTCCAAGTCCAAGTCCAAGTCCAAGTCCAAGTCCAAGTCCAAGTCCAAGTCCAAGTCCAAGTCCAAGTCCAAGTCCAAGTCCAAGTCCAAGTCCAAGTCCAAGTCCAAGTCCAAGTCCAGGTCCAGGTCCAGGTGCAGGTCCAAGTCCAAGTCCAAGTCCAAGTCCAAGTCCAAGTCCAAGTCCAAGTCCAAGTCCAAGTCCAAGTCCAAGTCCAAGTCCAAGTCCAACTCCAAGTCCAAGTCCAAGTCCAAGTCCAAGTCCAAGTCCAAGTCCAAGTCCAAGTCCAAGTCCAAGTCCAGGTCCAGGTCCAGGTGCAGGTCCAGGTCCAGGTGCAGGTCCAAGTCCAAGTCCAAGTCCAAGTCCAAGTCCAAGTCCAAGTCCAAGTCCAAGTCCAAGTCCAAGTCCAAGTCCAAGTCCAAGTCCAAGTCCAAGTCCAAGTCCAAGTCCAAGTCCAAGTCCAAGTCCAAGTCCAAGTCCAAGTCCAAGTCCAAGTCCAAGTCCAAGTCCAAGTCCAAGTCCAAGTCCAAGTCCAAGTCCAAGTCCAAGTCCAAGTCCAAGTCCAAGTCCAAGTCCAAGTCCAAGTCCAAGTCCAAGTCCAAGTCCAAGTCCAAGTCCAAGTCCAAGTCCAAGTCCAAGTCCAAGTCCAAGTCCAAGTCCAAGTCCAAGTCCAAGTCCAAGTCCAAGTCCAAGTCCAAGTCCAAGTCCAAGTCCAAGTCCAAGGTCCAAGTCCAAGGTCCAAGTCCAAGGTCCAAGTCCAAGGTCCAAGTCCAAGTCCAAGTCCAAGTCCAAGTCCAAGTCCAAGTCCAAGTCCAAGTCCAAGTCCAAGTCCAAGTCCAAGTCCAAGTCCAAGTCCAAGTCCAAGTCCAAGTCCAAGTCCAAGTCCAAGTCCAAGTCCAAGTCCAAGTCCAAGGTCCAAGTCCAAGGTCCAAGTCCAAGGTCCAAGTCCAAGTCCAAGTCCAAGTCCAAGTCCAAGTCCAAGTCCAAGTCCAAGTCCAAGTCCAAGTCCAAGTCCAAGTCCAAGTCCAAGTCCAAGTCCAAGTCCAAGTCCAAGTCCAAGTCCAAGTCCAAGTCCAAGTCCAAGTCCAAGTCCAAGTCCAAGGCCCAAGTCCAAGGTCCAAGTCCAAGTCCAAGGCCCAAGTCCAGGGTCCAAGTCCAGGGTCCAAGTCCAAGTCCAAGGCCCAAGTCCAAGGTCCAAGGTCCAAGTCCAAGTCCAAGGTCCAAGTCAAAGGTCCAACTTCAAGGACCAAGTCCAAGGTCCAAGTCCAAGGTCCAAGTCCAAGGTCCAAGTCCAAGGTCCAAGTCCAAGGTCCAAGTCCAAGGTCCAAGTCCAAGGTCCAAGGTCCAAGTCCAACGTCCAAGTCCAAGGTAGAGACTAGCTATGGCAGATAGTTTTGCATCCGTGTTCAATTTACACTGCGAGCGTTTTTCCTGGTCAAATTTTTATTCCAGTGAAAAAGTACCCTAAGCTTAAAGCAAACAAACTCGATGAAAATGAGAAAGGAAAATCTAAAACGCAAGGAAACTGAGAATGACGGTGAAAATGAAGAAAATGATGCGTCGAAGATAGATGTGGAAATACAGGACGACGAGTAAGAGACCACGGTAGCCACAAATGGTAAAGAAAATGGTGACTTCAAGTCCGATGCTTCTAGTGGCAAACGGGGTAAAAGACCGGGTAAGGCAGCCAAAGCAACTGTAAAGACCAATACAGCCAAGAAAGCGAAAGCTGAAGAGAACGACAAGCAAGGAGGTGAAAAAGATGACGATGATGAAGAGGAATACGCCCCCTAAAAGTGCAATAAAAAATTTATTTTTCTTCAGTTTCAATAAAATACATTGATGCGTTCTGCAAAGTTTTACAGCATGTTATTACAAGAAATTTTGCTGGAGACACTAACCTTCTATCTCTTCAGTGAAGATAGAAAAATCCTATTAAAAATTGTTCAAATCAATTTTCCTATTTTAGCAGTTTTTGTAGTTGTTGTATGACTTTTTCATGTTTTACAAAGTTGTACAAATAGTAAAAATACACAACATTGCTGAATATAGTCTACCTCTACCTCTGCTTGTTTAGGAACTATAGAACTTTTACTATAAAAATACCCTAATTTTGACCCCGAATTACTGGTAAGAAGGCATCATTTTATTCAAAAACTCTCCCCAGAAAATCAGAATAGTTTCAAGCAGGCTGAAAAAAAGCACAAAAGTTGAACCAAATTTATAGGCTGACAAAATCGGGATAAAAAGCTGATAAATTCGGGAGTAGACAAAAACGGGAGCTGACAAAATCGGAACATTACTCCCAAATAACATTTTGGGTTTTATTACACTCTTATGATGGCATTTAAGACCAAAATTGGTCATAAAAACCGCCATAAGAGCACAATAAAACTCACATTGTTGCTTGGGCTGTATATCTATCTTAAAAAAATTCATCAATTTCCGAGATGGGCTTCTTTTGGAAAATCGAGTTTTAGTTTTTAAAATGATTTTGTTTTTCAAAGAAATGATTTTTATTTTTTTCAGTAAAAGTCACCCATAGATCATAAATAAAATGAGAAAAAAACTAAGCCTTTTCCAAAAGTTAGTCTAGACTAATTTTGTAAAAACTAGGTATACAAAGTTGTTTATTTACATGAACTTTTTACACACACAGAGTTTCATTAAATTCTGAGGTCGAGTTGGCGTGAAATCCGTCAATAATCTTACTTTAAATCGCTTGTGGCCTTTAAAAGAGCCATTCGTTATAAATAACATTAAAGCCAAAGCACGTTCATCGCAAATATGACGTGCCAGGCGAATGTCCTTCTCTTTTGACAAGAATGGCACGCAAGTTAGCGGCGTTGATTCACTGTCGCTTGCTTCGAGAGGGTTTTACTAGTTTACTTTCACAGCTTACTGCTTGTTACATAGCAGAAAATGTGGCACATATGCAAAAATTTTGTTTTGTATGAGAGTCCTTATCCTTCTACCACAGAGGTGAGGGGTCTCTAAGCATCATAAATGGATGGATAGGCAATATAATTTTGAACGACTATTCCAAGTGACCGAGACAAGTCGCACGGAGTGGGAATCAGGTGGGCCTAATATTCAACCAGGATCCATCATCTTTTACACTGACGGTTCTAAATTAAACAACAGAGTCGGAGCAGGGGTAACGGGCCCCGGAGTCAACATATCAATATCTATGGGTCAATGGCCAACTGTTTTTCAGGCAGAAATACAGGCAATAATTGAATGTGCTACAGTTTGTCTGCGACGAAATTATAGACATGCAAATATATGATTATTTTCTGACAGCCAGGCTGCATTAAAAGCACTAAAGTCAGTATCGTGTTCATCGAAGCTGGTTTGGGAATGCATTCAATTGCTACAGCAGGTGGCTAAAAAAAGTACAGTAAGTCTTTTTTGGGTACCTGGGCACTGTGGAATTGAAGGTAATGAAAAAGCGGATCAATTGGCAAAAGCTGGATCGATTAAACCTTTCATTGGACCAGAACCATTCTGTGGGGCCTCAACGTGTACCCTCAGAATGGAATTGAGTAACTGGGAAAAATCAATGATAAATGACATATGGAAGAATAATTTAACAGCTCGCCAATCAAAGCGATTTATATCACCTGACAAAACAGTAACTCAGAGACTTCTTAGTCTATCTAAAAAAGATTTACGTACTTTCTGTGGCCTGGTAACGGGTCACTGCTCAAGTAACTGTCACTTAAAACAGTTAGGCAAATTGGAAGATGACTCTTGTCGTTTTTGCAACCTAGATAGCGAAGATGCGGAACATCTGCTTTGTAACTGCGTAGCACTTTATCATAGAAGGAGCAAATTCTTTGGGGAGGGTTTAATACAACCCTCAGTTGTGTGGACAAGTTCCCCAAATAAAGCAATTAACTTTATTCGTTGTATTATACCTTATTGGGACAATGCCATTAGTCAACAAGTGGAAACCACTCCTATTAATAGTAGTGATACGACACCTTGACGTGGCTTACAGTAAATAGGGGCCCGCCACAATAGATCAAATTACTGGTCGCAGTGGAGAATGTACCCAAAAGAAAAAAAAAAATAGCATCATAAAATAAATTCATGCCTCCAAAATCCCCCACATGCCAAATTTGGTTCCATTTGCTTATAATTAGTTTTCGAGTTATGAGAAAATTTGTGTTTCATTTGTATGGAAGCCTTCCACTCTCCTTACAATTGCTCTCTTACCTCCTCCCTAGAATTGCTGGTCATTTTGTCTATCTAACGGTAAATTAATTGTTCAGTTTCGTTCAGTAGTTTAGTAGTTATTATCATTTGAAATCTTTCATTCAAACGTTACATTTTTATTTTCGTTTTCACAAAGTGCTACCCAGTCCCAGTATAGTAAACAAAGACGTAGTCCTACGTCAAGAGTCAATTCCTAAGAAACCCTTCAAAACGGCTAAAGATGACGACGATGAAGATTACGAAGAAGTTGATGGGAAAGAGTATGAGGTGAAGAAGATTATTGACGTCCACTTTAGGAGAGATGGAATACGTGAGTTGTTTGTTTGTTTGTTTGTTTATATTTGAGACCTTTTAACCATATAATACGTGAGTATCTGGTCAGATGGAAGGGATTTTCTTCAAAGGACGTTATCTGGAAATCTGGAACCTGGAATTACCTACCAAATCCAAAATGGTCGTCATAAAAATTATACTCTATTTGAAAGCCCAGTTCTTCTTCTTCACAAAATTGTGCCATTTGTTAGTTGTTTCATTGCAAATTTAGAAAATATCATATGATTTAGATCTCAAGGTTTGGTAAAAATTCCACATTTTTTTAAACTGTCGGGTCCCTTGGAGAACGAGGGGTCCATTTTTTCGAGATATTAAAAGTTTAATTCTCAGTTTTTAACCATCAACCAATTCAGTACAAAAGTTGTAATATTTGAAGACCTCTTATCAGTAGTGGCCTCATTTTAACGAGAATTACTCAATGGGGATGAGATTGAAACACTGATTGATCTCTCGGGAATGGAAACTTCTTCTGTGTTAAAGTAGAGTCAACTGTAAGTTGTTGCTCTTTAATGTGGTTTTTGACAAAAAAAACTAACGTCACAGACAGGGGCGGACTGGGAGCTAAAGTGCCCACCGGGCCTTTGAGATTAGGGGCCCCAGTTTGCAATATTCTCATGATAGTAAATTAATACAACAAACGATATCTACTCAAAAGACATCAGCGTTACAAGGACAGTAAATCGAATAAATATGGGTTCTATTTTGTAAGTCATGTCGTGCAACTCGACTCGACTCAGGCACTGTCGAGTGTCGAGTACGGGGAGAACGGGCAGCATAGCGGCTCGATGCACGATCGAAACAATTTTCCCATTTTTAGTTATAGAGTATTTTTGTTTTATTTTATCATAGAGCAGTTTGATACAATGAAGTTACTTCATGCATTAAAACACTTGTTCGGTGAAACCAGGGTGTATGAACAGAGTATTATCTGTTTCTGTTTTTGTTAATAATAGCGTTAATAGTATTGGAAAAAAATGAGTATAAAATCCAATTGTCTGGAATTCCCATTTTATCAAAACTGCTTGGTACTACTATTAAATAAAATGATTTGGTGAACACGATCGTTGATGAATTCGATAATGAATTGTTGGAAAATGGCTCGGTATGACCATTTCTATGGAACGGCTCGGTAGGACCGTTGAACAAATGATTTGGAGACAATATTGATTTCAAACGGCTTAGTACAGTCGTTTTATGAAGTGGTTCGGCAGCTGATACAAAAAAATTAGAGTTCAAAACAAGTTTTAAAACATGATTCAGTACGATCATTGTTGTGTGAAGTACATGGTTCGGGGCAATCATCAATATGTGAAATAATTCGATACGATTATTGTTGAATGAAATATAAGGTTCGGTACGACCATAAATGAACTAAATGATTTGATACGATCATTGTTGAATAATGTATATGGTTCGGTAAGACAATAAATGAACTAAATTATTTGGTACGATCATTGTTGAATGATGTATATGGTGCGGTACGATCATAAATGAACTAAATGATTTAGTACGATCATTGTTGAATGATGTATATGGTTCGGTACGACCATAGATGAACTAAATGATTCGATATGATCATTGTTGAATGATGTATATGGTGCGGTACGACCATAAATGAACTAAATGATTTGGTATGATCATTGTTGAATGATGTATATGGTTCGGTAAGACCATAAATGAACTAAATGATTTGGTACGATCATTGTTGAATGACATATATGTTCGGTACAACCATAGATGAAGTAAATGATTTTGTACGATCATTGTTGAAAAAGATATGAGAAGAAGTAAAGGAAGTAAAAGAAAAAATATGGATCGGTAACACCATAGACGAATCAAACTGCTTGATACGACCAGAGACAAATAAAATAGTTTTATATGATCAAAAGATGATGTAGAAAAGATGGCTTTACTTAGTATGAATCAAGTACCAGATTATATGCATAAGTTGTTATACAGGTTTGAGCTATTGATTTATTTAGATTTTTGGCAGTTAAAATGGTTCCCATGAGGTCAATGGAAACTGTTTGTTAAAAAGAGCGACTCAGAAAAATAGTCTCATGATATGTTATGAAAGTTAAGTGAAATGAATAAGAAGTAGAGGTACTTCGGCTGGAAAACTCGATAGTATCGTCTCGAAAAAAATCACCAGGCTGAGAATCCTACGGGTCCAGTAGGACACAACAAAGCGGGTGATGAAAAATTTACTTGACAGATTAGAATAGGAAGGGTAGTTTTCCACATTTCTGAAAAGACAAAAACAGCAATTACGTGAAGGCTAAGTTCCTTTTAGGGCCCTACGAGTCGAATCATCTTCAATGCTGAAAGAATCGGAAACTTGTGTTTCCTCTCAGAGAAAAGTCAATGATATGGAGGGGGTTGTGCTAGGGTATCCATCTGTTCTCACCAGGTAACTTAACCAGGTACCAGTAAATAGTGTTCTTAATGGTGCTGATTGTTGAATTGCTAAGTATTTGAATAATACAAGTGGTGGTAGTGATGCCGAAATGTTGCACCTTTAGAATGATCAAATACAGTAACTACCCTTTGCCACAAACTCACTTACAATTTCATTGAAAAGAGTTATTTTCAGAATTTCGTTTGCTTGGGATCAGTTGAATGCATGACAAGTCGCTTTTACCTCCAAATAATTATAATAAATGGCAAATTCACCAATATTTTTTTTGAAGCGTGAAAATTAGGCTTTTCTTCTATGCTTTTATATTAAGTTTTTTTTTTCAAATTTCATCTTGTGAGAAGAGGTGAGATGTGGGGGTTGAATACCCTTGGTACAGAATATCGCTTATCCCAGCATCAGAACATGCATCGCGCTGTATACCATCTCGGCAGCGCTAGAATGTGCCGCCGATGCGACGAGCAGTTTGGTGCATCGTCGTGTCGGCAATCATCGGGGTCGTCTAGATTCCGACCGCGTTCAAAGACCTGGTTGGTAAGCACGGTCAGTCATATTCAGTTGACTAAACAATAAAGACTTGGGCGATTCTTTGTGGCTTTAATTTAGACTCTGCACACTCTCCCTATCCTGTGTTGTAGACTGAGACCGTTAGCGGAGTTCTTCGTCGGCGAGTACCAAGCTGGTTTTCATGAGGGTCGCTTCACGATGGATCAGATGTTTACCCTGCGTCTAGTAACTGATGATTTCCGGGAGTACAACTTGCAGACTCATCATATTTTTATGGCTTTCAAGGCGGCATACGATTCAGTCAAACGAAATGAGCTGTGACAGTTAACGCTAGGACATGGTTTTCCCACAGAACTAGTTACGTTGATTCGTGTGACGCTGGATGAGTAAAAATTAGGAGTCAGAATAGCGGATGAGACTTCACATGCTTCTTGATTTTTCGGATGACGTCAATATCACCGAAATCAGCAGTATAGCAGGGAAAGAAGCCTTTAGGCCTTTTAATTGGGAAATTGGGATTTACCATTAACACCGCCAAAATGAAGTATATAGCTAGCAGCGAACGTGGAAGTTCAAATGGTGTTGGGGCCGAAGAGGATCTGAAGGGGGACCGATATGAAGTAGTAGATGAATTCATATATTTTAGTATGCTCGTGACATGTGACAACGAAGTAAGTCGCAAAATAAAACGACTAAATATTGTAGCTGCGAATTGGCCTTTAAGCAGGTGTTACATTTTGTAGCTGAAGTCCCGTAGCTTGCAAATTCGCATTCGCAATGGCCCTTTACGGACATGAATCATGAAACGCTAAAGAGAGCTGAAGGACGAATACTTGGGGTTTTAGCGTAAAATTTTGCAAAATGCCAAATGGAGTGTAGTGCAGACGCATGAACCATGAGCTGTATTAAGAATGCAAATATGCTGTTATAATGAAGATAGTACAGTGTGGCAGTTTGCGCTGGGCTGGTCACGTGGTTAGAATGCCCGACGATAGAGTAGCTAAAATTATTTTAAGCAGAGAATCAAGAAGAGACCGTAGACTTCGGATTAGACATCGCACTGATAGATGTGCGGTATCGAGGATGATGCACATTCAGCTGGTGTTCAAGGGGTTTGAAGAAAGGTAGCTTAGGATTGAGTACTGGAGGACCATAATTCATTCGGCGCAGGATCGATAACGGACCGTCGCCACTGAAGTAAACTAAGTATGAAGCTTAAGCCGACAGTTGTCGACCAACATTAGAAAAGGGCGGATAAGCCAACTGTCAAACAGAACGAGTGAGAGTTCATTTTCCTATGCTGCTCCAGCAAAAAATAACTCTCACTCGTTCTGTTTGACAGTTGGCTTATCCGCCCCTTTCAAATGTTGGTCGACAGTTCAATATTTATAAGTAGTCAAATAACTGCGGATGAAATACTAATTCTACTTTTAAATACTCAGAATTGAAGCTGGTAATATTTTCGGACCTTGGACTCTAACAGCTCAACTTAAATGATTTCATGAATCATGGGGCCCCAGCAATTGAACATTCGTGAGTCGTAGAAAAAGTTTAATTGAAATAGAAATTTTGGTTTAAAATTTGGGGCCCCAACAGTCCCATTCGAAGCTAAATTTTCAATCATCAAATCGGTCGATTTCATAAATCATGGGGACCAGCAACAGAACATTCGTGAGTCAGAAAAAGTTTAATTGAAATAGAAATTTTGGTTTAAAGTTCCAGGCCTATTTGAAGCTGAATTTTCAATCATAAAATTGAACATTTGTGGGTCGTAGAAAGAGTTTAACTGAAATAAAAATTTTGGAAAATCTCATTTTGTGTAACGATGACATTTTTACTGGGGCATTTGCCCGGTTGCCCGGTGGGCCAGTCCGCCCCTGGTCACAGATATGCTATCGTGTCCGATTTCTCGAATTGATACACGTTCCTCTCTTACAACTTTCCCAGGTAGTTCTAACAATACTGACAAACTTCAAGCGAAGATAATGTCAGTCGAAATGCGAATCTCAGAAAACGCACGTTCTGCCTACACTGTGCGGAGCACAGTGTGCGCACTGAGTGGTTTGCCGATAGGTTTGTTTAACGTTGCCTGTCTTATCTTTTTTACGACTTTAATCTTTTAATTGCCCGTTTTCTCGGTTCTGCACTTTTATTCGGCGAAATTCTATCTTCTTGGCTTCTGCCTTTTCCCCTTGTTTTAAACTACAAGTTGGATGAAACATTGTATAAAGTGTTTGAGATTATCCAAGTGAAATAAGTATGACTTTGCAATTATTTCATGAATGGCTTGCTCTTCAGTGCAGACTTACCTTCTTTTGCAGTTGCGGTTTGTCCGTTACAGAAAGTTTCTTTTTAAATAGATAACATATTACAATTTAAGTAATGTGTTTGTCTTTAACTTTTGGAGTGAGTGGAGGTTTAACACTACCTCTACTGGTCTGGCTAGTATTTCTTTTTGGTTATGTCTCAAAACGAAATGTTCAAAACGAAATTGCAATATATTTTGTAAATGTTCATTATCATTAGTCATTAAGTCAATTATTTTCCTGTAAAAACGCGTCCCTCTTTGCTCGCGTTACTCGTAATTTTTTCGCATCCCTGTATTAATCTGTGAAGGATGTATTTGCGAGCAAACATGCAACCAATTTGTTTCTGTTTGCATTCCAACAAGTCCACAACTCTTCAGTATGCACATCGAAGTTCCGTGGTTGTCAAGTATCATGCCGGCCGCAGCAAGAGCAAGCAAATTTCTCCGGAATGAAATAAGAAAAAAAATCTCCATCCGGTTACACTATTTGCGCATTCATGATGTTCCTCCTCGTTCCATGTTTGCAAATAATGCAATCAAAACAGATAAACGAAATAAATAATAAAATAAAAACAGAACATCGTATCGCCAAGGCATGAACGGGAACAGAAGCAATCGCTGTTGGTTCCAGTACTTGAACTGGAAATGTTCTGCTGTACAGTTAGCAGCAGCACCAGCAGCGTAAGGAAATCATCATCATGAAATATGAAAAAAAAGCTCCAGCACGCTGCCATGAGTCTGCCAGCGAAGATGCTTAAACTCGCACAAGCATCGATTTCCGGAATGGCAATAATAATAACACACTCTAGGATTCAAGCAAAAAAAAAGTGCGACAGGGTTGAACCATGCGCCTGGTCTTGGTCCACACAGAGGATGATTCTAGATGAAGCAACCTCTTACAGTATACAAAAGACGCTCGTTAATAGAACAACCGAAGCGAAAACACGAAAAGCTACACGGACTTTCCTATTATCCCAAAAAGACACCCAAGTTGAGTACACAAAGCACTCTCCGGGTCTAGGATTTTAATGGGCCAAGTGTCACGAATAAAGCCAAAAAACGAATGTCCACACTGGAAACGTGCCAGAGATCGAACGGTTCCCCGTTCGTCCCTGAATCGGACAGAATTCTGCTGCCCAAAGTTGTACATTTCTCCTCCGCAACACCCTCCCCTGCCCATCGCCTCTCAAGAGCTCACAAGTGTTTATTTTCCGCCCGTTCGTTTCGAAATGGCATTTTTCCGAGGCAGCTCAGCCCCTTTGGGTCGCGCAACCGTTGATTCGGAAGGTTCCGGCATTTATTATCGCTCTCTCTCTCGCTTGTCTCTCTCTCTCTTCAGTGCTTTTTATATTCTATTACCGGATGAAAGGACAAACGGCTCGCCCGGACGGACGTGCAGGCGAGCGCCGTTGAATTGTGTGGCCACTAACGAATTGGTGAATCTTTCCCAGTAATAATAAAACCGAGGCCGAGCGCGGCGAACGGATGCCACCTCGAGGTCCATTTTTCCCAGCGCTGATGGCGCTGCGGTAAGCAAACAGAATCCAGATGAAGTCCTTTCGTTAAAATTCCACTGTCCTCCGGTGAATTATTGAGTTAGGTGCCAGGGCCAGGCCAGGCCCGAGCCGAGACCGGGACATATTTCCTTCGCTGTTCATTGAACCGCGATCCGGTCGCCTAGAGCGAACAGCATTCGCTGTCTGCATAATCAAACGGGTTCGTTTAATTTAATAAACGGTGAATAATTGAGTACGGTTGAAATATAGCGGCGTTCGCGGCGATACGGTGGGGCTTCTGCTTTTAGCTTATTAGGAACGGCAGGAAGATGAAGATCGGTTATATTAAATCACGGACCCAATGGTGTGTTTGATTTTTTCCTGACGCGGGATTTTCACATAAATTAGGTTATACTTACAGTAAAGTGTATAAATTTGAGCAGGGTTAAGTGTAAACCTGTAAATTTTACTGTTTACATTTGATGTTCTTTAAACGATCGTCAAATTGTGGTTGTACATGGCAAAAATCCGGCAATAATCACTGTGGGAAAAATATTAAATCATGCCACATTGCAGTGTGGCCGTTACAATTTCAACGATGGCCGGTTTTTAATATTCAGGGTCGACAGTCAGCAGTCAGCTGGTCTGGCCCGAGCCGGTCTGTAACAAGCCGATGCAAGAGCATCTGCTAGAACAGCTGGGCCGGCATAAATTTGCGACCGAGCGAAAGCACTCAAACGATTATCTTATGCAAATTGGTTTTCTACTATCGCACGGACCGGATGGTAGAGCACTCCCTTGCCCTGGAGCGAAGGAAGGAACTATACTTTCTCGGTTACTAAAAGTTGGGTGACGTTGATTGGTTAGCTGGAGTGAAACTATTGAAAATAGCTTAAGTAATAGTCTTAACCTTGATGGAAAACTATTCCCTTCAGAGTGTAATTTATCCCATTCATTAGCAGCAATTGGCACTTCGTTTCTTAGTTTCTTAAGCAGAAGCATGATTCTGTGGAAATGGATCAAATAACCACAACCACTCACAAAACCACATTTCTGGCACATTTTCCTAATACAGACATCAAATTGGTCTAGGTTTAATCGCGGTCGCAAGAAATCATGTAGTTGGGACGAGGAGGCGTTGTCACTTTTTTTGGCGTACTACCCAAGCATGGTCTAGGTATAACCGTCGTAAAGAATTTTCGTCCTGTTTTTTCTAAAAAGAAAATAATCGAAATCATAGTTGAAAGATGGCGTATTTAACTGTCGTCCCTGCCTGTGAAGCAAGATAATGTATGGGGAAAATTGATCTTGAAACGGTTTCTTAGTTTTCGCTATTTAGTGGGTTTAAAAAGAAAATTACAATAGTTTTCTTTATTTGGTACGATGCGTAGAAGATTTTCCGATCGATTGGCTTAAAAATATTGAAAATCGATTGGGAAACCGCCAAGCTATTAGCATTTAAAACCTATCATTTTTTCGTGACGTTCGCATATTTTGATTTTTTGGAATGACACCCTATCCCAAACCTTGCCGTAAGCCGTAGTCCTACGTCAAAATTGGCAGCCCTGCATGAAGGCGCATATAAAACGTATTCAACGCATATAGTTTTACTACTTGAAGTATTCTTTTATCTGTCAGCCCAAGGACATGACTACTGAACTGCTGACAGTGTTTGTCTTTCTTAGTTTTCTACCCTTCAAAACAATTCATTCTCGCTTTGAAAAATAAGAAAGTAAGTCCCAAAGAGAAAGTGAGCGTGTTTGTTAGCACAAGAACGTGCACGTGAAAATATCGGATCAGACTTCGCAATACTAATCATAAGTCTCAAGCAAAAAATTTAAAGCTCAAGGATATATATAAAAACTTTAAACTTAAATTCAAATATACGAAAATAATAATCAAAAGTTTAAATTCAAAAATCGAAAATGAAAATAAAAAAAACAAAAGCCAAAAAATTCTAAGAGTGAAAGTCAAAATCAAAAGTGCAATATATTATTACTCCTACGGGCTCTTTCTTACTCCAAATATTTGACCAAACATTTGAGCCATATCAGTAAGCCAGATTGAAACAGTAACAGTCAAAGTTTAAATGCTAAAAGTCCAAAATCAAGAGTATAAAGTCAAAAGTCAAGACCAAAAGTCAAGAGCAATGTCAAAAATCTAAACTTAAATACTGGAAGTCGATAGTTACATGTCAAAAGTCAAAATAAAAGTCTAAAGTCCAAAGTCCAAAGTCCAAAGTCCAAAGTCCAAAGTCCAAAGTCCAAAGTCCAAAGTCCAAAGTCCAAAGTCCAAAGTCAAAAGTCAAAAGTCAAAAGTCAAAAGTCAAAAGTCAAAAGTCAAAAGTCAAAAGTCCAAAGTCCAAAGTCCAAAGTCCAAAGTCCAAAGTCCAAAGTCCAAAGTCCAAAATCCAAAGTCAAAAGTCAAAAGTCAAAAGTCGAAAGTCAAAATCAAAAGTCGAAAGTCAAAATCAAAAGTCAAAAAACTAAAAGTTACTAAAGCCAAAAGACAAAAAACCGAAAGTTACAAAAGTCAAAAAGTTCAAAAAGTCGAGAAGTCGAAAAATCGAAAAGTCGAAAAGTCTAAAAGGCGAAAAGTCAAAAAATTAATAGTTACAAAAGCCCAAAATCAAAAGTCAAAAAACCAAAAGTAACAAAAGTTAAAATTGAAATGTCAAATGTTAAAAATCAAAAGTCAGAAATCAAAAAGTTACAAAAGCCGAAAAGTCGAAATGTCGAAAAGTCAAAAGTCGAAAATTTGAAAAGTCAAAAGTCAAACGTAAAACTTCAGAAGCAATGAATTTTCTCTTGTATTTTTTGCATTGATATCCAAAATTAGCCCATTTTTTTTAAGGCATAGGGGATTGTCCCCTGTTGTGAAACGGACCCGGTTATGGAAAACCCATCGTTTTTGACGTGTTTATTAAACTAGCACTACCAAATTACTACCAACGGCTCGTCTCATTGTACTCTACCTTTTGAGCAAACAACAATCAAAATACTGCTTTTAGAATGTTTTGTCTTTAGCAAAAACATACGTAAATCTTCAATCTTTTAAAAGCTTTAAAAAGATATGGATTTAAATAATTCGTTCAAAAGCTATGACCAAAGAACAAAACCTGTTTCATAACCGAGGACATTCCCCCACACGTAGCGCTGTCCTGCACTTAGTTTACCGATTTTGCTTAATTAACTGTACCATCTCAACCAAGCAAAATTCGAAAATATTATGTATGGGGCATTTATAAAGCTAATTATTACCCATAAGATTGCTGAACTAAGTATTGCTCTATCTTAAGTATTTACAGCGCACTTCCAGTTCACACCGGGTGGTGCACCAAGCGTGCTCTTTGCACACTCCCCGGCGTGAACTGAGGGTGCTCCGTCGTAAATACTTATGATAGAGCAATACTTAGTTCAGCAATCTCATCGATAATAATTAGCTCTATAGTGCCCCATACATAACATTTTCGAATTTGGCTTGACATAGGTGTTACAGACAGTTAAATAAGAAAAATCGGTGCACTAAGTGCAGGACAGCCCTGCCGTACATGTCATCATACATCTTCATCGGTGGCTAATAGTTCTGTTTAACGCACACAAAAATGCAATTCAAAGTTATAAGCGTGTAGGGCGCTATATCTCTACATATTAGCGTTGGTAAGAGGAAATGCTTATCAACTTAGGGACTATATTGACTCGTTTCATTATCCCTGATTTCCCTGATCGCGGATAAGTTCAAGTTTTTTTTGAAACGATGGTTCTACAATTGATGAAGGGGCGGTAGGGGAAAGAAATGAAAATTTTTTTTTTGGTGAAGGAAGGGAAGAGCGAAAAGGAAGGGGGGGGGGGGGGGGTATTGGTAGCTATGCTTGACAAGTAGTCATTTTGTCAAGCATAGCTAACAAAACCCCCCCTTCCTTTTCGCTCTTCCCTTCCTTCACAAAAAAAAAATTTCATTTCTTTCCCCTACCGTCCCTTCATCAATTGTAGAACCATCGTTTCAAAAAAATATTAATATATATGTATGACCGCATTTCAAGGTCAAGACTAAAAACTTGAGATTAGTCTAAGTTCAAGTTGTTACGTGGTTTTTGAGCCGTAAATCTCGCATGTGCATAGTATTTTTCGATATAAATTAAATTATGGTTGTATATGAGCACCATTGGCATTATATTAAATTTGTTAAAAAGGTATTTTTTATATCTTAATTTTCGTAGTTATTGGCTTTACAAGAAAATTTTCGAATATCCAGGTTAGTCTCATATGACTGATGCTTACATACTTACATTATCCAGCTAGCTCCGCCCATCTACTAACAACAATTCCTTTCCCGAAATACTTGTGAAGATGCAGAGGATTCCCTGGTCTTTAGTAGCAACAAGTATTGGACTAACATTCCTTTCCATCCCACCAGGACCCGCATTCGGACGTGGCCGGCGTCGGTATTGATCAGCATGCAGGGACCTGATAATGTTGCACAATGAAAAATAGCCTGCTGTCCCAAGTATGCTTTTTCCAACCATCATTTTGCAATTTTCATCGGTCCTGGTCAATAACGGAGTAGCAGCACACGGGAGGTATCCTACGCTTATGCTTATGCTTAAAATGCAATTCAAAGTTTTAATTGCCCAGGTTTTTGAACGGTTGTTCATCAACCGTCGATAACGTCGTACGTCGACAAAGTGGTGGTCTGTTGAAAATCAGCCTCTGACATTTTTAATTGCTTTCACAACAATATTGCTAAGCCGCCGTAAAGTTTTTTTTAATGTTTCATCAATGGTCTGAGGTGTAACGTCTGTGTTCCAGTGTGCCTCCGAGCGTTCCGATTAAGAGCTAACTTTCGTTGGGTCGTAATGTTTTTACACCTTGTCGGGCGAGATCGCTTGCGCAATTACAATTAGCACCGGTTAACTATCGGTTCAAGTGAAACATCAAGTTGGCAAACGTTGGACGTACACGTTGCTTCTTTTATGGAAGCTGTTTATTTTCGATTTATTCTGTTATTTTATCTCCAGAACTGTGCAATATGCGAGTGCATTCGAGAACAGAAGAACCTTACCTGTAATAGATATATGTTTCTATTGGGAATTTTTCAAATTTACCGTACAAAGTGGGCCGAAAATTTCCAGAATTTCGTAAACTATTATACCGTGAACGTACCATATTCTGCGCAGTTAGGACATTTTTATGATTCTTCCGCTATTCTAAGTATTCTAGATTTAAATTAACAACGTGGATAGTCTCAACGTGTAGTGCTACGGTCTATAATATCTGGTAAAAAATATGGGAATTATAAGTTGACCAACAATTGAGTTTATTTTTCGTTTTGTAAACTTATTCACGGTGCCTAATTCTGCGCACTTTCTTGCCCATGTTCCTAATTCTGCGCATGTTTGCTCCTAATTCTGCGTACCCAAAAAGTGAAAATAAATACTCCTGCCATGCTGTTTATGTCTTTATACGCACAGCACAGGATTCCAATCAATGCAAGTTATAGATTCTACTTGAATTTTCATGCCTCTATACCTCAGCTATTTGGGTGAGGTTGCGTATTCTTTCGCGATTTCTTCGTCGGATACGTTACTGCGCAGAATTTGGAACGTGAATAAAAAATCTGTGCCTAAATCTGCGCATTATTGCATCGCATTTTTCTAAGGAAAGCAATGCATGCAATCTCTTTTAAAACATGACTAAAACTAATTATTCTTTCTAATTATGCTGGGTAATTTGATCATTGCAAAGAATTTAGATCATAAATTTGTTAGTTTTCTAGAAGGACAATCTTAGCGTTGGTGCTAACGACGATGTTTTCTGTCACATAAAATACTTTCAGTTTCATGTTAAATTATTTTGCTCTCAAATATTATGGCCCGTTTGTGAATAATGGCGTAATATTCAACAGACATTTATAAAAAAATAACGCAATGATCATAATTATGCACAATATTAAAAAATACTTTTATAAAGAAAAATGCGCAGAATTAGGAGCGGTCACGGTACGCGGGCATGGACAAAAATATTTAAAAAAATCGAGATCTTATCCCTTTTCATAAAACTCCAAGGAACCTTTTCCGATTATCTCCAACATTGATTATTCTAAAAATTCATAACTTTTGAACACAATTTTTCGTATGAAGCAAAACGTCTAAGTGATGGCCGAAAAGTTAGATTTTCAACAAATATTTGTCTCAAAAATTCACATCTCAGTAAAACTCAGTAACCAAACCGCCAACCGGAAATCACATCTATTTAACCGGTTTCTGTTGCTTTGACGTAGGACTGCGGCTTGCGGCAAGGTTTGAGATAGATTCCAAAAAATCAACAAATGCGAGCGTCACGAAAATATGAAAGATTTTGAACGCTAAAAGCATTGCCAATTATGAATGGATTTCCATGGTTTAGATACCGATTGACTCATAATAGATGTAGCAATTATGTGATTTATATTATAACAATCTTTTTCAACCCCTAATTAGTGAAAATTAACGAAAAGTTTTAAGGTCAAATTTCCCCATACATTTTCTTCGTGATCGCCTTGCTTCACAGGCAGGGACGACAGTTAAATACACCATCTGTTTAGTGTGATTTCGGTTGGTTTATTTTTAGAAAATCCCAATTTGTCGAAGACTCCTTACCGACGTTCAGACTTATACTAATTTTATATCTGTGCTTGGGAAGTCCGCCAGATAAAGTGGTAAAGACCTCTCGTCCTAACAAGAATTCATAGGACCGCCACAAACCTAGTCCAATTTGATGTCCTGAAAGTTAACAGTCTTAAAAAAAAGTGAGCGTTCAACTCTATCTTTCGCCCGATTGTCTCCGCATACTGCAAGAATTTATTGAAATCTAAATCTAAATTTAAATCTAAATCTAAATTTATTGAAATCTAGTGTCTTTTGTCTTCATTTTATCATTTATGGTTTTCAGCACTTTTGTTCGTGTGAATATCCCCCTTAATCTAAAACTGTCAAAGGTTAGTCATCGCTTACTATAATTAAAATAAAATAAAATGACTTTTTTGTGTTATGAAATATAGACATAGTTTCTTCGGCAAAGTTGTAAATATTGTAAAAACAAGCAACTTTGCTGAAGAAATAAAATTTCTATCTTTATCGAGTGCTGAACTATAGGGCATATTCTTTAAAACTTCTTTAAAAACTGGTTTTTCATACTTAGGTTTTGTTAGTTGCATTTTACAAGAATACAATGTTCTAAGCAATTATGGAAGCTCTCAAAATACACGTTTTTGCAGAAGACCGCAAATCGCTTAGACCTTTACTTATTGAGTTAGCGCATATTCAAACTTTGAATTTCCATAGCTTCACGAGCCCATGGGGTAAAATAGGGCAAGCGGATTTATGAAATCAGAGCTTCATCTCAAAGCTTAAGTCCAGTACTATAAACTTGTATGGGTTCCGCTTGCCCCCCAAAACCACCCAAATGAGAGTACGGCAAGCATACGTTTTATGTGTCGCGTTCGCGAAAGGCTCGATACACGTCCATTTTTTTGTGTTCGTAGATAGACATATGATTTCTTCGGCAAAGTTATAGAAAATATAAAGGTAAACAATTTTGCTAAACAATTGACATTTCTATCTCTATCGAGTACAGAGTTGTAGAGCATTTTATTTGGAAATTCTTTAAAAATAAGTTTTTCATATTTAGCATATGTTGGTTGCATTTTACAAGAGTATATGGTTCTAGGCGATTATTGAAAGACTCAAAACAGATGTTTTTGCAGAAGGGTGCAAATCTCTAGGACCTTTCCTTACAAAGTTATCGCTTATTTAAGCTTTATTTTTTCTCAACTTCACGAGCCAAAAGCGATAACTTTGTAAGGAAAGGTCCTAAAGATTTGCAATCTTCTGCAAAAACGTGCATTTTGAGTCCTTCAATAGTCACTAAAAACCATATATTCCTGTAAAATGCAACCAACATAAACTAAGTATGAAAAACTAATTTTTAAAGAATTTCCAAGGAAAATGTTCTATAGCTCTGCACTCGATAGGAAT
This sequence comes from Sabethes cyaneus, assembly GCF_943734655.1. Classification (NCBI taxonomy): domain Eukaryota; kingdom Metazoa; phylum Arthropoda; class Insecta; order Diptera; family Culicidae; genus Sabethes; species Sabethes cyaneus. The sequence goes on along the minus strand of NC_071355.1, from coordinate 10,292,156 downwards.
AGAAATGTCATTTCTTTAGCAAAGTTGTGTACCTTTATATTTTCCATAACTTTGCCGAAGAAACCATGTGTCTATCTACTGACACAAAAGAATGGACGTATATCGAGCCTTCAGCGAACGCGAAACACATAAAACGTATGTTTGCCGTACAGTCATTTGGGTGGTTGGAGACAAGCGGAACCCATACAAGTTTATAGTACTCGACTTAAGCTTTAAGATGAAGCGCTGATTTCATAAATCCGCTTGCCCCGTTTTACCCCATGGGCTCGTGAAGCTATGGAAATTCAAAGCTTGAATATGCGATAACTCAGCAAGTAAAAGTCCAAGAGATTTGCGGTCTTCTGCAAAAGCGTGTATTTTAAAAGCTGCGATAATTGCTCAGAACATTGTATTCTTGTAAAATGCAACTTGTAAAATCCCACTTTATCCAGCTTTAGTTACGATTTCGAGTTTGTTAAGGTACCAGTACACTGTTTGCTTAATCATCCAATATTTGATCTATTTCATCAAATAAATTTGAAAACCCGTATACTGACCCAACCAAATATTCGAACAAATTTTATTTTTCAAAATGTCGCCGAGCTTTTCCAATAAAATTTGGCTGTTTATAAAACAGTGTAATATGCCAATCAAATTAAATTTGTTTTCGTAACGTTTTGCGCTGTTCGCCGGTTTGTTTGCTTGAAACTTATCAAAAAAACTCACAATGTTTATTATTTGAACTGCTGTCAAAATCGAATTTGGTACAGGAAAAATAGTGCAGAAAGGAAGTTTTGCAAAGGAAATGACACTGGAATAAATCAATACATTATTGAATCAATAGTGAAAAGTTAAAAAAATCATGAATAATGAGGAAATCACTTTATAGACCTGTTTTTCGAACATGATTTGTTTAACGGGAAATTAGCAGTCATTAACTTTTCGTCGAAGAGCCCAATTTCGGAAGCAGTTTTTGGACCCAATAGCTGGGGTCTGGTTGTAAAAATGTAAATACTGCCTTCTTCTTGCCAATCTGAACACAGCGAATATATTTTCATGAACAGAATTTTTGTTTCAAACAAAAAAAACTGCTTCTGAAATTGGCAGAATCGATGACGACTAATTTCACCTTAAATAGCCTCTAAAATTAGGCACTACCCAAGTAACCATAAGCCCTATAAAACCTATATTAACATTGTTGATGCATAGAAGCATTGACGTAAATCAGCATTAAAGAAAGCAATATATGCGGATATAACGTAACAATATAATGCATTTAGTCAATTGCATTAAAACGAGCCGTAAGTGTTGATGAACGGCTTGTACTCGACTTCTTATTTTGCTATTCTGCGGCCACTATTTGTGCCCTCTTCCATCTGACGGTTGCCGTCTTTTTCTACCCTATTGGTAATGTAGGAAAAGTAGCTATGATATGAGAGGGAATATCACCGAGATTTAAATGCGACTAATTTCACCTCACTCAATCACATCCGCTATGGTTTAGATAGCAAAGGTACAAGGAAACGAATGAGGTTTCATGACTAACTGCCGGTTCTAGCCCTGTCTAGGTGGTAAGATTATTCAGCATTTCCAAAAATGCTTTCTGTTTATCCTGCTCCCCTTGAGATGCAGCAAAAAAAATCGCTTGCTTTTTTAGTTTTTTAAATCCCGACCGAATCTCTTTTTATTTACCATAACAAGCAAACGATATGCCGTAGATACTTTTTCGATACGTCGATAATGTAGACAAAATGACGTTTCGTTTAAGCCTCAAACAAACACTGATAATGTTTATTGGATGCTTGTGGCGCAGCATTTTAACAACCCGCTATTTCGCCTTTTTAGCATTATGTGAGTTCAACAGAAGTATATAAAGAAAAATATGCTTTTAATCATAGTTCTGTATGCTTATACAATGTTGTCCAAGGACTAGTGTTCAGTGCTTACTGGTTACTTGGGTACTACGTATATCCACTACAGACGGTAGATAATCTACAGACGCGCAAAGAGCGTGGCATAAAACACCAATCGAACCGTCAAATCGAGACACCAAATGAGCAAAGTAAACAAACTTGTGTTTCGTATAGGCAGGGAAGACTAAGTTTTGTAATCTACCAGAGATGTTAAAACTTTAACTATTGATTTACTAAAAACATATGGATTAGTTACCTTGGATATATCATATAATGCTTTGAAAAATTCAATTGGCTTGTTCACTTTGCAAAATATGCGTCGTAATTCGCGAAGTTCCATGGAACATACCAGGTGATTCACGCAACTTACTGCTGATTATAGGAAGATTGATCCAATTCTGACTAGTTGCCAAAACTGTTTAAATAATATAAACAAAAAAAAGTGTTGCCGAATTGGTAATTTTTCTCTTTGCGCGTCTGTAGATTATCTACCGTCTGTAATATCCACCTTTTCGCGCAGGTAATGGCGGCTAGTGGGTACACTTTTCGACAGCGTTTATTTGCTTTCGGGAACCCTGCTCACGTACGCTTGAAAATTCTACAACAACAACTAAGGCTGGAAATATCAACTTGCCAAAGGCATGCTAACGTTCTCCGTAAATTGAAATATTAACTTAACGTGAATAAAGCTGCCAAAAGCATGCTAACGTTTTCCGAAAGTTGTACCCACTAGCCGCCATTACGCACGCGAATAGGTGGATAGCTGTGTGACATTCAATTTTATTCTGGTTTTGTGTGTCGCAAGTAGTGCGCTATAATCGCACAGTGATGCGCTATCCAGCTTTTTTACACCATCTGCCATAATAACGGACGGTATCAGGATTGCTAATGTGCGACTGTATTAGTGGTTTGTGTGCATCGTGAAAAATTTTCCGCATCGAAAAAAAAATTTGGAGATGCAAACAAACCGCGTACACGTATCCAGCCTTTTGCGAGCCATAATGGCGGGCGTGCTCGTAATATTTGAACAGCATTTTTGACATTTCCCTAATACATCGCACGTTTTCTTTCCGCGCGTTCACGGTAAAACTAAAGGAATGTACGGAAAGAAAACCTGCGATGTATTAGGAAAACGTCAAAAATACTGTTCAAATATTACGAACATTTCCGCCATTATGGCTCGTAAAATGCTGGATAATACGTACTAGTACAGTACTTCATAAACTATGTACATTACAGCAAAAATTGGACTGCAAAAATGAAGTACTGCGGAAAAATAATGCTGTCCCAAATTTATGCATGCACCCAACATTCATTTTTCTTGAATACAGCCTGAATTCGTTAATTGGGCCACGACTGCACTCTAGCTGATTCGCTAATTGGGCCGACTGACAGTTGTTAGAAATTTCTAAACTCTAAAGTTGTTCGAAAATTCCATACAATTTTGACATTCAAGTTGTCACATAGCCCAATTAGCGAACACCCAATTAACGAACCGCCCAATTAACGAACCACGAATTAACGAAACTTTGCTGTAGTTCGTAAAATTGTCAATTCAGCTGATATTGATATTGGACAAAAGCGACACGGCTAACATTGGTATTGATATTAGTGATGTCCAAAATTTTCAATTATTCGATTACCGATTAATCGGTTAGCGTTGTAGGCACAGATCGATTAGTTCAGTATTCGCACTAGTAGTATTCGACTACAGCACTCGTGCGCTAATTGCACGTCCTCTAATCCAACCGTCTTTTAATTGCACGTCCGCTAACTGCACGATCGTGCAATTAAAAACCAGTTATCTGTCAAACTACACGTGGTTTCACAGGTGGTTGCTATAAACAAAAATGCAGCGTTGCCAAATGCCAACTTTCTATCTCTGCATTACATAGATACATTATAAACAAATTCATGCAAATTTGGCTAAACTTTGACTAATTGAACACATTTTCATTAAGCTTTTAGTTCATTTGTAAAAATTTAAATGTTTTTCCCAAAATTTAGCGTACGTGTGAATGCATGTGAAGAGTTCTTTACAGTGATAACGCATCACGTTTTACAATAAATATTGGCAACCATAGTGCAATTAAAAAACGAAATTCGCTAATCGCATCGCCTCATTCGTGCAATTAGCGAACGAGTGCTGTATAAATATTCGAATATTTCGTTTAATAGTTGGATTAATCGTACGATCATAAACGATTAATGGGGATTATTCGCATTTTTTTTTATCTTATTTAAAATATATTAGATTAATGAATTACTCGTGCCGGCAGTGTTCGATTACAAATTATTCGATTATTCCATGCTCTGATCGATTACTCGATTAATCGAGCGATTACCGGACATCACTAAATATAGAAATTGAATTTATATAAATTGCATTTTTTCATACCGCAGTAATTTGTATTAACTATTATGAATTAATAGTAATGACCGTTTTAAAATGTGTTTAAAAAAATTAAAATTGCATTCAGCTTCCTGTTAAATGAATAGCCTCACTTTCCGGGCGTACTTTTTTTTGCGTATTTGCTCTGTTTGATCTGCACAGAAATCTGCTGGCGCAAACATTTTCGGGCCGAATGTATTTGATAATCTCACGAATTTCATGCTGTTTTGCAAACAGTGTACTGGCCCCACAAAATGTGTCAAAATTTATTCGATTTTGTAACACGGGTAACGTCTCAGATCGAATTTTTGACGTCAAATTTGACAAACAGTGTACTGGGCAAGACAAATATGTCTGTCAAATACCAAAATTTGCCCAAATTCTGACAGGAAGAAAATTTGACGATAAAGCAAACAGTGTACTGGTAGCTTTAGGAGATATTTACGATAGTTTTCGTACATTGATATACGAGTTGGTGCTAGCTGGGAAGTTAGTTTTTTATTTTTATTATAGTAAGCGATGACGAACTTTTGACAGTTTTAGATTGAGGGGGATATTAATGCGAACAAAATTGCTGAAGACAATAAATGATCAAATGAAAGTAAAAGACACTAGGAAAAAAGTTCCGCTTTTCGCTCTTTTGGACCACTGTGCTACGTGAACCCCTCATCCGTGCCTCTAGGCACAGACCTTCATACTTTTCTAAAATAAAGAAACAATGATCGTTAACACTAATACAATACTTTTAATTCACCTTCGTGTCCTACCATATCTAGGAAAGATCCAAATCTATAAGCTTCGATTTCAAGTTGATTTAAAATATAGCAAAGAAGAAGCCAAAGGAGCTAACAACTTTAATGATAGATTCCAATTATATCTCAAGCAATAATTTGTTCACACGACAAGTTTGGGACAGCATTAATGTTTGCCGAAAATGCAATAATAATTGTATAACATGTTTCAAATAGAATTGAAAGCAGGCCAGCGATGATGATTAACCCAATTTACCGCCAAAATTTTGTAGCAACTCACTCTAAGCTCCTGTTCAAGCGTCGAAGTGATTGATCGAACACATGCGGTCGGTCGTCGCGTCGTCGGCCCGATCAATCGCTCTCGGCTCTAAGGGAAAAAGTATGTCAAATTGAAGTTATCCTCCTTCAAAGCACTTTAACACCGAAGTTTATAGCCCACGAAGCTATCGAGATGCGATCTGTATCGGACTATCCGCCCACTAGGTTTCTACGCCGGGAGGGATTGACAGGTTGTTCACTGCGATAGACCGCAGCTAGATTGCAGCGCCGGTCGGTTTGTGGTTGCAGCAGCTTGGGGTGGACTCATATTGTTCCGAGCAGCCGACCGACCACTTTCTTTTCGATACTGATCTTCTCACCGTCGGCTACATTGTGTTGCGAATGCGAAATCGAATGAGAAGCTGCGTCGGGGTTTTTTTTGTTCCTTCGAAACAAGCAAATTACACCGCCGCTGCGCCGCCAGTTCGAGTCCGATGAGTGAGTGCACGATCAGATGCATCGCCGCATGAATCACAACGAGGTAAATTGAGGTAAATTAGCCTCTTGAAGCGAGTGTGCACTGTGGGGTGTTGTGGTTTTGGGCTTTTTTTCGTTTGAGTTAACTATAGTCGTGGCAGACGACCGCTCGCTGGTTGCAGACAATGGCAAAGCGAAATCCCCGGAACGGATGACGAATGGCCAAGACATCCGGAACCGGCCGCGATGAAAGCTCACTGATTGAAGGCAACATCCGTGCTAATAATGTGGCGGTTTAGTTCGGCGGATACACAAAGAGATTTAATCGCTTATCAGCTAATCGAAACAAGATGTGGTAGCTTCTAATAGCAGCGATTTGTTTGGATTATCAGCTTTGGGAGAGTCTGATTTGCGGTGATTTACTTTAACAGCCGATCACGTAAAGATAATTCATCACATCTCTGTTCGTGTTGCTGTTAAAGTCTGGTAAAGCGTTGGGGCGTGCTGCTCGTACACTCGTACCGCAGCACGAGAGCAGCATTCGAGAGTACGGGAGAAAGATGGGCACTTTCGATTGCTCGGTGTAGCAAAAGTTTCCCGCAAGTACGAACTCACCGACGATTAATGGTGAAATCGTGTTCGTGGCCACCATGCACACGCGGGGCAATGGAAACAAGTGCATCATATAATGGTGCAATCGTGCGATACGACCGCAGTGCCACATATATCTATGATGTATTTGGGGCTAAAAGCACCCTCCATTACCGATAGATGTGTCCTACGCCACGATGCAGATGAGTATTTGACAATGAGAAACTCAAGGACGCTAAGTGATATGGTTATAATGGCAATGAATTTGTGTAGCAATGCAGCTAAACTATTAGTTATTTTTATTTATTCATAATCACACCTAAATAATCGGCGATAGCCGGTTTTGTTTTTCGTAGGACTTGTATCTGTGGTAAAGCACAAAGCCATTTGAATTCAATTTAAGTCAGAAGTAAAATTCAATTGTTTTACGTATTATTTACCAAACTCTTACCGAAGTTGGCAATCACTGTGGAACTCCACTCGTGCAAAGTTATTCGTCCAAATTCAATAATCTTCTTTTGGTTCAATCTGCCTTTCCTCGCAGCAAACCGAAGACAGCGAAGACATCGAACCAACCAATTCCCTGATGCTGTTTTCACTCCGAGCACTCGTGGCTCGCCAGAATCTGCGTTATATTTCAATATCGTTTACGTCGTAAATTGACTGTGAAACTGTCTCCTTTTATCGTATCCGGATACTCGTCACTCTTCGCCGCGCCAACCAGGCGGCCACGGTCGGTGCGAACGGAACAGTGTTCTTCAAGCCTGCCAAACCAAGGCGGGAAAAGCCAATTTTATCTTCCATTACCCCGAAACGGGAAGGCACATGGCCGGGTAAATCGCGGGAAACAAATATTTAAAGGACGCCCGCCTGTACCGTGCACCGTTTTTAGACTCCCCCCCCCCTCCGGTGGATATAGTAAGGATACGCGATGATTCGAAGGCATTTCAGGATGGGAAAAGAAAAAACAGTCCTTGCTCCTAGCATAGCAGTCAGACAAGTAAGCTGCCACATTTCTTCCGAAATGAAAAATGTGTTTTTCTTTCTAGCGATTGGATTGGGAGCAGTTGGAATTCGTTGTTTGTTTTTTGCTCTCATACATTGCATTGAACGCATTTTTTCGCGTCGTTATTTGTCTTCCAAAGGAGCGCTTTTACATTTCACGATTGCAGAAAATTTTTCCGTAATTTGGAGCATTACTTGTCCGCACAGATGCTGTTTAGCGAGGTTTAACGTTACAACATAGGTGGAGCACTTTTTACGCCTATTTTGATTTGTAAAACAAACAAAAAATTGAAGAAACCAAACGGATGTTGTACAGTGTGGTACATAAAATATTATAACTTTTGCAATAGGGGACGCAGAATAAAATTTACATTAATCAAAAAGCTTTTCGGGGGTGTACGTATCTACGTAAAAGTAGCGAAATTATTGCTTTTCGCTTTCGTCTTGCTCGAGCTACTCGAGGTAAACTTTGGTAATGTCGAATGGCGGATGTAAAGTGGAAAAATTACGATCGTTTATCTTTTTTGTTTTTTATTTTTCGCGGCTGTCATGCTTCAAAAGTAAACTCAAACTGTAATTAATATAAAACACGAGAGTTTTCGATGTCAGAGGAGGTCACGATGAACGAAAGCAGGCCAACGAAACTCGCGATAAAAATGAACCGTACTGGCAGTAAATATGCCACAACTTTCCGACTCAATTTTAAAAATTTTATTGGATGACACAATGTGATTCATCAAGTTATGTTAGCTATAAGCTTTTACCCGCTTCGAATCGATTAATGCTTTGTAGGACCTACGCTCGTTGTTGAGCGTCTTAAGGAGTCATGGGAGCTTTATCACAAACTATAGTCTGTGGTTTCATTATCGTGTGTTGGACACATTTCGAATGCTTGTTTCTCGAATTTATTTAAAAGGTGTGATGCTGGCCTAATAAGCCAGTCGTCGTATGTTCGAATCTCGGCTGGGAGAGGCTGTTAGAGTCAGTAGGATCGTAGCAACTGGCCCTGCAATTGTCCTGTACTCTAACAGCTGACTGCGAAGTCTGTCGTATAAAAACATAAGGTCAAGTTTCGATAACGGAATGTAGTATCTAGGCTTTGCTTTGCGGCATCCTGGCATTTATACCGTGAACGTACCATATTCTGCGCAGTTAAGAAATTTTTATGATTCTTCCGCTATTCTAAGCATTCTAGATTTAAATTAACAATGTGGATAGCCTCAACGTGTAGTGCTACGGTCTACAATATCTGGTAAAAAATATGGGAATTATAAGTCGACCAACAATTGAGTACATTTTTCGTTTTGTAAACTTAACCACGGTGCCTAATTCTGCGCACTTTCTTGCCCATGTTCCTAATTCTGCGCATGTTTGCTCTTAATTCTGCGCACCCAAGTGAAAATAAATACTCCTGCTATGCTGTTTATGTCTTTATACACTATAAGCACACCAAAAATTCCGGCATTAGCCATTACCATAATTAAATCCATGATTCGGCCTTCTCGTGCTGTCCGGGTGGCAAAGTAATATTGTTATCATTTTGATTGCCTCATTTTAAATATTTTATTCTCGATAACGTGAAGGGCGAATTGATTCGGGTTTTCTGCATACTGAACATTACACTGTAAACTAATACTAAAAATTGTGTTTTCATATAGAAACCACTTCCCCACTCTCTGACAGCCCCATGAGATTGGACTTTAAAAAAAATAGAAGACATGGTTTCATGAATCGGCGCTCGTAGGTCCGGGCCCGGAGACACAGGATGCCAATCCATGCAAGTTAAAGATTCTACTTGAATTTTCATGCCTCTATACCTCAGCCATCTGGGTGAGGTTGCGTATTCTCTCGCGATTTCTTCGTAGGATACATTACTGCTAGGATGTATTACTGAATTTGGAACATGAATAAAAAATCTGTGCCTAAATCTGCGCACTATTGCATCGCATTTTTCTAAGGAAAGCAATGCATGCAATCACTCTTTTTGTCTAAAACATGACTAAAACTAATTATTCTATCTAATTATGCTGGGTAATTTGATCATTGCAAAGAATTTCGATCATAAATTTGTTAATTTTATAAAAGGACAATCAATTGGTGCTAACGACAATGTTTTCTGCCATATAAAATACTTTCTGTTTCACTTTAAATTATTTCGCTCTCAAATATTATGGCCCGGGTGTGAATAATGGCGTAATATTCAACAGACATTTATAAAAGCCCTTGGTTTGGAATCTCTCAAGATACCTACTTTTATGTAAAAAATGCAGGAAATCAATTGGTGATGGTTTCATTCTGCGCAGACTTCGGGAAGTGGTTCATTTTGCCCTATTTTACCCAAAAATCATGTTAAAAGATAACACTAGTTAACAAAATAAAACAAAAAGCGTGAACTCAGTTAGCTGAAGGTGATTTTTCATGTAAAATTGGTCGCTGAATCCGAAAATGTGGTCAAAAAAATTGAAAGTAGGATAGTTTTTGAGATATGCATTAAAGTTGAAATTTTGCTTAAAGAAAAAAGTACATGCACATAAACACAAATTTCTCCGGCTGCGGTGCACCGATTTCAAATCTCTTTTTTCCATATTAAAGAGGAGAAAATTTGCTATCGATTAGTTGAACTTCATTTTTCGGTAAGAATAATAGTACTGTAGATATTTGAGAATTTGTTCGCAACAAAACAAAAAGAACGCATTTTTTTGGAATAATTTCAACTTTATCAAAGGTTTTATACAAGATTAACGCATTTCAAAAATTTCATTTAATGTGGGTCTTAAAGGCCGATAAAAGACAAAGAAATCATGGGGTTAATGATAACAATCGGTTGAAAATTGTAGAAGTTATGACCATTTTACTAAAACAGTAATATTTGCGCATTTGAATATCATGCTCATGATCATGCTAGAAGAATGATTGAATTCTTAATAGTAAGAATTGTGAAAATAGTAAGAACAGTAAGAAAAATGAGCGTTACAAAGCATGAGTTTAAACGTGAAAATAATCCACAGAAACTCTGTTACGCCTGTGAAAACTATATTTTTACAACCCCGGTTAATTTCACTGCGTTATTGCAAACTGCGTTTCCATTTGCGTGTCCATTTATATAGATCATGACAAGCAATTCACTAATGTTATGCCAATTAAGACAATGCTTGTTAGTGTTTGGATATAAAGGGGCTATTCGAAGTAAAGGGACATGTTTGCATGTAAAGGGACTATTGGTGAGCCCTATGACCCAGCTGAATGGCGCTTGTTCATAGACAGCATTAAGCAGAGTTTGAAGACTACTATACAGTACCTACCTACCTACCGCCTTTAGTTTCTGAAGATAAATAACAGAAGTTGGCGCTAGTTTTTCATCATCCGTCATGTGTAAAAATATGCTTAAAACTGTTAATGTTTCCCTGTTGAATACAACAGCTGTCGTTGCTTGGTAACGCATATTGTACATATTGAAAACAGCCCAATTTTGCGCAACAAAGAATTTACTCAGCTTGGCAACAGCACTCTCTCTTTCATCTCTGTTTCTTTTGTGTTTACCGTTAAAGGCGTTATAACCTTTGACATTTGAACCAACAAATAGTTGGTAAATATTGTTTTTGTTTATCGCGTCCATGTCACGAAATTTAATTTCTTTGAATTGAAATCTCGCAAAAATATTCAGCTCACGGCTCTCGCACGGTATCAAAATCACCTTCCTGGGGTCACGAAAGAATGATAGTAAGATGCAATGGAGAGGTAAAGGAAAAGTTTGTTTTTATTAAAGTTAGGCAGAAGTTATGAAAATTAGATAATATTGGATTAGGTATTATTTAGGCAGGTAAACATAGATAACCGACAAATTTTGAGAAAAGCGTCATCTCTTGAAAAGCAACGGTTCATCTGGTATCCTATTACTACATCAGGGATACAAATAATCCTCGATTCCCGTAGCCCATGCTACAAGTATGTGAATAAATAAATACTAAAAATACTAAGCATGAGTCAAATGGCTCTACATATAATAAAATACAGTTAAACATAATTGGAAAATTTGCTCCGACCTTAATGTTGATGCGTGTGTGTTTAAAAAATAAAGAGAGGAAAGATAGCTAGAAAGAAAGGTATATTTGTGGCATGTGGACAAGTAAGAGGGTAAAAACTTAATAAGGGGTTTTTTGCAAGAGCATGACATTCAAATGCGCAAATATTACTGTTTTAGTAAAATGGTCATAACTTCTACAATTTTCAACCGATTGTTATTATTAACCCCGCGATTTCTTTGTTTTTTTATCGGCCTTTAAGACCCATAGTAAATGAAATTTTTGAAATGCGTTAATCTTGTATAAAACCTTTGATACAGTTGAAATTATTCCAGAAAATGCGTTCTTTTTTGTTTTGTTGTGAACAAATTCTAAAATATCTACAGTACTATTATTCTTACAGAAAAATAAAGTTCAACTAATCGATAGCAAATTTTCTCCTCTTTAATATGACAAAAAGAGATTTAAAATTGGTGCATCGCAACCGGAGAAATTTGTGTTTATATGCATGTACTTTTTTTCTTTAAGCAAAATTTCAACTTTATTGCAAATCTCAAAAACTATCCTACTTTAAATTTTTCTGACCACATTTTCGAATTCAGCGACCAATTTTACATGAAAAATCACCTTCTGCTTACTGAGTTCATAAATGCTGTTAACTAGTGTAATTAAACAATATAAAAACTTATTAGCTGCCCGTGAAACGAACTCAAATAGCTTCCAAATTTTGTCAAAACATCAGAAGAATCAAATTCCATTCATTCTATACTGTGCGAAATGGCAGAATAGGCCATTTTGCCCAAATCACCCCCATATACATAAATAACCTATAATTAAAGCGGTTAAAACTAACAATAAATTAATTGGATGCGGAGTTATTGAGCAGAATTGATTTTTATGTATACTTTTTAAATAAATCGTTATATCGCGCAACTAGCAAAAGATAGATAGTTACTATAGTTCAGATAAAATTGCTCATTTTAGTGTGTTCTATAATTTTTCTGAAAAAAAAAAAATTTTTTGGACGTATTGAAAAAATCAAAAATTTGTATCACCCTGATAGATGAATATAAGATCATCTTGATAGTTTGGAAAGAAGCGCTGTATTTTATTGATCAACTTCTTCAAAGACACCATCGTTGAAAAATTACGATTTTTTTTACAGAATAGCAAATGAACATGTTTTTGTAGATCTAGGAGAGAATCAGGCAAAACTAACCGATTCTGATTTCATAGCTGTACTAAATCGAAGACAATCAACTCTCCTGATGTCTTTCGAGTAAATTGGTACATTTCCCTGGTCATTCCCCTGTCTTTGAATTAGTTTTAATCGCTCTAGCTAGGTTTTACTATGTATTTAGGGGTGAATTGGGCAAAATGGACTATACCTGCATTTCGCACAGTATGGAATGGATAGGATTTGATTCTTCTGATGTTTTGACAAAATTTTGAAACTATTTGAGTTCGTTTCACGGGTGGTAAATAAGTTTTTATACTGTTTAATTAGCTTTTAACATGATTTTTGAGTAAAATAGGGCAAAATGGACCACTTCCCGAAGTCTACGCAGGATGAAACCAACACCAATCGATTTCCTGCATTTTTTTACATAACAATAGGTATCTTGTAAGATTCCAAACCAGCGGCTTCTAATTCTTGGGATTACGAGCTCGTTTTTGCCCATTGTGCGATGGTAGCAAAAAGAGCGCACATACTCAAACTATACTTTTATCTACAATAATGTAGATAATAATTAGCTCTACAATTGCCCTTTACACTACTTTTTCCAATTCTGTTTAGTTGAGGTGCTGCAGTCAAATGAGCATCTACTGAGCAAAAAACCGAGACGGAAGCCTGCCCCCACATGCCAAATTGGGTACCATTTGCTTGATTAGTTCTCGAGATAAGAAGAAATTTGTATTTCATTTGTATGGAAGCCCTCCCTCTTAAATGAGAGAGGGGTCATACTTCCCTTCCTAAAGAGGGGAGGGGTCTCAATTCACCGTAGAAAAAATTCTTGCCTCCAAAAACCCCCACATGCCAAATTTGGTTCAAATTGCGTGATTAGTTCTCTAGTTATGCAGAAATTTGTGTTTCATTTGTATGGGAGGGGGAGCAAGGGGTCTCTGACTATCATAAGAACCTTCCCCGGCTCCAAAAACATGCAAATTTTCACGCCGATCGGTTTAGTAGTTTTAGATTCTATAAAGAACATAACGGCAGACACAGACAAAATTCCATTTTGATAGGTATTCGAGGATTTTCCTTGTAATAAGTGTTAATGACACATTATTTGGGTAGTTACCGGTAGCGTGTAACTGGCACAGAGAGAAAGTGTCGAGAGTCGGTGGACAGCCTTCCGCGTAAATGGGATGAGTAGTCAGTTTGTGCTAGGTGGTGAACCGCAGGATATCACATTGGCGATCTTTTGGTCAAATTAAACCTTCGGTGTGATTTTAGGGGCTAGTACCGAATGGCCGAAATCCAAATGGCCGAATCACGAATGGCAGAAATCTAAATGACCGAATTTCAACAATAGTCACAGAAGGTCGAATCATGAAAGGCTGAATCACGAAAGGCCGAATCACAAATGGCCAAATCACGAAAGGCCGAGTTTTTCCGGAATGCCTAATAACTATTCAATAAAAACAAGAGTTGGCAAGCAGTTAACTACTAACTTTAATCAAACAAAATAAGCAACACAACTAAGCGCCGGTCACTATTTAGGTGCACGCATTTTCCTAGGTTTACTGACTAGTAGGGATTATTCCTTAGTTAATTCCGAACAAGCGGCAGCGAGTAAGGACAGCGTGTCCCCAACGTTTGTGCAGGGTGAAGGCCGTGAATATTTTTGGTCAAATGTGAAGCTCGGCCATTCGTGTTTCGGACTTTTGTGGTTCGGCCATTCGTGATTCGGCCATTAGATATATTATGCCATTTGTCATTTCGGCCATTTGTGTTTCGGCCATTCGTAGGTAATCCGATTTTAGAGGTAAAATCTGAAGTAAGAAATATGGAATATATTTTGTAACGCAATAAATTGACTATTCTAAAGTGAAAGTGGTGATTTGCTTCGGCTGGCGTGTGCTTTGCGAAGTTATTTGCACTATGAATTGTTTTTAGGTTGGGCCCTTTTGAGCATTTGTTGCTGGGCGTGTTGTGTTTTTCGAGCTTAGAACGTTTTGCATGAAAATAGGTGGATGGCTGCAGTCGAAATTGCAGCCGGACCCCGTTTGTGACTAAAGTAATGCATGTCCGATAAAAAATTGCTCCTATGTACCCCATACGGACGTTACGCATAATGAACGATATGTTGAACTGCTGAATATGTTGACATATTGAAACCATCGGTGGAAATTCTGGAGTTCCACAAGGGAGCCACCTTGGACCCTTGTTCTTTATTGTTTTACTGAACGATCTATCTGAGGACATCACGGATATGATGTACGGGAGACATATTTATGAGTGGCATAATGAACGCTATGACTATCGTGGTCCAGCGATCATGCTAGCTTTCGGTCAGGCTGTTTTTGGTTCGCGAAAGCGTTGTGTCCGGTGCATTGACATAAATCGACTAGAAAGTGGATGGAAATAGTGGGTCAATTTTAGATGCTTGTTCTTCTCTACTGGACCGTTGTATTCGGCCAGAGATATACAAATAAACTAGAAGAGGTTCCAGAAAGCTTAGCATCAAGTAATTCAGTTTGCCCTGAGTTTACCAGACCCTTCTCAAAGTGCGTGATGATGTGCGCCGCAATGACCGAATGACCGAAACACAAATGGACGAAATAAAAAAAGACATAACAGATCTAATTGCCGAACAACAAATGGCCGAAACATACATAGCCGAGATATTCGTGGCCTTGGACCTGCTCAAATATTGGATATACGCTGTCCTTACTCGCTACCTCTTGTTCAGACACAACCAAAGGATAACCCTTAGGAATCAGTTAACGCTAGACAGTTAACGCATGCACCTAAATAGAGGTGCCGGTGAACACTTGTTGCCTACAGCCATCTCACCCTAAATCATCTAGAAAACGTTTTCTACTGACACGGACTCATACCTTATAAATAGCGTAATTCATTTGTACTTAAGGGAAAAGAGAAGAAGTATCAGCATCAATACTCTTCTGTTTCTAATAATAAACAAATAATTACTAAAGTAAAATTTTCAGACCCTCTGGCGTGCCTAGGCTGGGACACACAGAGGGTCACGAGCCCCAGCTTCTTTTTTGTAACCCAGAGGTCCCCATTTTTTAATTGAGTCTGCCACTTGCTCATTAGTAAATTAATTGCCTTAAAATAGTTCTAGTTTCAAGTCCAGTAATAAATTAAATTTCAAGTTTAGCTTCAAACTCAATTTAAGCTTAATTTCAAGTCCACATTGGATTTTAATTCATAGGCAAATCTCCGCACTGATTTCAGTTCCAATTTTGGGTCCAATTTCAAGTCCATTTCTAAATAAAGTTTCGATAGGAATTTCAATTCCTACTTTAAGTTCAATTTCAAGTCTAAATTCATGTCCATTGCCAGGTCTAATTTCAAGTCTAATTTCAACTTTGATTTTAAGTCCAACTTCAAGTACGAAAACTCCAAAGAAAAGTCGGAAAATTATTTTCTGTTAGTTACATGGACATTTTTTTCTTAATTGTTTAGTTTTAATCAGTGAATGATTACATTCTTTCTGTTCCTAAGCTATGGCCGGTACACGGGTTTTCGGATGGAGCTGGAAGTAATCCGTCTGCTGCTGGTCCGGGAGAGAGAAAAATGGAAACAAGTACGTGACAAAAATTGGACAAACGGTGTATAAAAAGAGCAAAAACGAAGAAAAAATTGCCATGAAAAAAATAAAAAATTTTGACAGAATGCGTGGTAAAATGAAAAAGAATAAAATGAAAAACGAGGCAAAAAAAGTATGGAGGTCTGTGCCTAGGTCTTTACTTTTCAGCTATTTGCATGCTTGACAGAAATACATTTGAAACTACGTAAAGAATTGCTAGTAACTAACTGACGCAAAGCAGCAAATGTTACGCTCAAAAATTATTCTCGAATCAGAGAGTCGCTAATTTTCCTCGCTTTGAGAATTGCTGCGACACGTCACAGGCACAAATTGTTGTTCAGCCCTGCTTCCGTGCAAAACAACAGGTCCGCATAAATTATTCCAGTATATGGAGACAATCTGGCAAAGGAAAGTATGACAGCTAACTTTTCTATGGCGTTTCACATTCAAGGCATTAAATTGGACTAGATTCAATGTTTACACAATTCAATCGGTTGAAGAAAAACCGAACCGATTGGTATTCAAACCATCAAAATCCATTCATAATTGGCAAAGCTATTAGCGTTCAAAATCTTTCATTTTTCGTGACGCTCGCTTGCTTTGATTTTTTAGAATGTGCCCTACCCCAAACGTTGCCGTAAGACGTAGTTCTACGTCAAAAGAGGAACCTGGACAGAAAAACAGGGAGAACGAAAGAAACAGGTAGAAAGAAGAAAAATGAGAGAAGAAGTAAAACGATTAAGGAAGCGAGGAAAGCAAGAAATAAAATGATAAACGGGACAAAAAAAAAGGAAGAACAGAACATATTAAGAGGACGAACGGAACCGACAAAAACAAAAAAAATAGAAAAGAAGTTAACGGGAAAAGACGAAAAACGGGCTTGAAACGAAAATCAGAAAAGTGAAAGACAATAGAAAAATCAGTGCTGAAAAGTGCAAAAAACGGGTCGGAAAAGGAATAAAAAGAGGAAACAGCGAGCAGAAAAAAGGAAAGAGCAAGTTGGCAAAGGAGGGTAAACGAGACAAATAGAGGGAAAATGGAACAGAGAAAGAAAAAACGTAACAGAAAGGGTCGGGAAACGGGAAAGGAAAGGAGGGAAAACGGAACAGAAAATAATACAAAGGGAAAATAAGACTAGCGAGAGAGAAAACAGGAAACCGATGGAAGAAACGAGGAAAACGGGAAAATGGTCAAACATAAATATACAAGGAGAAAGATGGGACAAAATGGGATGGAAAGTGAGACAGTAAAAGAAGAAGACGGGAATGAAAATGGAAAACCTGTGGAAAAAAAGGTAAAGGTGAACGAATGAAAAAAAAAAACAGAATAAACGAGACAGCAGAAAAAACGGGGCATCTACTTAAGAAAAAACGATACAGGAAACGAGGACGAACACAAAAAAAAAGGGGACAGAAAAGACGAGCAACGGGAGAGAAAACGAAAAGAAAAACAGACCTGAAAATAAAAAAAATGGGACAGTAAACGAAGAGAAACGGAACAGCAAAACAGAAAACACGAGACAGAATGATATAAAAATGAGAGAAAAGAGGAAAAATTGAAGAAAAAAGAAGAAAAATGTGAACAAAAACAAAACAAAAACGGAACAAATGGTAGAAAAACGGGACTGTAAAAGAGAAAAAGAGGAAAAGTGTAAAAAGTGTGACAGAGAAAGACGAACAATGGCAATCCTGATTTCAAGTTAAAATTCGAGTCTGTTCAAGTTTAATTTTACGTCCGATGTCAAGTTCAATGTCCAGTCCAAGTGCATGTCTGATTGCCGAGTTTAAGTCAAATTTAAACTCTGTTTTCAAGTCTAATCTCTTTTTTTTAATTCCCTTTTGGCCTAGACCATAAGGCAAGTCCAATCTCTATTACGATTTCCAATTAAAACTTTCCGAGTAAACTTTCCAATCTAAATTACTCCCAATTTAAGTCTAATTTCAAATCAAATTTTAACCCTAGAGCGGGTGCGCTGGTGTACTGAGTACATGCGCGCGGGCAACACTTTTTTTACAAGCAATGTTTGACCACTTTTTTATTTCTTTTCGCTTTATTTGGTTTTATTAGAAAAAGGAAGAATGGATCTTCGAATACAGCTTAAATCTGGTGTTATTTGAATAAAATTTCGATGATTTTTCACGTTTTTCGAAAACGTGTTTTACGTGTACATCCGCGCGACCGCTCTAGCGTTAAGTCTAATTTGGCGTTTATTTTAAATAAAGTTTCAAGCCCAAATTAGTCTAAATTCAAGTCAAATTTAAGATCCTATGTCAAATCCGGTTATAAGTTCAATTTCTACTGTAATTTTTAGTGCAGTTCCAAGTCTAATTTCTGGTCCATTATTTGTTCTTGTTGCCCCTTAAAATTCGGTGTTTTCAACCTAATCAGCTTGAGATGGAATGACTATCGATGACACAATAGAGGAAACATCAGTTTCATCAGGGCATAATTTAGGATTTCCATTGAGTGGTATGTTTCCAGTATCATGTATGTATATAAGAAATAGAAATGGCCAAATATTGGTACCTTGTGGAACTCAAACGCTTGTAGTTCTTAGAGAACTATGGACATCTTTGAATGTCACAAATTGTCGTTCGCTAATGCCCGTCTTGCATAACATGCATTAATTTCCAATAACATATTCTCCAACTATTAATGTTCCCAAGAACTTGTACTTCTATAATAAAGCTGATTGTTTTATTTAAAACGATTTATTTGGTGAATAATGAGTATTATGCAACTATTGGAGCACCTAATTGCTAATTATTTCGACAATGCATCTTTTATTAAGATGTAACGGAATTTTTTTCCATGGGATTTATGTCAAATTTTTACAACGTATGAACTAACGAGTGCATTCTGTTTTTTTTTGAAACGCTGTAAATCATTCACTATTTCTACAAACGTGATTGTTCAATTAGCACCATAGGTTACTAAATTGCTAAAGTGGAAGTTCGCATTAAAATTTTGATTGGTTGCCGTATTGCAATAGTATAATAACACTTTCTCTCACCAATGACTGGGCTGGGCTTTTTAATTCAGCTTTCAACAATTACCGTGCTTTCGGCGAAATTAAATCATTTAACCTTTCACCAGAGTGCTGGTGGGGGGAGGGCGGGGGACCACATCGAATACCTACGTTCTTTGAACTTACTGACTTACTATTTTTATCTTTTCTCGTTTTATTTTTTGCAGGTGCAGAGTACGAGGACCTTTCACCGCCCGGTTGGGCATGCTGCATTGTTTGATATCGCGAGTGGGCCGCGAGGAAGCCGGAGCTGTACGATACCAGCGAAAAATTGATTCCCCCGCGCGTAGCTTCGAATCATAATTCACCGAAGTGTTTCAAGCGTATTCAAGCGTCCGTGTGATTGTGTGTTTGTTTGTTTGTTACAGGTGAAGAAATTGTATCCCATAGGTAAAAGAAAAAAAAGTGAACTGGTGAATATTCAAATTTGGTGTTTGTATTTTCCATCGTGTGGACCATCGAACTGCGAAGAAAGTGAAAATAAACCGACAGACGGCAGCAGCAGCAGCAGCGGTAACGGCGGCAGTGGAAGCGCAAGTGGCAGCGCAGTTTATCCGTCGAGGAAAGTTTAAATAATAACAAGCGAGCGAAATTCCAACCACCATGAATCGGCTGCGAGTGTTCAACTTTATGCTGTTTGCATTCTGCTTTTTATGTAAGTCATATAATCGTAATTACAGCAAATATTACTTGGCTTTATCTTTTGAATTTTTATCGCTGTTCTTTATCTCTTAACTGTTGACTGTTGTAGTAGTATTTTTCTGAATCTCTCTTCTTCACCATGTAATCGTACTTTAGTCGTTTTACTAACATTCACTTTCATTACTAGTTCCCACCCACCCACGAAAGCACCCCGGCCTCAATCATTGCCTTCGTTTGTTGTTGGTTTGCGGCTTCATCTAGATATGCGTGTGAGTGTGTGTTTTTAAGTGTGTTGTTCACTTTTGCAGTTTAAATGCATGCGTACTTATACAAATTGTTCCAAATGGAATGAAAACTGCCGTCGTTTTCATAGCTCATTGGGTTTTTCCTCCGTTTATGGTAGAGTGAAGTGGAATTCGCATTTGAAAGTTTGTATCACTCAAACATTAAAACCGACTCGTTGAATGGCGGACGGGTTCAACAATGTAAACCCCCGGCGGATGTGTTTTCATGAATTTAAAATTAAAAGACAGCATGGTTTGGTGGTTAGTTCGGGCTTACATAAAGTGTGTTCTTTTGTGACTGAGCTTCGCTCGGCTACGCTCACCGCTAGAACACATTCCAAGAATGCGTGAACACAGCTAACGAGTCTACTCCGGATATGTTTTAACGACTCTAATTAGAAATGCTGTATGTTGGTGGGCTTTTCAGCATTTACACGAAAGCTTTGCATGGGTTAAGTAGCTAAAAGCTAGTGAAGTAGATACAAAGTTGCCATTTCGAGAAATGTGACGAGTTAACCTCTAAGTTTGCATATTATGATAAAACTGGTCGATTAAACCGTACGAGGAGCATGCATTCAGTTGAACTCAAAACAATCTAACTGCTTTCTAAGACATGCTTCTAACAAGAAGTTCTAACTGTTCACGGATAACCATGCGTTTCCATTTATTTACATTGGATGGAGGCGCAATATCTTTAACCTAATTAAACTGTAATTTTTAATTTTTATGAATTAGTAATCAACTCATTAGATAAAATTAATATCATATCGCTGCTGACCTTTCCATCCAGTTGGTCAGAAACTATTAACCAGACAAATCCCAACCGACGCGACGTTTACGATTCATCAGTCTGCTAGAACTTTCTCAAAGCCAATTTAGCAGAACCTATTTTAGTAAGACATCATCCACTTTGGTCCCCGACGTTCGTAACGACCCCGTCGAGCTTTACGATATCACGGCACAGCACTCTTTGCAGTCCAACTCGGTCGGGGGACAATCAATCAAACATACACACACGGCACGGGAGGAATGAATTCCACTTCGACTTCGAAGGTCTGCACCACGCGCTGCCGCGTCGTAAAACAAGCTGCGTAAGCTGAACGTTGGCTTTCCGTAGCACCGCTCCGTACTTGATTGATGTGAGATGGATCATAAATCAAGCAAAAAGACCCGAAATAAAAATACTACACGGTGTTCAATGTCGCCGAAAGGCAAAAAAAAAACCCGAAAGTGTCAATTAGGACAACGTTCAAATCGTTGTCGTCGCGAACGAACGAACGGTCGTTTGGAGGATAAGTTTTCCCCCGGGTGGGGGAGGACGATCTATAGGTACGGCATCCTAGGCCGTCCCCAAGCGGTGCGAATTTATTCAATTTGATGAATTGCTTACTTTGTTAGCGTGAATCAATCTGCGTTGATCTTTGACGGTACAGGACTAACGAATCGTGGGTTTCAGCTTTACTTTAGCGGCTATCAAAAGTTTTTAGTAACTTGTTCTATTAATGACAAGCGACTGTGGAACAAAAAGTTATATGGCTTGAAAAGCAATTAAAGATGAAAGGTAAAAAAAATCATCTATGTGGGAAGTGTTAAAAGCTGTCACAGAGTGAAGATTTTCGGTTGAGTTTTTTTGTTTTTACAAGTCGGCTACTTTGGTTGAGTGTAATTTGGTATGAATTGTCAATGACAATTCTCCCAAGTAACAATTTGAGTTTTACTGCACTCTTATTGCGGTTTTTATGGCCAATTTCGGTCACCAGAACCGTCATAAGTGTGTTATAAAACCAGAATTATTACTTGGGCTGTTAGGTAGCAGAATGTCGCAACCTCACAAACTTGTAAATCGTCCTGAAAAACCTCAAACATTAGTGCCACTAGCATTGAAAATCAAATCGTCTAGGGTTTTCAATTTAGGGTACGGGAGGGTATTCCCAGCACGCTACTAAATTCGGCATACATTACCTTTTTTGCTGCGCTTTCCCTAATAAAAACTTTGCCGCTATATAACAATACTGAAACGAATATAGCACTCAAAAGCTTTAATGTGTTATAACTATTTGCATAAAAATGTAAGTAATTTGCTAAATTTTATTCAATAAAGATCAAAACCACTGTTTCCACTGGCACGTATTCAGGCTGAAAAAACCAGCAGCAAGCAATCGCTTACGCGTACTCCTGTTTGGAAAACATACAATTATGATCACGTTTACTGATTCTAGAAACTAAACAGCTGTGAATATGGTGTCACAGAACAATTCTACTTCTTTTTATCACGAAAGAACACAAAAATTTCCTTCTGATATGAATAATATGACAATATAAATCAATTTTCATTCACTAGCACTTGCAGCATTTTGTTTTTAATTTCAGCATATGGTGCTCTATTTACACTACATACTACCAATGTGTGAGGCAGTTACTCCTGAAACTATTCTGTCGTGTTGACATAGCTAGTATTTGAGTGGCAACCACTTGCTTTTGGTGCTAGTGTATATGAACGATTCAATGATACACTAGCGCCAGCAGCAAGCTGTTGTCACTTCAAAGCTAGTTATCTTCAAAGAGCCGGTACATAGGCTATACCGACACGTTATCCATCGGTCTCTCTTTTGATCTGTTTTTGAAAAGCATTTAATCCCTGTGCTGGCTATTTCGGCCGGTCGTATTTAAAAAACACAGACACCGCTATAGAAAATGGGCTCAATTTAGTCGCAGCGACTTCATAATTTCTCGCGACTATAACTCAAATTCAGTAGCGTTTCGTTAAGACCAAAATACACGCCGATATTCAGTAAATATTATTCTATCAACTGGTATAAAAATCTAGTCGCGAATAAATATAGTTTCAACGTAATTCCTGAATATTGTTCAGGCTACAGCTTAATGGGCTGGAAATACCTTCCCGTACCCTAATTATAATTTTTTGATTGCTATATAACACCCGAATCTCGATTCCCACTGAAATTTTAATTGTTTTATCGTAGCAGATAACCAAAAATTTGAGGATAGTTACTAAAGATATTGGACTGTATTAAACTGGAAAAAATTGTACTATTTTTAAGTTAAGTCCACGTAAAACGTACCGTACCGTAGATAAGCAATATATTTTTGGAACAGCTTAAAAACAGCTGAAAATCGCTTAAAAAAACCACGTAAATTCCGAAATTCGCGTAAAAAATCGCGTAAAAAACCGCGTAAATTCTGTAATTCGCGTAAAAAACCGCGTAAATTCCTAAATTTGCGTAAAAAAAACGCGAAAATTCCAAAATTTGCGTAAAAAACCAAAATTTCGAGTAAAAAAAACTTTGTGGATTTCAACACTACGCGAAAAAATAGACGTTTTGAGCACATCCGCGTAAATTCCGAAACTCGCGTAAAAAAACCGCGTAAATTCCGAAAATCGCGTAAAATACGAAAATCGCGTAAAAAACCGCGTGAATTCCGAAAATCGCGCAAAAAACCGCGTAAATTCCGAAAATCGCGTAAAAAACCGCGAAAATTTCGAAATTCGCGTAAAAAACCGCGTAAATTCCGAAGTTCGCGAAAAAAACCGCGTAAATCCCGAAGATCGCGTAAATTCCGAAATTCGCGTAAAAAAGCACGTAAATTCTGAAATTCGCGTAAATTCCGAAATTCGCGTAAAAATAGTTGCGTAAAAAACCGCGTAAAAAGCGACTTCAGTGTATATGGGACATTTGTAGAACCAGTTATTATCTACAATTTTGCTGAGAAAAGTTTTACTGCATCTTTTGTATTTACGGTGCTACAATGCTAGTACACTGAAGTCGCTTTTTACGCGGTTATTTTACACGAATTTCGGACTTTACGCGATTTTTTTACGCGAATTTCGGAATTTACGCGATTTTGATTTACGCGGGACGTATCCTTCGCGTAAAAAGCGACTTGAGTGTACCTTATTAGTAACTAAATTGAAAAATCCCAAGTTGGAAAAAAATCATGAAAGACGTTGTTCTACGAAGTCCGTCCATGAAAGTTGCTCCATCTCAGGATAACTTTTAAAAGTTGCAAATTGCTTCTATTTTTTCCAAAAAAAGTTTTCAAAAATGATATATTTTTGATATCCTGATTTTATGTTTTATTTTCAAATTTTTGAAAAATCGGTAAAATATTTTTTTCAGTGCATATTTTTTTTATGTTCAGAAATCAATTTTCTACAACTTTTGCTTAGACATAATTTTTGTAGAATCGATAGTTTTCGAGATATAATCTTTCAAACATAATACGCATAAAAATAAATACGCCTTTTTTAAAAATGAGCCTTGAATCAAAATGGCACCAAAACCTGTGGAAGGTGTATATTTCCTCTTATCAAACACCCCAGGTAACCAATAAGCATTAGTATAAGCAGTAAATCAATCGTTTATTAGCATCCCTGGCGTTTTATACTGCAGGTTGCTGTATATCAGCCTTTTGACTGTAAATAGTAAAAAGTAAAAAGTAAAAAGTAAAAAGTAAAAAGTAAAAAGTAAAAAGTAAAAAGTAAAAAGTAAAAAGTAAAAAGTAAAAAGTAAAAAGTAAAAAGTAAAAAGTAAAAAGTAAAAAGTAAAAAGTAAAAAGTAAAAAGTAAAAAGTAAAAAGTAAAAAGTAAAAAGTAAAAAGTAAAAAGTAAAAAGTAAAAAGTAAAAAGTAAAAAGTAAAAAGTAAAAAGTAAAAAGTAAAAAGTAAAAAGTAAAAAGTAAAAAGTAAAAAGTAAAAAGTAAAAAGTAAAAAGTAAAAAGTAAAAAGTAAAAAGTAAAAAGTAAAAAGTAAAAAGTAAAAAGTAAAAAGTAAAAAGTAAAAAGTAAAAAGTAAAAAGTAAAAAGTAAAAAGTAAAAAGTAAAAAGTAAAAAGTAAAAAGTAAAAAGTAAAAAGTAAAAAATAAAAAGTAAAAAGTAAAAAGTAAAAAGTAAAAAGTAAAAAGTAAAAAGTAAAAAGTAAAAAGTAAAAAGTAAAAAGTAAAAAGTAAAAAGTAAAAAGTAAAAAGTAAAAAGTAAAAAGTAAAAAGTAAAAAGTAAAAAGTAAAAAGTAAAAAGTAAAAAGTAAAAAGTAAAAAGTAAAAAGTAAAAAGTAAAAAGTAAAAAGTAAAAAGTAAAAAGTAAAAAGTAAAAAGTAAAAAGTAAAAAGTAAAAAGTAAAAAATAAAAAGTAAAAAGTAAAAAGTAAAAAGTAAAAAGTAAAAAGTAAAAAGTAAAAAATAAAAAGTAAAAAGTAAAAAGTAAAAAGTAAAAAGTAAAAAGTAAAAAGTAAAAAGTAAAAAGTAAAAAGTAAAAAGTAAAAAGTAAAAAGTAAAAAGTAAAAAGTAAAAAGTAAAAAGTAAAAAGTAAAAAGTAAAAAGTAAAAAGTAAAAAGTAAAAAGTAAAAAATAAAAAGTAAAAAGTAAAAAGTAAAAAGTAAAAAGTAAAAAGTAAAAAGTAAAAAATAAAAAGTAAAAAGTAAAAAGTAAAAAGTAAAAAGTAAAAAGTAAAAAGTAAAAAGTAAAAAGTAAAAAGTAAAAAGTAAAAAGTAAAAAGTAAAAAGTAAAAAGTAAAAAGTAAAAAGTAAAAAGTAAAAATAAATGTAAAAAGTAAAACGTAAAAAGTAAAAAGTAATCTAGCAGCACCGCCCTGCCTTGATTCGTATCTTACGACGACTGGCTTGTTAGACCAGCATCGTACCTGGAAGGCCACTGGACTGAAATGGGGCTTGAAACTGGAACTACTTCTACGCTTCTGGAATTTTCTCGTTTAAATTAAGAACTGTGGACTTCTGAGTTCACCTCAATGGCGAAGTCGCAGGAGGAGGCGGAACGGAAATTAACCTAGGAGAGCCCATGGAACATAGTATTGTCCTAGCACCTGATCTCCACGAAGTGAAACGAGAAATTGAGCTGCTGACGACCAATAAAGCCGCTGGGAAGGACCGCCTACCGACAGAGCTTTATAAACATGGCGGAGAAACGCTAGCAAAGGCTTTACACTGGGCTATTTCGAAGATTTGGGAGGAGGAAAAGCTACCGGAGGAATGGATGGAAGGAGTGGTTTGTTCCATCTACAAAAAGGGTGATCGGCTTGACTGCTGCAACTATCGTGGTATTACGCTGGTAAACGCCGCCTACAAGGTACTCTCCCAGATCCTGTTACGCCGGCTGTCACCGATAGCACAAGGTTTCGTAGGGAATTATCAGGCGGGTTTCATGGGGGCTCGCGCAACTACGGACCAAATTTTTACTATCCGACAGATCTTGCAGAAATATCGGGAGTACAACGTGTCCACGCATCACATCTTTATTGATTTCAAAGCAGCATACGATACAGTCGATTGAGACAAGCTATGGCAGATAATGCACGAACTCGGTTTTCCGGACAAACTGGCGCGATTGATCAGAGCTGCATTGGATCGAGTGATGTGTTTCGTACGCATCTCTGGGACACTCTTCGAGACAAGGTGACGGTTTATCCTGCACGCTGTTCAACATCGCTCTTGAGGGGGTGATCCGACGAGCGGGCATCGAAACGAGAGGCACGATTTTTTACCAAGGGTAACCAACTTCTAGGCTTTGCAGATAACTTCAATATCATAGCCAGGAACTTTGCAACGGCGGAGGCAATCTACGCCAGACTGAAAGCGGAGTCTGGGAGAATTTCAGATAGAACGACATATAGTTTCTCCTCTTTTGAAAATCGCAAAGGCATTTAAAAAGCGATAATAGATGCGTGACAATTTGCACACGAGTGCATGGAAACTCTGGTTGATCCAAATTAGAATCGTTTATTTTATGAGATTAACTAAAACCTCGTCCAATAAAACTCAAACTCAAACGTCCTACAAAACGCATTCATTGAACTGAATATTTGTATAACTATGAACGAATCAACGAGCGCCGCGGTTACCGGTCCGTTCAAGGTCTACGACACCAATGGGATTCGCTACATTGGTTTCCTCTCTTCACAGTACCACCAAAAGCAGCGCACAACACTAGTTATCCTTATAAATAGCTTTAAACCATTTTACTAAGTAAATCAACCGAGACATTTGCCGGAAACGCACCATGCCAAGAGTCGAGACGTAATCTAAGTTAACGCATTTTTAAGGTTCGGAAAAAGCGCCCATTATTGGGGGCATCCCCCGACCAAAAATCCGCTGATTCACTTGTGTGGTTAGCACTTGAACTTGAACGAATGACTTTACTTTAGCTTCGAGCCGTATATTGCCTACAGATAAGTATAAGGTACCTGGTTGGAGCCGACGCGACCGTGGGGTCAAACTGCTTTTTCGTCCACCTACCGCCGCGCGGCGGTGGCTGTGCGCGCGTCGTCTGACGGATGGGTAGCAAAACAAAAAGTCGATTCGCTCTTAATTGGATCTCGACGGTCTTGGCGAGACTCTTGAACCGCGCCACCACGGCTGGGCTGGGACCGGTGCGGCTTTTATCTGCTCCGTTTCACCCAAGTGCTGCGTGGATGTTGGTGTGGTGTACCTACCGACTTTACAATGTTGTTGATACGAGTAATACGAATAGGTAGCTAGAGCTATTAGATAGCTTCAGGTGGAAACTGACCTCAGCTCAGGCCAGTATGTGAGTCAGTGACTGAGTGTGTGTGCCACTATTTTGAAGCCCAACGCTCTCAAGTCCATGTGCGTATCGTATCTACGGAAACCAGCAGCGGATTGCCGCCGTTGTAGGTGTTGTTGAAGTGTAATTATTTTTGTTTGCTACTGTGCGAGATATGGGACTGAACTTGACCCTGGTTCGGTTCAGGAACGATGCGTGTTGCACGTTTGCGTATATTTACACATGTCAGAAATGCCCACAGAGCAATTCGGCAACCACCGCACCGGCACGCCGGTTGTGAGTTACTAATTGCTTAGATATGGGCAAAAGGTTGAGCAAATTGTATGCTTCGAGTGTACTTTTTTTAATGAGCATCGAAACAAAACACCACTCGCAAGTCGGAACGTCGCGATGAAAAGTTGCGATCACATGCGAAGTACAAAGCTTCAAACGTAAACTACGCTGCATTTGTGCAGTTTCATTATGCATCGTTGGTTTATTGATTTTAATTTTTAATACCGATAGACTTGATGGAACATAAACAAGTTGCCTCATCTCAAGACAGCAAATCATTCAAAGTTCATTTCCAAAGAGAAAGGTTTCAAGCGAGATTCACGAATGACTTTAAGTGACTTGGCAAAAAGCGACGAACTACGAATCTAGGATATGCTGCCCTACACGTCTTGTCCTACCCTAGGGATACTAGGATATCTCTGTTTCGTTACTTTTCTATAGTCCCAAACCGAGTCACTTTATCTAAATACAAAACGATAAACCGTCCAGTGTCCACATTATCCCAAATGCCTGCACTCAGCAGCACCTGCTGCTTACCGCAGCACCTCTTCACAGTTTCATTCAGTAGCTGCCAGCTATGGCATCAGCTTTCGGTTCGGGTTCTGTCTGTCTGTTGGCTGCATTTCGTTGCTGGCAGTCACTAGGTACCTACCTATACAGTACACGTAGTAACGAGCCATTATAGCCGCATTTGCACCGCAAGCAGTCACAATCGGAGCCGATTGTTTACAAACCGGTACAAACAATCGACGCTAATGAAATCGACTCAGCAACTGAGTGAACGAGACGAAACCGCAAACCGGCTGACGATTGACGGCTGCTGGTGCGTACGAAACTAACTTTGTCTTTTCAGCAGCAGTAGCAGCAACAGCAACAGCAGCGGATGCTGACAAAGGTAGGACCTTGGCTTAAACTTTCATTACCACCACGAGTGAACGAATGAACGAACGGATCGCATGTCAGCACCCCCTCGAACAAGAAATTGGTGGCCCTTCTGTTTCGGTAGTCGTCGTAACCGTATTATTGTGAGTCGGCCTTCAAATTTTGTGAATAGAACAGACCTAACTTAGTTTCAAAATCGGCACCATATTGGAGCTTCATTCAAAATCACGTCGCGCTACAGTTGCTTGCTACATAGTTGCTGTCGATTCATTCTCGACCGGTTCTGGTCCTGCTGACTGCTGCTATGCCAGAAGAAAGTGTGCATCGGTGTGGAAATATTCGAGCACAGATTTCCCGGAAAACCTTTCACCGCACAGCACTTATGTGCTTGAATATCATAAATTATTTTACAATGCACTTCGAGTTTCAGGGTAGACGAGTTTCCGATCCGTACTCGGATCGGGCTGGGAACTCTCACTGTTTGTTGTTTGCTCTGCTCTTATCGGGCTGTGCACTCTCTTTAAATTAATGGTTGAATTAATTGAGTGTGCATATTAAATCTGCTACCGAACCGACCCACCGACGACCGGGCTATGCTATGGGTACGGTATTGAATTGAATATGTACACAGCAATTGAATGGCATCATCAATCAACTACTCTCGAGATTGAACTGGAGTCCTTTGTATGTGGATGCTGCAGTTGTTCTCAGCAATGCAGTTTCCAGTTTCCAGTAACCGGTGCTGAGCACATTTATGATTTCAAACATCCCACCGAGCGAGCGGGCGGAAGTGCATCCAGTCTTCTGTTCATTGTGGAAATATGATACTGAATTGAAGCAACGCATGTTGCTACACGGACCGTAAGGATAACAGACTTATGCAAGCAAACTGAAGCTTAACACTTATCACCCTTTTCGCACCCTCGGGGGCGAGTGCATTATTCCGTCCCATAAATCATACGTGCACTGTTCAGGAAATTAAACAGACGTCGCATCGGAATCGGGGAGCGGATGGATGCCAAGACATCGGAGTTTACACCGAACCGCAGAAGGTAATTTTTCACTGGTGATGATGTTTTAATGATGCCCGTAATGGCATCGTTCAGCAGTTATCTGTGCTGTCGTTATGGGTTCTTCCCGTTGGCTGCAGCAGCATAAGTAGCAAAGTAGATTGAGTGTTCGCTGTTACTTTTTAAGTGGCACTAAATCAACACCCTCCGGGGAATCAGAATTGTTGTCTGATGATGACAATAAAAATTACTTCATTTGTATTAGTGGGATGTAGGTTTTCTTTAATTACGAAATAAAATACGGTAACTAAAATCCGGTTTGTTATTTTGGGAAAATTGTTGAATAATGGGACACACACACATGTTGCTTTTACAAAATATTTTTCATTTTGATGTACAATTGCATAGTAGAATAGATGAATTGCAATTGAATCAAAATTGAACGCAAAATTTTCTACGGCGGCGGTGTGCAGACCAGAGAGAATTTTTATTTTTTAGGAAAGCTGCGGAGTTTTACGTAACATATCAAAAAATTGTAAAACTTGTGAAATTTACAAAAACGTATTGCGTACAATAATTATATTTTCTTTACTGTGGCGCGTAGTGATTTGTAACCGTCATTTAATTTACCTTATTTAAATTTAGTTTTATAATATTTATGTTAATTGTTCTAGACCTGAATGAATATAAAAGAAAAGCAAATCCATGGATATAAACGCTTTTAAGAACATGACCCTTGTTTATCTATAGACTTCTCAGCCGGTTATTAGAGTACAGCACCGGCTAATCGAGATTCGAACTTGGCTTGTTATACTAGCATCGTATCTCGGTGTTAACTAGACGGGCGAATGAATATATGTAAAAGATTAGAAATTAAGGAAACGAGATGAAATCAAAAAAATAGTACAATGGTGCAAACATGCTTGAGCATGGTAAAAATGATCGTTTTCCCAGCGTTAGCCTTTTTTAATGGCTTGAGTGGTCCCATATGCAGTGAAAAACTCAAAATCTCAAAACTCATCAAAAATCATAATTAACTGTGAATCATGTCAGCTTGATTCTATGCAGGAAAAAAAATCACACGTGAGTTTTTCTGTTTTCGTAGCAAGAAGCACAAAAATCACACATATTTCTTCCCGCTTGATCACATTCTGCTTTGCTTCAACTGCTGCCCGAAGCTATGCACATATACATACAAATTCCTTGTTGAACAGCATAGGCATTCTCTCGTGCGATACGTAGCTGTGAGCGAGCGTGAGGGAATAAATCTCTAAATAAATCGCAAAGTTAAATTAAAACGCACCTTTAAATTACATGTTTATCTAATTCTTATAAGGCTTGTTACTTTCTAGTTAAGAAAATGTTGATTCCCGCGAAAGAAAAATGCAAATTCCACCAATATGCCATTTTAATTCATAAATGTGTGTTGCATTTTTCGCGCTTGTGATCAAGGTTGAAATTTCATGTGTTTGAAATCTCATTGAGTTTTTTGCTGCTCTGAATTTTTCAACACTGCCCATGTGTACTAAATTTGTTGAATTTTGCATAAATTCATATGGAAAAATCTACTTATTAGCATTTTCAATTCTGGACGCCACTATATATTCTTAACTTTAACTCGTACCAACTCACATTCACAGGCATGCTAAAACAGAACATAATTTATTGGAATACTAGCGCCACTTGGCGAAAAACTTTGTCCATCGATTAAAAAATCTTGGTCTGCGGATCAACTTTGCTGAAAACAGTAATTTTCTTTATTGTCAGAATCCCGAGATATACCGAATATATACCGCATGTGGATAAAATTGAATTGCATTAAAATTTTGAAAAATTGAAATGGAATGAAATGAATTGAATTGAAAATTGACGATCATGTTTCATCATTTTTCCTGTATTTCAATGCAAATTGCAAAATTGTAAATTGTACTGATATACATCATACATATACAAACATACATACATACATACACATATACATTGAATACAATCGATCCTTGATTGGAATATTCTGTTTTTACACGCTTCGAACAGTTCAATTCATGACGCTTAAGTGTTAAAGTTTGAATAACTTTTGAACGAACAGTCCGATTTTCAAAAACTTGGTTTCGTTCGATAGATCTGAACAGCAGTTTTCAAATAATAATAAATCACAGAAAGTTTATCATTGCATTATTGTTAATATGTTATAACTTGTTATATGCATAACTTTTGAATAATTTGAATCATTTAATACTAAGATCATCAAAATCGGTTCAGCCATCTCTGAGAAAAGTGAGATAGCAAAAAGCGTTACATGCATTCTTACATACACACACACACACACACACACACACACACACACACACACACACACACACACACACACACACACACACACACACACACACACACACACACACACACACACACACACACACACACACACACACACACACACACACACACACACACACACACACACACACACACACACACACACACACACACACACACACACACACACACACACACACACATATATACACACACACACAGGGTATACGGAACAGAAAACAAGAGAACCCATAAGGGGAAAAAGAATAGCGAGAGCGAAAATAGAAATTGGAAAACGGGAAAAAGATGTCAAACGAGACAAGAAAGATAAGATAAGAAAAAATAATAGAAGAAAAACAAGAAGAGAGGACTAATACAAAAGGTAAAACGGAAAAAAAGTAAAAAAAACGGGGGGAAACCGAAGAGCATAGGAAAGATGAATAAACGTGACAGAAAAAAAAACGCAAATCATTTTTCCCAGCTCTTCCAATGTTCGTTCTTCACAAAAACCGATAAATTTATACCCTTATAAGAAGATTTTCGGATTACCTACGAATGGCCGAAACACAAATGGCCGAATCACGAATGGCCGAAACACAAATGGCCGAAATAATGAATGGCATAATATACCAAATGGCCGAATCACGAATGGCCGAATCACAAAAGGCCGAATCACGAATGGCCGAATCACAAATGGCCGAAACACGAATGGCCGAATGTCATATTCGACCGAAAATATTCATAGCCTTCAACCTGCGCAAACGTTGGGTACATGCTGTCCTTACTCGCTGCCGCTCGTTCGGACTTAACTAAGGGATAGTCCCTAATAGACAGTAAACCTAGGAAAATGCATGCACCTAAATAGTAGTGGTTTCTGCGGGGGGGCTGCCCCCCCGCAGTGGCCGGCGCTTCCGACGGCGGGTCACCGGCGCACACTCGCGGCCTACGGCCGTCTCGCCCTGAATCATCTAGGAAACATTTGCTACTAACACGGTAAATACGTCTCGCACCTTATAATGAAGATGTATTTATAATCAAGAAATATGAGGTAAAAACCAGTATAAAAATTATCTTTCGTAGATGTATGCTTATATTATAATATGCTTATATTATATTATATTATGCTTATAATTGTTATCTTATTCTTACTGTCATGGATTTTCATAAAGAAGTAAATGCAGTAAACTACAAGTTTATTACCCTATTACTAAATCGGCCGAAATATTTCATTCAATATCCCGCCGTGTCCATCTTTGTTGACCGCACATAGCAAAGCCAACAGTTGTGTCCATTGTTGTTGAACAGGGTTTGCTTTCCGCACGGTGGTTGGTAGTTGTCCTGTGAAAAATGAGTGCATCCGGTGATTGCTGGTTTCAGCGATGTTGCTGGTTTCAGCAACGAAGAAAGTGCACCTGTCGTTAAAATTGTGTTGTCGCAGAGAGTAAAACCGAAATGCTTTCCATTGATGGGATACTATTCAATAAAAACAAGCAGAAACGAAATGCTTCTTATGCTTTTTTCATTTCACACAAAATATGATAAAACAATTAAATATACGCGGACTAAAACAACATTACTCGACCAACACAGACATATTCATGGTGGTAAAACGGCTGCAGGTTTGTTGATAAAGTACTTTTATTTGATGTTTTTATAATGTAATAAAAATTCTAGGCTTTGTCTTTTGTGCCGCAAAATCTGATACAGGAGGCGTACGACGCGATGGAAGGAACGATGCCTGAAGAATTGAATAATTTCCTTACATATTTTCGAAATACTTACATAAGTGGGAGGAACCGGAACAATAGACCAATGTTTCACCCCACTCTGTGGTCAAATTTTAAGCCTGTCATTGACAAGCTATCGCGGACCACAAACAGCTTGGAAGCATAGCACCAACGATGGACAACAATTGTTGGTTCCCATCACCTGTCAATGACCAGGATCATCACAAAGCTGCGGGTGGAGCAAAAGGCGATAGAGGGGAACATCCTTAGAATTCTTCAGGGGGATGTTCGCGCCGAGAAATAGACGAAAAAATCTAGTCGAAATGTGTTAATGCTCACAAAATGAGCAGCAAAAATTTTGTTAACGCAGTTGCACTTTTATTAAGCGCTAAACAAAGGCGTTCGTAAAGCATGTTTTGTTTGTTTAATAGTAGTAGTTTGTTTTTTGTTTGATTAAAGTTATTTATTAACTACTTGCCAATTCATGGTTTTTTATTGAGTAGTTATTTAGGCACTCCGAAAAATTTCGGCCTTTCGTGATTCGGCCATTCGTGATTCGGCCATTTGTGATTCGGCTTTTCGTGATTCGGCCTTCTGTGACTGTTATTGAAATTCGGCCATTTGGATTTCGGCCATTCGTGATTCGGCCATTTGTGTTTCGGCCATTCGGTACCAGCCCAGATTTTCTACTTCTTACTTGACTTGAAATGATAAAAGTTGTGAGATACAAAGAGTTAGAAAAAAAATGAAAACTGGAAACAAAAAAAAAGGAAAAAGAGAAATGAAAAGAAGGACAACGGGAGAGAAAATAACAAAAAAAAAACAAGTGACAAACATGAGGACTGAAAATAAGAAATAATCCGACAGGAAACAAAAAAACTGATTAATGAAATAGGAAACATGGGACAGAAAAAAAGAAGACGGAGGAAAAAGATGAAAAACGAAAGGAAAGTGAGAGCAAACGCCAAGAAAACGGTACACCAAGAAAAAGAGAACAAAAATAAACGGGACTGGAAAAGAGAAAACATGCAATAAAAACGAAGTAAAACGTGTGAGAAAGTGAGACGAAAAATGTCAATCCTAATTTCAAGTTGAACAACCTGCCTAATCTTGTGTCCACATCCAAATTCTAGTCTTATTTAATGTCCGGGCTGGTACCGATTGGCCGAAACACAAATGGCCGAAATCCAAATGGTCGAATTCCAACAACAGTCACAGAAGGCCGAATCACGAAAGGCCGAATCGCGAAAGGCCGAATCGCGAAAGGCCGAATCACGAATGGCCGAATCTCGAAAGACTGAATCACTAATGGCCGAATCACGAATGGCCGAAACACAAATGGTCGAAATAACAAATGACATAATATATCTAATGGCCGAATCACGAACGGCCGAATCACGAATGGCCGAATCATAAAAGGCTGAAACACGAATGGCCGAACGTCATATTCGGCCGAAAATAATCACGGCCTTAAGCCTACACAAATGTTGGGTATATTCTGTCCTTACTCGGTGCCGCTCGTTCGGACTTAACTAACGGATTTTCCCTACTAGTCAGTAAATCTAGGAAAATGTATGCACCTAAATAGTAGTGGTTTCTGCGGGGGGCTGCCCATCGCAGTGGCAGCTGCACACTCGCGGCCTGCGGCCGTTTCGCCCTGAATCATCTAGGAAACATTTACTACTGACACGATCAATAGTCCTCGCACCCGTAAACGTAAATAAACGTAAATCATTCGCGTTTAAGGGAAGAAACAACTATCAATCATCTGTACTCTATCTGCCAAAATAAAAAATAGGACGCAGAGTATGTCTGGTTTTTCTGTAACTAAGCTACATAATTTTACGAAAAGCTTTTTTCCTTCTAAAATTAAAAAAGAAGAAAACTTATCCAATTTAATTCTACTATGTGTATTTTATTCACGACAGATACGTATTTCGCCTACGACTTGCAGGCTTCCTCAGTGTCTGTTTTCGAACTGCAAGTCGTAGGCGAAATACGTATCTGTCGTGAATAAAATACACATAGTAGAATTAAATTGGATAAGTTTTCTTCTTTTTTAATTTTAGGTTTCGTATTCTACTAAGACGCTCCAAAAACTTTTTTCCTTCACCTATCAATGACGCAGATCATCACAGAGCTGCGAATGGAACAAAAGACAATAGAGGGGAAAATTTTAAATGTTTTTCATGGGGATGTTTCAAAGTCACGGAGAGAAACATATGAAAAAATTTATTCAAAATTTGTAAGGTCTCACAAAATGAGCAATAAAATTTTTGACGATTTAGACATTCCAGAGAAATTCGGCCTTTCGTGATTCGGTCTTTCGTGATTCGGTCTTTCGTGATTCGGTATTTCGTGATTCGGTTCTTCGTGATTCGGCCATTCGTGATTCGGCCTTTCGCGATTCGGCCATTCGTGATTCGACCATTTGTGTTTCGGCCATTCGGTACCAGCCCGTTCTTTTACAGTTTTGATTATAAAGACGCATCATGCAATTGTTTTGTCCATTTTTCGCGTAATTCGTTCTATATCAATTTATGTTTTGGAGGGCTCAACACAGCAGTTTGATAAATCTATAACAACACATTTCGAATTTGGGTTATAATTTGAATAAGTAATGCATTGAAACCTCGAGGTATGAAAGACTAGCAGAGTTGAAGAATTGAATATTTCTAGCGCAACATATGGAAATGGCTATGTACAAATGCATTCCAGTGCAATTTTTCTTAACCAATAGCTAGCTAATAACGCCAGCAATCGTTTCATGCAAGATTATTCCTTTCAGGTGCATTCGCATCGCCGTGATAAGCGGAAGAGACGAACGCGACGAGAATTTCATATTTGCACTTAAGCTCCTTTCATATGTTACTCTAGATTTAAACATTTGAAATGAATTGAAAGTGAATTGTAGTTGATGAATTTAAAAATCGAAAAATTATAGATTTGTAAACCTGAGCTGAACGATAACTGAAGAAGAACTGAAGAACGTTTGAAGAAGAATTGAAGAAAAATTCAAAATCAAAAGTCAAAAGTCAAAAGTCAAAAGTCAAAAGTCAAAAGTCAAAAGTCAAAAGTCAATAGTCAATAGTCAATAGTCAAAAGTCAAAAGTCAAAAGTCAAAAGTCAAAAGTCAAAAGTCCAAAGTCCAAAGTCCAAAGTCCAAAGTCCAAAGTCCAAAGTCCAAAGTCCAAAGTCCAAAGTCCAAAGTCCAAAGTCCAAAGTCCAAAGTCCAAAGTCCAAAGTGCAAAGTCCAAAGTCCAAAGTCCAAAGTCAAAAGTCCAAAGTCAAAAGTCAAAAGTCAAAGGTCAAAAATCAAAAGTCAAAAGTCAAAAGTCAAAAGTCAAAAGTCAAAATTCAAAAGCCAAAAGTTAAAATTCGAAAGCAAGTCAACTGTTAAAGTACGAAACCAGAAAGCTAAAATTAAAAAGTCTTAGTCTTTGACTAAGACGAGGTCAAATACTCGAAAGTACTAAAGTCTAAATTGAAGCTTAAGTCGATTTAGTCGAAACCCTTTTGATCTTATGTAGTGTTGAAATTTAAAAATATTTTTGAATTAATGAAGCATGAAAGCACACCGCCGTATGTTAATATGTAAATTTCCTCTAACAGTGGTAGTTATTGATTGTTATCTGAGCAACTACTTTGTTCCGTTGTCGGGTCGGGCACAATCGGTACAATTGATTGCACCACAAAATCGTACGCTCACCACCGCCCCATTCAAATTAATGTTATTCAAAGCGAAACCTTAACGATGATTGTCTGCGGCTTCAGCCGCATAACGATTATTATCATTGGGTTTTTCTTTCGTATGCTAATCAAATCGAATTATCAAGGTCAATTGTTGGATCAATCGAACTTTCGCTTTTGCCTGCCGATTTGTTTACGGTAGTTTGGTGGTTCAAGCTTTTTTTGTTGTTTTCGTGACTTGTCTTTGTTGCCGTGGATAAGCCGATTGAAAGCTAAGCTCATACGAATGCCTATATGGAGCATACATATTAGCAATCAACCGTTCCATCGAAGCAAGTCATCCGTGCGTAGAACCGCCTGCAGCTAATAATAGAGGCTCAGGTTCAGGTGCAGCCGAGTGTCTCTCGTAGCGATCGGTTTTGCATCGGTTCATTGAACCGGCGCACTCGACCGACCGCTGCTGTACCGTTGTTGGTTGGTTACCATCTCGGTCGCTAGACAACGTAACGCCTTGGTGGGAAGTGCACCAACCGGGTGGGAGTCTTAGCCTGCTGCTGCAGTTGACCGCTGCTGGGCCGGTGGCGCTGGATGAAACAGCTGTATCTTTCAGGAATTGCGGTGCGCGTGTACAGAGTAATTGGTGCAAGCGACGTACAATTACCTAATCTTCCATCGGGCCTCTCATAGCGGCACACATGAACTGGTCTCTCCCAGCTAGCGTGCAGAACCGGTTGTCTCACTGCTGAAACCAGATGGAGTGTAGCCTTTTTTGCCACACTTAATCCGTTTGTAATAGATGAAGTAAATAATTGCACAACGTTGCATCTCCGTTGATGCTGATACTTTTTGTACAGACCTTGAATCGCTATTACATAAATTAAGTCTATATTTATAACTCACCATTTTTGAAAGGCCGAATACTAATCATTGCATTGTGCACATTTTCAATAAATTAGATAAAACAAATTCGACGGTTCAAACTGCTAATTAAAACAAATGATTAAATGAACCACCATAAAACACTTGCCACGGCTGTGACCTTGCGGTTTGCTGTAAAGCTTTAGTTATCATATCAAATTTTAACCGATTTAAAATGGATTATAATCTGGTCTTTGCTTCCTAATTGCTTCGGCGAAGTGAATTAAACCGGTTTCCAAGGTTACTCTTGAGCGTTATGACGCGCTCGTACATTGGGCTTTATGCATCACGGCCTGCTCCGTATCAGAGACAGCTCGAGCAGGCAATTGAACTGGCCGCATTGGGGTTCACGCAAATGACAGCCACTGTCTGAGAGATACTTTGTTTTCGTGTTTGTTTGCCGCAAATGTTTAAATCCTCTAAGACCACGGGCTGCTGACGGTGGGTGGGACGGAGTGGGGAAGCTAGGGCGCCCTCCATTAAGGCACGGAAATGTGTTGAAAAATTAAACAACCGATCGCAGTTGATCGGTTTCGCCACCAATCGGCGTCAAATGGCGGAATCCCGGCCGCATGGTTTCGGTTGACGAGCGGCGAGCGGCGCATTCTTCTGCATACCTACTTCTTGTGAGGTTGAATGCTTTCGGCAGGTTAGTAGTCAAGGCTGGTGAGCCGACGAATTCGTGTCCGCCTGGTAGGTTAGTGAGAGGTGATTCGGAATACCGACAGCCACTGCGATGTTGTAGCAA
Organism: Sabethes cyaneus; assembly: GCF_943734655.1. NCBI lineage: Eukaryota > Metazoa > Arthropoda > Insecta > Diptera > Culicidae > Sabethes > Sabethes cyaneus. Next base: position 10,252,917 of record NC_071355.1, on the reverse strand, counting down.
TCGGTAGATTTAATCTTTTTTTTTTTGCTGGAAGTCATTTGGATTAATTCGATAATAAACTCCTACTGTAGGTAGAATTTTGGGAAACTGGCCTCATGTTTTTTTTATATGCGACAGCTAAAAATGCAACGAATTGGTAAGTAAAATTAAGATAACGTATTGATAAAGTTGACAAAATCAACTTGATTGATACTTAATCTTTTAAAGACTGTGCAACAAGGAGTTATATTGTTACCAACTGTAATAACACTTTTTCCAGAAGTTAAACGAATTCCATTGAAGTTGTCCTGAAAGATCGATTGGTTATGAACATCGAAAATAAACTCGGTTCCAAAATTAACTTAATTAATTAAGGACGGTCTGTAAAGAATCAAATATTCACGTTGCGGCAGATCCTCCAAGAAGTCCATGAATGCAGAATTCAACGCACAATTATTTCATTGATTTCAAAGTTGCGTATGATACCATCGACCGTAAAATCATGGCTATTCCAACCTCGCAGGACACTTCGTCAACGTGATGGTCCCTCATGTGGGCTGCTCAACATGCCGCTACAGGATGTTATGAAGGGAGCAACACACAGGCACAATCTTCAGCAAATCTAGTTAGTTGGTCTTCTTTGCCGATGAAATAAATATTGTCGATAGAACAACCTCTGTGATGGTGGCTGAACAAACTAAAACTCAAAGTAGGGAAGATTGAAGGAAAATTCGTCCATACTAAAGTACCATGAACCGCTAGTATGACACATTAGTGTATGTTATTAGTCAACCGGCGACGAACGCTATTACTCTTTAAGCAACAAAATTTTTACTTAATGACAAGGTCGTCAGAGTCCATTTATGGCAGTCAGTATGGCACCGAATATCATATCCTTCCCTTCCCTTCTTCAGTATATCATCATGCTCTCATAAACTCGGGAAATCATCACAAAAAAAAATAAAATTAGTTCAACTAACCTGCTAGCCGTAATCAGATCTTGCAACTCGAAGCATTAAACATTGCATTCTTCTTCTTAATTGTCCTAACGTCTTACGACAAGGCCTGCGCAGTATAATTTCTCCATCTGTTTCGGTCCATGGCAACTGGTCTTGCCACCTCGCTCGCTGTGCCCCTCTTCGTCTTGTTCCTACCGGATTTGATGCGAAAACCATTTTTGCAGGATAGTTGTCAGGCATTCTAGCAACATGTCCTGCCCAACGTATCCGTCCAGCTTTAACCACTTTCTGAATACTTGGTTCGCCGTAGAGACGCGCGACCTCGTAGTTCATTCTTTGCCTCCATACACCGTTCTCTTGCACTCCGCAAAAGATGGTTCTTAGCACCCGCCGTTCGAAAACTCCAAGTGCTCGTAGGTCCTCTTCTAGCAGTGTCCACGTTTCGTGCCCGTAGAGGACAACCGGTCTAATTAGCGTTTTGTACAGTGTGCACTTTGTACGGAGGCTCAAATTGTTCGACCGCAAGTGTTTGTGGAGTCCGTAGTAGGCCCGGTAGGCTTCCGCTGATAATACGTCTTTTAATCTCACGGCTGGTATTGTTGTCCTTTGTTGCCAGGGAGCCAAGGTATACGAGCTCGTCGACTACCTCGAACTCATCCCCGTCGATGACCACGGTACTGCCCAAGCGGGCCCTGTCCCGCTCGGCCCCACCCACCAGAATATACTTCGTTTTAGACGTATTTATTTTCAATCCAATCTTCTCTGCTTCGCGTTTTAGTCTTAGGGCCTCAAATGTTCTGCCGACAGTATCCACGTCGTCAGCAAATGAAATAAATTGACTGGATTTATTGAAAATCGTGCCCCGCATTTCGATCGCCACTCGTCTTATAACACTTTCAAGCGCAATGTTGAATAGCAAGCAGGAAAGACCATCTCCTTGTCGAAGTCCCCTGCGAGATTCGAATGGGTCCGACAATCCACCCGAGATTCTCACACAGCACTGGATCCCATCCATCGTAGCCATGATAAGCCTAGCAAGCTTACCCGGAAAGGCGTTTTCGTCCAAAATTTTCCATAGCTCTTGTCGGTTTACGCTATCATATGCGGCTTTGAAATCAATGAACAGGTGGTGCGTGGGGACTCGGAATTCGCGGCACTTCTGGAGGATCTGCCGCAAGGTGAAGATTTGGTCCGATGTGGACCGACCCTCCATGAAGCCGGCCTGGTAACTTCCCACAAATCTATTGGCTATTGGCGATAGTCGATGAAAGATGACCTGGGACAGCACTTTGTAGGCGGCATTCAGGATAGTGATTGCTCGGTAGTTCTCACAATCCAGTTTATCACCTTTCTTGTAGATAGGGCAGAAAACCCCGTCTTTCCACTCCTCCGGTAGTCGTTCCGTATCCCAAATCTTAACAATCAGTTGATGCAGACTACCGACCAACTTGTCCGGGTCCATTTTAATAGGTTCCGCTCCAATGCCATCCTTTCCCACTGCTTTGTTGTTCTTCAGCCGCTGGATGGCTTTGCGAGATCCGTTGAGTCTCTGATAGAACTTCCGTGTGTCGTGAGAGCGGTACAGCTGTTCGAGTTCTTCGCACTCATTCTCCTCTTGGTGGCGCTTCTTTTCCTTGAAGAGTCGGGTTTGCTGCCTCCGCTTCTGTTTGTATCACTCCACATTCTGACGGGTGGCTCTACGCATCATTTGTACTCGCGCTGCGTTCTTCTCAGCCAATATCTGCTGGCATTCCTCGTCAAACCATTCGTTACGTCGATTCGGTGCCACACGGTCTAGGACGTTCTCCGCTAAGCTGTTAATGGCTGTTTTCACGGCATTCCAACAGTCCTCAAGAGGGACTTCATCAAGCTTACCCTCTTCCGGTAGCGCGGTTTCGAGAGATAACGCATAGTTTTCGGCGACCTCCAGTTGCTTCAGTCGCGCTAGATTATACGCGCTGGTATCGTATGTTGTTCACAACAGATAGTTTTTGTATTATCCTTACCATCACTAGGTAGTGATTCGAATCAATGTTAGCGCCCGGATAGGTTCTGACGTCGATAATGTCTGAAAAGTGCCGACCATCTATCAGAACGTGGTCGATTTGTGATTCTGTCTGGTTGGGTGATCTCTAGGTGTACCGATGGTAGAGGTTATGCTGGAAGAAGGCACTACGTATGACCATGTTCTCGGACTAGTCTTAGGCCGTTTTCGTTCGTTTGCGGGTGAGCGCTGAACCGTCCAATCACCGGTTTGAATTCCTCCTCCTGACCAACCTGAGCATTACAGTCCCCAATGATAATTTTGACATCATGTCTTGGGCAGCGGTCGTATTCACGCTCCAACTGCGCGTAGAATTCGTCTTTGTTATCATCGGTACTTCCGAGGTGAGGGCTGTGCACGTTAATTATGCTTATATTGAAGAATCGGCCCTTGATTCTTAATCTGCACATTTGGGGGTTGATCGGCCACCACCCGATCACCCGCTTCTGCATCACGATAAAAGCTGTGCCCAGCTCGTGTGTATTGCCGCAGCTCTGGTAGATGGTATGACCATCTCTATACGTACGTACCATCGTTCCTTTCCTGCAGCGCTACGATGTCGAACTTGCGGCTCTTCACCTCTTTAGAAACCACGTGGGTACTTCCGAGGAAATTTAGAGACCGACCGTTGCATGTTCCCAATTTCCAATCGCGTGTCCGTTTTTGTCGCCTGGGTCTTTGCCGATTGTTCCGATTAGAGTTATTATTATTACTTACGGAGTCCATTGCTTTGGTTTTTTTAGTGGTTCAGGCTTGCAAAGCCCGCAACCAACCACCACCAGGGTTGGTTACCCGATCTCCACCGAGGTTGCTTGTATCCCGGCTCGTACCACTGGTGGAGGTAGGGGTAGGAGTTGCTAGGTAAGAGGCTGTGGACCACTGTGGGTCTATTTTATGCCCAGTGCACAAGGCACCGATGGCACGCATTACCAAGCCGTTCTCCAGCTACATTGCATTCTATAGGTTCTATTACTTTTTGGGGCATAACTTACACTAAATACTGAGATTTCTGCCCAATTGAAATTTATCACTATATTTTCACTTTTTCGCCGTCGATTTTGCTTTAATTTTTTTCGGCCGTTCCATTCATCACATCACTCGCGAAACTTAACTTGAAACACAGAAAACTTGAATTTACCACCCGAACAGTTATCTGGTAAGATATTATAACGATTTTGCCCAAACTGTTCACTTGAATTGATATAAGAAACTTCACTTCGTTTCGATTACAATTCCGAATCCGCGACCGTCGTTGTTGATACGTCACCAAGGAAACGGGAGTGATGCCATATTTACGTGGAGCATGAAATTGGCCAATAATTTTCGCTTAATTAAATTAACGGCCGTAAAGTGTCGAAAAAATACTTATAAAATTCTCTGATAATAAAATTCACTGTAAACAACATTTTATGCGATAGAATTACTGTCGGATCTAGTTCAACAGCAAAAATAGATACGCGATTCTACGTTTCATAATTGCTCATAACAGATTATTACCTACTACTAGAAACTCAGCATAAACTTAGCATAAACAAAAGTGGATAATAGCATAAACATAGTGGAAACAAGTACTGAAATCAGTAGAAAAGCAGCTGGCCTCTGACGGCCTTCACTTTAATGGAGAATTTTTAGTTATTCCTGTTAGAGTAATAGTTTCAAGTATTGGGCGAAATAAGTATATTCGCATTTGGAGTAGTGTGAAATGGATTATTTTTAATTTTCCATAAAACAAGTTGACACCAGTATGCTACTAAATTAGTAATATACTATTCTGCATCGGGCACGAATCCAATTTCCGGCCGGCCGTGAGGTATGTACCGTGACAACTGTTCAGCCTATATATTTATATTTTTTTTTCTTCCGCTTGTCCGGTCGTCAATTATTTTTAAAAGAGAACCGAAAAATCAAATCAATTCCGGTTTCGGTCAGCGGCAATCTCTGTTTAATTTTTTTTTGTTCTCCACAGTTCTCCACCATCCATCGATCGTTAACAAAACACGAAATCGAAAGCAACGGCAATTGAAATCCGTACAATTCACCTGCACACGTATCTAACCTGCATCAACATGACGAACGTCCAGTTTTTTTGCTCTTTTTATTATACTATTTGTCTATATCCCTTCCATTCGGAATCAAATGAATTTAGAGTAAAGGCAATTTGAAAACCGGGCGCAGTTTTATTTATTGTTATTGATGCTTTCGGTTTCGAATTAAGCCTCGCCGAGGATCTATACCGTCTGCCCAATAGGTTGTCGGATGCCATCGAGTAAGCACGGGAGCGCTGTGGTGTCCGATGGAATCCGAGCAATGCTATTCGATGTGGTACCTGCCTACGCTCTACCCCGCTAAGGTACCCCTTCGAAAGAAATGAAATTTAGCGAAGAAAATGCTCCATCGACCGAGTCTGATGCGGTACTACGATTGCGATCCGACGTAAAAGTATGCGGCAGCCGGCAAAGAATTCAAAAGAGAAAAGCATAAACGTGTAGAGGGGCCTCGAGCCGCCGAACTGGTGCCGGTTGCAGGTTGAAAGCCTCGACCCTGTGCTCTGTGGCTCTTGGTGGTCAGGAGCGAGCGGATGGAATGCAAGCCGGCATGGGTGGGCATGATGAAGGGTTCAAAAATTTTGCTTTTGTTTTGCCGGTTGACCTTAGCCGGAGCGAGCAGCTCCGTCAGCGAACGTGAACTTCAGGAAGTGCCGAGGCAGCTGCGTCAGCCCCCCGGGCTGAGTGTTGATTTCGTATGCAGCGTAATCGAGCAGCCGAAAGTGAATTATGAAATTGAAAAACAAACAAACAAACCAACGTGGTTTGATTGTCTAGAGGCCACATCACGTTCGCTAAGCGGAAGTGCCTAATTGGATGCTGCTAGTTATGGGAATGCTATGATCCTCGTGTGGTTTTGCGGTTCGTTGGGAATGCCGTATTACCGTGAGCCTCGTTTTGTTTTACATAACATCGAACGCGGTAACATTTCAGGTTCTATAACTATAAGCTATTTTATTTTTATCATGTCATTCAAATCCCTGTGGGAAAGTTTCGCACTCCAACATCAAAAATAGCATTAAATCATTCATCCATCTCCGTCGTTCACGATCAATTTTCCATAAAGTATTTTTGCTAAGTGTGAGCCAATGCATTAAATTCTTCCGATACAGCAGCTCGCAAAAATGGCCAACCTCCCGCCCGCCGCCGTTCGTTCGTTCGTTTGCACAACTTGTGGGTGGAAGGAAAAATCTGTCAAGTACAATCAACCTCGTTGGCGTTGTTCGTTGGTTCGTTGGATACACCCCCGTCCCAGTCCGGCCCAGTCCAGCCAAGTCGGTGGACAGCGATAGTACTTCCCACACTCATACTAATAAAAACAAACAAACAACCAACTGTGATAAAAGCCAATTCACTCGCCGCTGCTGCCGGTGCTGCTGGCTTGGCTGGTGTCCGAGTAAATAAATCATCCTCGTTTTTCGCTTTGTCAATTTAGCATCGCTTTTCGTTTCATTTACTTTCTCCATCTGCCAATCCTCGTGGCTGCGAGCGGACGTCGGTCGGTCGGTTATTGTTTTCCGACAGCGCACAAGCTGTTGCTGTCCGGCGAAAGTGTCAAATTGTTATTTATATTCATTTTATTCATATTTAAATATTCCACCGATTTGCATAGAACCGTAGCGAACGATTTTTTTTTTGCACCGCGAAGGCGGTTGTTGTGTTCTCCACTGACTGTTTGCGCGGAAAGTCCACTCAGAAAAAGCTTTTGGCCGGCTACTGTACGGGGAGCTTCCGTCGGATAAATTTTTCCGCCCATTCACGCCCGTGGAGATTGTTATTATTATTTATTTTTAGCGGTTTGTTTTCTATTTATAAAATTTACTTCCACACTCCTATATAGCGAGCAGCGATACTACAGTGTTTGTGATGGGAATTGCGTTCTATTCGTGCTCTCGTGGAATCAAGCAAAGCAAGGACGTCAGGCTCCGAAACCGTAAAACTACTTTCACATAAACGGTAATCGTTTTATTCACACTTGCGGACGCGGGGATACAGCTCTCTGTTTATTAAGGCCGGCCATTACAAATATTTTAAAAAGTTTTTGTCCTGCCGGTGTTGGGCCACTGAAGGAGGGCGAAAAAAAACTAAGAATTATTTTTATTCATTTTTCGATATTTTCAGACTGTAGAGCCCACAGACAATTGGTTTCATCATTCATCACAATACAAAACAATTTTGTGAACAGCTTCCTTCCGCGAGTTTTGGCCACCGTGTTCTGTTTGTCATTCCAGCTCGGTGCCATCCAAACTTTGTACACGTGTAGTCCACAACGTGTCATTGTTTTTTGTACAAAATAAACCGAACCGAACTTTAACCTGTTTTGGCCACATCCAGAATTGAAATATGGAGTTGTGCTTGAATGTGCAACTTCCATCCTGGTATTCGTCGAGTCTGTGGTGCCGCGTTTCCTACCGCTGTCATCATTCCGTTTAGTAGCTAGTAGCTGATGCTTCTTGAACGTCTAATTGCTTGGGACAGTTGAGTGTTCGATTCTGAGTTGTTTACTGCTCCGTCGATGAGAAGCATTTGGATTTTCGAAGAAAGTACCCAAAATTTTTTGCGTAGGTACTTTCTCTTGTTCCAAAGATTTCACTGTAATCTCTTAATCTATGTTGGTAAAACTCTACCGGTATAAACAACATACTTTTAACTATTTTTAGTCAAAATTCCTGTTCTGTTTAGTCACGCGGTAAAAAGTTACTAACTAATCAGTGTGTCCAGCTTTTCTTGATACAGTTTTCAAAATACCCACAACTCAAAAGTGAAAGGTTTAATCAATAAGGTGTGTTCGGATAAATTGTAGGAAATTAAATGTAGGGTAGTCTCTAGGAAGTATTCCTACCTTAATAGTTTTAACTACATCGCCCCCTGTCGGTCCTCGGCGTTTTCTGGTTTCCCTTGAGAAAATTTCTTAGCAATTTTCCGAGCATCCTCTTTGTCGTTTCCTACGTAGATTAGCTATTTTCTCCTCGTTGCTCTACTTATCACTTTGCTGTCTCCTGTCTTCTCGTTTCCACGTTGCTGTCACTTTCGACCAGAGCTCGAATTTGAATTTGAAGTCTGCAATTCGAAGGCAAATAAGTGTATAGTTGAATACGAGGAACGTTCAAATGAGAAAGTAAGGTTATGTTTCTAGCATTTTCCGTTGGGATAGAAGACATGCAAGTGGCTGGAAGAGATTGGGACCCGAGTAAGATCGGGCACTCAGCTAGTAGACTATACCTATAGCAGACTAAAGGTACACTTTGTTTTTAATAGTATTTCAACGCTCGCTTTCGTGTTTCCTCATTGGAATATTAATCCCAAGTAACAATTCTGATTTTTATAACGTTGTTCTAGTTGTTTTCCTGACAAATTTCATAAAACCGATAGTAAAACTATGTGCTCCACAAGGACTTCCTGATGAACGCTTAAAAACTGCCTTCCGAGCAGGGGGACCACTTTTCTAAAGGGTTTTCTAATCCCTTTAAGAATCAGGAATCTTATGAATCTTAATCTTAAGAATCTTAAGCTGAAGTAGTCTTATCACACTCTGCATGAAGCAGTAATAAAACCGGTTATGGCTACCGCCACAATTTGATAAAGGTTTTCGGTACAAAGCCTTAACAGTCGTCAGAGTCCGTTTATGGCAGTCAGCATGGCACCGAGTACAGTAGTCTACAGTAGTGTTCGATATTAGAACGAAAATCGAAGTCCGGGTTCCGGTCCGGATAAAAATCGGAACGAACTTTTTAGGTCCGATTTCGTTCCGGTCCGATTTGGCTTTGTTCCGGTTCCGGTCCGATTCCGGTCCGGAAGTCCGAAATTGTCCGGATGCCAAATTTACCGGTTTTAAAAAAAGTAGGAAAACGTCAAAGTTTTGAATGTGAGGAACTTGTAATCTGTAGCTTATAAAGTGTAAGCTTCTTCTCCTGCCCTTACGGGTCTCTGGCTCCTTGAAACCGATTATTTAAAAAAATTGAAAAATGCGGTACGATTAACTGGTGCTTCGCAATTTACCCATAATGGAAAATACCAAAAAAGGATCATTGTCCTAAAAGTTAGAATATAGTCTTCCGACATTTCCTTAAAATACTCCACCTATGACCTATGACAATTTTGTGAAAAACTTGTTACAAGTGATATTTTTCGTGAGTTGCTGAGAAAATTTCATTGCGTTTCATAAAAATATTAAAATTAAAATTTTGTTCTTCGATGCTTGGTTTAAAAGTTATAAGCTTTTAAAATAAGGGATAAAAAATAACATAGCATAGTTTGACCGCCCGTGAGTTGCCCGCGATTGATCTAGATCAGCTGAGATTACACAAAGGACCATCAGAATGATGTTTGGGAGTAGCAGATCATTCTCAGTGTGCATTTTCTGGTGATCTAATTCTTTGTGATGATCAATAGCAAAGCTGTCCATGCTCATGCAGGTCAATTTGGGATGGAAAGGAATGTTAGTCCGACACTTGCTGCTACTAGAGACCGAGGAATCCTCTGCATCATTCACAAGTAGGGCTGGTACCGAATGGCCGAAACACAAATGGCCGAATCACGAATGGCCGAAATCCAAATGGCCGAATTTCAATAACAGTCACTAAAGGCCGAATCACGAAAGGCCGAATCACGAATGGCCGAAATTTTTCGGAATGCCTAAATAACTACTCAATAAAAAACCATGAATTGGCAAGTAGTTAACAAACAACTTTAATCAAACAAAAAAACCAACTACTACTATTAAACAAACAAAACATGCTTTACGAACGCCTTTGTTTAGCGCTTAATAAAAGCGCAACTGCGTCAACAAAATTTTTGCCGCTCATTTTGTGAGCATTAACACATTTCGAGTAGATTTTTTCGTCTATTTCTTGGCGCGACATCCCCCTGGAGAATTCTAAGGATGTTCCCCTCTATCGACTTTTGCTCCACCCGCAGCTCTGTGATGATCCTGGTCATTGACAGGTGATGGGAACCAACAATGGTTGTTCATCGTTGGTGCCATGCTTCCAAGCTGTTTGTGATCCGCGGTAGCTTGTCAATGGCAGGCTTAAAATTTGACCACAGAGCGGGGTGAAACAATGGCCTGTTGTTCCGGTTCCTCCTACTTATGTAAGTATTCCGAAAATATGAAAGGAAATTCTCCAATTCTTCAGGCATCGTTCCTTCCATCGCATCGTACGCCTCCTGTATCCGATTTTGCGGCAGAAAAGACAAAGCCTAGAATTTTTATTACATTATAAAAACATCAAATAAAAGTACTTTATCAACAAACCTGCAACCGTTTTACCGCCATGAATATGTCTGGGTTGGTCGAGTAATGTTGTTTTAGTCCGCGTATATTTAATTGTTTTATTATATTTTGTGTGAAATGAAAAATGCATAAGAAGCATTCCGTTTCAGCTTGTTTTTATTGAATAGCATCCTATCAATGGAAAGTATCGGTTTTCCTCTCTGCGACAACACAATTTTAACGACAGGTGCACTTTCTTCGTTGTTGAAACCAGCAACATCAGATGAATCGCCGGATGCACTCATTATTCACAGGACAACTACCAACTAGCGTGCGAAAAGCAAACCGTGTTCAACAACAATGGACATAACTGTTGGCTTTGCTATGTTCGGTCAACAAAGATGGACACAGCGGGATATTGAATGAAATATTTCGGCCGCTTTAGTAATAGGGTAATAAACTTGTAGTTTACTGCATTTACTTCTTTATGAAAATCCATGACAGTAAGAATAAGATTACAATTATAATATAAGCATATATCTACGAAATATAATTTTTATACTGGCTTTTACCTCATATTTCTTGATTATAAATACATCTTCACATACATGCGAGACGTATTTACCGTGTTAGTAGCAAATGTTTCCTAGATGATTCAGGGCGAGACGGCCGTAGGCCGCGAGTGTGCGCCGGTGACCCGCCGTCGGAAGCCCCCCGCAGAAACCACTACTATTTAGGTGCATGCATTTTCCTAGGTTTACTGTCTAGTAGGGATTATCTCTTAGTTAAGTCCGAACGAGCGGCAGCGAGTAAGGACAGCATGTACCCAACGTTTGCGCAGGTTGAAGGCTGTGAATATTTTCGGTCGAATATGACATTCGGCCATTCGTGTTTCGGCCATTTGTGATTCGGCCATTCGTGATTCGGCCTTTTGTGATTCGGCCATTCGTGATTCGGCCATTTGATATATTATGCCATTCGTTATTTCGGCCATTTGTGTTTCGGCCATTCGTGATTCGGCCATTCGTAGGTAATCCCACAAGTATCACAGGAAGGAGTTGATGTTAGTAGAAAGGAATTGATATGGATCCACCGAGGCAGGAATAATAAGAGGAGGAACGGAACAGACGAACGACGAACGAACTAAAACGGGATAGAAAAGGAGTTAGAAAGCAAAAATGGACGAAAACGAATAAGAAGAAAAAGATAGGATAAGAAAAAGATAGGATAAGAAGGATAAGAAGGAAAGAAAATGACAAATAACGAGACAAAAAAGAGAAACAGGTCTGAAAACAGGGCAAATAGAACAGAGATAATTCAGGACTCAAGAAAAAGCGAAAAACGGAACAACAATAGAAGAGAGAAGGAATAGAAAAAGATAAGAAAAAGAATGGCAGAAAAAGGAGAAGCGAAAAAGAGAAACCAAAAAGTAAAAGAAGAATAATGAAAGATAAAAAAGAAACACAACTTTTATCATTTTAATATCGACTTCTGCTGGTCAAGTTATATTGTACACCAATTCTTTTTTTATACGGGGGATGCGTGCCGTGTAAAAAAATCCGTGCAAAAATAAACCGTGTTATTTCGAGTAACCGTGCAAAAAAAATTCCGCGTGTAAAAAAGAACATACTGTTTTTGGCGAAATTTTCGAAAAACCGTGTTATTTCGAAAAACCTCGTATCTCGTGAAAAAAAGTCAGTGTAAAATAAACCGTGAAAAAAAAGAATTGGGTGTGCTTTTTATGAGGGAGTAAATGTGTTATGGGTGGAGAATAAACATTGGAAGAACTGGGTTTATTTTTCACAGTTTGCCTATCATTTCCCAGTTCTTCCAATGTTTGTTCTTCACAAAAAACACATTTATCGGGTACTTTTTTATTTCAACGTATCTGCAAATGAGAGATTCACCTCGTGTCTCCTCTCTTCCGCTGTTTACGGCGATACTAACGCATTTTGACACATCAGCTTTGCATGAATCGGTTGCCGGAGTCACTAGCTAGCCAAATGTTTTGAAAATTTTCTTTTCAATGCATTAGTGTCGCCGTAAAAGGCGGAAGAGAAGAGACACGAAGAGAATCTCCCATTTGCAGATACGTCGAAATGAAAAAGTACCCGAGATTCACTCCCTCATAAGAAGTAGAAAAAAGAAAACCGATAGAAAATAAGAAAAAAGGGAATTGGTAAAACGAGACATAAAAGGAGAAATATGGGACAAAAAGCGGGAAAATGAGACAGAAAAAGAAGAAAATGAAAAACAGACTAAGGAAAAAGGTAAAACAGAACAACAAAAGACGGAAAGCGGGCGATAAAAAGTAAAACTGGAGTGGAAAGAGAAAGCATGGCTAAAAGCCGAATAAAATGACGGAAAAGACGGAAGAACGAGGCTTCAAAAAATAAGGAAAACGGGACAGACGAAGACCAAAAAGCTGGAGACGAGAAAAAGGGAAATAGGAAAGAATGGCTGAAAATGGGAAAGAAAATAACAAGAACCATACGGAAAGCATGGGAAAAACCGGGACTAAAGACAAGAAAAAATGGTACCAAAAAAGCGAAAAACGAAGAAACAGGAAATAAGGGACAGAAAAATAGGAAAACGAGAAAAAAAACAAAAAGAAAGTGAGAGTAAAAATCAAGATATCGGTACAGAAAAGGAGCAAAAACGGAACAAAGGGGGAAAGGCGGAACAGAAAACTAGTAAAACGTGCGAGAGAATAAGCCGATAAATGGCAATTTTAATTTCAAGTAAAAATTCGAGTCTAATTTTGTGTTCATGGTTGGTTTGAAGTAATATTTCAAGTCCAAATTAGTTCAAATTCAACTCTAGTTTACTGTTCAATGTCAAGTTCAGATACAAGTTTAATTGCACGTCTGATTTTAAATCCAATTTCATGTCTAATTTTAGGTCCAATTTCCAGTCAAATTTAATCTCTGATTTTAAGTCCAATATCAAATGATCTAATTTAAATACAATCTAATTAAATAAAAAATTAAGTCCAATTTCCAATAAAACCTTCAAAATCTGTTTTAATTTGCTGGCGTCTATTACTCCTGTGCATAAAAGTGGACATCGTCACAATGTGGAGAACTACTGAGACATTTCAGTTCTGAACTGCTTGTCAAATATGTTTGAAAAGATAATCCATCACTCGCTTTGTACCGCTACACGAAATATCATCAATGAGTGCCCACATGGTTTTGTACTTTTAAAATAAGGAATAAAAAAATAAGAGAATTAATCCAGTGAGACTTTAGTAGGTACCAACCTTTCAAATGGGACAATAAGCGTGTAAATCGTACCCATTGTCGAGAAAATTTAGTCCTATGATTACATAACTTTTAAAGGGAGCTTTTTGAAATCAAATTATAAACGATTTAAACGCTCCAGCCAATGCTCTTAGAGCCGGCTGTTAAAGTACAGGACGGTTACGGACTAATGCAACAATCCTACTGACTCTAATTACTGCCTAGCCGAGATTTGAACATACGACGACTGACTTGTTAGACCAGCATCGTACCTTGAAACTAACTGGGTGGTTTGACACACAGATATTTGCTAATTTTCTTAAACTAAATTGATTGGCTGGACTTTGGCTGGTTTGGAAGCCTTAAGGAGAAATGAGCCGTCATTGATTCTGTAAACTTCAAAAGCAGTTTTTTTGTTTGAAACAAAAATTATGCTCATGAAAATATATTCTCTATGTTCAGATTGGCAAGAACAATGCAGTGAATACATTTTTAAAAACAGAAACCCTGTTTTCGGCCCAAAAACTGCTTCCGAAATTGGGTTTTCCGACGAAAAGTTAATGACTGCTCATTTTCCTTTAAACAAAAAGCGGATTATTTTAGCGAACTTATTGCCTTTTTGCAGTACTGAGATAGTTAAAAGAAATCAGCTTTAGTCATTCAAAGCAAGTACTAGTCGTCGTTCCCACCGTTGCTAGTTTTACTGTCAAAAGTGTTCCGAACTTTTCCGGACTTTCAAAGCAATACCCGGTCCGGTCCGGTTCCGGAACGCTTCGTTCCGGTTCCGGTCCGGTAAAAAATCGGACTTTAAAATTTCGCTCCGATCGGACTTCGGAATGGGTATCGGACCGAACTTTCCGGACTTTACCCGGTCCGATGTCGATCACTAGTCTACAGGTTCTATTATTTTTTGGGCCATAAATTACACTAAATACTGAGATTTCTGCCCAATTAAAATTCATCACTATATTCACACTTTTTCTCCGTCTATTTTTTGTTAATTTTTTTCGGCCGTTCCATTCGTCACATCACTCGCGAAACTTTACTTGAGGCATAGAAAACTTTAATTTATTACCCGAACAGTATTTAGTAAGATACAATTATAATGATTTTTCCCAAAGTGTTCACTTGAATTGATAGGAAAAACTTTACTTCGTTTCGATTGCAATTCCGAATCCGCGACCGTCGTTGTTGTACGTTGCCAAGGCAACGAACGTTTTTATGGAGTGATGCCAACGTAAACATTTGACTACAAAATTGACCAATTATTTTCGCTATTGAATTAAAGATCGTACAGTGTCGATAATATACTTATAAAATTCACTGATAATAAAATTCACCGTAAACAACATTTTATATGATAGAATTACAGACGGATCTAGTTTAACAATAAAAATAGTTTCGCGATTCTACGTTTAATAATTGTTCATAACAGATTATTACCTACTACTAGCAACTCTATTCTCAACAAAACGATAGTGACCACAAGTACTGAAATCAGTAAAAAAGCAACTGGACTCTGACGACCTTTACCTAAAGTACACAACTTGCTCTGGTGGCTAAATTGCTTACTAAAAAGCTAAATCAGTCCGCCTGAATTTGTGAATTTGAAAATGCTTCCGAGAGCAGAACAGTGAAAGTTGTACTATCAGATCATCCTAATCAATTTGGTTTATGGCGATCATTATAAAGTGTAGAATATTTAATAAATTTCGAGCAATCTCCGTTAGTTTGCAGCATTTGCGCATTAAATTTTTATTGCTGTTACGAAACGGCTGGGCGGTTTCGCTCAGTGTGAGTTCGGTACCGCCCGTAACAGTCATTCTGACGGTACATAAACGTCACACGGAAAAATGTCAGGCAGCATTACCTCGTGGCTCGAACTGTCACATGGAGCATAATTCCATTGTGCTAAAAGTAGAGTCAATAGCCAGTCGCGTTTGTCTTAAACCTAAAGCCTTAAATCTAAAACTAAACTAAACTTACTTAAACAAAATTGAATTATAAACTATTTGGATTTGAACTAAAGTGTTTGCGTTAGTCAATTACTATTGATCGCTTAGGTAACTATGAAAACCATGCAATTTATCCTAAACTAAGTGAATACTTATACCCTTACTTATACTTAAACTAATTATAGAGATAAAAGCTAATAGTACGGTAAACAGTACGGTTCTTAAAGCTAAAAGTACAGCTAATTCCATGCAAGTTAACTGAATAAATAGCTAACGAAGAAGAAATCGTTTCGGATAAGAAACGGAAGAAAATACGAAATGTAAGCGAAAATTGTACCACATAAAATCCATTATAAATTATCTCAACAATACATTTCAGCCTTGAAGCTGTGTAAAAACTGCTATCTGGATCTATTCACTTCCCTATCCGAACAATCTTCAAGGATTTCTTATCGACGAGATGGATGTAGCGAAACATTGCGCGAAGTGCGATCGTCCGGACACGGCGGATAACCTAGTCGGATGCGATACGTGCGAAACCTGGATGCACTACGGGTGCGCACAAGTGACAGATTCCATCGCCGAGGAGAATCGTAGTTGGAAATGTGATCAATGTTGTGATGCAGAAACATCCCAGTCTCGGGTGTCGTTCGGTCGCTCAGCTTCAAGCAAGCGCTCATCTAGGTTAGATCTCAGCCTAAAGATGATAGAAGAACAAAAGGAGATGGAGAAGAGGAGAATCTTGGAGGAAGAAGCTGCTCAAGCAGCCGCTAGGAAGAAGCTAGCCGAAACGGAGGAGAAGTTTATGAAGAAAAAATATGAACTTCTACTGACAGAGGCTGATGATTCGGAAGGCGCAGAAACGAGATCAAGACTGAGTAGTCGAGCTGAACGTGAAAAAGTTAAGACGTGGTTAAGCGAGCAGGAAGTCGGCACAGCACATCGAGTGAAAGTAGTGTCATCCAGTTGCATTCCGCAAACGTCCGTAGCTTCAGAAATAGCTCAACAGTCTACAGCTCCAGCTTCTAGTGTAATAAACCGAATCGTGCCGCATGTTGCCGTCGTCGAGCCACCGGCTCCCATGTCAGCTTCCACCCCGAACTCGGTTGAGGGTTCCAGAAACAAGGAACATCCCGTTGCAGCGACTGTTCCGCAATCTGCAATTCCGGTGAGATCGAGTGGAGATTTCGTTTCACACACTGAAATTACTCTTGACCTTCCCCGAAGACCACCGGTAAGTTCATCGTTAACTAGATGTAATTCCTCTATCCGGATCAATTCCTGCGTTCCGATGGATGCCGGCAGGATCAACCGTAGCGCCCCTCCTTCGATTGTCGAATCACACCCCGCGCACAGTCGCGGTCATCTACCAGAACCGATTGTAAATAATATTCCAATAAATATAAGTCAAACATCGGGATGTGTCGATATCGCAGTCGTGTGTCAGTCTAGTAGAGGCCCAATGTTACATGATAGCATAGTAGGGACAAGTGCACCAGTAGTCAGTACTATAAACCATATGTATCCACCTATGTCAAATTACAATACTACTTTCTCAACGGTCTCCTCAACGCTAAGTCAACAGTGCTTAACGAATGGTTCAGTGCAAATAGTAAATAGTTCTAGTGCATACAATAGCATAGCTGTTCCACAGTATGGCGTTATTAATTCTGGTGGTTTAGTCGACGGGTATCCACAAAGTTTGCAGAATTCTGTTCCATTTGTAACAATGCAAGCATCTCGACCAGTGTTTAACTCTGGTTGTCAATCAACGTGGGTTAACAATAATATAACCAGTGCGAGAGTCGGTGGGACCAGCAGCGGGATACAGTCGGTGCCCATAGTTTCATCGCATGGAGAGGGAATATTCGCCAATTGTGGGGGTGTTTCAAGGTTTGCCAACCAGTTAGTACCATCTGCATACATCACCGCCCCACACCAAGTTGGGTCACAGGCTACCCAAGCATGGCCAGGTCAAAGTTCGTTCTATACACAGTCACAATCAAAGCCACAGCAGCAACAGTCCGCTGCATCTGTGCGAAGTGGACCATCCAGCGAACAAATAGCCGCGAGACAAGTGATGCCACGAGAACTGCCAAACTTTTCGGGTGACCCCCAGGATTGGCCACTATTTTACAGTTCGTTTTATAATTCAACAGTGGCTTGTGGATACACTGACTCGGAAAACTTGGCGCGGCTACAGCGCTGTTTAAAGGGTAACGCGTTAGAAGCTGTTAGAACCCGGTTACTAATGCCAGACTCGGTGCCATTCGTAATTGATACACTGAAACGGCTGTACGGCCGGCCGGAAATTCTGATACACTCTCTCCTCCAAAAGTTGCGAGCGGCACCTGCACCGAAAACTGACAACCTACAGTCGCAAATTAATTTCGGTCTCGCGGTACAAAATGTTGTGGATCACATGTCTATCGCCAATCTTACGGATCATCTCTGCAATCCCACGCTGCTTCATGAGTTGGTGGAAAAACTGCCACCCCAAATTAAAATGCAGTGGTCGTACTACAAAAACAAATGCGCTAGTGTCAATCTGACCGCCTTCAGCGCTTTTATGTCTGAACTCATGGTAATGGCCTCGGATGTTACCCTTCCAATGGACGCTCTCGCCCTAAGTTCGAAGCCCGGAAGATCGGGCAAGGAAAAACCGAAACTGTATGTACATTCCGATGAACATCGGGAGAGGAAAACCGTAGCAGCAGAGCAACACCTGGCTCAAACAGAACGAGCAAAGAAGGCCTGTATCTACTGCGCAAACGAACATCACGAGATCGCAAGCTGTAAGCAATTTAAAGCACTGGATATCGATGGTAGATGGAAAGTAGTTAAGCAGAAAAACTTGTGCAGGAGCTGCCTCGTACCACATCGGAAATGGCCATGTCGCACAAGAAAGGAATGCGGAGTGAACGGGTGCAGGATACATCATCACATACTTCTACACTCGCCAAACAGTTCGGCTGATACTTCGAACGGCTCCGGGAATGCAAGTACCATTGTACATCAAAATCTTCATCGTTCGACGTCGTATTCCTTATTTCGATATTTACCAGTAACTATATATGGAAACGGTAAACAAGTCAGTACTTATGCGTTTCTGGATGAGGGGTCTAGTTCCACGCTTTTAGAACGCAGTATTGCGTTGGCTCTTGGTATTAAGGGACCACCTGATGGCTTCTGCTTAAGCTGGACAGGAAATATTTCAAGGGAGGAGAAGGAATCCGAACGTGTTAGCGTGGTGATCTGTGGTGACGGCAAGCAGTTTAAGCTCCATAATGTGAGAACAGTGCAGCAGCTCCAGTTACCAGCGCAGACGATGTGCTATGAGGATTTGGCTCGTACTTATCATCATCTAAAGGGTCTTCCAGTTCGAAGTTACACGGATGCAATTCCGGGTATTATCATCGGAATAGAACATATCCGGCTACTAACTGCCTTGCGAACGCGAGAGGGACGTGATAACGAGCCGGTAGCTACAAAAACACGCTTGGGCTGGTGCGTATTCGGTAAAAGCTCCAACAACGGAGACGGGATGCAGCAGTTGAATCTACATCTCGTGGGTGAAGTATCAAACCGCGAACTGCATCAGTTAATGAAGCAATTCTTCACAGTCGAAGAGTCCAGCGTTACCGTGAAGCCAGAGTCAGAAGAAGACCGACGAGCACGGCGAATAATGGAAGCTACAACTCGTCGTGTTGACAACCATTACGAGATAGGGCTACTATGGAGATACGATAAGCTATGCTTTCCGAACAGCTACCCGATGGCACTGCGGCGGTTACAAGCGTTAGAGAAACGGCTAAGTAAGGATCCAGTGTTAGACGCAAAAGTGAGGGAGAAGATAATGGAATACGAAGCGAAGGGATATGCTCATCGCATTACGCCGGAAGAGCAGAGCTCTACGGATCCCAGTAAAGTCTGGTACTTACCCTTGGGAGTGGTCCAGAACCCAAAGAAACCGAATAAGTTGCGGTTAATATGGGACGCTAAAGCACGAGTAGGAGGAACATCGTTTAACGACATGCTGCTAAAAGGTCCGGACCTCCTTGTATCTCTGATGGAGGTATTGTTGCGCTTCAGACAGGGGAACATTGCGGTGGTAGGTGATATTAAGGAAATGTTCCACCAGATCCGGATACGGGATGATGATAAACAGGCCCAGAGATTCATATTTCGACAAAGTCCAGAGATAGAACCCCAGGAGTATGTTATGGACGTAGCAACCTTCGGGGCATCGTGCTCGCCAAGTCTGGCACAATTTATAAAAAACAAGAACGCATCGGAGTTTGCTGGAGCCTTTTCGAGGGCGGCGAAAGCTATAACGCGAAACCACTATGTGGATGATCTTCTAGATAGCGTAGACACCGAAGAGGAGGCCATCCAGCTAGTCAACGAAGTAAAGCACATACATCTTCAAGCAGGATTCGAGATTCGCAACTTCTGTTCCAATTCAGTCGGAGTCCTGGCGAGCATTGGAGAACCGGTAGCGCGTCGACAAATATCCATGAACCTGGAAAAATCCCCAGAATCAGAGCGAGTCCTTGGATTGATCTGGAAGCCAACGGAGGATGTTTTCACGTTCGACATAAACAGTATGAAGGAGGAGATAAAGACGCTGATTCACAGCGGAGCTACACCTAGTAAACGGCAAGTTCTACAAACGGTAATGTCCTTGTTCGACCCACTGGGGCTGATAGCGCACCTCGTTGTCCATGGGAAAATACTCATGCAACAGATTTGGAGAACCGGAACGGAATGGGACGAGCTCATTGCGGAAGAATTGTGGGACGATTGGAGACTGTGGTGTCAGTGCCTGCAGCGTTTGGACGAAGTGAAGGTACCTCGTTGCTTCTTCAAAGGGGTAGGCATTACTACACTCAAAGATGCGGAAGCCCACCTGTTCGTAGATGCTAGTGAGATGGCTTGTGCATCGGTTCTGTATCTTCGCTTCATGGACAACGGTAAACCCAGATGTGTCCTAGTAGCCGCGAAAACGAAGGTCGCCCCGCTGAAACCACTTTCCATCCCGCGTCTTGAACTTCAAGCGGCAATGATCGGAACAAGGTTGATGGATTCCGTTCTAAACGCTCTAGATATTCAAATTACCAAGCGCTTCTTGTGGACTGATTCGACAACGGTCCTCTGCTGGTTGCGATCTGATAGTCGGCGCTACCATCAATTCGTTGCCTTCCGGGTAGGAGAAATCCTCACCTTAAGCAGTGTTGATGAGTGGCATTACGTGCCATCGAAGAAGAACGTCGCTGATGTCGCCACAAAATGGAAAGATGGACCAAGCTTCGACCCGAACCATCCGTGGTACAATGCTCCGGAATTCGTA
Source organism: Sabethes cyaneus (assembly GCF_943734655.1). NCBI lineage: Eukaryota > Metazoa > Arthropoda > Insecta > Diptera > Culicidae > Sabethes > Sabethes cyaneus. The sequence continues at coordinate 10,232,131 of NC_071355.1, read as the reverse complement.
TACCAAGCGCAGGATCAGTGGCCGTCGGAACCGCTCCAGAGTCAGGCGGAAACGGAAACCGAACTACGTGCCGTGTTTCTCTTCCACGGTACGGTGCCTTATGAGCTATTGGAAATGTCTAGGTTTTCGAAGTGGAACCGTCTGTTGAGAGCTACAGCCTACGTTCTACGAGCCGTGCGGAGATTCAAGGGAGAAAAACCTGTTAAACCAGATCATCTAACACAGGGCGAGCTGTACAATGCAGAAAACCTAATATGGAGACAAGTGCAAGCTGGGACGTACTCGGATGAGTACGCAATCCTACGGCGTAATTTAGCGAATCCCGCAAGTCCGTCTCAAATCCCGAAGAACAGTCCACTATACCGCCTTTCGGTATTCCTAGACGAGCGAGGCGTCGTCCGAATGAATAGTAGAATCTCCACCGCGCCTTCTGTGCCGTATGACATGCAGTTCCCAATTGTGCTACCAAGGAAGCACCCGGCAGTACGTCTTCTAACAGAGGACTACCATCGCAGGTTTCTCCACAGTAATGGCGAAACAGTTTGCAACGAAATGCGTCAACGATTCCTTGTGCCAGGATTACGTATTCTGATTCGTCAGGTGGCGAAGCAATGTGTGACTTGCCGTGTTAGAAAAGCTGTTCCAGCACCGCCTATGATGTCAGCTCTACCAAAAGTCCGCGTAACAGGGATGGTCAGACCATTCACCCACACTGGCGTGGACTATCTGGGACCAATACAGATCAAACAGGGGCGCAGTTTAGTGAAAAGGTGGGTTGCATTATTCACCTGTCTCGCGATTCGGGCTGTGCACCTGGAGGTAGTGCATAGTCTGTCTACGCAGTCGTGCGTGATGGCTATCAGGCGTTTTGTGGCTCGACGTGGTTCCCCGGAAACCTTTCACAGCGACAACGGGACAAACTTCGTGGGCGCGAGCAACCTATTGGCAAACCAGGTACAGAACATCCATGAGGACTGCGCCGTAACTTTCACGAACGGTGAGACAAGCTGGCTGTTCAATCCGCCATCCACACCCCATATGGGTGGCTGTTGGGAGCGCATGGTGCGCTCCGTTAAATCCGCTATATCTGCCATTGCGGATCATCCCCGACCTCCTTGCGATGAGGTATTCGAGACAGTCGTGATTGAAGCTGAGTCGATCATTAACTCCAGGCCTCTGACGTACATCCCGTTGGAGTCAGCAGAACAGGAGTCTCTCACACCTAATCACTTTTTGCTCTTCGGTACGAAAGGCATCACTCAACCAGGGATACCTATTAAGGCGGAGGGAAATAGCTTGCGGGACAGTTGGCGTCTCGCACAGTACTTAGTAGACCACTTCTGGACTCGGTGGGTACGGGAGTACCTCCCAACTATAACGAAGCGTACCAAATGGTTTGAGCCGGTTAAGCCATTGAAAACCGGTGACCTTGTACTGGTGGTTGAGGATAGTAAGCGGAATGGCTGGTTAAGAGGCAGGATCGTAGACGTGATTAAGGCGGCGGATGGACAGGTTCGGCGAGCAGTTGTACAGACTAAAAACGGAATGCTCAACAGACCTGCGGTAAAATTAGCACTCCTCGATATTCAGTTGCCTGTAGACGGTCCGGAACTACACGGGCAGGGGGATGTTACGAAACGGCTGGGCGGTTTCGCTCAGTGTGAGTTCGGTACCGCCCGTAACAGTCATTCTGACGGTACATAAACGTCACACGGAAAAATGTCAGGCAGCATTACCTCGTGGCTCGAACTGTCACATGGAGCATAATTCCATTGTGCTAAAAGTAGAGTCAATAGCCAGTCGCGTTTGTCTTAAACCTAAAGCCTTAAATCTAAAACTAAACTAAACTTACTTAAACAAAATTGAATTATAAACTATTTGGATTTGAACTAAAGTGTTTGCGTTAGTCAATTACTATTGATCGCTTAGGTAACTATGAAAACCATGCAATTTATCCTAAACTAAGTGAATACTTATACCCTTACTTATACTTAAACTAATTATAGAGATAAAAGCTAATAGTACGGTAAACAGTACGGTTCTTAAAGCTAAAAGTACAGCTAATTCCATGCAAGTTAACTGAATAAATAGCTAACGAAGAAGAAATCGTTTCGGATAAGAAACGGAAGAAAATACGAAATGTAAGCGAAAATTGTACCACATAAAATCCATTATAAATTATCTCAACAATACATTTCAGCCTTGAAGCTGTGTAAAAACTGCTATCTGGATCTATTCACTTCCCTATCCGAACAATTGCGTTGTGATATGATAGGTGAATAAAATCAACGCGGCATCGAAATTTTGCAATTTTCGAAAACTGGTTGTTTCAGTTCAGTTCGGTTGATCAAACTCAGTTTCTAGCAAAATTATTTTATAATTGCTTCCCGTGACATGAAAACCGATTGATAATACCTTTCTTTCTGCCACTCACACTTTGCTTTGATGAACTCTTGTTTGCAGGCTAAAAAATACTAGATTAGGGCTTAGCATAAAAAAAAGATTTCGGTGTTGAACTCTAATATTCTTATTATTCTTATTATGTTCCACAAACATTTCAAAACGTTCAACAAAATCACATTATGTGAACAAAACTGAGTGAAAACTAAAGCCAATTGAAACAAATTAGTAGCAATAGTGCTTTAGAATTGAGCAAGAGGCAAGTCATTCTGACGTCAACGGAAGGGTGATGAAAATATTCCATTTAATTGCACTGCTAATTGGCTTTAGAATAATTTAAAATCAAATTGAAGTGCCATTGTGACACAAAATTCACTTACATCAGGCCTTTGTAATAATTTACCATCTTCAATTAAGTAACTTGCTCTTTGAATAGCCACGTCCTTGCAGTCAGTCGCTAGGGAAGGAAGGGGTTGTTAATTCCACATCCGCTGCTTTGAGCCCAAACATGCCTTTGCACCTCCATGTCAATTAAATAGATTAAATTTTTAGGCAAAGAAACTTAAAAATGAGTTCATCTTAAATTAGTGCAAGATGCGGAAACACGGTGACTTACTTAATGAAAACGACCTTTAATGAAGTTGTAAATCTCGGGTTAAATGTTATAAAACCAAAGGTAAAGAAGTTTACACCCGTTGGAGTTATGCTATCTGCGAATGTTATTAACCCCCTCAAATGAGCCTCCCAAGGGGCTTGACTTACATAACCCACATAAAACATTCCGTACACGATCGCAAAGTTTACGATCTCTCGGATGACCCCCGCTGCCCCGAGGATCATAACTCATCGCGTGAAGTCTTCAATTAGGGTCATTTTCCCCCCACCGGAATGTGCTTTTTTTTAGCCTTTTCTTTCACTACGTTCCGTCAGCTTTCGAAAAGTTGGTTCACTCGCAGACAGCAACAGCAAAAAAGACGCATGCTTACACGCTTAATTTAATAGAAATAACGTCGGTCGTCAATGTTGCTTCATCGTTTGCGCACAGCCCGGCTCTGAGAAACCGACCAAACATTTGCAATTGCGTAAAGCCAATTGCGGCGACCGGCGACATGAACTGGAGGCATTATAATATGTGTTAACCGGGCGCGCGCACCGTCGGATTGTCAAGATGAAATAATCGAGAAGAATTGTTCAATCCGCGTGCCGAGCGCATTTGAGCGCATGGTGCACTATTTGCTCTGCTTGCTTGCTTGCTTGCGGTAGACATTACCTATAGCTAAGGATGCAATTAAGTTGCGCATACAGCAGTGAGTTGCATTGGCTTACTCTCGGCCCAGCTCAGAATTAGCCACGATAAAGTGGCCACCGCTACTGTTTCTTCTCCGTGATCCGGGTGATCCGCCAGGCAGGTGACACTTTGTTGCTGCAAATTGGTTTGCTGCATTCGTGGTACCTACTGTGGTTAAGCTATGCTCGTAAAGTCGATAAAGCACTTAATACCAAGGCTGGTGAGTGTTTCAAAACAGCCATGCTGGCTGATGTTACAACTAATGACTCTATTAAAACAGTTGAAAAGATGTTTGTTTATACGAACGACCAAATGCTGTTAAAACTTTTTTTCTTGTTTTATCAAATGTGTATCGTAAAATGTTCAACCATTCTTGGCAATGCGTCAGGTGTGCAAATCACAGCAAGAAAAGATTTTTTTCTTCCGTGCAATTGAACGCAATACATCACCTGAAAAGAGTCTCAAATATCCTCGAAGAAAACCGGCGCGGCGCCCAGAAGATGTACACCATATCGGGTTTTGATTGACGGCCTTTGTGATGGGGATAATTTATCCGCCAATTCAGCACGCACATTCCGGCGGAAAAGATGTGGCTGCGTGTCGTCAAACGCGATCTATCCTCGCATTTCTCTGCGGCTGTGATTGTTGTATCCAACGGAACGAACTTTTATCATGTGCGCTTAGTGCTAGAGCTAGAGAATTCGATCTGCTTACAGAAGAGGTAAAACCATGCTAATGCTTCTTTTCAGATCAATGGTGGCACGTTGATGTTAGTATCAATGTTGAAGGGAGGGAGGGTTGGCCTCAGCTTGTTTACGAATGAGAGACCTGCAACAACAAGTTGTTGCCGCATTCGTAAAAGTTGTCTCCACTTCGGTGTCGAAGAACGGTTCAAAGTGAAGGAGGTTGGCGAGTATTTTTTGACGGTGCCGACAGACGGAGTAGTATCGGCAGGCAGCAGGGTGTGGAGTCAAAAACAGACCCATTCATGGTCGGCGCTAAAAATCACCAACAGGTAATGAACAAACAATGAATGCACAGAAATAAACAAAAAAAAGTAGAAGGGTCTGTGTCTCAGGACACAAACGCAGGGTTGGCGTAGAACTGCCAATTTTTTTTGAACGGTAGGTTTTTTACGATCGACGGAGGGGACGGAAATTATAAGACGAAGAAATTATCAACACGAAGGTGTTGATAGGATCCAAACAGAATGGGATCAGGTGTGAAAGGAAAAAAGCGGAGATCTTGGTAAGGGAGGGCCATTGAAGCAACGCTTACGAAGCTGTGTACCGTTTTTTTATTCAAGCTGGGGGATCGGCTGGGGGAAAACATGTTAATTGACGAAAAAGATTCGCGCTACAGGTTGAAAAAGTTAACACAAAAAATGTACCCAACTAGAAGTTGGGTACATTTTGTGATCCTACAAGCTATAAGAAATCTATGAGTATTTAGAACACATAAACAACCTAACTTCTCCTTCTACCTTTCCACAAATCATCGAAGAAGAAAAGATATTAATCACTTGGTATTTACGTCTTCCAAATTTGCTGTTTACAGCCCAGTAGTATCATAGAAACGACTTCAGCTGATGTTAAGGACAAGGTCGTCAGAGTCCATTTATGGCAGTCAGTATGGCACCGAATATCGCCCTTTCCTTCCCTTCTTCAGTATATCAACATGCTCCCATAGACTCGGGTAACCATCACAAAAAAATAAAATTAGTTCAACTAGCCTGCTAGCCGTAATCAGACCTTGCATCTCGAAGCACTAAACATTGCATTCTATATTCTCTATTACTTTTTGGGGCATAACTTACACTAAATACTGAGATTTCTGCCCAATTAAAATCACTATATTCTCACTTTTTCGCCGTCAATTTTTTTCGGCCGTTTCGGCCGCGAAACTTAACTTGAAACACAGAAAACTTGAATTTACCACCCGAACAATTATCTGGTAAGATATTAAAATGATTTTACCCAAACTGTTCACTTGAATTGATATGCAAAACTTTACTTCGTTTCGATTGCAATTCCGAATCCGCGACCGTCGTTGTTGATACGTTACCAAGGAAGCGGAAGCGATGCCATATTTACGTTGAGCGTGAAATTGGCTAATAATTTTCACTATTAAATTAACGGTCGTAAAGTGTCGAAAATATACTTATAAAATTCTCTGATAATAGAATTCACCGTAAACAACATTTTATGTGATAGAATTACTGTTGGATTTAGTTCAACAACAAAAATAGAAACGCGATTCTACGTTTCATAATTGTTACCTACTACTAGCAACTTAGCATAAACAAAACGATAGTGGAAACAAGTGCTGAAATCAGCAAAAAAGCAGCTGTCCTCTGACGATCTTCACCTTAACGCGTGAAGACATTTAAACCAAATCACGAGAAAACATCACAGTTGGCGTGGTGAAAATGTGCATTTGGAAAGAATTTTCCAAATTCAAGAACAAAACGACTGCTTTCCTGTTACCTTACAGAAATCAAAGATTAGTTTTATTACTAACCCTTCTCCCACGTTGAAGACATTTTACCAATTCGAATCGATTTTATCAGTAGCACATCCTTGCCATAACACAATACATTCTATTTTCACTACGCTTCCAATGAAATGGCAAACGTGTGCATACATAAAGCGCACAGAGGAAAATACTGGGACAAAACACTCAAAATGGAGTTGAAGTTTTTCATGAAGTATTATTTTTCCATGAAAGTAGACAGACTAAATAACTATGTTCCAAAATTTCAGAGCACTGGGAATGATACCGCTTTTTGGAGAATTTTTTGAATCAGAGGTTTGGGTGCAAATTCCCATATTTTTCATTCAACGTAAGTTTCGAATAACTATTTTTAAATCGTATCCTGTTAGATATTTGCATACAAAGAAAACGTGACTTGATATTGAAAAGGTCATAGATTAGCACCCTATTTTGAAGATTGACTCGGAGAATCAAGTACACTCTAAAATATATTTATTTCAAATCTCAAAATAGTAACACATATATGACTTCGCTGATTGAAGATTGACCAATAACGACGCCGGCCACGACCAAAAGGCTGTACTACATGGGAAAAGGAAGGAATATTTGTCCGATATTTGTTGTTGCTAGAGACCCCGGGTACCACTGCATCTCCACAAGTACCAGGTGATAGGATTTGTGTTAGTAGGGGAAGGTACAGATCAGGATTCATCTTGCAAGATGATGTGATTCAACGAAACAAAGCGCACGTCAGCGATTATATTTCATCCATTACAAAAACGATTCCGCGATCACCATTATAGATTGACGTTTAGAGAGCGCGTGCGGCGTGTTTGGTCCTGAATTCTATTCGGTTAACGCTATTGAAGAGGTCAACAAAATCACGCGTTCCAATTCGTTTACGAACCGTTACATTAAAAACTTTACTGCTCCACGAATTTACCGCTTCATTACAAAAATCATGCAAGCAACGACCAGGAACTCCTATATTAGGCTCTTAACCTATATCAAACTATTATTCAAAACTGCTGATTTGAATGTAAGCCAGCGTAATCGTTTGGCTTCGGAAAAATTGTGTTGTCAAAGTTCTTTGCAACGAACGAGGCACGAAAGCAAGCGATGCTTCCCTTGCAGTAAAATACTCAGAACCTGAACACCTCAGCACCATTAACGAAAACTGAGAATAATATTTTGTTTGATGAATGATTAGAACAAAATAAATTAAGAACATTGACGAACACACTGCGAAACAGTTTAAAATTCTTGACGACTTTCATGAAGATGTAGGGTATGTTGCTGCTTCGTCGTAATTGCCTATTCCCGTCCTATCCAACACAAATTATTAAAAATATCAGCGATTTTTATGATACACAAGGCAAAACTAGTTTTTTCCTAATATTTTAGTTTGTTGTCTATCATACGCGATCAATCAAAGTGAGCTGAGATCTATTTAAATGCTTTTTATCATTAAAGAAGTCCTACCAGCCAAATTCCCTACGTTTTTTCGTGCGACGAAGAAGAAAATGTCGACTAATCGTTTTAATTTCCGCTGAGCAGAAGTGACACTTTGATATTCAAATTTTAGTGAATAAACATGGTTATTGGCTGGAGAAAGTGCTATTTCTAAAATTCAAAATTTATTTTTAAATGTGGCTCAACGTTATGGATTGTTCAGTGTTACACTACTTCTCCTAATTATCCCAATGCAAAAAAAAAACACAAAATAAAAATAGTTCAAGTAGTTATAAAACTTTTCTTAGAAAATTATTTTAAAGACATCCCAATTGTTGATTTTTTTAAATATTAGAAAACTTTAAATTTTAGTAGGTTCACAGTTATATACAAAATATGTAAGTTTCATGCTACTTTACCAATTTTATTAGTTTTGTCCTGACTGGCGCCACTATGCAGCGCCGTAGCGTGCCACAATGTCATACTACGGCTCTGCAATCAGGCGAGAGATTGGGTCCAAGATCCGATAAAAAAAGGTCATAAAACATGGTCCACAACCTAGTTCAACTTTTTTTTCCAAAAAAAAGTCAATAAAAGTCCAAATCTGGAACAAAATTTGATAAAAAACATGTGGTCTACGATATAGTCGAAGTTCAAAATATGATTCAGATCCAGAATCTGGCTCAAAATCTGGTTGCTGGAGTACAATTTGATTAAAAATTTGGCCCAAAATCTGCATCAGGTCCAAAAACTGATCAAAAATATTAATATTGTTTTGAAACGATGGTTCTACAATTGATGAAGGGACGGTAGGGGAAAGAAATGAAATTTTTTTTTTGGTGAAGGAGGGGAAGAGCGGAAAGGAAGGGGGGGGGGGTATTGGTAGCTATGCTTGACAAGTAGTCATTTTGACTCCTACCTTTTGTCCAATGCTGGAAGGTGCATGAGTCGAACCAAAAAAAAAAAAATTTCATTTCTTTCCCCTACCGTCCCTTCATCAATTGTAGAACCATCGTTTCAAAACAATATTAATATATATGTATGACCGCATTTCAAGGTCAAGACTAAAAACTTGAGATTAGTCTATATGATCAAAAATATCCAAAACCTAGTCCAACTTTGATAAAAATGTGATCCGAAATCTGGTCTAGTTCTAGAATCTAGTTCAAATTTGTTCCATAATTTGTTACAAAATCGGGAAAATTTGATAAAAAAGGTGGTCTGCAATCTAGTCTAGGTCCAAAGTACGGTCCAGGTCCAGAATCTGGTTGGTGGTTTAAAATCTGATTTAAACTGCAGAATGACAAGTCGCGAGTCTGGTCCAAAACTTGATCAAAAATGTGGACCAAAATATTATCCAAAATCTGGTCGAAATCCGATAAAAATGTGGCAAAACCCCTAGTCTGGAATCTGATGTAGCTCCAAGAACTGTTTCAGATCCAGAATTTGGTCCAGGTCCAGAATCCGATCCAAAACCTGACCAAAAATGTTGTTTACAGTGTGACACAAATGTATTCGAACAAAAACAAAGTCATATATTTTTGTAAATGAAGGCTTTATTTCGGATTTTAGTTTTAGAAGTTGTTTACCCATAGATACAGAACGGAACAAACAATCATTGCTCTATTGAATCGTCTTTTGCCTGAATAACACGCTTCAAACGCTTTTTGAAGTTGTCACATGCGGCATGCACTACTTGCATCGGAATGACATCCCATATCTTGTTGATAACTAACTTGAATTCATCCAAATTATTATATTCATAATTCTTGAGCTACTGCTGCATGTATCCTCATATACAAAAGTCCAGATGTTCCAATCAGGAGAACTTGGAGGCCATTCCGTTTTTGATATGAAATTCGTCTGCACAAGATTTGCAGTGCGGGTAGGAGCTTCATCCTGTTGAAAGCAGTAATATTCTTCACCATACATTCCCTGAACGTAAGACATCAAATTTTGTTCTAAGACAATTTCTAGATAGTATTTTCCATTAGCTTTCACGCCCTTTTCAATAAATACAATAAATACAACCGATCATTTTGAGCATGATGCGGGGTTTGAAGAACAAACAACTTATCATCAGAAAAGAACACTTCGGAATCACCGTGCCGATGGAGCTGCAGTTTGCATCTTTCCTGCCGTTTTCGTTTTGTTGCTACCGGTAATCCATGGATTTTACATTTTTTGGGTGCATTCACATCCTGATCCATTTTCAAAATTCGACGAAGAGATTCCCTGCTGATATTCAGCTCAACTGCCATTTTTCGTGCGGACCGGTCGCAACTGCGACGAATTCGCTCTCGAACAACCTTTTTGACCTCTGCAGTTCTAACGCTTCGTTTTCTTCTGTTTTTTACTGTTTTTAACAGATCCTCTCTCGACAAATCTTTTTACTGTATAGTATACAAATCCTCTTTTTATGCCGAGATATTTGAGGTCACGAAAAATAGTGCTACATGCAGCACTGTTTCGGAATTTATTTGTTATCAACGACCGTAACTCGAACATTGGTACGTGCATATCGAACGAGATACAATACGAAAATGAAATTACGTCAAGCAAGGCTTAAGTCATAATGACACACACACACACACACACGTGTTATTAGTTTGATCGTATTAATGGTATATGCCGTTACAAGGATAAAATGATTTTGGTTCGAATATATATGTGTCACACTGTACAGTCTCATTCAAAATCTGGTTCATGATAAAAATGTGGTAAAAAATCTGATGCAGGTCCAGAATGTGGTCCAGAATCTGTTCCAAAATCTGTAACAAAAGTTGACAAAAAATGTGGTCCAAAATCTTGTTTATAACGTGGTCCAGTTCCAGAATCTGGTCCAAAATTTGATTCAAAATCTGATCCGAAATCTGATAAAAAAATGAACCAAAATGTGGTACAAATCCGAAATCTGGTTTGGTCCAGAATGTAGTCCAATATCAGGTCTAATGTCTGGTCCAAAATTTGATCAAAAATGTGGTCCAGAATCTGCTCCAAAATTTATTACAATATTTGGAACAAAAATTTATATAAAAAAATGTAGTTCAGAATATTGTCTAATCGTTGTAAAGAATATTCGCCCTGTTGAGACAAGGAGATTCTGTCATATTTTTTCTAAAAGTAATCAAAATCACTGTAAACAGATGTTTTATTTAACTGTAATCCTTCCCTGGGAAGCAACTCGATCACGAAGAAAATGTATGGGGCTGGTTAACCTTGAAACTTGTCGTCAATTTTACTATAATTAGTGATTGAAAAAGACAATAGAAAACACACAATTGCTAAATCTATTATAAGTCGATCGGCGTCTAAACCATGAAAATTCATTCATAATTGGCATTGCTATAGGCGTTCAAAGTCTTTCATATTTTGGTGACGGTAACGAGAATCTAGATTATGGAACGACACTCTGCGGTAAGACGTAGTCCTACGTCAAAAATGAAACTGATTCGCATTCAACGTTTTAGTGGGCGTGTTTTTATATTTTTCATTTCGCTTTGAGGCTTCCGATCAACCCGGACGGCAACGATTCGCAATAAAAAATAAAAAAAAAACTAAAATTACAGAAGACCATGAAAAGTGAATTCCCCATTTGCTCGTTTCATTGCGCTGTAAAAGGCCTTGCTTTCTCATTTTATTTTGGCTCAGTACATTCACTTGCACGAAGCCTGCAGGCTTCTCGGCGGTTGCATGTTTGTTTGTTAAGTTTGAAAGTACAGGAGGAGCAGGATTGATTCAACCTTTGGGACATAATCTGTTTACATCATTTTGAATCAGTATTTGTCGTCGTACACTTATTTATTTTTTTCCGATGTTGGTCCGTCATTAGCAAAAAACAGGCTATTAGGCTATTATTTTTTAAATCAAAGTAAAAGTTTTCAAAGTTCAAGCAAAATTTAAAATATTTTTATTGGATTGTGTTAACCTCTTTTCACAGTGCTGAAATTAAACGCATTGGAAAGGCGCAGTGCGTTTGGAACTAAACAATAAAATGTCCTATTCGGGAAGCCATTCAGCTATCATCACATGGCGCCAAGCAATTTCAATTCTTTATTATTGTTTGCTACCGTGCAGCTGATGGAAAATTTGATCGGAACGAACTGGCGACGAATCTGCTGGGACGAGCAGAGTTTTGTGTTTTTGCGTGAATCCAACTAGCAAATTACGTGGTACATACCGGCTGATATTGATGGCAGCGATTTCCGCTAATTTGGCACGCACGAATTCGCGTTCGCATGCTAAAATTATTATTCAATGGCTGGCTGGCTGGCTGGCAAGCGGCGACGACACTCAGGAACAGGATTCGCTGACTTTTCATGCATACTCTGGTAAATTGATCACCATGGCAGCATTACAATCAATTTAATTATTGTGTTGGAATGGTGTCACAGTGGTGCCAGAGAGTGTTCGAAATAACAAATGAAGGAACTTTCTTCTGAAGTGTCAAAAATTATTTGTGTATTTTGAATGTTTCAATATTTTCTGCTGATTTCATATGTTCCATCAGCTTCATCTACGGACAGTTTGCTGGGTTGGTTCTACTTTGGCTCAAATGCGATAAATTGTCAATTTTGTATCACTTTAGCGCATATTTAGAGTAATTGATTGACAAAAGATTGATAGTCAACCTGCTTACTGATTAAACGACGGTAGCAGCTAGATGGATGGATCACTTCTAGATGCTATTGAATGGAAAGGTAATCACGAAAGAATAGGAACACAGCTCTATGCCTGACCCGCAGCAGAACTTTAATCCGCTGCTGATTTACTACCAGAATGTGCGCGCAGCCGCGCGCCGAGAAGGTTTCGCTATTGTTCAATGCTTCAATCCAGCAGTATAAGTTCCCTACCCAATTGAATGATTTAGTTATGCTTCCTGTACACAAGAAGGGTGATTTTCTGATAGAATACTTCACTTATTCCACTGGAGTGCGTGTTTCCTAGCACTTTCGGCCGCCCAACTGGACTGGACCACCCAGCCGAAAACCTGTTAGCAGCAACAAAATGAAGAACGAGTCCACTGGAAATGGGTCATCGCAATTCTTCTTTTCGACTGACTGAAATAATTAGTCGGCCACGAGTACCACCAGAGAACGAACATTATTACAATTAGCAAAATGAGATGATTGAGTGGTTGCAATTACAACGAGACACTCGCAGGCGCAGCGAAACCAAATAAAAACCGTTTGCCACCAATTGCTTGGTGTTTCTTCATTTGTATCTAAAAGAGCAGCCGCGCCGGCTGTTTCTGTCTGCCTGACTGGCTGGCTGGTTGGGAAAGCAACAAAAAACAAATCGCGATGATTGAGTGAGTGAATCGGTGTACAATGTATATATTTAAATAAGCGTAACGTACCTCACTGAGCTGCAGCTCCGCAACGCGGACCGCCAAAGAAAATTGGGTGGGAATTTTTTTCGCCGTTCTTTTCTCTATTGACTCTATTTTCTACGGGGTGAGCTTGCTACCTATTATATGCTTTGCTTAGCATTAAAACTTTTTTCCTCCTCCTCCCCCTTTATACAGTCTATACTTAACTCACTGTTTCTGTGTGTTCTCTTTTCCTGTAGTCACTATAGTTGTTGATGCTTGCGGGTAATTATATAGTGGTTTTGCGAGTGATTTGTTGTTTGCTTCTTTTGACACAATAGATTTTTTCTTCTTCTTTCACATTGCCACGGTCAACCGGTAAACGGAAAAAGAGCTGCTCGGGAGCCGGAGCCACACAACGGAACCGATTTGTCATGTCAATAACGGAGCTAAGCGGGGTGTGTGTGTTTGTGGGCATATGATTTCACGTTCATCCTTAAGCTGGAGTGTTTGTCATTTAGAGCTGATTGTTTTGTTACAGTGCCTTTGGACTTTCTTTGGCTTCAAACTCATCAGCGTACTTTTCATCAAACACGATGGAAGAATAAGAAAAAAGTTTTTGTTTACATCACGGTGGCAGTTGAATGTTAGATGAAAAAACAAATGCATTTCGTTGGGTTGGTGGCACCAAATGGGGTTTTTTGTTTGGCAAGGTTTTCATAGGTTATGTGGTGGCTAATACTTGTGTCATTGAGAGTTGGTGTACAACAAGCAATGAGAGCAAACTGGCTGGTGCGGACTATATGTGTAGCAATGTTGCGTCGAATGAATGAACAATTTTAAGGTAACGTTAGAAATTTGGTTATGTATGATCATCAGCAGCGTAATTTGCCAAAATTGTACGATTAGGGCTTTTCATTTACGATACTTTGCTCAATTGCAATAATTTCGTAAATTAAGAGAACTTGCAACAGTTGCGTTGGCTGTTTGAATCGATTAATCATTTTTATGGAATGACTGAAATGCTAAGCAAATCTAAAGTTGATCATATGACATAATTTCACATTTATTGTAACATTTTCTAAATAAACTATGTCTATTAGTTACCAAAAAACAATCAGTTTAGGATAATTTTTTAACAGTTTACAGTGAGAAAATTTTGCTCAGCCGGCAGATAAAACATCCAAAGACAAATGAAAGTTCCTTGAGCCAATATTTAATATGATTTTGAACAAAATAATGTTACTCAATCTGATTGGCATCCACACTTCGATTTTTTGTTTAACCCATTTCCTCCCAGCGTTGCGAAAACGCAACGCACTTTCATTCGTTTCTAGAGAAGACCCGGTTGAAGATATTAACTTGGACCCTGAGAAACAAAGAAAGATTGGAAAAAAATCTAATCGACCTGTTTTTGCTCAATGGTCAGATGTTACATGTAACATAATTACAGCTGTGACAAAACAACAGGTTTTGCTATTTTTCAGACAGTTAAGGAAAAATGCTCCTAAAACTCGATTTTACCTCTATTAACGCCTGACCTATCAATCAGTGTTAGTATGAATCGGTTGCTTGCCAAAAAAAACTTTGTTTCATAATTTTGATTATTTTTGTAATTTTCAGATAGGTTTGAAGCTTTGCGTTGCGAAAACGCAACGCTAGGAAGTAACGATATTCAAAATTTGCAACGGGAATGTTTGTTTTCGTTCGTTTGCTGCGGTGTTTCATTTGATGTCGTTGCTTTTTAGTAAACAAATGAGTGTAAATCTTATCTTTCGCTTATTTAAAATATCCCGGAAACATTATAAAAGTTTACATAACATAGAATTTGCTGCTTCAAACATTGATGGCAGATGGAGAAGCCGTTGTGATAAGAGCGTAATAAAATTGTTAAAGTACCTTTACCTCCGGAATATCTGGAGGAATTGAGTGATGGCGACGACAGTTTCATGGACCCAAATTTAATGTTACAACCTTTCCGGAACGTGTTGGTAGGCATTTAATCATCTGCGATGACATGCATTTAGCATTCAAACTGCATACTATGCGTCTAGTGCAAAGATGGTCTCCAACCCAAATGTTTTGATATCTATCATAAAACATAACATGTAATACTCTAAGCCGTTCATTTAATCATTATTAATACACAAAATCACAAAAAAATTCCAAATTTGATTTAACGGTTAAAAAGTATGAAGCATTTATATGCATAATATTGCAGGTATGCAAAAACGGTATACCCTTAATGCCCAGCGTTGCGTTTTCGCAACGTAGCGTTGCGGGACACAAGGTCAAAATTAAAAATACATGTTAGTGGTTTTTTCTTAGTTGACCTAAAAGAGAATTTTCCTGAAAGTTTCAACTTTCTATCCCTGCTGGGAAAAGTCTGGGGCTTAATGGGTTAAATTAGAAACCAATGGTTGATTTTATAATCCATCGCATTGGTGAACGATAATCGAATAAATTTAAATTGCAGATTTTTTTTTAAATTTTTTTCATAAAAAAAAATATTTTGATTGATACGTAATGCTATTTACCTAATATGTTGTATGCGTACATACCATTTCAATCTTAATTATTGGCAATTAAAATGAAGCTAATTATATAATTTCTATACCGCAATCGGAAAGCAATTTGTCCATGAATCATCAATGGCTGGTTGCATGTGAAATTTATCGTTGATATAGTGCGAGATTTAAACGGAGGCAACAAATTGGTACAATTGATGATTTACGCATTATCGTTAACCAAACGGAACAGATTTATGCTGCACAGATCTCGCGTGTCTGTTGTATTGGTGCGGTGAATAAGTAACAAGGTTTTCTGTACAAGCTTTACGGTTTGAAAAACAACCTCTGCAAGCTTCCAAACAACTTTAAATTGTATGACCGCGCTAGTGTTGTTGTAGATTTTTAAACTTCCCATTTTTACTTCTATCTAAACTTCTACATGGGTGAATACCACCACTCAAACAGAACAGTCTAGTTTCGAATGCGGAATGCAGTACTAAAAATTTACTTTACTTTTACCCAACAACTGAGAAAAATGAGTACATACATATGGGAAAACAAACTTTTTCTGTAGATGACAAAGACGGAAGCTGTTACAGCCGTACATTTGAATCCGGAATGTTAGGTTGCCCTTTTAGGGGTCCAAAAGGAGTCTAAATGCTAAAATCTGGTGTCACGATGTTCAGCACAGCACATACCCAAACTACAAACGCTGGTAGAAAAGCTTAAAGGATATCCAGTGATGTTGAATGCTGTAAAATTTTTAGAAGTCTTAGGCGAATCTTAGACAAAAAAGAAAGAGCATTTGGGGATTTCTTTGGGCGGATTGAATTAAGAGCACCGTGAAGGAGTTTGCATCACTTCGGCTAGAGCACTTGTGGCTTTTTCTGCATCGGCCAGTTCAATTGGGGATATTTTCATTTCATTTTTAAGAATATTTTAATGATCATAGAAGGGTCGATCCTTTTTCTTTGGAAATTTTAGTCAATAGAGACTTTTCCTCTTCCTAGACTTCAACTGGATCGCCCGCTTCTGGCTCTTCAGGTGGCAGTGCCTCACCAATGATGAGCGCTCTTTCAGAGACCACCTGATTTTTATGAAGCACGTAATTTGTATACAAAGCTTGTCGAGAGCTCATCCGGAGTCTTCCCTTTTGTAGCTTTTCCCTGGTAGCAAACGACCTAGGCAATGCTCACCTACGGAAGAAGGATCAATTCTTCCACTATTTGCTTGGAAACTGCAAGGCCACTTCAGTTTAATACAGCACGATCTTTTTATCAAATTACAGACACAATACTTAATAAAATCTAGCTTAATCCACGAGCTCGTAAAAATACTTCTTGTTCAGCTTTCAGAATTTTCGAGAATGTGAAAATTTTCATTTCGCCTACTTAGACCAAACAACTTCAGTTGCCAAGGAAACGAGTGCCGGCGTGGGGACGTTTACATTTTACAAACTAGTAGATGGAGCAGTATTAAACAGGCGTGGATGTGAATCGAGCTCGCAAATAGGGTGCTTTATCTATTTTGGACAACCATTACGCCCACTCTATTTTGGACATTTTCATTTGATTTTGCCGTAAAAGTCCGGAATAGAGTACGCCCTAACCCTAGCATACCTTTTCTGTGTGGAATTTACATTCCGCCTGATCGAGTACGCGG
The DNA here is from genome assembly GCF_943734655.1 of Sabethes cyaneus. NCBI lineage: Eukaryota > Metazoa > Arthropoda > Insecta > Diptera > Culicidae > Sabethes > Sabethes cyaneus. The sequence continues at coordinate 10,215,015 of NC_071355.1, read as the reverse complement.
CGATGCTATAATCGATGTTCACTCCCGGTCGGTTATATCAGTTATGTCAGATTTGGCTACCGCAACCGACGAGCGCATTGTTATCGGGGATTTCTATCTTCCAGGACTTCTGTGGCAACCATCCTCTGTTAAGCCAGTAAGACACCATCCACCACGATCATCATTCTGATCAAATGAAAATCATCCCGCCTGTTTCGTACGACTTTCGAAATGCTGATCACCTAAACATTGCCGAATTCTTTGCTACTTTAGATTTCGTTGGAGTTCTCGACGGAACCGTCGCCAACAACGCAGCATTAACTCTTTCGCACATAATTGGGCACGCAATCGATCGTCATGTACCTAAGATAAACCTTGGTTGACCCGCGAGCTTCGTATGCTGAAAACTGAAAAAAGGTCTGCGCTTAGGACATACTGCAAGTTTCGCTTCCTTTCGCAGCGTGAGCATTACATGAGATTGAACGCTGTTTACTAGTCGGGAATGCTTTAGACGACACCTGCAGAGAATTCAGCGTACTCTGAAGGCGAAACCGAAAACTTTCAGGAAGTATGTTAGCGACCAACGTAAAGAATCGGGCCTTCCTTCAACCATGACCCTCAATGGTAAGGTTGCTTCGGTTGCAATTTCCAAATTGGAAAGACTCCTTATCGGCGGAAGTATGCTGCGTTGGTTTAATTCCTATCTCGCAGGTCGTAAACTGTTTGTGACGGTTGAAGGTTTTCAATCTAATGCGTTTTCGGCCCGTCTGGAATCCCACAAGGCAGTCACTCGGGACCGTTAATCTTCCTGCTGTACTTGAATGATGTCAACCACGTTCTCAAAGGCCCTTGTTCCAGAAGTCTGGGATTCGTCTTCCGCATCGCTAAAGGCTTCACCAACGTGTGTTGTCTCAAGGCATTCCATTGTCTGGCATCCGTATTATCAAAGCGGAATGGCCAGGATTGAGTCGATTCAACGCCGCTTCTTACGTTTTGCACTCCGACATCTACCTTGGCGAGATCCGTTCCGATTGCCGTGTTACGAGAGACGATACCGATTGATCCATTTGGAGACGCTTCATGTGCGAAGGAACGTCGCAAGTGCCTTGTTTGCTGCTAATATGTTATAGGGAAGAATCGATTGTCCTGCTATTTTGGGAACAATTAATCTGAACGTACGTTCCAGGGCACTGCTGAATGACGCAATGCTGCGAATACCATTTCAACACACCAACCGCACTTTTCAGTACCCCTTTCACTCCACACTGTGCCTTATTGAAACTCAGTAAGTTAAAGCGGGTGCTGGGGTTTACTGCCGTGAGCTAGAATTGGACGAATCAAATTCGTTGGATACCATTCTGGTATAACCGGAAAGGAATGGGTTGATGAACTTGCAAGATCTGGAGCAGAGGTGTCAGGTTTCGGCCCACAACTTGTACCAACATTTGCAGTAAGTTGGTTTCCATCTAAATTGGATCGTTATTGGAAAAATCTTGAAACGTGGCGTCAAACGAACAGTTTTATTAATAAGCCTTGTGACCAGAAGGCAAAATTTCTTTTCAAACACTCTAAGTTAAATTGCAGTGCTTTTGTCGGATCATACAGATCATTGGTGTCTTCGACAAAATTGTTGACAAAGGTTTTTTTTTGCTGAATTATAGTATTTCGGAATTTTCTCACGTGGCACTAATACTTGATATTCTTGTATATTATGTATCTTGCGCTGCTGACTATCTAGAATGTTGTGGTCGTCTGGAGGGTTGCTCAAGTGACTGTAACCTTCAAGATGGTTTTGAGCGGCTCAAATTGAGCCCTCTATTTCGGTGCATGTATTTTTATAGGTTTACTGACTAGTAAAGGCTATTCCCTAGTTGAGTCCAAACGAGCGGTAGCGACAGTATATACCCAGCATTTTAGCAGGCTAACGTCACGAATATTCGACCATGTGTGTTTCGGCCATTCGTAGGTAATCGGACTCACTCTATCCAGCTTTTTACGAGCCATAATGGCGGGCCGCATAATCTGTGTTCGTAATATTTGAACAGCATTTTTGACATTTCCCAAATACATCGCACGTTTTCTTTCCGCACGTTCACGGTAAAACTGAAGGAACGAACGCCGTCCACCATTATGGCTCGTAAAAAGCTGGATATGCAATGCTTTTACTGAGTCGATTGAAGTTTTTGCAAGCTAACGGCAGATTAAACCGAATGTTAACTGGTGTAAGGATTTTGCTCAAAACATAAAACATTTGTCCTTGGGCGCACAACTTACGGTTGAACAGAAAAAAATAATAAATAATCTGGGTTTTCATTTACCACTGCACTGGTTCACATTCGTCAATTTGCTTGAAAACAGCATACAGTTATATAGCAGTATTTATTGTGACATAGTGAATTGAAATATAATTGCCTATCAACTAACATACAAACAATTAGCTGACGTCCTCTGCACATTAATAGTCCGTTTTGGTACTCTGTGTATCAGTTATTTCACACTTGACAGCAATTCAATCGAAAGCATGTAAACAATCGCATGCAACTAATTGTAAAGCAACAAATTAAACACCCAACGCCTATTTTCGGACCAGACAGTCGCTAATCCTTCCTCACTTTGAAAATTGCTACATCGCGTCACATGCATGAATATTCCGTCAAAGGGGTTGAGTTCATATAAGACATCAGTTTTGAATCAATTCTTGCAGTATGAGGATACAATCGAGTGAGAGATACAGTTGGTCGCTCACTTTTTATAACTGTTCACTTTCAGGGCATCATGTTGGACTAGGTTTATCCCGGCCTAAAAAAATAATCGTTGGGATGAGAAGACGTTACTTTTTCTGATGCACTGCCCTAATACAGACATCAAATTGGTCTAGGTTTATAGTGATCCTAACTAATTTTATTAGGACGGGAGGGCTTTATCACTTTTTTTTGCGCACTTTTAAGCACAGATATCAAATTAGTATAAGTCTGAACTCTGAACTTGATTACTTTTATGTAGGCACCAATTTGAAGCTCCACTCAAAATAATTTTCACGTCGAAATTACGGGAAAAGTTATGTGAATATTTTCCATCCAACTTTACCCGTATTATTTACGTGAATTCCGAGTAGTTTGCATTAGTATGCGTGCATTTACGTGGAAATCAGATAGATGTTAGGCCATTACAAATATTTTAAAAAGTTGTTGTCCTTCCAGTGTTGGGCCACTGAAGGGGAGGGGGCGGTCGATAAAAAAACAAAGAGATTTTTTTAATCGAGCCAAAAAATGTGGATTTTAGACATTTTTACTTAAAGTTTAAACGTGAAAACCAAATCTATTCTTGCTCTTAATATAGAGTAAGGAAGGGTAAAAGTGCGATGGAGGTAAAAGTGCGATTCAATGATTTATCGGTGCAGATTCCGAGTAGATTGACTACATTGGCATGGATGGGTGACTACTTTGACAGCTTATATCTAACGTAAACTTTGATTGCTTACGAAGCATAGTTACTGAGTTAGGTGCAAATGTTATTTTAGGGCGGTTTTGATGTAATTTTTCGTTATACGGCAAATACGATATCAACAGGAGGATATTACTTGTTGAACATTTGTGGCAGCGTTTTACATCACTTACATATTTGTTTTAAAAACACGGTGAAAAGAATTTACAAAATATATTTCGCTTTTTCATAATTTAATAAAACCCCGTCAAGCGCCTAGCAGGGTAAAAGTGCGATTCACGGACGGGGCAACAGTGCGATTCATGGATGAGGCAAAAATGTACAGCTAATTATATACAGCTTTAGGCACTATATTATATATACTAGAAATGGAAGATCTGCAGAAAACAGTGTGGTCTTCAGATGTTGGCCGAAGGAAAACGATTTTTTCCGCTGATGAAATAAAAAACAAACGTTTGGAAAAGTTTCGATTTGACGGAGGCTGCAATACATCAGCGCAAAATGGGAAAGGTGCAGATTAAGAATATTCCGTACCGAAACATACAGCAGATTGAAGATGATATGGTTTTGTGAGATCCTGCTGTGCTAGTTTCGTGGATTCGAGCTTCGCGCTTTTGCCCCGCGGTATTCGCACTTTTGCCCCGCTAGTGGAGTAAAAGTGAGAATCGGCACTTGATCAGTAGAATGAAGAATTTATTTCGCATAACACTATTATTCCAGATGATTTATAGTTGAATGTGAAGACATTGAGTTCCTGCATCACTATAAAATATATTTTATTGTTGTCCTTCTTTATATCTCACGAAAATTGATGACAACTTCAAACATCGCACTTATGCCCCGCCCTACGCTATACGTTATTATTTTCCATGCAAAAATTTACAAAACAAATTCCACTGTTTGAATTCCTATTTCTATTTCGTGTTGGAAGCGTTAACTCAACTCGTACACTCATTTTTCAAGTTTTTCAGGCTATAGAGCCCCCAGACAATTGATTTTGGGTCATTCCATGCCAAGTGCCCGAGAAAAAGTTCACACGTGTAATCGACCGTCACGGATTTGAACCAAATTTTTCCAGATTGTTCGTTTTCGGTCAGAAAGTAAAAATCCAAAATTTGGTACGGATCGAACATTCCCTCGATCAATGGGAGTGCCTCCATTTTTAAGAAAAATACCCGATTTTGTCAAAACCTCTTTTTTCTTTTGCCAGTATTGCTCTCCGGAAGTATTGGGTTTAGAAAAACACTATTTTCACAATTTTGAAATTTTGAAATCATCCAAGGAATTTGAAAAAGATATTATTTTTGAGCACCAGTGCTGATAAATATTTTTAAACTCAATTTGGAAACTAAATTAACTGTTTTCTCTCAATGAAGAAAATTTTATCTCAAAAATTTCAACCTCATCGTGTTCCGCAGATTGTTTTACATAAGAATCCCTCATCGCCCCGAGGTATTCTTTGCCGATCCCGAGATACAGCGTTTTAATGCGAGCAGTTGCCCATATTTAATGTAAAACTAAGAGCAAAATTATTTTTTTTGAAGCAGTAATTCTCTACGCAATGTAAAAAAACTTTAGCATATTAATTAGGCATTAATTAGGGGATTATAAGTCTCCTGGCAACAATAAACGCAATAAACAGGGAAGGTAAGAGCTCATGGCTATTAGCGAGATGGAAAACAGTTTACAAGGCTATGATCAAACAACGAACGTATGTATATATTGCGCCTTTTTGAAGTAACATTTTCTCATCTAGTGCTATAAATCAAACAAAAAACTGAAAAGCTGGCAACACTGTGGCAAAACTTTGCTATATATTGTATAAATGCTTTCCAGATATGGCAAAGTAGTTTTACATTGCTTAGAGAATCACTGCTTAAAAAAAGTTATTTTGCTTATAGTTTTTCATAAAAAATGGGATATTGCTTGATTTAAAACGCTGTATCTCGGGATTGGCACAGAATACCTCGGAACGATGAGTGATTATTATGTAAAAAAATCTGCGAAACACGATGAAGTTGAAATTCTTGAGTTAAACTTGTCTTCATTGAGAGAAAAATGTTAATTTAGTTTTCAAATTGAGTTTAAAAATATTTAGCGGCACTGGTGCTCAAAAATAATATCTTTTTCGAATTCCTTGGGTGATTTCCTTTGAAAATGTGAAAATAGTGTCTTTCTAAACTCAATATTACCGGAGATATAAGCAAAAGAAAATAAAAGGTTTTGACAAAAAAGGGAGTTTTCCTTAAAAATGGAGGTGCTCCCATTAATCCATTAATTGAGGGAAATTCCGATCGGCACCAAATTTTCGATTTTTGCTTTCTGACCGAAAACAAACAATCCAAAAACCAATAACTGCCAAAAACTTTAAAAAATAATTTGCAATGGCTTAATGTTCAACTGAAAGTCACGTAACTCCCTGTAGTGAAATTTACGTGGTTTTTCACTTGGAAAGGACGTGTCTGGTATCGTTCTACAGTTCTCTCTTTGGCATGAAACGGCGTGAAATCTTTTTTGGTTTCATTGAAATTAAATTTTAAACGAGTCGTTTTGAGTGATGAATTAGTATGTTGAAAATTGCACGAATTCATACATCACGCATGGCACACTAGATCACCGCGTGCGACGGACAAGTATCTAAAACAACAACAGTAACAACAATGCTTTTAATTAATTGAGGGTTCGGCTCCACTTTTGCTTGCATAATTCTGCAAAGTTCAAGCTTAGGTTTATCCACAGGTAGCAACTTTTGAACCTGTAGTGTGGAAAGGATCCATTTTTACCAGGGTAGTGGCGTCATTTCAAAAGCAGTTTTTATGCTCAAAACAAAAGTTATGTTCTTTGCGTCTGTCAGAAACATATCTTTTATTTTCAGTATAAAAATTGCTTTTGAATTCCCAGCAATCAATGACGCTTGTTTGAACCTTAATGTAATGAAAGTTGTTTAAAACTAAATCGCTTGAAAGAGATACAGACCAACTTCGTGTTATGTCTTGACTTTTGTAATGAGGAGTTGTTGTAATAAGGAACACAGAGTTTGACACAACAAATTGTTCCCCACCAGTGCTACCTCCACGAAACATTGGAGATTTCAATTCCCAAGCGAGAAACCCCCAGGGTCTCATTTAACACGGAAACCGGTTTGTACGGAGAATGTTTCGACTGCAACATGGTTTAATAATAACATACGCTTATTCAGCACCGCCAGTAACATTGCTTGGGTAAAAAAAATCACCGTTTGAACCAGATTTGCACCTATATTATCATCCACCCTTTTAACACTACCGGGAACCGGTTCAAGGAGAGGCCTCTAACTATCTAGTAAGAATGTCACCGACACCGGCTGCCACCGTGATAATTAAACAATTTCCTTTCTTTTTGTTTCTTTCTCTTTTCTTTTTCACCCCCGATTTAGGCACCTTTCGCCAGTTGGAGAGTACCTGCGTGCTAGATTCCGACTTTGGATTCATACTCAATTGTGCCTTCAAAAAGTCCGGCCTGTTTCGAGTGCGGAATCTCGGGGGCGTCAAGGCGACCTTCGGGTTAGGTAATGAACATTTGCACTAGTTAGTAGAGTGATTGCTTGTAACCAGGGGGGAGAGTGACTGAGTAAGAACCGTATGAAAGCGCTTGATTGGAGTGTGTAATTATAACGTGATTAGGCACTCCCACGCTGCGAAAATTTCGCAGCAGCTCGCACCGTAGCCGATCCGACCGTGGTGAGAAATTCTTCGTCATCATAGGCACATGAACTCTCCCATCATCGTGTGGTAAGATAGAACGACATACATGCGATCATATTTTACAGTTGCGTTACAAACAGTATCACACGAGTTCAGGGCTGAATGGAACGGATCTGACACGAGGAACGTAAACAATTCAACAATGGTGTGGTATCTGACCCCCGTTGGGGGTCACGGGCCAGTCGGCCTCAACCAACTGTGGAACGTGCAATTTGAAAGTTTGGAAAGTTTTCTATCGAAAAACTGTTTTGAATGAAATGTTGGGATAGGATTGAAATTTTATGGGGATCCAAATGAACATTTTCCACTGCTGATGCTGAAATGGTAACAGCAGGTAGCTTACATCCGATTTAGTGATTGCAACATTGAGCACATGCCATTATCTTTGGCTGGGCAATTTTCCAATTGCTCACCTGAGTGAATTTTACGTTACATGCAACGTTTAACCCCTGCACCGGAACCCAGGGGGTAAGTTCCGGGCTTATTTCACACTTGGATTATTTGCCATATCACCAATATTCATTGAATTATAACTTGGGTATAAACGCATCTGCAAACGGGTTACCATGGTGAGCAATGAGCAAACCCATGCTTCGAGTATTGTCCGGAAATATCGAACTGCAAATATTGGTTTTCGTTAGCAGCATGTTTACTCATCTGCTGCTGCCGCAATAAAACACTGATCCGATTGGTTTGTTTGGGCAGGGCAATGATATGTGTACCTTTCAACACCAGCTGTACGGTAATTAATTTACCTGTCAACAGAACTGGAAATTGGCTACATCCGCAATGATTACTTACCCGTTACGGTTTGTCTCGCAAATTAGAGTGAAACTATACCTATGGTATTCTCCTGAGGATTGAAATCTTGTTTATTTGAATCAATGCAAATAAAAAACTCCAAAATGTCATTTTAGTTACAAAAAGAAAACAAAAATTGAACGTGGTTTTAAAAGACGTTTTAAATATTTCATCGATTGGCGTCACACGAGTCGGGCCAAATTAAACAGACACAAGAAAGATGTGTTTTACTCTTTTTTGTTCGAATTTTTCAGTCGCCTGTAATGATATCATTATATGCCTTGAAGTACCTTCAGCTGCTATAACTGAAACGTTCGACGACGACGACGAACGGCAAGCATAAAATTGAATCACCCTTCCAATGGCTTTTTACCTCATTTCGGGGATAAGTTTTTCCTCCTTCTCAGCTTGTTTTTGTATTCATAAAATACTCTTGTGGTAAAATTTTCCAGTCGGTTTTCTTTCTTCGCAGTTAGGAAGTATGCCAGCTAAAGATGATTTGGCTAACGGAAGGGGAATTGTTATTTCTTTATGGTGTTTTGCATAATTTTATGAAATAAGTGCTTGTTATCTAAAAGACAGGTTTTATGGATAATGCACCAAACGAGTTACCTACAAGCATCGTTATAAGCACACTTTGATCCATCTTCGAATTTGGTTATATTCTTTCCTAAGGATAGATGAAATTAACGAATTTAAAGACTACGGCACTTGAGTGGAAGAACACGTCTCCCGAGCTTTGCTGTTTTTTACTAACTCTTCTGAGATAATTTTGTGGCCTTGAAAAGGACTGTTTAATGATGGTGACGCGACTTTTCGTTCAACAACGATGGACACTCTGGATGACTCGGACTGTGCTAGAATTATTCTACTATCGACAGAACCGGTCGATGAGAGAAAAAGCATGATTTGTAACTCGTACTCTCCAGTTTAATGTTCCGGGTAAACGTGAGATCGACGCGGGAACCACCGAGGGTGCACAGTAGTCTAAAAGGGCGAGAAGTGGAACTTTTTTCCTAGTGTCTCTTGTTTTCATTTTATCATTTATGGTCTTCAGCACTTTTGATCGTATGAATTTCCCCCTTATTCTTAAACTTTCAAAAGTTAGTCATCGCTTACTTTTTTGTGTTAGGAAATACAGACATAGTTTCTTCGGCAAAGTTGTAAATTTTATAAAAACAAGCAACTTTGCTGAAGAAATAAAATTTCTATCTTTATCGAGTGCTGAACTAAAGGGCATATTCTTTAAAACTTCTTTAAAAATTGGTTTTTCATACTTAGCTTTTGTTAGTTGCATATTACAAGAATGTACTGTTCTAGGCAATTATCGAAGCTCTCAAAATACACGTTTCTGCAGAAGACCGCAAATCTCTGGGACTTTAACTTTCAAAGTTATCGCATATTGAAGTTTAAAATTTCCATAGCAGCTCGATTCATGTCCATTTTTTTCGTTCGTAGATAGACACATGATTTCTTCGGCAAAGTTATGGAAAATATGAAGGTAAACAATTTTACTAAAGAAATGACATTTCTATTTCTATCGAGTGCAGAGCTATAGAGCATTTTTTTTTTGAAAATTCTTTAAATATAAGTTATATTTAGCGTATGTTGGTTGCATTTTACAAGAGTATATGGTTCTAGGCGATTATCAAAGGACTTAAAACACACGTTTTTACAGAAAGTTGCAAATCTCTAGGACCTTTCCTTACAAAGTTATCGCTTATTTAAGCTTCATTTTTCCTTAACTTCACGAGTCAAAAGCGATAACTCTGTAAGGAAAGGTCCTAGAGATTTGCAATGTTCTGCAAAAACGTTTTATTACGCCCTTTAATAATCGCCTAGAACCATATATTCCTGTAAAATGCAACCAATATAAGCTAAGTATGGAAAACTAATTTTTAAAGAATTTCCAAAGAAAATGTTTATGATGTCCTGCCCCGGGAGCTCCCAAAACCTTGCTTTCGAAGAGGTCTTAAAAGTGGCGCAAATTCAATAAAAAATGCTGTTCAGTGGCGGAATCTAATAGATCTGACGAATAAATAAATGCCGAGATGAGATCGTTTTATAACTTCACTTATTATCTGTTTGCTTTTCTTTCATTCATATATTTTATTATTCTTAAATTTTGATTCTTTGGAGTAACTAATTAAAACGATTCTAAATATATATTCTGTATGTGGATAGATAGTGTTTTATCTACTTTCAGAGAGCAAAATAAGGCGCTATAACCTTGGTCTGTTACAGGTTGGCTTGTGTTTAATGCCACAAGTTCATCCCTGAGGGTCCGAAGTAGGCAATTAAGTGCGACCAAGGGCACTATAACCTAGGTTTTCACCAAGGGCAAGTAAGTAAATGTACCTGTCCCATCCCCGAGGGTCCGGAGTAATAATTTTCCCTTTACTAGCCAAATACTCCCAACGAAAATCAAAACTTAATCAACATAATTATTAATCCGAAGCGGTTGGTACGAGACGTCCCCGTTTCTTCTACCCCTGTAGATTCAGATATCTATCTATGTATGAATAACTTATTCACACAAGATTCATTTCAATGAATCGTCCCTGCGTCAATACTTCACAGTTGGCCCGGCCGATTTAACATTTGCAAGATATCTCGGATGTTTCGCAAATGTCAATACTGACAAGAAAACAATTTGAAATATTTCTATGGTTAGAAATAATTAAAATTATTTTCAGGAATCCTTTGTTGTAGCTGTGATAGTATTAATGAGATAAGATAGCATAAGATGGGCGATAGAAGTGTTTAATCAAAACACAGGCATAACTAAACAGGCGAAACTAAATAAAAAAGCCAAAACAAGGCGAAATAGGGCTGGGCGAATCTCATTGTCAAAATGCTTTGAGGCTCATTTCAAGGGGTTAAACTAGAAAACTTAAATTTTGAGCTAGAATGCACAGATTTAATGCAGTATTGCTGTGAAATTATCAGATTGCTTTATTCTACTCCAATTTATGTCTTTAAACTCGATTTTTGTCACTTTTATTTAAATTACGACTTGAAAATGTATCAAATTATCACAGTGATATTCCTCATTGTTTACATTTGGCTAGTTGCGCCCTAATCGCGAATCACTCCGGATCTATTTCATTAAAACGAAACCAACCAGTAACTAAACTTTTATGATCTGTTTCTACGTTGAATAGTGCTTTTCCTCTGGTAATCGGTAGACGGTACGCGCGTGTTTTCAAAAAGTTGAAAATTTTGCGCAACTTTTCTGCGGCCTACAAAAGAACACTAATAATAAAGCATTTACAACCTGCAGACGTGTTGGAAGTTCGTTCGGAATGGCGAAAAATTCAACTTTTCCCTCGTTTCCTGTGTTATTATGGTATTAACTGGGCAAGAAAATATAATAAACTCTTCAATCGTTGTGTGGCCCTTAAAAGGACCGATTGTTTGAATATCATAATTCCAGCTTGCAATAAACTTGCACTAACGCACTTAACGTAGTTCTCTGTTCGGTAAATTGGAGTACCGATAACCGCAAACCAGGCACGGCTTGTTGCAACGGACCAACCGGAAAGTCTCAGCAGCTACGCGATCAACGAAGCCGTTCGTGTAAGTTCCTGAGTCACGATTAAATACCACTCCATGTGGCCAACTGCAAGTGACGTGGGATGATTCTGGTCGTTTTGTTGTCGCAAGCAGCATATTTCCTGCCAAGCTCCAACACACGCTCAGCATACTTTCCTTTCCTCAGCAGCCGACGAATACGACCGACCGGGAACTGCAGACGTGCACGACTGCGTCACCGCTCGTATTGCCGTTGGTGGTACATCTCAGTTTTCAAGCCAATTGGTAATCGACGAAAAAGGGTAGGATTCCATTTAATTCTCTTGTAACTTTATTATAGTAGAATTAAATGGAACTTTCCATCAACTTTCTCGGTGATTCCGAAATTGTACCAAGACTTGTTCGATAATAATAATTGGAAATTATTTCAACCAATCACAAGTCGATAATTTCTAGTACGACCGAATTAGAGTTATTTTCAGTTTTTCAGTAACGCGCATTGAAAATCAATAGTTTTCTATATTTTCAATATTTTATAATTATGAATTATAAGCCGAAGCGTGAAAACGCATTTCTACTTTGATAACGTCATTTCCAACAACCAATCACGAAGCGAGAATTCTGGTAAAACATAGGTTCATTATTTTCAATTTTTCAATAGTTCATCGTCAAGAATCCATACTTTTCTTCGTTTGGGTCAATTCTTAGAAGATTTCCCGATCGATTGGTGTAAGAATATTGAGACAAATCAGCAATCAACGAGAAAGAGTAAAATTCGATTTAATTCTACTGTAACTTAGCTATAGTAGAATTCAAAGGAATTTTCCTTCAACTTTCTCGTTGATGCGTGAATTGTACCAAGACCACTAGCGTACCCAGACATAAACAAAAGGCGGGGCACCGGACCTTTCGGAAAATCGAGTATTTCAAATTGAATTAGAAATTGAACTTCTAATTCTAGAAATGTGTTCTACGAACTCAAGTTTGCTGTCTATCAGAATTTACAAATCCTTCACAGTCGTCTTACGTCCCAAGCTAGTTGCTTGGTAATCAAACACAATTCGTGCACGTAACCTGGTGAATGATATTATGCAGCATCGGTTCACGTTTGCTTCCATTCCGTTCATACTGCACCGATCCATGCGCGTGTTGATATCCGATTGAAGTGTGCAACAATCTGCGAGCGTCGTGATTACTCGGTAGAATTTGAGATCGTCAGCGTACAATAATTTTGGCGACTTTAATTTCCAGCATAAATCGTTAATAAATAAAACGAACATCAATGGCCCCAGAACGCTGCCCTGAGGTACACCGGATTGAATTTGGAGTGGGGTAGAGCAGACTCCGCAAATCTTCACTGTTGAGCTCCGATCCGTAAGATAAAACAGGATCCATTGTACCATCCATTCTGGTAACCCTATTCTTTTGAACTGCTCAACCGCCAGAATGTGTGGAACCTTGTCAAAAGCTTCGATCTGTTGTCGTTTTTCCATTTTGTCCACAAGAGTCGACACGTAGCTTAGCAAATTTGTTGTGGTCGAGCGTTTTTTTTCATAAAACCATGTTGATCTGTAGCAATTATGGATTTAACAGATTGGTAGAGTTCATCGTGCACCATACTTTCAAACACTTTAGGTAGACAGCTAAGAATGGAAATCCCACGATAGTTCTCCACCTCGCACAGTGGTCCAAACAGCGAAATACGTGATCGTGTGATATAGCGCCAAAACGTGAAGTTTTTCGCATATAATTTCTTTAGGAACATTACTTGGTATTATAAGCCCCTTCTTGTGAGAAAAATCTTTGGGTGATTAATTCCCTTAAAAGTGAGATACGAAATTTATTTTCTCGTACATTCCAGATACAGGTTTGGTGCTTTCGGCAAAGTTGTAGTAAATATTAATGCAAACAACTTTGTCAAAGACACCATACTTGTATCTCTTCATCGAAATTATCTATGAAGCGTTATTCGTGGACAAACCCTTTAAAACAGTTTCTAAACCCTGACTTATTCTGGTCAAATTTTACGTTATCATAGTGTTCTAGAAAGTTGTTTATCTTGCTAAAATCAATGTTTTTGTAGAACATTGTTATACGTGATTTTCTGAATTTTCGGAGATTTTGAGCTTTTTTGATGAAAAATAGTACTTTTTTGAGCTTAAATATTTCCCAAGGTGGCAAATGGTAACAGATCAAACAACTCGTACTTAAAAGTACAACAAAAAGATGTGTTGCTTATTTTAGTTTTGGTTTGAGTAAAGTTAATTGTTAACTGCTTGTTAATTCGTGTTTTCTAATTAAATAGTTATTTAGTCATTCCGAGAAAATTCGACCTTCTGTGACTGTTGTTGAAATTCGGCCATTTGGTTTTCAGCCATTCGTGATTTGACCATTTGTGTTTCGGCCATTCGGTACCAGCCCATTATGAGTGTGATCTTTTGAAAAGACACCAATCGAAGGTATTGAACAAAATAGACTTAAGTTAGTTATTTGGAAGTCTTGCTCTTATTAATTGCGGCAAATAATTTTAAGTCTTCATTCATTTTCGACTCGAAAATAGGCGAAAAAATTGCTGGTAACTCAACTTGTTAGAAAGAGATTGTCAACGTAAACAAAATGGCGTTTATTACATCCCAAATACATTTTAATTGTTCTATAAACATGACTGAGATGGATTTTTAAAACAACTACAACTTTTGAGGATACAAACGGATACAGACAATTGATACTTGCTTTTAAAGGTTTTTTGTTGTACTTTTAAGTAGGAGTTGTTTGGTCTGCCACCATTTGCCACCTTGGGAAATATTGAGCCTCAAATTAGTACTATTTTTCATCAAAAATGCTCAAAATCTCCGAAACTGCAGAAAATCGCGTATAATAATGTTCTACAAAAACGTTGATTTTAGCAAGATAAACAACTTTCTAGAACACTATGAACACATAAAAGTTGACCAGAATAAGCCAGGGTTTAAAAACTGTTTTGAAGGGTTTGTCCACGAATAACGCTTCATAGACAATTTCCATGAAAAGATACAAGTAAGGTGTCTTTGGCAAAGTTGTTTGTATTGATATTTACTACAACTTTGCCAAAAGTACCAAACCTGTATCTCGAATGTACGAGAAAATAAATTTCGTATCTCACTTTTAAGGGAATTAATCACCTAAAGGTTTCTCTCACAAGAAGGGGCTTATTATACCAAGAAATGTTCCTAAAGTAACTATATGCGATAAACTTCACGTTTCGGCGCTATATCAAACGATCACGTATTTCGCTGTTTGGACCACTGTGCCTCGTTGAGAGGTACGCAAGAGCACCAGTACAATTTCTCACGAAGAACGGTGGCAGCTTATCAGGACCGGGTGCTTTTGATCCATCGATGGATTGCAGCTTAAGCAGGACATCGTGGGCCGAAAAATTCATTCGAAGCATATTTACACCATACTGCGGTACATTTACATACAAGTACGCTTCATACAAAGGTGCTGAGTTATTACTTGACACACTTTGAAAGAAAGACGACGAAATATTCACGGACTCCTGAAGCGTGACCGCATCGATTCCGTGGTAACGCATGTTTTCCGGTATCCCTTTTGTAGATTCACGGTCTTTAAAGTAGCTCCAGAACGATTTTGGGTCCACTTTTACATTTCCTTCTGTGCAACGAATGTAATCACGAAAGCTTGAATCATTCAAAGAGTTGAATTGAGCCTCAATTTCACGCATTTCAATTTTTCGCGACTCATTCCGACCCTTGAAGAAATGTTTCCTGGCTTTCCGAACACGAGTTCGAAGATTCCGAAGGTTAGCATTCCACCACGGCAAATTTTTGCGAATTTCACGTTTCCTTTTTCTTAGTGGTACATTAGTTTCGAGCATAATTCCAAATCCAGTTTCAACTTTAATTTCAACTTCAATCATTCAAATTCAAATATCATTCTCATTTCATGTCTAATTCCAAGTAGGGTAAGACTGTCCAGAACGCACCGGGGGGTAGAATGGCCCATGCTATTAATTGCTTAAAAACCCGGAAACTATTTGGTAAAATTATGAATACGCATTTTATTTTGGTGTAAAATGTTGTATAGAATGTAAAAGCATCAAACATAGCCACATCCAATAAAATCAAGCGATTATCCGCGATCTCATTCCACATGTAAGAAATCACGGTTTTCTCTTAAGCTTTTACCACTAGTCGGTATGCAAATTTCATAATAAATGCAGTCTATCTAATTGATATACTGTCATACTCGATAATTCATCACAAAAACGGCATTAACTAGGCATGTTTTTCACATAAATTGCAAAAAAAAAACTTCAAAATGCAAAACAGGGATAGAATGCATCACAGCGGGATCGAACTGTTATAAAATATTTTTAATTTGCAGTACATCTTTTGTTTCGGATTATTTATTAAAAATGTAGCAATATTATGTATTGTAAAGGACTTAGAATTTGCCTTAAACCTAATTGTACATTGTTTAACTTACAATGTTTCATCACACATCAGTTGGAAGAAAGTATATGATTAAATTTTATTGCCAATTATGTTGAGATATGAACCCATTGTATCCCAGCAAACAAGCATATGTAACAAACGCTACAACGAACGCTTCCGCCATTTCGGCAGCCTAGTTTTAGGAGTTTATACAACACGTGATTGAATGGTAAATTTTTTGGTTGCGTTTAAAGCCTAGCTGGGAAAACTTGGTGCGTTTTGTCCACGGGCTTTGGCGTTCTGCCTCACATAATGATTTTGACTCTTGCTAAAAATCGTCAAAAATAACAAAAAATACTGGTTTTTGTTAGGAAATTTCACCAGGAGTAAGTGTAAAAAAGATCCCAAAGTCTTCTAGAAGTTGAAAAACGTGGAACAAACACGCCGTTGCTCTTCTGCACCACTTTACCCTATAACTTCCAGTCTAAATTGTTCCAAATTTAATGCCCTATGTTAAGTCCGATTTCAAGTCCAATTTCAACTTTAACTCTAGTGCAGTTGCAATTCTAATTTCTAGTTCAATTTTAACATTGTTTTTGAATCCATTTCCTCCCGAAAGCTCGGAGTTTTCAACCTAACTGGCCGGTACCGTCAAACGGGGTAACTGGCAACAGCGGGGGTAACATGCAACAACACAACATATCGATCCAATTTACTGTGCATTTTGATCTGTAACTTCAATTTTTAATCTATATCAGTCTCGGAATCTTGTTGTTAACAGTTCAAAGAAGCCATAGATACTGTTATGTTGATTTTCTGCCGTTTTGGTGATTTTTAAAAAATTCCACAAGATGGTGTCAAATCCATCGTCAAATTTTCGTCAGTAAAACGTTTGTGTCGCCCACAGGCACTTCAAATAAAAGAAGCCTAACATACATTTTTCATAGCATGATGAACAATAAGGAAACAAAATAATCGATTTATGATGACTAGTTTTGTTTATCTTACTTGTTACCACGTCATTCGTAAAACAAGTACATAAACGGGGTAACTTGCAACAGCTGGTAAATGTAAAAAAAACTGTGTTCCGTTAGCTTCAAGAGGCAAGTTATCATTTAATTTTGCATCGAACAATACTAAAGCACACCTGAAGAGTGTAAGATACTTTCGGTAAGTCGGAAACATGCCAGTTTTTCACTGGATATACTGAAAATGGCCATAGAAGAGGCCAAAGAGAAAATAACCTCACTGAGAAAATTGACCAGCAATATGACTGTGTCTAATTACGATCCCTCGTAACGTAATGAACATTCATATATTACGTAACCAAGATACCGATGATTTTTAACTCTCCCGCTCCACTTTATCGTCACGGAAGAATATCGAAAATTGGAGGGTTTAAAGGGAAATCTTCTGCTTGGCTTGTTATTATTTTAACATTTTTGTTCTATTCTTTACGTATTTTTGCTTATACTGTCATATTATCGTTATTAATTATTAACGATAAGAAAACTTTATCAATAATCGTTATAGATTTCGATCGGCATTTCCCATCATTACAACTCTCCCATCTGAGCTGTCATTTGATTTAGCAGTGGCGTAAGTACCAGTTGGTGGAAAAGCAAATAGTATTTAATTTTTCATTTATTTCATATATGCTGCATATTTGTTCAAGTTATGAATTATGCGTGGAATTGTGTATTTAGAAACTATTTTTATATTATTCTTAGCGTCGATAACAACTCTACGTAAGCATTAGAATTCAAATAGGAATCAACCAAGATTCATGGTTGTTTCCCACGAATTTTTGAAAAACTGGTAATTTTCTTTTTCTGTTTTTCATTAATATTTTTTTGCAAGACTAAAAACATGAGATTAGTCATTGTCAGTTTTTCATGTTTAGAAATCAATTTTCTAAAACTTTTCCTTTGATATAATTTTTGAGCAGTCGGTAGTTCTCGAGATACAACAATCTTTCAAACATAATGCACGTAAAAATAAATAAGCCCTTTTCAAAGGCGAGTCTTGAATCAAAATGGTGCCAAAATCTGTGTAAGTCTTGAATCAAAATGGTGCCAAAATCTGTGTAAGGTGTATATTTCGTCCTATTCTACACGTTGGTAAACTTTCACACAAATCGGAGAGGTTAATTTCAGATTTCAGATTATAAATTGACTTTTTTTTTTGCTTATTTGTTCGTGTTCAGATTTCAGCTTTTTTTTAAACAATTTCGCATGGAATTGCTCAAAAAGTGAAAAAAAACGACATATACGCATACGATTACCTCCGGAGGTAATCCCATCAGGCCACAAGTTTCTACGCTACTTATCTACCTACTACCTGGTTGGGTTGGGTTGGGTTCAGACTTGATCAGTTTCGCTCGGTTAGTCAGTGGAGTTCATCAGGACGTTATACTGGTACAGAATTAGAAGTGTGTTTTACGAAATTAAAAGTGTGTTTCCTCATCTGCGTTGGAGTCTCTTTTGGCGCCCTTCAGTAAGCAAGCGATGAGTACTAAAAAGGCTCGTGCGCAGCCTGCTGCCATCGCGGACACAGGAACCGACCGGCTCACGGAGAGCAATCAATTTTCGATCCTTCCGGAGGACATCGGTAGCGGTCAATCCGTGGCCCGAAAGGGGCGCATCAGTTCAATCACAAGTTGTAGTTCAAACCAAAGTGAAATCAGTATGGAGTTACCGTCGAGTGAGCAGTACGTCTGCCTGCCGAAACATATTTTCGAGAAGATTTTTTTGCATCTGAGTGTTCCGGACCAATTCAGGGCTTCGTTAGCCTGTAAACAATGGTATTCGGAATTATTTAGTTCGCAAAAGTTTCTAGGCAAACCTCTCTCCGTGAAGATTTATCAGCTGAAACAGGGCAACATACAACTGATAGATAAAAAAATTATTGCGAACAGCAAGAGGAAATTTGAGAGCATATGTTTTCCACTAACTTATCAATGGAAACGGTTCGATTTGAGGAAGATGCTCTCTACAATCCATTTTCTTCAAAATCGACATAAAATTCTCTCGGCCACGATAAAAGGCTTCTGCTCTCATCATCTGGCGATGCCTGGTTTTATCTACTTTTTGGGCCGCAGAATGGGTGATCTACAACATTTAGATATAAACATTAACTTTATCGGAATTAATTCCAATATAGAGTGGGTTACTTTTTTTCAGTGTGTGAACAAACTACACAGTCTTACCATGCATCGCTGTCACATTATGGCCTTTCGCGCTGTTGCTCTTGTCTGCAACAAGCTGTCTAAATTGACTCTGATCAAGTTTGTTCTGACCAATAATATAGGTAGCATGCCGACACTTATGACTTTTCCGGAACTTCAAGAGCTGGTCATTGATGAAATGGACGTTCTGCCGAGAAAAGACTTCGCTATAGCGATCGGTGTTCAGACATTACTACTGCCGAAGGTAAAATACATCACAGTACTGCTTACAAAGTTACCCGTACTTGAACCTCTCCGCATTCGTTTGGAACTGCATGCTCCTTGTCTAGAGAGTATGACCGCCTCGTACCCGGCCCTGTTAAACATCGATCTCATCGGAGCAAACCTCTTTCGCACATTGACGGTCTTTGTTAACATTTGCGATCATCGCAAACTAATTAATCGGTCAAATGAGGCTTGGCGACGGAACCTACAGCTCCAACTGCCTCCCGAAGTTATTGAATCGCCGGAGCGATTACGGTTAGCGAGACTAGAACACCACTTCAGCAATACGTATTGGTACAGCGAGCTGGAGAAAATAACCGTTCATTCGGGGTTGCCGTCGCCCTTGGTACCCAAAATATTCTCGTTAATTGCAGTCCACTGCCCTAGGCTCAAGCAACTATCAACAGATCAACCATTAAGTTCGGATTTGCAGACGTCCTTCGCTGAGCGCGATGTTCAGTTGTTGATGCACAGCGCAGATCATACAACCCGCCAGTTTTTTGCCCCTCAAGACGTAAATATACCGAAGTACGTGAAGTGTTATGAGTATCGTATTGACTCTTTTGCACCGCCACTGGAAGACCGTTTCCTTGAGGAAGGATACCGTCGCAGGTTGGATCATATATGAATAAACTCACAGAAATGATGTTTCTGGTTTCTAGCATTCTGGGCAAAACGATTGTTAGTATAATTATGATACGAGATTTTTTCAAACATTACACAAATAAAGATTTTAATTAGCAATAATTTTATGTTTGACTTTTATTATATTTGCGTAATTTGCCAATGATTGCACAGCTAAGCCCTTGAGATTGGAGATTTAACGATATTTTCTAAACAATTAATTACAAATAGACAACATCATAAAAATCTGAATCAGATGTGAAAATGTGTTCCCATTACATGGCTTTTTGTGGAAAAGTATGCGATTTTTTGACAACGCTTGAATGCCCAATCGTTGAACACTTCTGAAGCCGTATTGTCCTATAGTTGAACACTTATCGTCCAATGGTTGGACATGCAATATAACATGATTAACATAATAGTTTACTATTAGGAATGAATACATTTTAAGATAAATTCATTAAAACGCAATTCAGCAACTTGCAATTTTAGTTGAAAATGAACTTGACATTGGACATTGAATTAGAGTTGAATTTAGACAAGGACACGAAATTAGACATGAAATTTTACTTGAAATCAGAATTGACATATTTCGTCTTATTCTCTCATACGTTCAACCTTTTCTATATTCCTTTTTTCTGTTTTCCAATTTAGTTTGTTTACTGTATGTTCCGTTTTTCCTTCTTTTCTGTACCGTTTCTTGGCTTTTACGCTATTTCATGTTTTTTGTCTCGTGTTTTCTGTTTTTCTTTGTTACCTGTTCCAATTTCTCAATTTCCATCCTCGTTTTCCTCTTGTTTATCACTCTTCTTCTTTCCTCTGCTTCTTCTTCTTCAGCATAGAGCCGGGGTGGCTCGTGCTGTTTCAAGCACTCGTCTCCATTCAACTCGGTCTTGGGTCACTCGTTGCCAATTTCCTAGTCGTCTCAGAAGTCGCAAATCGCTTTCGACCTGGTCGAGCCACCGTGCCCCCCTGTTCCTGGTGCCGGTGGGGTTGTTGAAGAGGACCATTTTCGTCGCACCGGCGTCCGGCATCCTTACGACGTAGCCTGCTAACCTTGTTCGTGCATTGTCTGCCATAGCTTGTCTCGATCGACTGTATCATATGCTGCTTTGAAATCAATAAAGATGTGATGCGTGGGCACGTTGTACTCCCGACATGTCTGCAAGATCTGTCGGAAAATTTGGTCCGCAGTTGCGCGAGCCCCCATGAAACCCGCCTGATAATTCCCTGCGAAACCTTGTGCTATCGGTGACAACCGGCGAAACAAGGTCTGGGAGAGCACCTTGTAGGCGGTGTTTACCAGCGTAATATCGCGATAGTTGCAGCAGTCATGTTGTTTCTCCGCCATGTTTATAAAGCTCTGCCGATAGGCGGTCCTTCCCAGCGGCTTTATTGGTCTTCGGCAGCCCGATTTCTCGTTTGACTTCTTGGAGATCAGGTGCTAGGACATTACTATCTTCCATGGGCGCTCCTAGGACTTGGAGTTTGAGACATTATTTTCAAATTTTTAATATTGCAATCTTAAAAATCAACATTTTTCTTCGTTTGGGTCGAAGTGTAGAAGATCTGTTGAGTGGTTAACTTGTTAAGTACGAAAAAATGTCATTTACGTGTAAAATGAAAAGAAGGTGCCCTAAGTGGGAACTTTGAGGAACCCCAGAGGTGACTTGAATGAGGTCATGCCCTCACTGACCTTGTAACCGAACGATTTGTTTGCGTTCCGTTAGCTATGACTGAAGCCATTTCAATAGTTTCGGTTCTATTCCAATAGATAGACTAAAGTCTAAATAGCTTCTATGTGGTTAACATTGTCCAATAATGGTTCAATAATTCTACGATAGTTACCAATGTCTGAGTTTGTTCCTGGTTTGAAGATAGAGATTAAATACAAAGATTTCCATATTAGCGGGAAATTTCCGTTTTTCAGAAACATGTTAAACAGGCGTTGTAATGGTGTAGTAAGTTCAAAAGGCGCAGGTTTTCCAGAAAGAACGTAGTCCTACGTCGAAACTCAGAAAACATCTGGCCGTTAGCGTTAAAATCTGACAAATGATTGTCCTCCAACAGAACGTTGTCAATAGAATAGAATTGAATTGGAACACGTTCATAACTTTCTGATCGCAGTAACCTGTATTCGCCACGTGGTAAATTTTGCAGCACAATAATCAACCATTTTCTTCGCAGTTTTGTTTATCATAGTTTATTATGGTGTTGTTAAGAATAATATTTCTAGGATTTATGCTTATTTTCCAGGTAAGAATTATATTCGTAATTTTGTGGATAAGAGAATTAGCATGCCTGATTTCTTCTTACGTTGTAGACGTCAATAATTGGTAACTATTTTACACTACCCACGTTCTACTGGGAATATTTTATCACCCAAAAATAAGTTTAGCCGATTTTTCCCCATCGAGATGTAGGTAGATACAAATCCCTGATGTGCTCTTTTAAAGTATTTTTCCAAAATTATGCTGACAGCTAGAGCTGAACTTAGTCCCCACAGGTATCTTTCAAGCAAGCAACATGTCCCCAGCAGCATAGGATTAACTTTAGCTTGATGAAGAGGTGGCCGGGTAGGTATTATTGCAGTAGTGTTCGGTAAAACCTATGATGCCATACCATGGCACTAACCGGACGGATCCGCCTCAAAACGGCCTGCATGTAGGTACACACACCGGAGATGAAATATGGTAATTGCGTAGAATTATACACTTTCGCCGGCCCACGTTGGTATTATACTATGTGTCCCGAACCGGATAGTCGTGCATAACACTCGAAATATCTGCCATACATTGTTTCAATTGTTCCTCGTAACAGTATTTTGTGGTCACTGTGCGAGGTGCTAGTTCGAAAATGTAAGTGTCACTTTTTGAAACGATAAAAAACTATTTTATGGCAACTCTGTATTGTCAGGATGCATTGCAGAATGCATTGTTAACGATAGGTTTTGGATTTCCAGAGGTGCTAAGCAATTTGTCACAGACGGTTTAGCATAGAATCTAATCCGTCGCTAGGACCAACACGGTGTAAATTGAATGTCTAACATGGGTCAAAGCCTATTATGATTGATTGCCATCTTTAGTGCATTATGAAGTGGAGATTATGCGGGAAATTTTCACTTAATTAAATGAATTCATTATACACGGTCTATTGTTAACAGGATTAGCTTGCATGTTGGCTTTCAGTAATGGTAACCATAATTATCAAGGTGTTGTAAAAAGCAGTTTTGTGTTTCATTGTTTGTGGGTCAACGCGACCAAAGCTTGGTTGACTTCCGCCGATAAGGGATACCGTAAAAGTAAAAGATTTCAATTTATTGAACAGGTCACAGGACAGAAGTTTGTGTGTAAACCATCAATATAGTACGGTAAGCCACACTCACTTAAGGTGAAGGTCGTCAGAGGCCAGCTGTTTTTTACTGATTTCAGTACTTGTTTCCACTATCGTTTTGTTTATGCTAAGTTTAGTTTATGCTGAGTTGCTAGTAGTAGGTAATAATCTGTTATGAACAATTATGAAACGCAGAATCGCGTATCCATTTTTGCTGTTGAACTAGATCCGACAGTAATTCTATCAGATGAAATGTTGTTTACGGTGAATTTTATTATCAGAGAATTTTATAAGTATATTTTCGACACTTTTCGACCGTTAATTTAATAGTGAAAATTATTGGCCAATTTCATGCTCAACGTAAATATGGCATCACTCCCATTTCCTTGGTAACGTATCAACAACGACGGTCGCGGATTCGGAATTGCAATCGAAATGAAGTAAAGTTTTTCATATAAATTCAAGTGAACAGTTTGGGCAAAATCATTATAATATCTTACTAGATAACTATTCGGTTGGTAAATTCAAGTTTTCTGTGTTTCAAGTTAAGTTTTGCGAGTGATGTGATGAATGGAACGGCCGAAAAAAATTAAAGAAAAATCGACGGCGAAAAAGTGAAAATATAGTGATGAATTTTAATTGGGCAGAAATCTCAGTATTTAGTGTAAGTTATGCCCCAAAAAATAATAGAACCTATAGAATGCAATGTTTATTGCTTCGAGTTGCAAGATCTGATTACGGCTAGCAGGTTGGCTGAACTAATTTTATTTTAAGCTGTGTCGCTGCGCTTGCTCCTCACTATTTGGTAGTGTCTGAAAGTATTCATCACCCTTACAGCATTGGATTGTTTTCACACCAGGATTCCTGTTTTTGGAGTCCCGAGAACTTCTATTTCAAAGTGAAGACGATTCCTTTACCGAATTTCAGGTAAATTCTGAGGATTCAACTGTTGAAATCTAATATAAGAATCCTTCTTCTATATACAAGGCATTCTATACGAATCCTCTCCAGAACTCCTCCACACGAATTCAGAATTCCTATGCAACGAATCCCATGGGAATTCTATGCGAATCCTTTTGGTTCGTTCGGGCGGATTCGCAATCATCACAGGTGTGTGATGCTGTTATTGTCCAATAAAAATTTCAAACGTCATTTCTACTCGAAACTGCTCTTTGCATGCCCTTCGTTGTCGCACCGTTGCTGGCAATGTACTCCTCTAGTTTTGTCTTCTCTGTCCAGCAGCCCAATATGTTTCAGATTAAAAAATTATATTCACAAAATTGTTGTTTTGTCATTTCTCTGGAGTTTTTACGGTATGCTTTAATCGTTCATTTTTGTTGTCTTTCATTTTCATCAGCTTTTCACCTGTTTGTCATCACTTTTACGTCATCTTTTCGCCGCCTTTTCCCCGTCTCATTGTCATCTATTTGATGTCTTTTCGTGGTTCTTATTGTGTCTTTTCGTCGCACGCATTTCGACATCTTTTTTCACCTCTTAGTTTGTATTTTTGTCGCCTTTTCGTTGTCGTTTTGCTATCTTTACTTCACATTTTCGTCGTCTGTTCGTCATTTCGTGACCCCGTTTTCGAATTTTTGTAACTTTCTTCGACGTCTTTTTGTCATTTTTTCAGCACCTTTTCTCAGTATCCTATTTGTTTAGCTGACAACCGAAACTGCCACAAAAGACGATCATTAAGACAGTCTTAATGCTTTTCTGGCAACCAAAATGTTACATTCTTTACTGTCATTTCACAGTTCTTTGTCATCTTTTCGATGCTTTCTAAATGATTTTTTTTTGTCGCGTTTTGTCGTGTTTTTGACGCTCTTTACGCCTTTTTTTATCATTTTTTTTTTTGTTTTTGCCGCTGTTTTGGCGTCTTTGCGTCGTCAGCATCATATTTTCATGTTATTTCCGTTGTCTGTTCATCTTTCGTTAATTTTTTCGGCGTTTTTGTCGATGTTTCGTTGCTTTTTTGGCATCTTTTTGTCGTCTTTTCTTCATTTCGTTGTCTTTTGTCATCGTCTCGCCGTTTTTTAGTTGTCTTTTCGTCTGTTTCTGCAATTTTATCGCCATACTGTTTTCTGTCAAGACAACAAAATGTTATCTTGTCAGTGTCTTTTCGTCGTTCTTTTATCGTCTTTCTGTCGTATATTATTTTTTGTATGTGATTTTATCACTTTTTCATGTTTTTTAATTGTTTTTTGTCATGTTACTTTTTGCCCTTGTTTTACCGTCTGTTCATCGACTTTTTTACATCTATTTATAGTCATTTCGTCATGTTATTGTTGTCTCTTCGATACCTTTTTGTATTCTTCTTGTCATCTCTTTGTTCTCTTCTATCCGTAAACGTAATCTTTTTGTCATCTCTGTGCTATACTTATGTCGTCTTTTAATTTTGACAACTTTAAACGACTTTGTGTCATGTTGTTTGTTTACCTTGTCGTAAGTAGTCATATTTTTTTATCGCTGTTTTGGTTTCTGTTCGTTTTTTCGACCCCATTTCGTCGTCATGTCATCTTTTCGTTGTCTTTTTTTTTCGTGTCCGTCGTCTTTTTGTTGTCTTCTTGCTTTGGGTCGTTTTCTCGACCTTTTTGTTTGTAATTTTTCATCGTCTTTTCTTCGAGGACAAGATGGCAATTTTATTATCTTTTGTTGTTATTTCACCGTTTGTTTTTGTTTATCATTGTATATGTTTGTTTTTTTTTCTTTATCACTTTTCTTTGTCAATTTCCGTCATTCTGTTGGTTGTCAATAGACAACAAAAATGTTACTTCTTTACTATCTTTCCATCGTTCTTTCATTGCTGTTTTAAGCATGTTTCGTCACCCTTTTGACACTTTTTAAACCCCTTTTTTGTCATGTTTTTTGTTCTTTTTGTCGCTGCTTTGGTGTCTTGCTATCGCATTTTCAGTGTGCTTGCTCCCGTCGTATTTTTGTCGTTTTTTATTGTCTTTTTGTCTTATTTTCACCCTCCTTTTTTATTATATTGTATTTTTTATCGTATTTAAGATTTCTTTTTTTATGTTGTGTTTTCTAAAGACTTAAATATTCAACAGTTTTGGATTGACACGTCAAAAGACTAAAGCAGATTACTACAAATAGAACAAGAATTTGGTATCTGAAGGATTATTTCAGCAATTTCTGTGAAATTTATGAAATTCCGTAGATACGAGCGCTTGAATCGTAGGTCCGTAGAAAATTCCTAATTCCATAGATTTGGCATCACTGGTACCTGGTGTGCTTTATGAAGGAACCATGCTACTACGGATCTAATTTTTAAATCCTCCAGATAGGTCGGGAGTACAACGTGCACACGCTTCATATTTTCGTGGTTTTCTAGGCAGTATACGATACAGTCGAGCGCGAACAGCTATGGACAAACAGACGCGACGCATAGTAGCTACCTTGGAGCGAGTGATGTGCTACGTGCGTGTTCCCAGGGCACTCTCGAGTCCCTTTGAATCACGCAGACGGTTGCAGTAGAGTAAAGGACTGTCCTGTATGTTAATCAACATCGCCGTTGAAGCTGTGTTCCGGTTAGCGGGCATTGCAACGAGAGGAACGATCCCAAGCAAAAGTAGCCAACTCCTTGCCTTTGCCAACGATCTCGACATGCTTACCTTGAAACCTTGATACGGCGGAGGCAATCTAAGCCAGACTGAAATCGGCGATAACAACGTTCGCTTCCCACGGACAGTGACTATTGACGGCGCTGAACTAGAAGTAGTTGTTGAGTTCATATATTTGGGGCACCGCCGACAATAATACGAGTAAGGAGATTCAACGATGCATTCAAGCTGGAAGTCAAACCTATATTTCCCCCCCAGCAAGACGCTTCGATCAAGAAGCATGCACCGGAGCAAAAAGCTGAGTTTATACAGAACGTTAATCAGACCACTAATCCTCTACGGACTTGAGGGCTCGACCAGGCTGAACCCGACTTGTTTGTGTCGAGACGCTCAAGGAATTGGCGATGAACCGACGAACGAAATTACTAAATTACTGAGGAGAGGAATTCTTGATACGGCGAGAACTGCTCCAGCTTTATGCTGTTAGAAGTAAGAAGAAACTTCAATTAATATTCTTCCTGCTATCCATTCATCCATTTTCCATCCTTCGTCGTTTTTTGACATCTGTTTTTGGCATTTTTATTGTACTTTCGATGGCTTCCAGCCGTTTTTATTGTCTTTTTATTGTTGTTTTGGTATCTTTTAGACGTCATATTGTCCTCTCTTGCCTCGTTTTTTATCTTTCCATCATTTCTAGTCATCGTTTCGTTATTTTTCTGTTGTCTTTTCGTCACTTTTTTGCCATTTTTCGTCACCCTGCTCGTTGTCAAGACATGTGTCTTGTCCTTTCGTTGTTCTTTCGTCGTTTCTCTGTCGTAAATTCGTCGTTTTTAGGGATGTTTTGTCGCTTTTTAAACGTCTTTTTGCCATTTTTTGTTGCGTTTTTTTGTCATTGTATATTTTTTTGACGTAGGACTACGTCTTTCAGGAAGGTCATTCCATAAAATCTTTCTTGAAAAGTAGTCAGGTTTTGAACGCTAATAGCTTAGTGGTTTCTCGATCGTCATTGTGTCATTGAAAAATTGTAAATAACTCGTACTCATGGTACATGGCCGTACTAGAAATTGTCGCTTTGTGATTGGTTGGAATAATTTCCAATTATTATCGAACAATTCTTGGTACAATTCAGAAATCAACGGGAAAGACGATGGAAAATTCCATTTAATTCTACTATAACAAAGTTACAAGAGAACTTAAAGAAATTCTACCATTGCTGTGCTGTCCTTGATTGCTGTTTGCCTTGATAATTCCTTATTGTGCTCAATATTCAATAATCGTCACGTTGAAAAATTGTCTGCCGTGAATAAGTGATAGCAATTAAAACCAAGTTAACACCAAATTAAACACTGATTCGCCGCAAAAGTTGCGCAGGAAAACGCATTAAAACTAAACCCAATGTTTTGTTTTAATAAATACTGCTGGTCCAATGAACTTTATTGTGATCAGCGGAGAACAATAATCTTTTGTATCTTCATAAAAGCATGTTTTCATCCTTAAAGGAAGGGTAATTGATACAACTGTTAGAAATATCGGCATTCTTCTCACTTTTCTTGCGCAATACAACAGCTTGAACGTTTAGCACATCTCTAGTAACTCCGAAGAAAAGTTTGTTCATTTCTCCGTCGATACGGACAGCCAGCTGCAGATTGGTCTTCTCGTCACCACAGAATCTGCCCGCCTGCGTGCGGATGAATCCAAAATTCCAGCTGTGAAATGCTGGTTTATGTGCGCACGTAATTTTTCTTTTGCAGCAAAAGGCGAACGGCTCACTGGTAACTTTGTAGCTAACGGCAAACGTTAGCTAAGCTACTGCCAACATCTTACTGGCATGTCTAGACGCGACAAAGGGGAAAGCATCAAGGGCAAGCGAAAGTCACGCTCGAGTTAATTCATTGGCTGCTGAGGAAAGGAAACCATTGAAGCTGGAGCTGGCTGCCGTGATGGAATAATAAACTGCGGAAGTGCTGCTCACGACAACAAAAATACCAGAATTATCCCACGTTGCTTGCAGCTGGCCACCTGGACTGGCATTTCATCGTGATTCATGACTATTCACGAACGGCTTCGTCGATCGCATAGCTGCTGTGGCTTTCCGGTTGGTTCGTTTCAACAAGCTGTTTGCCGAAAAGAAAATTACGTTAAGTGAGTGCGTTAGTGCAAGTTTATTGCAAGCTGGAGTTATGATAATCAAACAATCGATTCTTTTAAGGACCACACAACAATTGAAGAGTTTATTATATTTTCTTGTCCAGTTAATACTATAATAACAAAGGCAACGAGGGAAAAGTTGAATTTTTCGCCGTTGCGGACGACTAACAAATGACATTTTTGACCACTTTAAAACGTCTGCAGCTTGTAAATCAGTGTTCTTCATTTGTAAGCCGCAGAAAAGTTTTGCGTAAAATTTTCAGCTTTTTGAAAACTAGCGCATACCGTGTACCGATTAGCAGAGGAAAAGCACTATTCAACGTACATACATACATACATACATACATACATACATACATACATACATACATACATACATACATACATACATACATACATACATACATACATACATACATACATACATACATACCCCTAGTAGCACAGATGTTACAAACCGGTTTTGGCAACTGATTTGTGACTAATTTTAGTGATAAATGAGTTGCTACAACTAAAAGTGCCAAATGTGTGCTGCTTGGGACATTACATACATGGATACATCCTACTATCGCTACAAATAGATTTACGTAGTCCTACGTCAACTATGCGGTCGTGTCTTGTGCACAACCCCTCTGAATTTTTTAATTGAATTAGCATTTTAAGGATTTTTGCTTTTCGATCTTTTTGCTAATGCTAGATTTGAGGAATGCTACTCCTAAACAAAAATGATTGTTGGGAATAAAAATCAAGAATCTAATACCATAGAAATCCATTGCATTAACAGATATAAAATGTTTTTATTCAATAAAAGATAATAAGAATGACACAATTAATCGACAAGCTTAATAGTCGTTCAGCGTGGAACGTTGACAATATATCTCTGTATCTATGATTATATATTGAATATCCTTCCCAGCCGAGTGCCGCCACCTTATTTAACTCTAATCGTTTTTTTCTCTTCTCTTCTCTGTCCCGCGGACTTTTGCAGGTCTGAGCGTAGGTGACGAACTTGGTCTAGCCGAGTCGCTGGGAAACGTCGAAGGCAGCAAACGGCGAGCGCTGAACGTTCGGACCAATGTCAACAACATCGGAGTGCTGCCCGCAGCCAAAATGCCGGTAAGTGCGTGGGAACCGTTCTGGGGCAGTTGCAGCAGAAAAATATATAAATTAAATTCAGGGAACTTTCCTAAACTTTTCCAAAGAGATGTTTCGTACGAAGAACAAGGAATTACGTCGGGTTACAGAGGGCTAAACTGTAAATTGCAGTTTTGGCTTGAACAGGGTTAGTTGTTTCGTCAGATAAAACTGCTCGAGAGACGTCTTTGTGTTTCATTTAAATGCGGTATTTAATATTCAAAAGGTTTAAGAATTGCTCTTTTGAAAACATTTCAGATTTCTGTTGTGCAGAACATTCCGAGTTTTTAGACTACAGCCGACAAATGATACAACGATAGAAGTATTGCCGACGTATTTTGAACGAAATTCAATGCCATTTTCCTTCGAAACTAGTATTGAAAATGAAAGAAATCATTACCATATCAAATGGAATGAGTTCGAAAGTCAACAGCCAGTGATTGCAAAGTTTTATAAGAGCGAGCCAATTAGTTATTCTCTTTTGAATGGTAAATGAATATTAATGTTGTATTTTAATCTCCTTTTTCTGGTTTGGCAGTGGGATGGCACGCACGAATTTTATTGAGAAAAGCTCTTCCATTTGTAGAAGAAGATGAAGCAAATATTCAATAAGACTCTGTATATGCTTAGTCATCATTATCAAATTATTATCAACATTTTTCTATCCTGGAGAAAGTCGATTTACTTAAGATTCCGTAGTCTTCTTTATGTTGTTTTGATACAGAAATTGTTATCAATCTTCTCATTTGGCTTTAAAAGACTGCTGAAAGCTCTTTAACGCTAGAAAAAGTTCAAATGATAGGTTTAGTCCAATTTGTCCACCCAACCATGGGTCGTCACTTTTTCGTGTCACCTTAAGTGACGCATTGCGGCAAAGTTATCGCGCCGCCAGGGATCAAAACGTCACGTCTCAGCAGTTAACGACGCAAAGAAAGCCTGCCCCCCACAAGAGGAGCACAGCAGCATGTCATTCACTCGTAAGCCTGGATCGGCGGCGGCGGCTGGGGCTCTTTTGCTATCGGGATCAAATCAATGACAACCGGGCGGACGGATTGGGGGAATTGTGGATTCGCACAATGCGACCATTTAATTGAAGTGTCATTAGCAGCAGCACGGTGTGAGCGGGCTCGGCAGAGAGGCAGTAATATCAAAAAGCGAAAATTTCCTGCTCTGTAATTGGGTGAGGATTCTGTCTGAAGTGATTGCTGTGGAAAGGGGATAACAAGCGTGAACATTATCGTGCTTCACGTACGGTTTTACCTCATTATCGTTGTGCGGTTCCATCAGCAAAATCAGTTTTACGTAAGGATGTGGTTAGAATTTACGGATGTTTGTCGTTTGTGGTTATAACTGGAAAATGATGGTCGATTTATCTCATCACATGACGTTGTGAACGCATTCATATTAGCAAATTGAATCTGGAGTAGGAAAGTTTTACAGACTAATATTCAAATATAGTTTACAGTCGAAGTCAGGCAGCATATATTGGAATGTACCCAACACATGTTTTGACACACCTTAATACTTCACTTAAATATTCAAATTATTTGATATAGAGGTAGAATGAAAAAATAGTAGTGATCTTAGATTACTTCCCCGAGGCACACTTCTAGATAAAAAACTGCAATACCATGCGTTTTATAATTTTCTTACTATATACTATTCTTACTGCGTCTTTTCTGGGATGGGAAGAGCCAAGGTGGAAATATTTTATGCAATTTAGTTATATCTCCTGCCAGGCGTAAAAACCCTTGAATCAAATGCTTTACAATGGTATTAAGGATACCCTCTTTTAGCACCTTTTAGAGGCAGTCTAAATGTAACGTAACGTTTGATTTAGTATAGTAGTTATCGTTGGTAGGAAGATGTGAATATTTCGTTTCAAAAACTTGGAGGATATCAAATGAACTTGGAGCTGTACTTGAGCTTTTCATTTCATGAGAATAGTTTCCTACTTCATTAACCGAGAGACAGCGGGAGGCAGTAGTTTAACACAAAAAGCATTCTGGTAGCAACCGAGCGATTGTGGTTGATTATTGAAAACTTTTTGAAGAGCTCTTTGAAGGCGACATGGAATGTTAACAAAATATTCATTGCATACTTTAGTCAAATCTGTCACTACACTCGAAATGAGTTTTGTCAACATATTTTCGTTTGCTGATGTGTGACTTCGATTATATGCCAAAGGGGGAGGGTCTCAAACCACAATAGAAAAAAATCCGTCCTCCAGAAAGTAACATCACGGTGGTCTAAAAGCAAAAAAACACGTACGCATTGGAGTTTTGAGTGGGAAAACTTGTTTTACCTTTGGAAGAGTTTCTTGAAATTAAAAGCTCTATCGTCTGATGTATTTTATTTTTCTTCAGTTTCAATTTAACACATTGATGTGTTCGACGAAGTTTTAGAGTATATTATTACAAAAAAATTTGCTGAAGACAGTAACCTTCTATTTCTTCAGCGAAGATAGAAAAATCGTGTTTCTTATAAATCAATCATTAAAATCGGTTTTTCTATTTTAGCTCTTTTCGCAGTTGTTGTATGACTTTTTGATGTTCCACAAAGTTGTACAGATAGTAAAAATATACCACTTAGCTGAATATAGTATATCTCTATCTTTTCTAGTTTAGGAACTGTAGAACTGTTAAAGTCAAAATACCCCAACTTTGACCCCGAATTACCCCGAATTCAGAGAAAAATAAGAAAAACTGGCATGAAAAAAATAAAACCGAAAGAAAAATGTTGACAGAACGCTAGGGAAAAGTAAAAAAGAAAAAAAAAAACAGGTAGAATAAACGGGAAAACGAGGGAAAAAGGGGAATCTGAACGGAAAAACGGGAGAATGCAAGATAAAAGACGAAAAATGATAGAAAAAAAGAAAAACTATTAAGAAAACGAGGAAAGTAGGAAAGAAAATTATGACAAACTGGGCAGAAAAGGGAAAACACCGGATAGAAAAAGAGAAAAATAAAAAGGAGGAAATGCGCGAGCAGGAAAATTAAGAAGCGAGAGAGAAGAACAAAAGAGAGGAAAATGATGAGACAACGTGAAAACGGAGAACAAACGGGATGAAACAGAAAAGTTGTTTGAAAACATGTTAGAAAACGAGATAATAAGAGGTGGAATGGAACAAACGAAAACGAGTAAATAGACAAGAAGTCAACAGGACAAAAAACAAAAAGCAAGACAGCCAAAAAACGGACCTGAAAATGAAGAACATTGAACAAAACAAAAACGAAAAACGAAATAGAATAGAGAAAACCCTGCACTGAAATCAAACGGGACAGGATATGAGAAAGAGGAAACAGCGCAGAAAGTAAGAACGAAAGATAGAAAGAAAAACAAGAGAGTAAAGGAGGGAAAAGGGGAAAAATACAGGGAAGACGGGAAAAAACGGAGAAAAACATGGACGGAAAACTAAACTAGCGAGACCGAAAGAGGAAATGAGGAAAACAGGAAAGAGTGGTCTAACAAGATATAAAAGGAGAAAGATGGGACAAAATGGGACCGAAAA
This sequence comes from Sabethes cyaneus, assembly GCF_943734655.1. NCBI lineage: Eukaryota > Metazoa > Arthropoda > Insecta > Diptera > Culicidae > Sabethes > Sabethes cyaneus. The sequence goes on along the minus strand of NC_071355.1, from coordinate 10,181,308 downwards.
GAAGAACAGAAAAGTAGGGAAAATGGACCAAAAAAGGTTAAACGGGAGAGAAAAAAGAAAAAAGGGGGGTTGCATCCCAGGGAAAACTGTTGAGGAAAGGGAAAAACGAGAGCTTGAAACAGAATAAACGTGACAGAAAAGAAAAACAAGAAGACAAAAATGAAAAAGGCATTTAAAAAAGAAGACGAAAAACGTAAAGAAATGGAGATAAAGAGTAGGAAAAAACGAAAACTGGAGGCAAAAAGCTTAAACGAAAACACGAAAAATGGGATAGAAAAATGAATGAAAAACGAGAGAAAACGGGATTGAAAATAAGAGAAAATGGGACAATAAACGAAGAAAAACGGAACAATGCAATAGAAAACACGGGTTGGAAAGAAAAAGAAACGAGAGAGAAAGAACCAAGAAAAGGTGGAGAAAAAAAGAAAAATGAAACAAAAAGTGAAAAAATGGGACTGGAAAAGACAAAAAGAGGAACAGCAAAGTGGTAAAATGAGTGAGACAGTAAAACGAATAATGTCTATTCTGATTTCAAGTGAAAATTCGTTTCTGTTCAAGTCTTATTTAACTTTTCGCGCCAACTTCGATTTATAGGCATGCTAAAACCAAACAGAATTTACTCAACAACTAATGAAAAACTTACTTCACCGTTTGAAAGATCTTGGTCTGCGAATCAACTTTGCTGAAAACAGTAATTGTCTGGATTTTCAGTCATTATTGCTGGAATCTCGAGATACACCGAGATAAAGTTAACGGTTCACAAACGTTGTACAAAATACAACAGCGCGAGTAACGGAGGGTTAACGTCCAATGTCAGGTTTAATTTCAAGTACAGGTACATGTGCGTTTTTACGCCTAATTTCAAGTCTAGTTTAATTTAAAATATGAAGTTCAAGTCTAATTTCTAGTAGAATTTAACCAATTTAATCCAATTTCAAGCCTAATTTCAAATGTAATTCCACGTCCAATTCCAAGTTTAATTGAATTGAGTCTAATTTTAAACAAAATTTTTAAATTCTCTTTTAAGTCCGATAACATGTCTAATTCCATGTAAAACTTCCAATTCAAATTTAAGTTCAATTTCAAATCAAATTTCCAAGTCCAATTTTTAGTTTCATTTGAAGTAAAATTTTGAGCCTAAATTAGTCCAAATTCAAATCTAATTTAATGCCCTATGTTAAGTCCGAATTCAAATCCAGTTCATCCAGCCCTATGTTAAGTCCGAATCCAAATCCAGTTTCTTCTGTATAATTTCTAGTTCAGTTCCACGTCTAATTTCTGGTTCAATTCCAACTTTGACTTTAAGACCAGTTGACCCTCAAAGTCCGGAATTTTAAACCCAATCAACCGATCCTAAATTCCTAACTCAATTTTTCAGGCGAAATCATTTTGCTGAAAGTTCGAGTGCCCCACCTTCTGTTTACGTCTGGGAACGCTCGTGCTGAGAGCTCTCCCTACCAGAGGAGAGAAGGGGTTTCGAACCATTACAAGAACCTTCGCCGGTCCCAAAAAACCCTCACGCCGATAGGTAGTTTCCGCGTCTATAAGGGTCATACAGACAGAAATTTATCGAAGTGGAGCTATCGACTGTTGATGATTCGAAACTTTATGTTTTCGGCAGGACAGTCAAACGGCAAAGCAAGAGGACACTTCTTTATTCTATGCCGGACGTTTCGATGTATTTAACATCTTTCTCAAGGAGTACAACATAAAATAACATAGTTAACATCATTTCTAAGATATAACAATGGAACGTCATACAGTACCACGTCTCATATTTTGTCTGATGGCTTCTGTAGAAGGTTTAAACTAGTCACATTGATAAGTAATACTAGCATTAACCGAGCTTAAAATATAATGGTCAGCTACAAGTGACGATAATTCTGGTCGTTTCGTTGTTGCGAGCAGCATATTTAAGTTGAAGGGAACAATTAGAATCAATCGAATTAAATTAAATATCAGTGAGTAAAAGTTCTTTAAATCTTCATGAAAATATGTTTCGTCCTTAAAAGAACGGTTCACGTTGAAAGTGATATGTTGGAAATTTAAGCCTTCTTTTCCGTCTTCTTGGGCAGCAACAAAACAGTTTGGATGTTCGGAAAGACACTTCTCTTAGCAGTGGTGACTCCGGACAGCAATTTGTTCAACCCTTCGTCGTTGTCAGCTGCAAGTGACGATAATTCTGATCGTTTCGATGTCGCGAGCAGCATATTTCCTGTCAATTCCAGAACTTCAGCAGCCAGATATTCCATCACGGCAGCGAAACGAGTGCTCCAGCTCCAACACACGCTCAGCATACTTCCCTTTCCTCAGCAGCCGATGAATACGACCGACCGGGAACTGCAAACGTGCACGACTCGAACGGGACTTTCATTTGCCCTTGATACTTTATCCTTTGTCGCGTCCAAACATGCCAGCAAGATGTTGGTAGTAGCTTAGCTAGCGTTTGCCATTTGAATAATGCTGTTCGCCGGTTTACCTCGTGTTATGCATCAGAGCAAGCGACAAGAATCGGTCCCGCCTATTTTTCGTGGTTCTTCATTCTATCATCTACGTTTAATAAAATGGAGCATTTCAATTTCAGTCTGAACAAAAGAGCAAAGTTACCAGTGAGCCGTTCGCCTTTTGCTGCAAAAGAAAAATTACGTGCTCCCATAAACCAGCAGTAGTTATTTCGCAGCTGGAATTTTGGATTTACCAGCACGCAGGCGGGCAGATTCTGTGGTGACGAGAAGACCAAACTGCAGCTGGCTGTCCGTATCGACGGAGAAATGAACAAACTTTTCTTCGGAGTTACTAGAGGTGTGCTAAACATTCAAGCTGTTGTATTGCCCAAGAAAAGTGAGAAGAATGCCGATATTTCTAACAGTTGTATCAATTACCAGACATCGTCCTTTGAAGGATGAAAACATGCTTTTATGAAGATATAAAAGATTATTGTTCTTCGCTGATCACAATAAAGTTTATTGGGCCAGCAGTATTTATTAAAACAAAACATTGGGTTTAGTTTTAATGCGTTTTCCTGCGCAACTGTTGCGGCGAATCAGTGTTTAATTTGGTGTTAACTTGGTTTTAATTGCTATCATTTATTCACGGCAGACAATTTTGCAACGTGACGATTATTGAATATTGAGCACAATAAGGAATTATCTAGGCAAACCGCAATCAAGGACAGCACAGCAATGGTAGAATTTCATTAAGTTCTCTTGTAACTTTGTTATAGTAGAATTAAATGGAATTTTCCATCCACTTTCCCGTTGATTTCTGAATTGTACCAAGACTTGTTCGATAATAATTGGAAATTATTCCAACCAATCACAAAGCGACAATTTCTAGTACGACCGAGTTAGAGTTATTTTTAATCTTTCAATGACGCGCATTGAAAATCAATAGTTTTCTATATGTTCAATATTTTCCAAATCGATTTTCCGATTAATTGTAAATAAAATAATAAAATAAATGTATAATACGTAAATATCTTGGAAATCTATTGAAAATTGACTGAATTATAAGCCGAAGTCATTTCCAACTACCAATCACGAAGCGAGAATTCTGGTAAAGCATAGATTCATTATTTTCAAAAGTCTTAGAAGGTTTTCCAATCGATTGATGTAAGAATATTGAAAATCGATCGGGAAACTACTATGCTATTAGCGTTCAAAACCTGACCACTTTTCGAGAAAGATTTTTTGGAATGACCCTCTATACCAGCGACAAAAAAACGCAACAAAAAATGGCGAAAAGTCGTTTAAAAAGCATTAAAAAGCGACAAAACATCCAAAGAAATGACGAATTTACGACAGAGAAACAACCAAAGAACAACGAAAGGACAAGACACATGTCTTAACTACGAGCAGGGTGACAAAAAATAGAAAAAATGTGACGAAAAGACAACAGAAAAATAACAAAACGATGACTAGAAATGATAGAAAGATCAAAAACGAGGCAAGAGAGGACAATATGACGTCTAAAAGGAAACCAAAACAACAATAAAAAGACAATAAAAACGGCTGGAAGCCAACAAAAGTACAATAAAAAATGTCAAAAACAGATGTCAAAAAACGACGAATGGAATGGATGGAAAATGGATGAATGGATAGCAGGAAGAACATTAAAAAGGCGACAGGAAATGATAAAGGGATGACAAAAATGACAGGTACGAAGAAAAGGCAAAAAAGAGATGACGAAAAGACAGCGAAAGGGCGCCGTAAAGGCAGCAAAAAGTGGTATAACGGTAATAAAGGTGAACTGGCAATGTAAAAAGACGACCAAATGCGATGAAAAGACAACCATAGAAGCGACGAAAAGGCCATAACCAACAGAAAATTAATACGGGAACTTTTTCAAATAAGGCATAAATGTCAGTTAAACCTTCATTTAAACTAAAATTTGATTAAATTTGGCGAAATTATAACCCTTTCTGCGGTGATAAAACTGTGAATTTTTTTTCAGTAAAGTCTGATAACCCTTCCCGCCTCAGAAAAAATGCCATTTTTAACATAAATAATGGCGCAGTTTTTAATAAAATCAACAGGATTTTGTTTAACCATTGCTGAAGTTAAGAAGTTCAACCTTGACTTTCGCATCCAGCGTACTTTCGACGGAAGAATAAAACAAACATTACTATGGTGGGGAGCATCGCGAAAAATATTTTCCCCTCTCGAGTGAGTGAAAACACACTCGAAGAGTGCTTGGCAAATAGATTGCGGATGTCACTCGACGTGCTGGAATTTTTCATCTGGAACAAGCATAGCATGTTGAAACGAAAGCTGACTGTTTGCTTATGCTGGCTGAAAAGCTGACTGAAACAAACGACGTGCGCTGCTTCTTCAAGTGGCCGTTTTCAATTAGAATAATTAAAAGTGCAGTTAATGGTTTGCAATGCTACCCATACATTGTATCTTTGTTGATGGATGATTAACATTCAACGATAGGGTGATTCCACAACCACAATTTCTAGAATAGCTTTGCAATCATGTGACATCGGAGTCCAATCAATAATTGTTTTGAAATCTAGAAATTAATTGACAATAAATGGCTGAAAAGGAGACATACATAAGACCAAAACGAACGCAATTTAAACAAACATTTAAACATCGGAGAGAGCTACAGAATTGCACAGACCTCATTTTCGTCTGTTGTTCTGTTCGCAGTCTCGCAAACGGTTATTCAATAACCGAGAAAGCACAAAAACCTCAATAGATTTTTATTTTCTTTGTCGTGTTGCACCACGACCAAGCTTCCAGTGCAACGCTTTATCAATTATCACACAATTAAAAGTATTTTCTCTGCGCATTAAAGTGCACAGCAAACAGTGTCAAGTAACTGCAACGAGTTTAAATCGAATCGAGAGCAAAACCAAATCGAGGTAAATGAACCAATCGACCGACAGACAATTGCTGCAGAACGGTCCTCACATGTAGAAAACTCCAACTTTTGCACCAATAATCGCTACACCCCACGCGCGCTCGAACGGTAAACAGAAATATCAGAATTTCACTTTCTTATTAGCATAATCATGCATCGCATCATCTCGTCATTCATTATCGAATCGTCATGATTCACTACCGGCCTGTCCCGTGTCTGTCTCGCTGTTCGTATTTCGAAGCGAGGAGCTGAGGGATGCTGCAAGATCGCACGATTAGCCACGCGATATACGCGACGAAAGGTGACAGCAGCACCAGCAGACGGCACCGTTGTTGAGTCAGCGAATTAGCTAAGCTCCCCGGTCGCTGCTGGCCTAGTCAGCTCAGCAGATGCAAATGAAAGTGAAACCGATCTGCGTGTCGCTCTTTCATTCGTTTGTTTGTTAGTTTGTTTGTTTGTTTGCCATCTTTTGTGAATCAGTTCGCAGGTACGGGCTTGTTGGGAGTGAATTGGTTTCATCTATTGATAATGTGTGCCAGTTTTTGCTTTCGACCGGATTTTGGCTGTTTGGCTGATCAAATATTGGAATTTTTTATCCAAGGATGTTGATTAGTATTTTACGTTGCGGTATTTTGAGCGAGTATAATTGTTTAACATACTGGAAATTTCAGGAGCGAACCAGCCTACGGCTGAAAATCCCATAATAAAAAAGCTACTACTACTACTACTATTGGAAGTTTGTTACACAGTTGTCACTGTGATATCATAATTACTATTTATTGAATATTTAAAAAAAAATAACAAAGAATCCTAAAATCATAAATCATTCTTTCATTATGGATTTTGAAATTGTTTCCGTGGAGAGCGATTACCAGTAGCGCAAAATCATTTCAAAATATTTTGCTTTTTATTACTGGAAAAAGTAAAATTGATTTGCTCCAAACATACGCCTCTGCCAGTTACATATATGACGCTTCTGGAGCAAAGCCGTAATTGAAACAAAACACTGGAATCACCATCATGTACTCCTACAGATAATGGAAAGAACACATTCCAGTTAGGAGATTTACTTGAAATCCGTCAGAGCAACATATGTTTCTGAGTGTATTTTCTTTTAATTTTAGGCCAGATTTCGAGTACAATGTCTGTCAATTTTGTGCTAAAAAATTAATTTTAAAGCAACCAGATGCAAGGACTACAATAACATTAACGCAATAGAGCATTTGCAGCTGAATTAGCAAAACGGTTTGTCTCAATTTTTTTTTTTGATTGGAATGAAATTTTACTGATAGGGTAAATGATTCAAAGGGGAATTAGCTGAGTTCTGATCTTAAGTGGCCCCTCGCTCGTTTTCAATTTTCAAAACTAGTACATGAACTGTTGCACCTATCTAATTCGGAAAGGTTCACCGTTGCTAAGAATGGGACATAAATCATCAGCTACTGGGATCGCGTTCTTGCGGGGGCGGGCAATTGTTTCGAGAGGCACGATACGAGAAGCTTCTTTAATATGATCAACGCAATGAGCAGCCGGACCGTGCCAGCTCCTGTTATGTGCAACGATAAGGGACCTGATTACCGAAAGATCGGATGTGGCTAGGCATTAGAAACAACATTTCGCTGCATAGTTGTATGGTGAACAAGATGGAGTGGTCAACAGAAGAAGGACCCACCAACTTTGGACGAGGTTAAAAAAGCAGCGAGAGAGCAGGACGGCATCCCCGTCGAACTTTTGAAAGTCGGGAGCGAACGGCTGTATTGTGCAATCCATCAAGTCATACTAAAGGTAAGGACTGAAGAGAAATTACCTGCGGACTAGTTGGAAGGTCTCATATGCCCAGTTTACAAAAAGGGACATCGACTTGAATGCAGCAATTATCGAGGCATTACTCCCCTAAATTCTGCAAACAAAATTCTCTCCCGCACCCTGTTGTTCACACTGAGGCCGTTGGAGGAAACCTTTGTTGGCGAATACCAGTGCGGTTTTCGAGAGGGACGCTCCTTGACGGACCAAATGTTTACTTTGCGACAGCTCCTCGAGGTATTCCGGGAATTCAACATGCAGACTCACCATTTGTTTATAGAATTCAAGGCGGCGTACGATTCAGTTAAACGAAATGAGCTGTGACAGATTATGCTCGAATATGGTTTTCCAACAAAACTGATTAGGCTGATACGTGCTACTCTTGATAGTTCAAAATCAAGCGTCAGGATAGCAAGTGAGACATCGGACGCGCTTGGGACGTTTAAGGCGGTTTGAAGCAAGGTGACGGACTATCGAATTTACTGTTCAATATAAGGTGCTCTTCGAAGGGCAGGCGTGCAGAGAAGCGGTACCATCTTCACGAAATCTCATATGCTTCTAGGGTTCACGGACAACATCGATATCATTGGTGTTAATCGTAGATCGTAGATCGTTAATCGTAGTTGCGTACACGCATCTTAAGGTGGAAACTGCGAGGATATGGCTTATCATAAATTCTGCCAAAACAAAGTATATGGTGGCGATTAAAACACGGCAGGCTACAATGGGCTGGCTGTGTAGCAAGGATGCCGGATAAGAGACCAGCGAAAACAACAGAGAACCCGACAGAGGCCGACGACTTCAACGCAGACTCTGTACCCGTTGGATGAGCGCTGTTGACGATACGATACGTATTTCACTTACGATTTGCAGGCTTCTTCAGTGTAGGTTTTCGAAGATATTCTTTTTTTAACTTTTATTAAAACTATTCTGTTGAATATTTGATCGAATACCTTCGTCGTAGTAGCACCTCTCAGTTAGGTTAGAAGTACGATGCTAGAGTCAGCAGGATTGTTGCGTTAGCCCCTTAATTAATTTCTCTGCTGCAGTTGTTATCCGACGTCATGAACGATCCAAGGTATGCAAATTCGTCTACTAGGTTAAAGGCTCAAGCAGTCGTATCACGTTCTGCTGAAAGCAGCGATAAAACCGATTAAACTTTCGCTGCTTGACAGCCACCGCCATAATTTAATAAAACTTTTCGCTTTTCGCTCTGGTAAAAGCTCAAATTTTGAGCAATCTTAGTTCGTTTGCAGCATATGCGCATTAAATTTTATCGTGCATATTGATATGATAAGTGGATAAACGCGCCTTTGAAATATTGCAGTTTTCGAAAACTGGTTACTTAAACAAAATAAATATATTCAGTTAGTCAATCTCAATTTATAATGAAATCATTCTGGTTGCTTCCTGTGACAGGAAAACCGTTTGATAATACCTTGCTTTCTGCAAAACACTTTGCTCTGATGAAGTTTTGTTTGCAAGTTAAAACAAAATATGACAAAATATGGCCACGCATAACAAAAATGATTTTGGTGTTTAACTTTAATATTCTTCATAATTGTAGCAATAAATCTGTTTGGTCTGGGTGTTACCGTTTTAATAACTCTACAAAACTAACAGATTTATATATATATATATATATATATATATATATATATATATATATATATATATATATATATATATATATATATATAATAGATAGGTTTGGACCAGCGCCTCTATGATTCAAAGGTACAAGTACCAGCGAACCACATGCCCTGGAGGGTGTTGTGGGTTCGAATCCGGTTATAATCTCAGATTACAGCTTGGTTCGACTCATGCACCTTCCAGCATTGGACAAAAAAGGTAGGAGTCAAAATGACTACTTGTCAAGCATAGCTACCAATACCCCCCCCCCTTCCTTTTCGCTCTTCCCCTCCTTCACCAAAAATTTTCAGTTTTATTATGGATTAAAACCTAGCTATCAACGGTTATTATGGTTTTAAGTTATCAACTGAGTGTAGTAGATGCGAGCTAGCAGTCGGGTGCCAACCATCGAAGCAAGCGGCACGTTTAGTGTTATATTCTCCTCCCAGCCCCATTAAAGCTTGATTTGATCAGCGGATCCCTCTGCATGGGTAAAGAGGAACGATATACATACTTAATGAGGCGTTACTTCACTGACCCTTAACTCTGATGCAAAAATGGTTATTCAGTTATTTAGTCCAAAACCTGAGTTTGAAGATACCCTTGATTAAGATTAGACTGAATTTCAAAATAGTACTGCCTTTGGTTTGTAGGGTAATCCCAAATCCACATATTCAGTTAGCTGCTGTCAATATTGACGATTCAATCACAAATTAGCGGGCATCGTTTTAGCTTGTCTTGTTCACTAATATAAGTAACATAGTATAGGCTTGATGGCAGGGTCTTATTCACTGACCTTTATAATAATGCTACATCCCTTGCCTACTCGGTCTAAACCAAAGATTTCTAAGTCAGGACATAGTTATTCATTTTTTGACGTAGGGCTACGTCTTTGTTTACTATACTGGGACTGGGTAGCACTTTGTGAAAACGAAAAAAGAAGTGTAACGTTTGAATGAAAGATTTCAAATGCTACTAACTACTAAGTTACTGTACGAAACTGAACAATTTATATGTCGTTGGAGCGTTAAAATGACTAGCAATTTTATCGGGGCTAGAGACCAATTTTAGGGAGGGCGTAAGAGGGGGAGCTGCTATACAAATGAAAGACAAATTTCCTCATAACTTGTGAACTAATCGAGCAGATTGAACCAAATTTGGCATGTCGGAGGTTTTTGGAGGTAAGATTTTTTTCTATGGTGTGCAGAGACCCCTTCTTCTTCTAATAGGGGGTGGGGGCTCCCATAGAAATGAAACAAAAATTTCCTCATAACTCGAGAACTATCAAGCAAATAGAACCAAATTTGCCATGGGGGGGGGGGGGGGGTTTATTGTAGGCATGAATTTATTTTATGATGGTTTGAGGAGAAGGACTGTCATACAAATAAAACAGAAATTTTTGCGTATGAGCCATATTCTCTGCTATGTAACAAGCGGTGAGCTGTGAAAGTAAACTAGTAAAATCTTCTCGGAGCAAAAGACAGTGTATCGTCGTCGCTAACTTACGTGCCTGTTGGCCATTCATGTCAAAAGAGAAGGACATTCGAATGACACGTCATATTTGCGATGAACGTGCTTTGTTGGTTTTAATGTTATTTGTAACCAATGCCCCTTTTAAAGGCCACAAGCGAATTAAAGTAAGATTATTGAAACATGTCAAACTACGCATAATCATATTCAATACAATAATCTGTGGGCTGGTCATTCATTACCATTTTAGCCTTTATGACGCACACAAGTGATTTTTAAAAGAAATCTCTATGTCTCATTGGTTGCAGCCAGGCCTTCTACTCATGAACTCCTGTCTATGTATTTGCAAAGCGACCATTGCATTCAATAAAGAATTGAATTTGAATATTTCGCTCTTCTCTTTTAAAAATACAATTAAACAATGGCACTAACAGATTCTTATAAACATATATATGCCAGAAATGCAGTTTACATTAGTCTCTGATCTAATTTATTTATTTATTTATTTATTTAAGTTGGTATCAACATACTATAGTCCCAATGATGGATAAGTAGCTTAATCTTATTACAATCACAGTCAAGAAATTACAATTACAAACACTATCAATTTTCTTAGTCGTCATTTGTTGAAAAAAACATAGAAAAGTTACGACGAACCGTTTCACGTGACAAATTAAAATCAAAAGCGAATGCAACCCAATTGAAAACTCGCTGTATACCAGTCAATGAGCTGTTTCGTCCGTAGTTGGTGCGTTGAAAAGGTACCCTCAGCATTGAGTTGTTCCGCAGTGCCCTGGGACGCACGTTCAGATCAATCGCCCCAAGAATAGCAGGACAATCAATTCTTCCCTGCAACGTGTCGACAGCAAACAGAGCTCTTGCGATGTCTCTTCGTGTCTGTAGTGTCTCCAAGTGTATTAATCGGCAGCGACATTCAAAACTCGGCAACTGGAACGGATTTCGCCATGGTAGACGACGGAGAGCAAAGCGTAAGAAGCGGAGTTGAACTGATTCAATCCTTTGGTAATATGGATGCCAGACAACGGAACCGTACTCGTCGAACGGACGAGTGCACAGTATAATGCCTTGAGGCAATAGACGTCAGTGAAGCTCTTAGCGATGCGGAAGACGAATCCTAATGTTCTGGATGCCTTGTCCACAATGTAAGAAATATGCCGTTTAAACGATAACTGGCCATCTAAAATAACGCCGAGATCCTTTACCTGGTCGACACGTTGGATTTCTGTACCGCGTAGCTTGTAGTTAAAAATGACGGGTTCTCCGATCCGGGCAAAAGAAATAATGGAACACTTCTCAGGATTTGTTTATTTGTTTATTTGGTGTATAAAAATCATCTGACATAGTGTTTGTCTGAATGATAAAACTAAATTAACATAACTAACGGTACAATAAATACAGGCAATATAAAAACACACGAGAATACAGTCATCTACGAAGCCGTTCTTTAAATGACGATGTGGTGATGTTGAAGTCGAACAAATCTACCACCGCGTTGAAGCTTGCCGACATATATCGAATGGGATCATGTTGCCCATACGAAACACTTCGATGAGGTAGAAACAGAAGATTCCTGGGCCTCAAATGCCTTTCCGGAGCGTACAAATTCAGTTGATGCAAAATACTTGGAGCGTCGATTTCACCACGCAAAACTTTTGCCACAAACACAGCTTGCGCTTCGAACCGTCTGCGCTCCAAAGTCTGAATTCCGAGGAGCTGACAGCGCTCGGTGTATGCAGGAAGCTGGAATCGGTTACGCCATGGCAGGAAACGTAGAGCATATCGCACGAACTTCCGCTGCACGGCTTCTATTCTTGCTATCCAGTTCGCGTTGAATGGACACCAAACAACCGAGTTGGTCTCAAGAAGAGATCGCACCAGGCAACAGTAAAGCGATCGTAGGCACATAGGATCGCGAAATTCATCTGCCACCTTGAACATGAATCCAAGCTGCCTATTAGCCTTGGCAATTATTTCGTTGTAGTGTGGGCCAAATGTAAGCGGAGTATCCAATGTAACACCCAAGTCACGAACCAGGTTTACTCTAGCTATGCTCTGACCACACATTGTATAGTTAAAAGTGATCGGGCTGGATTTACGATGAAATGAAATTGCACAACACTTCTCAATACAGACGGTTAGAAGATTGCTGGAACACCACTGCAGAAAAATGTCAATCAAACGTTGGAGTTCCAAACAGTCAGCAGTATTTCTGACAACCTTGTATAATTTGATATCATCTGCAAACAACATGCGGCAATCATCCGGAAGTAAAGCTGTTAAGTCGTTAATAAATAGCATAAAGAGCAACGGCCCGAGGTTACTGCCTTGTGGTATGCCGGAGAGATTCGTGAAATACGAAGACTGTTGGTTTCCTATCCTCACGCAGAGCATTCGATTCAATAGATAGGATCGAAACCATCGTACAAGTGCAGAATTAACTCCAATTTTTTCCAATTTGGCGAGTAGTATATTATGGTCAACCCGATCGAATGCAGCTTTCAAGTCGGTATAAACTGCATCTATCTGTGCACCTATGCTCATGTTTTGTAAGCAAGTTGCTGTGAATTGCACGAGGTTCGTTGCGGTAGAGCGTTTTGGGAAAAATCCATGTTGATCTGTTGATACGTATTGTTTACAGCTTGCGAAAAGAACGTCGTGTATAATGATTTCGAACACCTTTGAACAAGCGCAAAGGGATGTTATACCTCTGTAGTTGACGGAGCATGCAGTTCAGATTGCACCAATTCGTAAAAGTCTCAAGCTCTTGTTGAAGACAAATTGCGTCGTCCTCGGAACGTATCTTCAAGTACTTCTTCAAATCGTCGGCGAAGGATAAACGAGGGCCTCTGAGTACATAGTTGACATCATTGAAGTAGAATAGGAAAATTAACAGTCCCAAATGACTCCCTTGTGGGATTCTAGATGAGGCCGGAAATGCATTTGATTGAAACCCTGCAACTGTCGCAATCAGTTGGTGACCTACGAGGTACGAACTGAACCAACGCAACATACTGCCGCTAATACCGAGTCTTTCCAATTTAGCAATCGCAATAGCATGATTGATTTTGTCAAATGCCGCCAAATCAGTATAAATGACATCCGTTTGAGCACGATCCGCTAGACTTTCGGCAACATATGTTGTGAGACAAAGGAGGTTTGTAGTGGTTGATCTGCCTGCGATAAATGCATGTTGGTCGTCACTCAAGTAATGTTTACAGTGCGACAGCAGCGGAGTCATGACTACAAGCTCAAATAACTTGGAAATGGCACACAATGACGAAATTCCTCGGTAGTTGATGACATCTTTCCGATCCACTTTTTTATGCACAGGGAACACTTGGGCGGTTTTCCATGCAAGCGGAAATACTCCGCTTGTGATTGATAGACCAAACACGAGTCGGAGAGGGATTAACAGGTCTTCAATGTGCTTCTTTAACCCTCTAACGGGTAAGACCGTCTGTAGACGGCCTTCGCTTTTGGAGCTCCAGAGCCGCATACGAAATTTGTTTTTAATTGGCAATATGCAAAATGTGTTCAGAACAGATTTCTTGACATTTTGATACTAATATCATAACATTCTGACCATGCGTTCTAAAGTTGTCATCTTTCAAAAACAAAAATTTCAAAAAATTCTGAAAATAATTATTGGGCGAATATTCCCTTTTTTACTTTTGAAGGAAAACGACATCTAAAACAAAATGATTGACCTAAAAATTTTTTCTATGAGTAAATTTCATGTATTATTTTAATTTTGTAATATATTTGAATTGAAAAAATATCTGGGCAGAGCGTTAGGCATGAAAAAAGAAAAAGAGAAATTGGACATTTTCTTACCTGGCGCTCTTGCAGATAATTATTTTTGCATGAAAATCAGAACTTAAGGTTTTTTTGTGTGTATTTTCATGACAGAATAGTCATTAGCTTGATCGCATCGTTTTTACGGTGTTGCCCGTTAGAGGGTTAAAAACACAGACGGAATACCATCTGGGCCGGATTTAGTCGATGATTTTAACGTTGATGCGGCACGAGAGATCATTTCTTCGTCGATGTTGAGCGTACACAGAGTATTCACAGTCACTGGCGGAACATTGCAAGCAGCTTGGCAGATTTGGTCGTCCGGGATGATTTCGTCGGAAAAGGTTCTGCCGAAGTTATCAGGTTGGCAATCCACTCCATCATCCAGCCTTCCACATTTATGATATCAATAATAATACTATTAATAATATGATATTAGGATGAAATGTGGTATATATGGGTATATAATGAAGTGTGGTATATAATAGAACAATCTCACCAGCAGTTCTTCGTATGAAATAGAATAGCGTCCTTTGAAGTTCCATAAGTACTTCTAATACTTAATTTAATTTTTTCATTCTAGTATCCATGTGCAGTATTAAAACTCGTTTTGGCCAAAGTTTTTACTATATAGCAAGAGATGCTTCATAAGCTAAAACGAAAAAAAAAATTAAAATAACTAAATTAGGCTTACCTATTAGCCAGGACGTGTGGCTCCGCCGTCTGCCCAAAACCCCGGTTTTGAGATCAGGCAGCCGGCAATCACCCAGCATCGCACCTCCTAGCTTGGCTACTCAAAAGAGCATTACCAGGTATGGCTACGTGGAGGCGCTAGGTAGGGGCTTGGGATGGCTAGAGCTATATTGGACGCTCCTCATTTGCCTTCCCCATTTCATACCCTGCATGACGATAGCCACAGATATGCGGCATAAACTGAGCATAAAGCCAGTGATGTGTTTGCCATGTTTGGAGACAAAATTTTAAAGATAAGTACATCAAATATTTGAACGAGCTCGAAATTTCGTAGAAAAACTCGAATAACTCAGCTCTGGCACGGAATTTTGAAGCAAAATTTTGCATGACGATAGCTACAGATATGCGGCACAAACTGAGCATAAAGCCAGTGATGTATTTGCCATGTTTAGAGACAAAAATCGGTGATCAGCATTTCGAAAGTCATACGAAACAGAGGGGATAGTTTTTGTTAGATTCGAGTGGTGATTGCTGAGGGTAAGCACTAGTGGAGGGTGATGCCTCACTTGCTTAACTAGTGGCGACGGAGCGAGCGAAACTAATGATCTGATATAGTCCTACGTCACCCTTTCGTACAACCCTTAGGGCTGTATACCTTGTTGTTTTTCCAGAGAAGAGCACCTTGAACAAAGAATATTGTGCATAGCAGCTAAATCTGGGTTATTTTCTGGGTTAATGGCGATGTATATGACAGAGCGAAACATATATTGCCGTTGTTGCACTGTCTCTTTCTTGCTACAGCGAGTTCAGTATGTCGTAGTTTTGTGCAGTCGCACTTTCAAACTGCGGAGTCTCGTTCAGTCCCAAGTAACAAATTCAATTTTAAGATGCACTTGAAGAGGTTTCCAGCATTTGCTCCTTAAAACCGAATATAAAACTTGCAATTCTACAAATCTGCGATACAACAGCCATAAAACCCTTAAAAATCTGGGGAGGCCCACACTAAAGAAGGTTCTCAAGAATATTTCTAAAGGTCCTTTTAAAACTTGTAATTCTTATCGATATGTATTTATAGTGACTTCCAAGAGTCGGTTGAAACTAAAAGAAAACCACCACAAGAGTTGATGATTTTATGGTTGTCGTCTCAAAGAACACTTGCAAGACATCATACACTTTTCACAGTCTTAATTTTTTTAAATTGACTAAAAGCTATAAGAGAAAAAGCATTCACAGATATTGCTTTTCCAAAATGGATATAAATGAAAATTGAAAATAAAAGCAGCTGCTTTGTTGTCAATCAATGAGAAATTTTTCATGTCACGCTCAGTTTGTCGATGTTTTGTGACATGAAAGTTAGAAAATTTTAACGCGCCGGTTATTTTTGCTAGATTATTAAAAAATTTAATTATTAAAAAAAATTCAATAATTTCATGAAGAAGTTGACAGCTACCAAATTTTTAACAAATTACGGCAAAAAGTCTTTTAAGTGTCCGAACATTTATTTAAAAAGATAAGATCACTTATGGTATTGCATAACAACATATTTATAAACGCCCATATGCAATTGGCTAGAATTTCAAAAGTAATCAAAACAGTCCTGTTCGCCATTTTTTCTATGGTTTTATCTAAATCAACCTAAAAGCTCTTATTAGACTAACATTTCTTGCACAAGACAAAGAAAAATTTTCCAAGAGATCGATAAGTTCATCTATACTTATTGTATTCTTGACGAAGACAAGTTGTGCTTGAGCAAGAATTGTTTGAATTACTCAAGGGGACCAAGTTTTTTGCAAGATAATCATTCTCGTATAAACAAAGAAAACGTCAACAAAGTGTCAATGTAGGATGTTTTTTGTGCTGAAGGTTCACCTACTTATATTAAGTTTAATTATTTTTTAAGTACAGCAATCATTATGATTACTCATATAAATTGATTTTAAAAATTTTAAAAGAGGGCTGCACGGCAGTTCTATGCGTAAAGTTTAATCTGCAAAATTTTTTATATACTTTGTCGTTACAACCGTCTTTAAAAAAATATGCTTCAACTGCTTCAACCCCTTCGAACATTTTCGCAACACCGGCTAATGACCTTTATATTCAGTTAAAAAAATACAAACAACTCTACAAACCGGCACCGGCACCGCCTCCGCCAAAATACAATCGAACGAAATTTTCTAATAACATACAAATCTACCATTGATGCATCATCACCGGCTCCATCCTCAGCTCATATATTGGAAATCTTCACTGCTTTTTGATTTCGCTGATTTTTCATATGAAAGCTTGCTAAAGTTTCGATTAAAAGATCCTTATTTGTTCAATTTTCTCCTGGTTCAGATGCCCATTTTGACAGATCAGTTGTTTACGCTCGAATGTTCTTTCTTCAGAGTATGATTTCTCTTACAAGAATATACGGTTTTAAGACGGTTTTATGGTAGCGTTGTTAAGACAAACCAATCTTGCAGAAGAATGTCATAAATTTTTATCAAAACTATTGCTAGGTTTTAAGGAGCGTCGTTTTTGAGCAGAAATCAAGTATCCTTTAAAACCATTTATAAGGTGAATTACCCTTATTGATATTTCAGTTTTATGCGTGTTTCTTCAAGTCTCCTTCAATCATACTTCAGAAATGTTAATCAAATAAGATAACATTCACTTGAGGAAACACATTATAAAACCTGATAGATTTTGCAATGCTTTGATAAAACTACTATAAGAAATGCATAAGACCAATTTGCTATTGGATTGTTACTTGGGGTGGGAACTGGAAAGTGCGGCATATTTCAAATGCTAATACTAAACGCCCGTAACAGTCGAACACTGCTTTCCTTTCGATCAATTTTACCTTTAGTTTTTTCCGGTATGGACTCATCACTGCGACCAGCATCGTTGATCTATTGTGATTTCGCCCGGGTGTTTGCTGTATAACATGCACTGGATATTTTTTTGCTATAATCGCTGTTGAATGAACGATATGCTTATTAAATTTTATGCGTGCTTGTGTGTAGTGGTGTTTACCCTTTCTTCAAAGCTTGATCTTCTTTACCCACTTATTCCTCGCTGCCAGTACTATCCCATATTATAGCCATCCCTGGCGAGGCTGACCAGTACATTTAACTAGGGTAAGGAACGAGTTAAGCAGTGTCACCTATTTTAATCAGTTGAACATAAATGAGCCGAAAATGCACTTTTTTATTCATATTTTCAAAATCTTTTGATAGGATGATCTTCACAAATCACTTAACCATACATTCGATTCACACAAACACAATTTACTGGGTTTCCGACAAGAAATATGATGAATTAAAAATTGTTGTCCAAAAACGTACATTTTTCAGCTGCTGAAGGCAATCGCCACCTCGCTACTAACGAATCCATCACATTTTTCAGCACTGATTACAACCGCTCTAAAAGTCAAGCACTCAATTGTCACATACCATATTATTCACTCTCTTTTTTTCTATTATCTAAGGCTTTGTCACTAGCCGAAAGTTTTATTATTTTTCAACAAAACTGAAAACAAATTCTGAATTGACGGAACCTGTTCACCACTAGCAGCTGCTGCAGCATAACTGATGAACTATCGTGTTGCCAAGACACTGTTTCGGTTCTGGAAATAAGAATTATAGGTTTGAAATTAACTGAAACCTCCAATGGTGAAAACGTGGTTCAATACTTTCAAGAGAAATGTATGTTCATAATTAATTTTTATTTATTAACATTATTTATTATTATTTATTAACAGAAAAGACAGCTTTTTCAATAATTTTCGAAGATTTTCTCAGTGATTTAATGAAGCAACGATGTGTTTCAATGTTATTTGCTTTGACAACACTGTTCTGAGTCGGAACGTGTGTAGTGCTATGTTTGCCTCTTTTGTTCTCCCACCATCCTTATGAACAGCGAGTGAGACGTCAAACTCGCAGTTTTCCATAAGAACACTAGAGAATAAAAGAGACGACGAATGCCGTTTGTCGAACGGTGCGGTGAGTGTATGCCCCGATAAGCAATTTAGACAGATGGCATTCTACACATCTATGCCGATACGCTATGCTGATTACGCATCAGATGCCGATTAGTAGGTCGCGGATAGGAACGCGAACTTACTGAATAGGGGGAAAAGTTCGAGGGATTTTTTATGGGGACGAAAAAAAATTCTGATTTCAGGATTGCTTAAAAAAGTACCTTGAGGGTGAAAATATGTTCGGTCTGTCAAAATTAGTTCCACCGCTCCAACTTTTAAAGCGAAAAATCAAAAGTATAGCTCAACAATAGTGTCTTCCAATAGTAACAGCTTGAAGAACTAAAGATAGCAAGAAGATTGGTATGCTGATATCCCCCACTTAGTCAGCCCATCGCTTGTAATAAGGTAAAACGATCAGTGAACTACTTAGACCGCTTAAAACTGGTTCTTTGCCCTATAACAGTGACTTTTTGCACTGTCAAGAGTGCTTTCATGGGGGTCATATAGAATTCAGCATGAAGGAAGGGTTACCCTACTAGCACGGTTGTTACAAAGTTGTTGTGGTAACCGAAATATGGCTAATTTCAGTCGTAATCCGGTTGCTTCAACTAAATGAACCTAAAATGTGCTACTTGGGTAAAACAAATGTTTTGGAAAATAAATGTTTATTTTATACTACGAATAGAATATAATTTGAAATATCACACATTTCATACAACTGCAGTTTCAACTGCTGTCTCACAGAACAGAATTTGCTATTCCATTCCATGCTGCTGAAGCAGTGTACCATCTGTTGCATTATTTAGATTTCAGCAAGCAATCATAACCGAACCAGAGTTGAACGGTATACGTATCCCAAAAGGGACTGCAATGGTTGAATACTGTCGAGCTAGTCAATGGATTCAAAGCAGTACTTCAGAATGAAATAATTCCCATGGAAGCAAAGCTCTTCAACTTCCAACCCAAAGTATCAGCGCAACTGTATGTTTTCAACAAAAGCACTCAGCCAACAGTGAGCCACAAACCATTAAAACAGGACTCCCAAAGAAGAGAGAAAGAGAAAAAAAAATAAACTTTTGCTCCCCGAACTTGCTTCAAATGCCAACTTTCAATGCGAATTCGAAAACTTTATCTAACGGAACGAAAGCCGTTCTCGACAGAAATGTACAGCCATTTCAGTCTTTATTTGCATTATAGAGCACAGGAGTCACACCGAAACTGGCAGAATTTCCATTCCGGCATTCTTCGCACAGAGTTCTCCCACACGTGCTTCCATCCTCCGTTTCCCGGTCGGCCGACGATGTGGCGGCGTTAAAAGTTGATCCTCCACACGGCCATAAATCGCAAGGATTATGCTTCATGATTTAAAGTCTGCCAGCGTTGGTTCCGTTTCCGCGCACCATACTAGTATGGCGGTATGGCCGTCGTAAAGATTTCAATATCTCCAGAAAACCCTTACGGCGTGGGAAACTGCGCCGGAAAAGTGCACGTACCTACAGCCCGTCGTACCACCCCAAGACTCCAGAGTTAGCTCCCATCAAGCGTCCGTTTGCCGGAAGACATACGAATTAAAGACAAACAATTGAATAAACAAGATGCGCAGCTCTTTTGCTGCTAGGCCCGGCAGCAAACCCGTTCGCCTCAGCGAGGTTGGGTTGGAACGGGGACGCACGTTGCATGCCGGAGATTATGAAAGAAGGAAGGAAGCACAATTATTGTCTCTAAATCATCGTCAGCCAGCGCAGCAGCGAGCGGTGTGAGCATACTGGGCGTCTTCCCAGGGGGGTGTCTTTGTTAAAAGGGGAGAGGTTTTGGAAAATTTTATCGATTCTGGCGAAGTAAAGTTGCAAAAAACAAACGTCGAGTACCAAATTAAAATGAAGTAATTTCTGTGTCTCGTTTGCCACGCCCCCGGCTGTAAACTGTAAGTACACGGAAGATAAACCTCTTTATGTGGATGGAAGTTGTAAGCTTTTCGCTTGTTTTTATCAGCTAGCCTCGAAGGAAAGTGCTTTTTTGTAATGCAAGCGGATGTTCCTGAAAAAAAAGAAAGAATTGAAGCATGTTTGCATTTTCCATTTCTATAATACTTGGCCTCACCCAGCTGGGGGTAAACAACTTTACCGTCCTGAAACGAGAATGTCAAAAGAGTTTTTATTTTCCGCACTGCGTGTTTAGATTTAGCGTCATATACGTAATCTGTGCCAAGCAGCATTTCCGCTGGGACGACGCTCGCAGCATCAAATGCAAACGAGCACTCGCCGCCGCGCTATCGTGTGGCGGCGAAAAAGAAACGTCACGGCTGCCGCCGAGTGCACACAGTTGGTTCTTATCGTCTTACTTCCACGGGCGTGCCTAGGGTGGAATAAATATATATTTTATGTAATTTTTGTATTTTATCTGTATAATATTTTTGCCATATTTGCATTTTATTTGCATAATATTAAAGTTATTTTTGTAAGTCTTTGTATCATTTTTGTGATATTTATGTGATTTTGATAGCATTTTTCTGTCTGTCTGCCTGTCTATTTTTGTTTTTTTTTTTGTATAGATAACGGAAAAAATATAATACAAATCATAAAAACGATACAGCAATAGTACTAAAAATGCAACAAATGCCACAATATGATACAAAAATAACTGAAAAATAATGCAGAAAACTTACTTTACTTATTTTATGGTGACGGTCCGTCATCGATCCTGCACCGAACGAATTAGGGTCCCACCTAATGGACTATCGGTCCAGGGCTGCCATTCTCCAATCCCCGCGAAAATCAACTGACGATGCGTCGTCCTCGCTAGCGCACATTCATCGGGTGTGAGGTCTCTCCCAAAGTCTACGGCCTCTTCCTGGTCCCCAAGTACTCCTCGGTCAGCCTCCTTTCACATCCATGATCCATGCCCGTACATGAAGGATTAGTATTCTGTAGAGCGCCAGTTCGTCATTTTGCTTCACGGCTTACTTCGTTGTCACGTTTGACTGAATCGTACGCCGCCTTAAAGTCCACAAACAGATTATGTGTCTGCAGTTTGTACTCCCGGGACTGTTTGTGTTTCATTTGTATGGGAGCCCCCCTCCCCTCTTAGAAAGGGAAAGGGTCTCAGTACACTATAGAAAAAAATTCTGTCTTCTGAAACCTCCACATGCCAAATTTGGTTCCATTTGCTTGATTAGTTCACATGTTTTGAGGAAATTTGTCTTTCATTTGTATGGGACCCCCCCCCTCTTACGCCCTCCTTAAAATTGGTCTCTAGCCCCCCAGAAAATTGCTGGTCATTTTATCTATCCAATGACATATAAATTGTTCAGTTTCGTACAGTAGCTTAGCAGTTATCAGCATTTGAAATCTTTCATTCAAACGTTTTACTTCTATTTTCGTTTTCACAAAGTGCTACCCAGTCCCAGTATAGTAAACAAGGACGTAGTCCTACGTCAAAAAGATGTGCTGGAGCTCTATAATAAACCGTTGCAAAAGATGTGTAATATGTCACTAGAACAGTACAAGCATCCGGAGTGTTGGAAAAGATTCTATGTCTTTCCAATCTATAAGAATGTATATAAACGAGACATAGCAAACTACCGAGGTATCACCTCTTAAGTGCCGGGTTTTTGTGGGAAAGCTACTGTTTAGCAAAGTAAAGTCTTACATCTCTATAGAACAACATGGCTTTTTCCCCAAACGCTCATTCAACACGAACCTCCTGCAGTTCTGTTCATTTTGTCTTCGTCAGATTGAAGACACCAAATTCTCCAAATTGATCACCAAATTCTGCTTCGAAAACTGCATCACCTAGGAGCTTATAATGATGGCTTTGTCTGCTGGCTTAAAAAGTTACCTAACAAATCGACAACTATCAGTAAAGTTAGGCTCTACTGAATCGTACAGTTTCTGCAATTGATCAGGAGTTCCACAGAGAAGTAACCTAGGATCGTTACTATTCCTTATATTCTTTAACGATTCTTGATTCAAGAATCGAATGGCTTCTGTGTTAATGGTGTTCGTTTACATATATTTGGCCAGCCAGAAACGAAGCTGTGCAACGTAGATTCGTCTGATACGCGCTGAGATATCTTCCGTGGTCGGACCTCCGAAATCCTCCACCATATGAGGACAGAGGCAAGTTACTTGATATCGAAATGGTGAATAGCAGGAGAGTTGTATCAAAAGCTGTCTTCGTTGCTCAACAAGAGAATATAATTTTCCTATGAACCATATACATATTTTACTCATAATAATAATAATAATTTCGAATGATGATAATCTGAGTAATCTTGCACAGTTTATAGGTTAAATATCTTACTCACGTTTAGTTTGCCTTATAGTCCCTTATCGTTTCTATATAGACTATCTAGATAGCGTTTAGGTTCTAAGTTTATATAAGAGCGTAAATAGTTGTAATATTCAATACATATTTTGAGTTAAACACTCCAGTCAGTAGTAGCGGCTTCTTTATGAATGATTTGAGCATAGAATTTATGGTAAGCGTAGGTTACCTATTTTAAAATTATTTTTAGTTAGCTTTAAGTTATTTAAACCTTACCAGTTAGTTAGGATTACAGATTAGAGTTAGCACTAGAATCCAAGTATAAGCACAATATTAGGTTTAATTTATAAATTTCACCGATAGTTTATAGTAAAATAAGAATAAACTTGCTTTAAGCACTTTTAGGATCTTTGTCAACAAAGCTGGAATGATGCTGACTCATCGTTGAAAGATACTGTCAACATTTCTCCAGCATCCGCGACCAATGCACAGTGGTCCAATCATCGAAATACGTGATCGTGTGATATTGCGCCAAAACGTGAAGTTTTTCGCATATAGTGTCTTTAGGAACATTTCTTGGTATAATAAGCCCCTTCTTGTGAGAGAAATCTTTGGGTGATTAATTCCCTTAAAAGTGAGATAAAAAATTTATTTATTTTTTGCAGAACATTATTATACGTGATTTTCTGCAGTTTCGGAGATTTTGAGCATTTTTGATGAAAAATAGTACTACTTTGAGCTTAAATATTTTCCAAGGTGGCAAATGATGGCAGACCAAACAACTCGTACTTAAAAGTGCAACGAAAAACCTTTAAAATCAAGTGTCAATTGACTGTATCTGTTTGTATCACAGAAGACCGAAGTTTCTCGGAATGGGTCTAATGGGACTGCATGGCGAACAGTTAGGTTTTGTTACCGCGTATGTTGTAGATACTTTTTCGGTGTGTTGCAACGCGAGTGGAAGTGATTGCTAGTGTGCCAAATGAAGAATAGTGATCAATTTCATCGTAGAGAATGAAGAATGCCATATATTCCTATTGAATTGTAATATAGTTTTTGGTTTATGTTTGCCGGTCATCGAGTCAACGAGTTGCCATGTTAACGAAAGAAGCAAAGCAACGAGGGATAAGTATTAGTATTATTTCATACAGGGTTACAAATTAATTCAGCACTAAATGCATCAAGTTACATTCAAACATGTATCCATTTTCATATTTCATATAATTATTTTAAACATACTAACTTAAATGCAAACATTAAAATCTTTCTTAGTGATAACAGTTATTGAAATCATACAAATTACAAGCTTTCCGATATCAATACATCTGCAGCCCCCTCGCGAAGCAAGTGCTGCACCGCACCGATCCATTACCGTTTATCCTACAGACAGATTCTTATTAGAACTAGTTACCTCTCTGTCTTTCTCATATTTGCACTTGCAACTGTAAAATACCTCTCTTTCTCTGATATAGTGTCACGTTTTTTTGGCGAAGCAGATATGGTGTGAAGCGTGGGAGGATATTGTCATTTTTGATTTTATTCGTCATGTTTGCTATCCGCGTGAGCATGTCGTTGAACACCATTGACTGATTTTTGTTTCGTAAATGCGGTTACATGAGCTCACTGTGCTTCCAGGTCGAGCCTTATATTGCAGGACGGTAAATCGGCATTGTGCAGACTTCATAAAAGTGTTTAACCCTTGGTTTGGACTTTCAATTAATTGAAGGTGCGGTGGGTAAGGATGCGTTTTTTCGCCTTTGGACATTAGCTTGGCTTTGAATCCTTTGAATAGATTCTTTTGATGGTTGTTTGGAACTTGCAAGACCTGTGAATTCTCAGCTGTGAATAGGTTTAGTGCAAAGGTGTTTTAAGCAAATTTGGATAATTTGACATTTTCTCAGTCAACTGAAAACTATGTATTGTCTGTTGTTTCGTTTTTTATGTTGTTCAGAGCTCTAGATATATGGAATTTCGCCTGTTTGGGGACGCGATAGGTAACTTTTTCGACACGTACAGAGTGGTCGTGCGGTTCTGAGTACACTTAAGTATCAGGCTTTCACTTTAATTTGTAGACTTCGTAAGCGGTTTTTGCCGCCACACCGCATCAACTATTAGAAGCATATAATTTCCTACAATATATTTTATATATCGCGTGATAAAGATAATAATAAATACTAGTTTAAAATTGTAATAAGTAGCCAGTTTCATCCATGTTACCGAGAGTTATGAATGAAGCGAAATATTGACTTATTTTACACCTCTTTCTTTCGGTTAGTAGTATTTATGTTTAAACGTACTATTCGTACTATACTATAAAATACACCATCTACAGGGATGAGACATTGTCGCGGTTATGCACGATTTAGCAACACTCCCTACAGCCGGCT
This sequence comes from Sabethes cyaneus, assembly GCF_943734655.1. NCBI lineage: Eukaryota > Metazoa > Arthropoda > Insecta > Diptera > Culicidae > Sabethes > Sabethes cyaneus. The sequence continues at coordinate 10,155,910 of NC_071355.1, read as the reverse complement.
GCCTGGAGTTTAAATTGCTATAAATACTTTTACCTAATATATAACTCTCTGCTTAGACTTAGTAATAGTGTGAGTACTCATTCAAATTTTTCATTGGAACAAATATATTCTCAAAACTATAATAAATGGAGGAGTGGTTGGATGGCCTCATTTGCCCAATTTTCAAAAAGGGACATAATGGAGTGTAAAAACTATCGAGGAATTACATTGCTCAATTCTGCCTACAAGGTGCTTTCCCGTATCCTGTTCTGCAGACTGAGATCGTTAGCGGAGTCCTTCGTCGGCGAGTACCAAGCTGGTTTTCGTGAAGGTCGCTCCACGACGGATCAGATGTTTACCCTGCGCCAGTTGCTAGACAAGTTCCGGGAGTACAACTTGCAGACACACCATCTGTTTGTGGACTTTAAAGCGGCGTACGATTCAGTTAAACGAAATGAGCTGTAGCAGATAATGCTAGAACATGGTTTTCCGACGAAACTAGTTACGCTGATTCGTGCGACGCTGGATGGATCCAAATCATGCGTCAGAATAGCGGGTGAGACCTCAGCTGCTTTCGTGACGTTGGATGGACTGAAGCAAGGGGACGCACTCTCTAACCTGCTATTCAACATTGCCTTGGAAGGTGCATTACGAAGAGCAAACGTGGAAAGGAATGGAACTATCATCACGAAATCTCACATGCTTCTTGGTTTTGCGGATGACGTCGATATCATCGGAATCAACCGTAGAGCAGTAGAAGAGGCCTTTAGGCCCTTTAAAAGGGAAGCTGCGAGATTGGGACTTACCATTAATACCGCCAAAACGAAGTACATGGTTGCTGGTAGGGAACGTGGGAGCTCAAGTGGTGTTGGTGCCGAGGTGGAGTTAGATGGGGAACGATATGAAGTAGTGGAGGAATTTATATACCTTGGTACACTCGTGACATGTGACAACGATGTAAGCCGCGAAGTGAAACGACGAGTTGCAGCCGCGAATCGGGCTTTCTACGGATTACGTAGCCAGCTGAAGTCCCGTAGCTTGCAAATTCGCACAAAACTGACGCTCTACAGAACACTAATCCTCCCGGTGGCCCTTTACGGACACGAATCATGGACGCTAAAGGAAGCTGATCGGCGAGTGCTTGGGGTTTTTGAGCGTAAAATTCTGCGATCTATACTTGGTGGCAAAATGGAAAATGGAGTGTGGCGCAGACGCATGAATCACGAGCTGTACCATGTATACAAATATGCTGATATAGTGACGGTAGTGCAATGTGGCAGGCTGCGGTGGGCTGGACACGTGGCCAGAATGCCCGATGAAAGAGTAGCCAAAACTATTTTCAGCAGAGAACCAGGAAGAGGCCGTAGACTCCGAGGCAGACCCCGCACCCGGTGGGTGTGTGCTGTCGAAGACGATGCACGTTCAGCTGGTGTTTGTGGGGATTGGAGAACGGCAGCCCAGGACCGACGGTACTGGAGGACTATAATTCGTTCGGCGCAGGATCGGTAACGGACCGTTGCCACTAAAGTAAGTAAGTAAGTAGAGAATGATCGGTAAATCCCAACCACATTCATTTGATTCATTATGCAATTTCACTGGATCTGGTCAATCACTGAGTGCAACCATTGATATGTGCAATCAGTCTAAGCTAAGCTAAGCAGAAGACCGAAGTTTCTCGGAATGACTTTTTAGTCTATTTAATTAGAAAACACGAATTGACAAGCAGCTAACAATTAACTTGACTCAAACAAAAAATAAAATAAGCAACACATCTTTTTATTGCACTTTTAAGTACGACTTGTTTGATCTGCCACCATTTGCCACCTTGGGAAATATTTAAGCTCAAAGTAGTACTATTTTTCATCAAAAATGCTCAATATCTCCGAAACTTCAGGAAATCACGTATGATAATGTTCTACAAAAACGTTGATTTTAGCAACATAAACAACTTTCTAGAACACTATGAACACGTAAAAGTTGACCAGAATAACTCAGGGTTTAAAAACTGTTTTGAAGGGTTTGTCCATGAATAACGCTTCAAAGACAATTTCCATGAAGAGATACAAGTATGGTATCTTTGACAAAGTTGTTTGTATTGATATTTACTACAACTTTACCAAAAGTACTAAACCTGTATCTCGAATATACGAGAAAATAAATTTCGTATCTCACTTTTAAAGGAATTAATCACCCAAAAATTTCTCTCACAAGAAGGGGCTTATTATACCAAGAAATGTTCCTAAAGACATTATATGCGAAAAACTTCACGTTTCGGCGCTATATCAAACGATCACGTATTTCGCTGATTGGACCACTGTGCAATGGGTTGATGGAAGGTGCGGAAAGGCCAGTGTGGCCAACACTCCCCCCCGGGTACGCCAACCCCAGGTTGGCTTACTCTCCGTCGCACCGGACGTCTAGCACGGCGAGCTTCGATGTCGGACGCTCGTAGACTCTATTGGCTGTTCTCACTGTTGCACAACGAACCTGATCATTCTTGCTGACCTTAGTATTGATGATCTTCCCTTTCGGCCAGCAGTTACGGGGCATGCTATTATCGGTGATGACAACTATGTCACCCACAGCGATCGGCTTTGAGTTACGAAACCACTTAGTGCCACCAGGTTATTTTTAACAGTGCGGATGAGTCGCTCCCAGCTACCGCCCATGTGCGGCGATAGTGGTGGGTTGAACGTCCATTCCTAGCAAACTCTTTCATCAGCTCCTATTGATTGAGTACGTCGTTGAGGTGCCTCAGCTCTCGATTTGCACCAACGAAGTTTGTGCCACGGTCACTGTATATTCTTTGCGGGGTGCCGCGGGGTGAGCTTGTGCTTAGCGAATGCACAACCTCGACGTGGATTGCTCGCACCGTCAGGCACGTGGCTAACACTTAGTATTCCAATACTAGACGAATCCGGGGACAATTTGGTGCACTCAGCTCTTTTGAGATGAACTGAAGTCCATTGTCCATTGTAGCAGGTTATCGTGGGACTAACTGAAGGGCAAAACCCGCCTGCTGAGGCATCTACCCCTCTGTATCTCCGAATTCTTATCCATCTCAGAACACGAATCTTTAATCTGCTACAAACCCTACAACGTGCCAGAGCATGAAGAATTTAACCCCTGGGTTTGGTTGAAATCGGCCTTCTCTGAAGTTTTTTTTTCCTTGTTCTCTGAAGCTTATTCATCATCGAGTCAGAAACATGCGCTCCACAGCCCACGAGACCGGATTCTAGGCTTTGCTTATCGTTTGAGGCTTTTGTTTGGCTCCCCACTTGCTCGGTAACACTTGTATCCATTCCGAGACGGATTCACCGTACAGTAAAGCAGTCAGTATTCAGTTTTTTTTTCACCAAAGCACAATCCGTGATGCTGAGATCAGCCTTGACTTTCCGAATGATCCTCAACCGCAGTTGACGACCAAGAGTTCAACTCTAACATCTGGCCTGCGCCTTGCGGACAGTCCTGAGTGTTTCCTTGCACTCCTCAGTTACTCACACCACAGCTATTTTAGGATAATCCCGTCCCATCAGTTCGCCAGCTCCCGAGCCGACGCTGATGAAACCCTCATTCATCCAAAAACTCTAGTCACTTTAGTTTAATGTGATGTGAATTTAATGTTTTTCATGTCTGGTTTATATTTAGTTAATTAGTAGATGTTAATATTAAATCGATAAATCGAGAAAAGATCATAAGTGTTTGTGTCGATTTGAGAATGGCATTTTTAATCTCAACTCAAACCGGCCTTTTTCATTCGAATCTTCACTTAGACATAAGGTAAGATGAAGAAAGTTAATAAATAAAATAAAAGTAAAAATAAACATTTGGGAGTGCTCTTTCCACCTGGCTGCTTCCACCGTTTTGTTAGTAAACAGGTTGCCAGCACTATCATTGCATATTACAGGCAAGGCACAATTGCTGCCTCTCACCGTTTTGTAGAAACTCCGTGTGTCGTTGCTGGCGAATCTTTTCTCTGCGTCGGCGAGCATGTGCTCCTTGTACCTACTCGTGTTTTTTAGACGGTGGGTTTAGAGTTCTGAATTAAGAGACTGGCCATGCCACTCAAAAACTCGCATCATTAAACCAACGACACTCACTGAAACGTGTGTCGCGGGTTTAATCATGACAAGTTCTCACGAGCTACTGAGTTGCCATGGCCAGTCTCTCAATTCAGAACTCTACTCTAAAACTTTCTCTGTTCTGGCGTGTAACCGCAGCACTGTGGGCCAGAAATTAAAATTTCGAGACAAATATATTTGCGGTTAAACGGCATGTCTGAGCTCAATGTGGTCTTGGGCAACTTTCGAATGAAAAAATGATTCATCTTTTGAAGGGGTTGTCCAATATTTAGGTGTTACTTTAACAGCAATTTAAGTAATAACTTTTTGAGTAAATCTTTTTTCACCTTTCTGGTTTCAAAGTATTAAAAATAAACCAATTTAAAGTATTTTTTCTGAAGATATGAAACTTCTACCTTTTACCCATTTTCAGAAATAGACCTTTGTTTATAAACGACCCCTCAAATCACATTTCTTCTTGTAACATGTTTATTTCAACAGACAGCTCAATGTGCTGTTCTAGACAACATTTTGCACATAAAAGAGGAATATTTTTGCTGAAGACTGTTTTCCTTCTTTGCATTAATTAATAAGATATGACTGATTTTAGGAAAAAATTGGTTTATTTTTAATATTTTGAAACCAAAAAGGTGAATTTACTCGAAAAGTTATTACTTAAATTGTTGTTAAAGTAACACCTAAATATTGGACAACCCCTTCAAAAGATGCATTATTTTTTCAATCAAAAAGTTGCCCAAGATCACATTGAGCTGAGATATGCCGTTTAACCGCAAATATTTTTGTCCCGAAATTTTAATTTCTGGCCCATAGTGCGCAGTGAGCATGAGGCTACCTAATATAGTGGAAGGCAGTAGTTTAGTTAGTAAAACATTCGGGTACCAACCGAAAGAACGTGGGTGCGAACCTCACCTGCCATCGCCACGATATATTTTTGGTAATTTCGATATAATTTTCCAGTTCATTCAATTAATCAGACACTTAGATCAGACTTAATCAGATTAATCAAACACTTCCTCACTTCCCAAAATTCTTTACCTCATGACCGAGTACACAAGTAAAGAAAAAAGAAAAAAAAGTTACGGTTGTGCCACAAATGACAAAAAGGTACAAAAATAACGCAAAAAGAACACGTCAAAATAACACAGAATCAGTCCAAACGGTGACAAACATTTTATTTTTAAACTAAAACAAAACCGACGGTGTTAAAACTAGATTAAGTAAAATGCAAGCAAAATAAAAGATCATTCAATAATGGCTTCCATTAATTAGGGGGGGGGGAGGTTTGTGCGGTATGAGTTTTGTGATAAGTTGTGACAATAGGGCGGAGGCTGTTAAGGCAAATGTGACATCCATTCGAGAACAAACATTTTTAGGAAAAGATTACACGAAATCGAGAAAACATTGATTTTAGCTTAAAATAAAAGTGAGATATAAATTTTAATGCCCCATCCGATACCAAGCTCTGGGCACGCTAGTCACAGTTGGTTATTTTCCTCTTGTTCGCTTACATTGCCCAGGAGGTTGGGATTTTGTCCCCCGGAGGGCGTTCGTTTGTAATATGCGAATCACGGCAAATGCAATTTCTTCTACTTGCTCAGTGTCACTGCCGGCAGAGTGCGGTCGGTTAGGGGATGCACATCTCAGTTGAGTCAAGAATGCACTTCTGAATCGAATGGATTGCGTTTATCTGACATTGTCAAGTAACGATTTTGCAAATAGGACAATTAAGCTCGTGTGAGAGCTGTGGTGCAGTGCAATGCGACAAACTGCCAGCAAACGTTTTATAAGTTTTTAATTGTTTTTTTCTTTTATTTCAGTCCTCCTATTCACCTCCGATTCAGCAAAGTCGACCACAAGCTCTCACTGTCCGTCCAATGCTGAAACTTGCTCCAAACACAATTGCGGCTCCCCAGCGGCCCACAACCGGAACACCAACGTACGTGTCGCCGGCATCGAACTTGATGACGAAGGCGACTTCTTTGCCACTGGGTGTACCCGCCTTTAAGCCTCTTCCCAAATCCGACCCCGAACCGGTGAGATATAACCCTCCCATGTTACCGACCAGTTTCTCCCTCAAAACTCCTCAAACGCCCGATATTTCCTTTCAGAATCAACTTATGAACCAGACCTCCTCCTTTCACCGTCCGTCCCGAATAACTGCTACCGCTCCCAACCAGCATGTCATCTACAAGGATGCCTCCATCCAGGTCCAGCAGGTTCCGGCCTTCCATGCGATGCCCGACTCCGTGTCCCGTATCTCCACCGGTCCGGTCATTCAAATCGATAACAAACTGTCAGAGCCTGCGATAAAGAACTCAATCGTGACCATCCCACCGCGGCACGACGTTGTCAAGGGAACGACCGTTGTAGACGGTGTTGATCTGATGGGCCACACCGTGGAAGAGCTGGCCGCTGCTGCCAACGTCAGCGTGGAGGTCATTCGGGAAGCGATTCGCGTTCGCAAGCAGGAAATCATCGCCCAACAGCAGCAGCAAAAACAGCAGGCCCAAATCGTGCAGGCACAGATCCTGGCCGCTCAGCAGGCAACCTCAACGTCGACATCGACCACAACGACGACGTCCACCACTCCACGACCACGACGCTACCCGACGCGATCTGGGCATAAGGTAAGTAATTTTCGATGCGTTTCCTCGGAGCGAAAGTTACCATGGGAACGCATGCTTGTTGTTGTGTTGTTGTGGACGCCCGATTCCAACCCATGCTGATGATGCTGATTTGCAGGTTATGAACGCGCCCAAGGAATACTACCCGGTGGGTTATGACAAGAACTTTGACGATAACTTTACCTCCAAGGTGGACCTACCGTACACGACATTCAACTGTGGCGAGCAGAAGCATTTCCCCGGCTTGTACGGCGATGAAGATCTTGGCTGTATGGTGAGTGTTATTTTGATTTTTCCTAAACTCTTTATTTTTATTTAAAACGTGGATTATTCCAAAACGTTTATGATAACGTATAACATGTCTATGGCTATGAATTTTCTGAGAATAAGTCATCAATGACAAATTTTTCCAAACCAATGAGATCCAACCTGTCTTTACGCTGTTGAGTGGTACAATCCCGGAATTGAATAAATTAAATAGCACAAAAGTACACTCAATCTAATCACAAACAACATGCAAAGCTTACAATACTTGAAAGAACCGTAGCACTCATCATTCGATACTTGTGCTTTCGACAGTTGTCTCTCTGTAGGTACATTGTTTCAATGAAAACCACCGCCCATTGGCAGCGGCACAATCAAGCACCGGTCGAATCAGGACGCTTTAGCTTTCATCCCGTCGAACGTTGAGTTTGATGAGTTGCGAACGTTCTGCTATTGCTGCTATCGTCCGGTGCGGTGCCCGTTGTTGAAAGGACCGCTTCACCCGCTAGGAATTAAGCAAACGAACTTGGTGCGCACTCCTTAGCCGAAACAATTCGCCCGGAATGACCATCATCATCATCATCGGTGGATCAGTATTCGACCGAATCAGCTATGTATTGATGCGGTGGCCGGCCGCAACGAACTAAACCGCAAGCCCCCGCACCTTTCGCTAAATGGGAGCGACCGATGTTATGCTTTCACAGTCGAGTGGTTTCCATCCGCCCGGGACATGACTATGCAACCACAGGTTTGTCGCTTAACACGTGGCCGTTGCGCTTACTGATTCTGGTCTAGTACAGTCGTGATACGTCGTCATCGTCAGTCTGTTCCGTGTTTGCAGGATGCTCGAACAGTGGAAGCTGTCCACTATTTTGTGCGGGACTGCTACTCAAGTGCATGGTCCGGACGACGGTGAAATGAATGTTGTTTCATTAGATAGAACATGTACGTATAGAGCGGAAAGCGGACAAACCAATTTCCATTCAGAATGACGGCTAGGCAGCATCAAGCAAAGCTGTGCTTGTAGTCTGCTGTCTCTAGCTTCGGCTGTTGTTCCGTTTGTGGACGTTGTCCAGGTTCGGGCAAAAAGTCAGGAAACCGAGAGTGGTGCAATAGTGAACTGCGTGGTTACCAATTGGGGAATCGCTGGCAATTTTCAAATTGTGTTGTGGGTGCAATGGTTATGTACATTCTCTTCCTTGTTCTGCATCGTATCAGAGGATGTTGTTCGAACTATGCAAGGTTAAGAAGAATGAATGCCGATTGCAAGCTTTGCCTACATTCTGTATTCGCTACATGAAAGGTTGAGCTCTGCCTTTTTATAATTCGCATGCTGAATAAAGGTATTTTATCCAATAAAAAGGTACAGAAAACTATCATTATAATGATGGAAAATATTTTAATATTGCTCGTTTATATATGTACCTGTGTTTTACTATTTTGATGACATTAATTCCATTGTATGCAGAACATGCATACTAATAATAAGGACCGGCATAAATAGTTGCACATAAATTGACACAAATAAGGAAAGGAAAGTGCCCATCTGTTGACCAATGATAACGGTAGAGGCTCATAAACTTTGCCACGGTCAGAGAAATGGCCGTCTGTAGCAAAATGGCACTGAGCGGATAATGCGATTCAAAGTCAAACGATTGAGAACTGATAGCTTGGTAGCGGACGTCAGGAAGTTCGAAAAAATTGACAGCTCAGCATGAAGGTGAATCGACCTCCCGGCACGTCACCATCTTTCTGTGATTGAATCTGAAACGTTAGAGGCTCATCTTAATGTCTGTCATATTCTGCAGATTACAGTTTTACCCCTGATCGTATGCTTTTATCTGTCAGTCCATGGACATTACTACTGAACTGCCTACAGTGTTTGTCTATGTCAGTTTTCTACCCTTCAAATGTTTTCTGCCTTTAAAGATAAGACAACCAAAAAGAACAGAAAAAGAGGAAAAACGGGTGTTAGAACGAGAGAAAATGGAAGAAAAAAATACAAAAACGGAGCAGAAAAGACAAAAGCAACTGGAAAATCAAGAATGAACAGGGCGTAAAACGAGAGAGGAAAAGAAGAAAGGGACAGAGAAAGAGAAAGTAGAGAAAGAACGACGGAACAACGGGCAAAAGAATGAAAAACGAGAGAAAGACAACGAGACAAGCCTAGAGGAAAGACGGGGCAGAAAAACAAAACATTGATAGTACACGTGAGAAAATGGGAGAAAAGAAGAGGCAAAACGAACAAATAGAGGAAGGAGAGAAAGTGAACAGATAGCAATATAAACCAAAAGGGAAAAGAAGAATAGTGAGGAAGAATAAAAAACCGATAAATAGGTTAACGGATAAATGAGATATAAAAGGAGAAAGATGGAACACGATATGGGAAAATGGGGCAGAAAATGGAAAGACGAGAACAGGAAAATGGAAACGGAACACAGACGGGATAAAACGGTAAGAACAACAGAACGTGACACTGACGTTTTCGGAGCGTCATAGTGGAATAAGGAAACTGAAATAAAGAATTCATTAATTTCAAGAACTTGACAGACAAGAAGGAAAAGTATGACATAATAAGAGTCGAAGAACAGAACAAACGAAAACAGGAAATTAGAAAAGGAGTAAACGGAACAGAAAATAACATAACACGAGAAAGGAAAAGAGGGAAAAGAAGGAAATGGACTTGAAAATAAAAAAACCAATTTAATCCACCTAGTGGTGAAAGGAACCTTCGTTATACCATCTCATTTGTCATTTGAGTTAGAACTCGACACGCCTTCGGAACATAATTCAGCTTTTTAATAACATTATGGTAGTTATCATCAATACATATACCTATTTAATATACTGATTACAATATTTTAAAGCAATCAAAAAATGTCTTTCTTTTATTTGTAATTTGTTATTTTGAGTTAATAGCGGGGTCCCATTCTGGGGTTTGGTTTAAGTTAGAAACTGGCCGTTTTTCTGGATGTATTCGGAACGTCTCCAGACCGTGTCCGGCTGTGGCCAATGTAATCCTGGACACTTTATATGACGACAAATGAACTACTTTTGCAATTTTGAGTACCTAAAGTTGTCACATGTTGTATCTGACTTTAATTCAGAAATTGATCCCCGATCCGGAACATTCCCGGACGTGTTTAGACGTGGCCGATGATGTCTTGAACATTTTATACGGCTACCAATGGTCTAGTTTTGCAATATAGAGTACTTGGAGGTGTCGCATGACGGGTTTGTTATAATTCAAGGTGCTTCTATATTCAAGTTTCATATATTCCGGAATTTGTTCCGGATATATCTTCGGAACCGTACATCCGTTCCAAATTCTGTTCAATAGAATTCATCTAGGCAACAAAACTTTGCGTTTGGTAGTTATTCAGTCAAATCGATCGAGGCATTTCCTAAAAGCAGATGTTTAGTGGTTATATTATCACCACTGAGAGGACCGATTTTTCTGAATTTTTTTTGACTTGTAAAAATTAATTATCTAAATTGTGACGTAGCCGCTTTTCGATATCTCAATTTTTCAATTTTCGCTGCATTTTTAAAAAATCGTTACACTTCGCAATCAGTAAGAGATAGATAGTTACTATGTACAGCAAAATTACTTATTTTACTGTGTTGTACAACTTTTGTGGAGACACTGTTCTTTTTTGGACGCATTTAAAAAAACAAAAATTTGTATCACCCTAATAGGTAGATTTACGATCACCCCAATAGTGTAAAAAGTTGCGCCATATTTTTTAAATACACTTTTCCAAACACACACCACCTGGAAAATTAAGCATTTTTACGCTAGAGCACATGATCGCGTTTTTTTCTATTTGGTTCATAACAGTAAAGTTTACATAAATATTTTCATCAATGTTTTTCAAATAACTTTTCACTTGTAAGGCCAATTATAATAAGATTTAGCAGATATGTTCACAGCGTTAAGGCCTCTCGTTTGATACTAAGATAATTGAAATCTGATTGATTATCTGGTTAAAATCGTTATAAATAATTTATTTAATTTTATTATGCTGTACACGACTGCTCATTACTTTCAAATTCATCCAATCAAAAAACAAATCGATTGAGATCTATGTGGCTGTAGTACCTACCAAATGAGACTAATAGCGCATAAATCGGTTTAGCCATCTGCGAGAAACGTTCGACTAATTGACACCTTGAAAAAGCACATTTTAAGCATAACTTTTGAACCGCTATATTGTTTTCGATAAAACTCTCCCAAAAAATTTGAGGTAACAAGAGCTTTCATTTGATACTAAAATTATTGAAGTCGGTGAGCGGTTTCGGAGAAAATCATGTCACGTAATTTTTACGTTTTTGCTTATAACTTTTAAACAAAATGTCGGACCATAAAACAATTTTATAGTGATCTACAAAATGATAACACCTTTCAAATAAGCGTAATAGCAAACGAATCGGTTCAGCCATCTCCGAGCAACAGACGACTAAAGTCAAGCGTCACACACACACCCTCCGGGCCTCGGACCAACTTCGTGTTTTTCGATCAATTTCTAAACCTGAATAGAAAAAAAAGGAATAACAATACACATAAAGAGAAGACGGGATAGAAAAAGCAAAAAAAAACCTGACAAAAGGTGGGCGAAAAAAATAAGGACACCATGACAAGAACAGGAAAATACAGCAGAAAAATACGAAAAACGGGGCAAAAGAGGACTACGTACAGACAAAGACAGAAAACGAGTAGGAAAGAAAATAAAAATATTTAGATAAAGAAAACGGGGCAAAAAGGGAAGAGAAAAAATGGAAAACTGGAAAGAAAAATGCAACAAAATTATTGAAAAATAAGATGCAAAACAGGACTTAAAATAGGAAAAAAAATGGGGCAGCCAACTAAGAAAACGGAACAATGAAATAGGAAGCACTTTATAAGAAAAAAAAAAGAAGAAAAACTAGCCCAAAGGGTTGTACGAAAGGGTGACGTAGGCCTATGTTAATTATTATTTATTAACATTGCTTATATTTAGCAAACTTATGTAACTTCAATGAACAGTGTTTTAACATTTAATGATAAATGAATCGATGATTTAAATTGTCACATTTTAAGTATGTTGTGACACATATGAATGATTAAAATAAAACGATTTGAATAACAAGAACAAAAAGTAATAAAACATATCCAAGTATCTTTCATATTCCGTCGAGTAATCCGGTCGTTTGTGCGTGTTCGTCCGGTCGCCGTCCGGGATTGTCGATCGCGTTGGGTAAACCCCTGCCAAGAATATTTTCGATACTAGTTAAGCTGGTTTCTCACCGGTTTTTGACTTTGGCGGATTGCGCCGTCTGCGTAAAGTTAGCAAGCTGTACTGCACTGTAGTTCGGTTGTTGGCATGGGCCTCTAGATGAATTTGAACTTCCGGTCCAGTAATTGGGACACTGTCGATTACGAAGGATGTTTTATCACCGTCGAGCTTCTGCAAAACGGAATGCGCCTCATCATCCGAAAGATGCGCCCGTTCCGGACTAAGATCGAACAGTGTCAGGATGTAGTACTCTGGCAGGACCTCGGGCTTACGCCAGGAGATGTTGAATCGAAAGCGATCGCCCGATAGATTTTTGGGTTTCACGCGTAAACCTACGATGTCTTCTGGTGCACACATCACCTGGCTTTTATTGTACCATTCGGCGCAATCGGGTGTGTAGAATTTGGTCCACACGGTGTCGCTTTCCAGATCAAAGTATTGGGTATTTTTTGTCATGATACCTACCGCGAACTCTTTGTTTAGTTCTAGCGTGGGTAAAGTGAAACGATTGCGCTCTTCAGGCTTTCGTAGATCGATTTCATGTAGTTCATAGTCAAGTCCGAAGAAAAACACCAACCGGACAGCACATGTTTTATCAACTGCTGGCTTCCAAGAAACAACTGCTTCTAGCAGACTGCTATTTCGCCGGCTTGTGTTGAAATCACTGATTTTAAGTTCCGTAACTGAACCCGGAGTGTAGGCCATAGGCAAAGTTTTGAACTGTTGCTTGCTGTCCACGTAGAAGTACTCACCGCTGGAGCTAAGCACCGTTGCGGTTATGTTGTACTGTTTGTTCGGAGCTAGATCCTCGACTCTGATGATTGAGGCGTTACTCATATAAACGATCCTATCGCCTAGATCTGTTCCGCTCTTTTGAACTTTGATTAGATATATGTAATGCTGTTAGCATTATGTTGTACTGTATTGATAATATGTTTTACTCGATGAAGTATTTCTTTAAGTCAGATCATTAGAGCAAGGACTAGTGCAGACTGCATTTCTGGCATGTGCATGTTCATAAGTATCTATCGCCTCCAGCTTGGCTCATTATAATAAGCAGATGTGGTACGGAAACCGAATTGACCGGAATGACATTCGAGTTCCTAGTAAATGTTTCAAGTTAAATGTGAATATCATCCATCAATCAGCCTTGGTGGCCTTTAACAGCAAGTAATAATTGAAGATAAAATTGAATTTTCTTTTGGCTGAAAATATCTCTTCGATGTATCAGCAACAGCAAAAATTGTTTTAGGGAATTTTACAGTGTTGTAGCTTAGTAGCTTGAAGGGAACGCCACAAAAGTAGTAAATATTTAGCGTTTTAACTAAACATTTTGACAATTTCACACCCCTAATGGCAACAGGCACGTAGGTTATCGGCATCGATTCATTGTATCCAATCTGCTCCCGCTTGTCATTCGTACTAACCGCTAGCCTTCCATGTTAACGCTGGACATTTTATCTTTCCAACGACATATTAACAGTTATGTTTCGTTTAGTAGTATAGAAGTTATAAGCATTTGAAATCTTTCATTCAAACGTTACACTTCTATTTTCGTTTTCACAAAGTGCTACCCTGTCCAGTATAGTAAACAAAGAAGTAATCCTACGTCAAAAAACTACAAGGGGTACAGCCCTAAGGGTTATACGAAAGGGTGACTTAGGACTATATTAGATCATTAGATCAAAGACTAATGTAAACTGCATTTCTAGCATAAGTATGTTTATAAGAATCTGTTTCTTTTAAAAATGATGCTTGTGTGCATCATAAAGGTTGAAATAGTAATGAATGACCAGTCCACAGATTATTGTATTAAATATGCTAATGCGTAGCTTGACATGTTTCAATAATCTTGCTTAAACTCGCTTGTGGCCATTAAAAGGGCCATTGGTTACAAATAACATTAAAGCCAAATATTTGAAAGCCCCATCAAATAGTAAATAAATTAATTAATTAAAGCCAAAGCACGTTCATCGCAAATATGACGTACCATTCGAATGTCCTTCTCTTTTGAAATGAATGGTAACAGTATAATCAACTGGTGCAAAAGGGCTCAGTTGTGGGATTCAATTCATCCGGACGAAAAGAAAAAGAACGTTTAAAAACATTTCACTGATATGAAAAAACAGCGATGAGCGCACTGATGACAGCACTAACCAGCGCACAGATAACTAACAATGAGCAACTTTGACAATGAAGTTCTCGATTCACAGACTTGATACAGATTGTTAGCATCATGTTTACCACAATGAGTCTTGTATATGAATATGAATATATGGTACTACCACCTGCCTTAGCAGAACATCCGTTCATAGCAATGAGCCTATCATGTCAAAAAGAGTTGAACATATTCAACGATTGGTCATGCTTCCCAACTCTTGTATGAAGGGCCAAAAGGGAATTGGTCGATAAGCAACATCACTTACACGTACCAGGGATTTAGAGAATCTCCTTCCAAGGGCTAAGTCACCTGAGTCAATCGTTGAATAAACCGTCTTAATGCAGAATGACTCCAGCAGGTGGGGAGAAGAGCCCGCTATATCATATCATCAGATCAAAGACTAATGTAAACAGCATTTCTGGCATATGTATGTTTATAAGAATCTGTGAGTGCCATTGTTTAAGTGAATGTTTAAAAGGAAGAGCGAAATATTCAGATTCAATTCTTCATTTAATGCAATGGTGGCTTTGAAAATACGTGGACGGGGGTTCATAAGTACAATGCCTGCAACCTTTGAGACATAGAAATTTCTTTTAAAAATCAATTGTGTGCATCATAAAGGTTGAAATGGTAATGAATTATCCTCCTACCACAGGGGTGAGGGGTCTCAAAGCATCATGAAATAAATAAATTCATGCCTCCACAAAACCACAAAATTTGGTGCCATTTCTGGCTTTAGTTTTCAAAAGGTCGCATAATGCATGTAAAAGGGTTGATTATGCGACCTTTTGAAAACTAAAGCCAGATTTGCTTGATTAGTTCTCGAGTTATGAAGAAATTTGTATTTCATTTGTATGGGATCTCCCCTTCTTAAAGAAAGCAAAGGTTCTAATCCATCATAGAAATAATCCCCCCCCCCTGTTAAAAGACGGGTGGGTGGGTCATTATACCATAGAAAAAATTTCTGCCTTCTGAAACCCCCGCTTGCCAAATTTGGTTTCAGTTGCTTGTTTGGTTCTAGAGTTATGAGGAACTTTGTATTTCATTTGTTGGGAGCCACCCTTCTTAAAAGAAGAAGGGATCTCAGTACACCATAGAAAAACATCTTACCTCCAAAAAACCCCACAAGTCAATTTTGGTTCCTTTTGCTCGAATAGTTCTCGAGTTATGAGGAAATTCGAATATTATTTGTATTGGTGCCCCCCTCCTAAAGAGTGGCGGGTCTTAATTTACCATAGAAAAAAATCTTGCCTTCTGAAACCCCTATATTCCAAATTTGGTTCTATTTGCTTGATTAGTTCTCGAGTTTTGAGGAAATTTGTGTTTCATTTGTATAGGAGCCCCCCTCTTACGCCCCCCTTAAAATTGCACGCTTACTCCCTTAAAAATTGATGGTCATTTTATCTATCCAACGACATATAAATTGTTCAGTTCCGTTCAGTAGTGTAGTAGTTATTAGCATTTGAAATCTTCCATTCAAACGTTACACGTTCGATACACTATTTTCATTTTCACAAAGTGTTAGCCGGTCCCAGTATAGTAAACAAAGACGTAGTCCTACGTCAAAAATAATTTAAATAACTTATATTATGCTTACCAGATCGTGTAACTCCACCGTCTGCCCAAAACCTCGATCATGAGATCAGGCAGCCGAGAACCACACAGTATCGCACCTCCTAGCTTAGCTACTCAATAGAGCATTACCGGGTATGGCCACGTGGAGGCGCTAGGTAGGGGCTTGGGATAGCTAGAGCTATATTGGACGCTCCTCATTTGCCTTCCCCATTTCATACCCATGTTTAGGCTACCGTTTAATGGGCTGAAAATACCCTCCCGTATCCTATCTGCCTTCTTTCCGCCAATTCTCCGTGATATGTAACATTAAAAAATGTTGATAAGCTCGGACATTATATCGCTGTCCATTTTCTGTAAGAAAACTAGTAGAATTCCATCCGGATCTGATGATTTCATTTGTTCAAAAGAGCTAAGTGCCCATTTAATCGAAGCTTCCGTAAACAATCGACGTGCAAGCGAAGCCGAGTCGTTTGGCATATTATGTAACGACACATTCCAAAGCAGCGCGGCATAATTTCATCAAGATTTTCTTAACACTTTACACTCTACATTTAAATAAAACAGGAATGAAACAATGGAAATCACGCAAATATGTTTTTAACAGGCATTTGTGTTGTATGCAGCCAGGGATTGTCCACTAGAATTTTTAACATTTTCATCACCAAGCGCGAGGCCCGTGAAGCGCGAGGTTCCGTTCCACCGCATGAGTTTGCCGGCCGAGTAAACGCCGGCTCTGCCACATCGAATTGCTTCACGAAAAAAAACCCAGTAGAAAATTACTCATTGGGTATTTTTTCTTGAAAATTTGGGTAGAAGTAGTTTAAGGTAGAAGTAGTAGTGTATTGTTTACACTGTATTTTTATCGCTGTCAGTTTTTCGAAAATTGGAAAAAACGGCGTCACCCGAAAGGCAACGTCGCGAATTGCTTTTGCGTAAGCACCTGGAAAATCCTCAACTCTCATCGGGACATCGGAAAACAACTCGAAATCGTGAAGTCAACTATGAGTCGTATGATTAAACGTTACTACCAAACTCTGAGCATCAAACGGAAGGGGAAATGCGGTCAGAATGGATGTTCTATTAGTGATCAGCATTACAAGCGTGTGGTGGAAGTGTTTAAGCGGATTCCCATTGCTTCGTTCAGGGAAGTGGTCAAAAAGTTGAATCTGTCCAAGCCCTTCGTTCAGAGATCCAAAGAGCGGGAGGGACTGCATACGTACAAAGTGTAGAAGGCTCCACGTCAAGGCAAACTTTCAGCAGCTTCCGGATCTACTGTTCTTCACTGCCCAACACAAGTTTGATGTTCCAGATAAAGTAAGAAAGCAGTAACTTTCAAAGTTTGCCAAGAAATACATGATTTGGCAAGCGATCTGATCTTGTGGCAAATGGAGTGCGCCGTTCGTGACTACCGGGACTGTTAACGGGCAGATCTACCTCAAGGAGTGTCCAGTGCAGCATCTGTTTGCTCTGCTGAAGCAACACGAGGACCCTACGATCGCCAGGCCGGATCTAGGACATCGGAACTAAGGCCCGTCGTAAAATACTGGGCTCTTATAATGCAGGCACTACGGAAGCATCCCAAGGAGGTCAAATCTAAGGAAGACGTGAAGAAAAAGTAGGTTTCCGTACAGAAGAAGCTGCAGCCAGATGTTGTACAGAAACTTATGAGTGGAGTTAAGCGTACGGTGCGAGCATATGGTTATTGTATTGAAGTTGAATGAAATAAGCTTACTAATGGGTTATATTTTATTGTCTGAAAGTTTGAAAAGGATCGGTCAACTAGGTAATTTTCTACAGCATTTTCTCCGTGAGGCAATTTGATGTGAGACACCCTTTAAAACTACAAATTCAAAGTTCAATTCTAAGAACAGGGACACGTTTATTACATTGGTTGAGCCATGTTTCTCAGCCGCAAGGTTGCTAGTGCGATTTATTGTCCAATTAAAAAAGTTTGCAGCTAAAAATTATCAAGCAAATTGAATTTCGCTATTGAAATTTTTTATATATCTTTAAATATTGATACACATTTTCTCAGTACAAAACCTAACCTAAGTTTTCCCACCCATCTTCGCAGGTCTTCCACGTGTGCGCCCTGACCGACGACGGTCTGATCATGAAGTCGTTCCTCTGCCCGGAGAGTACCCTCTTCGACCAGACCATCCTGAAGTGCAACTGGTGGTTCTACGTAGACTGCAAAAACAGTAAGACACTGTACGACTCGAACCTACCGGTATCGAAAAGCTACCAGCTGATGAAGGCACTGTCCTTCTTTTCGGCCAACTACAAAAACCCCACGTCGGTGGAATCCGTCGATCTCGAAGCGCTGAAAAATAGTGTCATAGGCAGCGGCAGCAGCAGCACCACCACGGCGGCTTCTCCGATCGCTGCCGCCGCTAGCGGACGGTCTTCTGTACGGGCCACAACAGCAAGGGGTCCATCCTCTTCCTCCTCCTCCTCAGGATCGGCAGCGAAAGTGGAAATACACGGAAAATCTTCCTCCTCGGTGCAATCGACGGTGACAAACAATTAAACGGGGAAGCCCAAAGATCGGAAAGGGGATACTAATTAGTGGTGTTTTTCTAAGCTCACCATGTTTTCGGGGGGATGTTTGAATGATTTTTTTTGGACGCTAGGATGGTTAGAAGCAAAGAAAAATGTTTATTTTACTCCTCTTTTTTAAATTTCCTCACAAACGAACCTTGTCATGCGGTTAGTTTGTAAAAAAAATTACAATTTAAAAACAAAATAGAAGAAAGTGGTTTGCATTAGTGACAAACGAACAAGTCATAAAATAATTGCTAAATTATTTTTTTATGTTAGGGAAGTTGAATGATTTAAATGTAAAACTGATAACGTTCGTTGCTAACGTTCGTTTCTGGAGATTTCTTCCGATGGTTTTGTTGAGCGAACGGAATGGTTGCTAAGATGAGTTTATTTTACGCCCGGTCGGTATGCTTTCCGCGCAGCAATCACTCTGTCGGTGCAGTGGGTCGATAGACGTTCGAAAGATGAAATAAAAATCTAGCTCTTTTAGCTAGATGCCACCGGTTTGGTTCAATTATTTTTTTTACAAGAAAAGTTGGTCGAAAACCAGCGGAAGAAATCTCGTCGCAGAGTAAAAGTAGCCAATAAAAGAAAATACAACTAACTAGAACAAGAGATTATTACATTGAATACTTTAATGTTTGTAGTACGATTATCTTGCAAAGAACGAGGTGAAGCTTCGACTTTGATAGAGCAAATAGTAAACCGAAGACGAATTGTGTCAAATCTACACATCAAGCTGCCAAAATGTTACTGATTGCAACTACCTATTTACTATCGTTATCTACCTACTTATTTGTTAGTTCGGTTATAAGATTATTTATTTGTACACTTTTAAGCGTTAAGCGCCGAAAGCGAAACATTGCGCGGCCTGGGTCCCGGGGCCCGGGGCCCGGATGCAGTGTGGCTTTGATTCTTGAAAGACTTTTATACGCAAATAAACTGCCTACTTTTTAGTGTGATTTGTTAACTCAGAATACTTCCTTTCCAGTGGGTACGTTGAAGGTAAATTAGATTAGTTTTGTTTGTAGATTAAAGCAACTTAGTTTAATGGATAGGAAAGCAAAAACCTCGGGTAAATGGAAGCTGTTTTATAGCCGAATCTATTGTTTTTAAGCATGTTTCAAAGTAAGTAGAACTAAATGAAGGAATCACCACAGACACACCTAAAATTTGCTCATTGTTTTTTCGACTGAAATCGCGTACGATGTTGTAGCACTGCAAATTCAAGTTCAAGTAAAGTAATTGACTAGCGAGAAGAATACGGTATCAGTTCAGAACCGTAGACGAAATATTAGCAGTGAATGTCACCGAAGAAGGCAAAGAAATAAACGAAGAACATTCTAACGACAAAACGTGTTTTCTTATCGTGTGCACTGTGTGTGGAAGCGTTTCACATTGAACCAGGACGATGCCACGGCGGACGACGAAATCTTGTTTTGGCGTCGTTATTCATTCATTTTGCGAAACGACCGACCGTCTTCTGATAAGCCGCTCAGATACCTGTCCATTCAGTCGAAAACTGGATTCCCGCGCGAATTTTTTTTATTACTATGTTTTCGGTACATCACCTGATTCACCGTGGACGGACTCTTCAGGTTGATTATTTTCGGCTGTAATAATTATTTCCAATGTTTGATGTGTTTACTATGGTTAAAACGGAAAAATTTCCTAACGAAGTACGACAGGTACAGGGTACAGGCCAGGCGCCAGGCATACGTGACACTCAACATTGTAGCCACATGCTCAACAACAACAGCCAGGAGCTGGTGCAAGCCCCTGAGCTATTTAGGACAATCGGAGCAATGAAACATTGCCGTGGCGGACTTCGTCACCTCCACGCGTTCTGCGTCTGATAGAGAGCCATCGCCGCGCCGCCTCGCCGCCAAAGCGAACAAAAACAAAATAAACCGGGAAATGTGTTTGACCTGTTCTGCTGAGTTTCATTATCAACCCGAAATGGAACCGGGACGTTGCGAAATATTTAGGTTGAAAAGCTGACTGACTGGCCGGTCGGTCGGTTCACTATCGATGAGCTGCTGCTGCTGCTGGCCATAGTTCCAACCACACTGGAAGCGTGGTTTTTGTTTTGAGCTGCGGTTCCGAATATAGAACAACTTTCGTAATCATCTATTTTCGGGTGACGAAAAGCATAACTGAAATATATTATGCTGGCTGACTGGAGAGGTTTAGAGGCATTTGCATGCTAAATGAGTTGCATAATGAATATTAAACTTCTCATTTGAAAAAAAAAGCGGAGCTGTGCTGATGGGATGACAATCAACAAAAATCTTCGCTTTAGAATAGGAACTTGGTTTCGGGACTTGAGAATATGGATATTTTTTGACTCTATGGACACTAATTTATATCGGATGTCTTTTGTGGGACGATGATGACGTACTCATATCAACATTTGCATTTAGCAATCTAAGCTTGTCTGACCTGTAAAGGCTGATTTGTGAACACAAAAAGGATGCAGTGCTTAGTTCTTTGTAGATCACATAAGCATTCTATATTACATAAATCATATAAAAATCATATTTTGGGCCTATTTCTTACAATTATTCCAACTATTTCGCCACCAAGAAACAACATTACTTACTTATAAACTGCTTTTCTTGTGTGCAACAGTCTCGTCAATCAGCAGCCAACGTAAAATGTCTTAATTGATTATTTGTTGGTTTGGACTAATTTTATCAAACAACTCAAAGCGGGTCAAAGTACGCCATGAGAAGCACGAATCTATACCTATACAAATGGATTTCGCTTTGTCTGCTCGAATGTTCCTTATAGAATCGAAAACGACTGAACCGATCGGCGTGAAAATTTGCATGTAGGGGTTTTTGGGGCCAGGGAAGGTTCTTATGATGGTTAGAAACCCCTCGCCCCACTAAGAGGGGGGGCTCCCATACAAATGAAACACAAATTTCTGCATAACTCGAGAACTAATCAAATTTGGCAATGTGGGGGGTTTTAAAGGCAGGAATTTTTTAATGATGGTTTGAGACCCCTCACCCCTGTGGTAGGGGGATAAGGACTCTCATACAAATAAAACAAAAATTTTTGCGCCACTCAAAAACTGATCGAACTCGAGAAATTTTAGACTCTTTCATAAAACATCAATCAATAACAAGACCACCAAAAACTATCTATAGTAACATTTGGTAATTCATGGTGACCTGCCGTCGGAAGTGCCGGCCACTACGGGGGGCAGCCCCCCGTAGAGATCACCTCTATCTAGGTTTATTTTTTTTCCTAGATCTACTGACCTCTATTACTTTCCTTCAGTTGGGTCACCCCTGCGAAATGATACTTTCTACGAAAAGATTTCGTAGAACTCTATATTCCGCGTTATGGTCAACCGAGAATTGGTGTTCCGCAAAATGGTATTCGGCGAAATGGTTTGTAATGATGGCGAGTATTTAAATGCTATCCGCTTTATTTTATCAGGCCAAGCAATGGGGGAGTTGTTTTCTACTTTACTGTGAAGAAAATTTGTATATTAAAACACTCATGAACTCCCCAGAAACTTGCAAAACTCGAGATTGTGACAAAGGTCATCACGACTTATGTACAACACAGTTTAATTTGTAGACTAATCTCAAGTTTTCAATCTTGACCTTGAAATGCGGTCATACATATATATTAATTTTTTTTTTTGAAACGATGGTTCTACAATTGATGAAGGGACGATAGGGGAAAGAAATGAAAAATTTTTTGGTGAAGGTGGGGAAGAGCGGAAAGGAAGGGGGGGGGGGTATTGGTAGCTATGCTTGACAAGTAGTCATTTTGACTGCTACCTTTTGTCCAATGCTGGAAGGTGCATGAGTCGAACCAATGTATCTATGAACCATAGAGGCGCTGGACACCCCACCTTCACCAAAAAAATTTTCATTTCTTTCCCCTACCGTCCCTTCATCAATTGTAGAACCATCGTTTCAAAAAAATATTAGTTTAATTTGTGGTAATTCGAAGTTCGTCGGGTCAGCTAGTTTACTATAAACAAAACGCTTCTTAAGACCCAGACACAATGCATACGGATTTAACTACGTTTGCGGCAATTTGACAGTTTTTCCATGGGTTTTCTGTCAAATTTCCGCAACGTAGTAAAATCCGTGCGCATTGTGTCTGGGCCTTTACAGTGCACGACGAAATGTTCGTTGCTCTAGTAGTCCATGCGCGTGTAGACAAACGTCAAAACATTAGTAAACAGCACCGAAGACCTATGTCAATGTCAATGATGACGTTCGATGGCTTCGTGTACGTACTGGAGCAGCTAAGCTAGGAGGTGCGAACCTGACCGCATAATCCCCAGGCGAAAGACGAAAATGGAAATACGGAACGGATCAATCGGCATAGGACACAGCAAGAAATAAGGAAACGATTAATGGGTAACGAACGGAAAATTGGTACCAGTAATCGACTCGGAGAGGAGATCGCTGCTATTCAGAAAGTTCGATGGCCAAATACTGGAAAAACGAATTTCATCTACTACAGTGGTGATAGAAAGGCAGAATCGAGTCGGTTCCGTAGTGTTGGGAAAGCAAAAGCAACGAGTTATCCGGTGGAGGCCCGAAGATGACCGAATATGTGTGTAAAGAATTAAGGGCAAATTCTTCAACTATCAGCTTATTCAACGTATACACACCGACAAATGATAAATCCGATGATGCTAAGGACGAGTTCCATGACAGGCTCGAGAGAATCTATGGAGAATACTCAAAATATGACCAGAAAATCACCATCGGAGACATAAATGCGCAGATCGGGAGGGAGGAATTCTTTCGTATTATCATTGGAAGAAATAGCATCTATCTACCAACGATAAGGTTTTGAGGCTCATAATTTTTTGCCGCGGCCAGCGGAATGGCCATCTGTAGCACCTACTTTCCACGTCTGAATATTCGGAAACACACCTGGAGGTATCGAAATGGGGACTCTAGCTCTCAGACCGATCGTGTCTTGATTGACGGTCGACGCTTTTCGATGTATGATCTTTTCGGGGACAAAATATCGACGCTGACCATTATTCTCGTCATCTCGTGCAAGACACGCGCAAGATTGTCGAACGCGGCGAATGCTCACACTGAGAGAACGCTACCTTTCAACATCCAGCGGTTGGCGGCAGATGGCATTGAAACAACTGCGATAGAGATGGTAGGCACGACGCGTGGAAGATAGCGTAACAGCTGGTTTGGTGCCGAATTCCAGAGAGTGACAGATGGGAAAATTAGGCCAGGAGTTAGGAGGAGCACATGCTCGCCGGCACAGAGGAGACATTCGCCAGCAACGACACCCGACATTTTTACAAAACGGAAAGGAGCAGGAGTTGTGCCATGTCTGTAATGGGCAATGATAGTGCTGGCAACCTGCTTACTGATAAAACGGCGCAGCCAGGTGAAAGAAACGCTTCCCGGTGTATTTGAATGAAGAGGTAAACACGAAGATCGGCAGAAACAGGATGACAATTGTGAGCGATGGCCAAAATGTGGAAGTACCAACACAGAAAAAGGTTAAGAAAGCAATTAGTAAGCTGACAAACGGTAGGGCTGCTGGCAAGAACTTCTAAAAGCGGGGAGCGGCTGTACGATGCAATCCACCGGATCATTGTCAGGATCTGGGCGGAAGAACAAGGCCGGAAGAATGGCTGGATGCCCGCATTTGCCCTATTGTCAAAAAAGCTCATCGACTCGAACTTAAAAATGATCCGGACATTACATTGCTCAATGTTTTTCGTGAGGGTCGCTCCAAGACGGATCAGATGTTTACCCTGCGTCGGTTTCAAGACAATTTCCGGGAGTACAACTTGCAGACTCTTCAACCGTTTGTGAACTTTAAGGCGGCGTACGATTCAGTCAAACGAAATGAGCTGTGACAGATAATGTTAGAACATAGTTTTCCGACGATACTAATTAAGCTGATCTGTGCGTCGCTTGATGAGTCTAAAACGTTCGTCAGAATAGCGAGTGAGACCTCAGCCGCTTTCGTAACGTTCGATGGACTGAAGGAAGCTCTTCAGTTCAGCTACGCAGAGCAAATCTGGAAAGAAACGGGACTATTATCACGAAATCTCACATGCTTCTTGGTTTTTCGAAGCCGTGAAGTGATACGACGAATTGCAGCCGCGAATTGGGCTTTCTACGAATTACGTAACCAACTGAAGTTCCGTAGTTTGCAAATTCGCACTAAACTGGCGCTCTACAGAACACTACAGAACACACTTCTGGTGGTCATGTGCGGACATGAATAATGGACACTAAAGGAAGCTGATTTATGAGTGCTTGGAGGTTTTGAGCGTAAAATTCTGCGATCAATATTTGGTGGCAAAATAGAAAACAGATTGTGGCGCAGACGCATGCATTACGAACTGTATCAAGTATACAAATATACCGACGTGGCTAGTCCACCATGGTCTCACAGCTTTTGCCAGGTGTACGATGGGAATCTGGTTCATACACCTACGCCACTCTCTGCGCTCCGTTTGTACTCCGCAAAAAATGGCTCGCAACACCTTTCGTACAAATAAGGCTAGTGCACGTATATCTTCCGTACGCAAAGTTATTGTCTCAAGTTTGTAAAGGACTGTCAGACTGAGTAGCGTTTTGTACATCGTCAGCTTTGTGCGGTGGCGAATGCTTCTTGTAGAAGAAAAGAAGGCCCAAATTCCAACTCGAATGCGATGGCGATGAACAAATGCGGCATAGAGCCACCCGTTAGAACGTGGGGCGATACAAACAGAAACGAAGACAGCAAAATCGACTATTCCTGGAAAAGAAGCGCCACCAGGAGGAGGAGTGCCAAGAACTTGAACAGCTGTGCCGCTTTCAAGACACACGGAAATTCTATCAGAGACTCAACGAATCTCACAAAGGCTTTGTGCCGCGGGCCGTAATGGGCAGAGATAAAGATGGAGGTCTTAACCCTTTATAAGGCCGTGGCAACTACGCGTGGAATTAACACAAACTTCAGCGAAACATAATGTTAACATTCAGTAGAACCCATTTATATACTTTTTGTTGAGAAAATTGCTGAAAAACTTGAAAAAATTGTTGGCAATATAGTTGCCTCTGCCCCTCTAGCGCAAAATGTTGGTGGCAATATGTTTGCCACTGCCCGTCTGGTGCAAAACGTTGGTGGCAATATAGTTGCCACTGCCCGTTTAGAGCCAAACATTGGTGGCAACATAGTTGCCGCTGCCTGTTTGGCGTAAAACGTTGGTGGCAATATTTTTGCCACCCGCTCGCAGGATCACTTTTAAGAAACTGATCAAGTTCTACCATTTAAATCTACAACTATACGAAGTATTCGTTAACATTTGGCTTTTTTGCTGGAAAAATAGCTGGAAAACTTGAAAAAATTGGTGGCAATATAGTTGCCACTGCCCGTCTAGCGCAAAACGTTGGTGGCAATATGTTTGCCGCAGCCCGTTAAGCCCAAAAAACATGTTCTCGAATATTGGTTCTAGGTTTTTGGATAAATGCGCATAATCTATCACAAAACGCCGTAAAGTGAATATGACCATCCAAAAAGTTTCCAATTTAATGGTTTTTCTACGAATTTAAACCAAATTTACTGTTGACACTCAAAAACCAAGATTTGTTTTCATAAAAGTGGTTCGTAAATTACCATTTTTACAAATTCAGCGATCTAAAAACATTGAGAATGTTGCCAAAGGCTATCAGAACATATTGAGTACATAATATGCTAAAACGATATTGTTAGAAAAGCAAAAACAATATTTTTCGTTGGTGGCAATATAGTTGCCACTGCCTTATAAAGGGTTAACTGACGACCGTGCGGTGATCAAAAGGTGGAAGGAGCACTACGACGAACACCTGAATGGCGTGCAGGCGGAAGACCATAAAAGCGAAGGAAGTGACCACATTGGTAACCGGACAAGTTGGCCAGCTGTTTGCATCAATTGATTGTCAAGATTTAGAATTTGGGTCGTACAAAAATAACTAACTTTGAAAAGCGATTGGCTGGTAAATGGCTTGGTAATGCGTACCATCGGTGCCTTGTGCACTGGGCATAAAATAGACCCCACAGTGGTTCATAGCCTCTTACCTAGCAACTCCTACCCCAACCTCCTCGTGGTACCAGCCGGGATACGAGCAACCTCGGGTGGAGATCGGGTAACCAACCCCGGTGGAAACCAAGGTCGTATGCTGACAGGGGGGGAGGGCTCCTTCGAGCTACGTTGGCCCTCCGGCGATACTGTGGGGTTGGTTGCGGGCTTTGCAAGCCTGAACCACTAAAAAAACCAAAGCAATGGACTCCGTAAGTAATAATAATAACTCTAATCGGAACAATCGGCAAAGACCCAGGCGACGAAAACGGACTAACGATTGGAAATTAGGAACATGGAACTGTCGGTCTCTAAATTTCCTCGGAAGTACCCACGTGCTTTCTAAAGAAGTGAAGAGCCGCAAGTTCGACATCGTAGCGCTGCAGGAGGTATGCTGGAAAGGAACGATGGTACGTACGTATAGAGATGGTCATACCATCTACCAGAGCTGCGGCAATACACACGAGCTGGGCACAGCTTTTATAGTGATGGGCGAGATGCAGAAGCGGGTGATCGGGTGGTGGCCGATCAACCCCCGAATGTGCAGATTAAGAATCAAGGGCCGATTCTTCAATATAAGCATAATTAACGTGCACAGCCCTCACCTCGGAAGTACCGATGATGACAAAGACGAATTCTACGCGCAGTTGGAGCGTGAATACGACCGCTGCCCAAGACATGATGTCAAAATTATCATCGGGGACTGTAATGCTCAGGTTGGTCAGGAGGAGGAATTCAAACCGGTGATTGGACGGTTCAGCGCTCACCCGCAAACGAACGAAAACGGCCTAAGACTTGTCGACTTCGCCGCCTCCAAGAACATGGCCATACGTAGTACCTTCTTCCAGCATAACCTCTACCATCGGTACACCTGGAGATCACCCAACCAGACAGAATCACAAATCGACCACGTTCTGATAGATGGTCGGCACTTTTCAGACATTATCGACGTCAGAACCTATCCGGGCGCTAACATTGATTCGGATCACTACCTAGTGATGGTAAGGATACGTCAAAAACTATCTGTTGTGAACAACATACGATACCGCCGCCCGCCACGGTATAATCTAGCGCGACTGAAGCAACCAGAGGTCGCCGAAAACTACGCGTTATCTCTCGAAACCGCGCTGCCGGAAGAGGGAGAGCTGGATGAAGCCCCTCTTGAAGACTGTTGGAATGCCGTGAAAACAGCCATTAACAGCGTAGCGGAGAACGTCCTAGGCAGTGTGGCACCGAATCGACGTAACGAATGGTTTGACGAGGAATGCCAGCAGATATTGGATGAGAAGAACGCAGCGCGGGTACAAATGCTGCGTAGAGCCACCCGTCAGAATGTGGAGCGATACAAACAGAAGCGGAGGCAGCAAACCCGACTCTTCAAGGAAAAGAAGCGCCACCAAGAGGAGAAGGAGTGCGAAGAACTCGAACAGCTGTACCGCTTTCACGACACACGGAAGTTCTATCAGAAACTCAACGGATCTCGCAAAGGCTTCGTGCCGCGGGCCGAAATGTGCAGAGATAAAGATGGAGGTATCTTGACTGATGACCGTGCGGTGATCGAAAGGTGGAAGCAGCACTACGATGAACACCTGAATGGCGTGCAGGCGGAAGACCATGATAGCGGAGGAAGTGACCACATTGGTGCAGCAAGCGACGAAGATGTGCCACCCCCATCGATAAGGGAAGTTAAAGAAGCCATCCAGCGGCTGAAGAACAACAAAGCAGCGGGAAAGGATGGCATTGGAGCGGAACTTATTAAAATGGGCCCGGACAAGTTGGCCGGCTGTCTGCATCAATTGATTGTCAAGATTTGGGATACGGAACGACTACCGGAGGAGTGGAAAGACGGGGTTATCTGCCCTATCTACAAGAAAGGTGATAAGCTGGATTGTGAGAACTACCGAGCCATCACTATCCTGAATGCCGCCTACAAAGTGCTGTCCCAAGTCCTCTTTCATCGACTATCGCCAATAGCCAATAGATTTGTGGGAAGTTACCAGGCCGGCTTCATGGAGGGTCGGTCTACAACAGACCAAATCTTCACCCTGCGGCAGATCCTCCAGAAGTGCCGCGAATTCCGAGTCCCCACGCACCACCTGTTCATCGATTTCAAAGCCGCATATGATAGCGTAAACCGACAAGAGCTATGGAAAATTTTGGACGAAAACGGCTTTCCGGGTAAGCTTACTAGACTTATCATGGCTACGATGGATGGGATCCAGTGCTGTGTGAGAATCTCGGGTGGATTGTCGGACCCATTCGAATCTCGCAGGGGACTTCGACAAGGAGATGGTCTTTCCTGCCTGCTATTCAACATTGCGCTTGAAGGTGTTATAAGGCGAGCGGCGATCGAAATGCGGGGCACGATTTTCAACAAATCCAGTCAATTTATCTGCTTTGCTGACGACGTGGATGCTGTCGGCAGAACATTTGAGGCGGTGGAAGATCAGTACACCAGACTGAAACGCGAAGCAGAGAAGATTGGATTGCAGATAAATACGTCTAAAACGAAGTATATGCTGGCGGGCGGGACCGAGCGCGACAGGGCTCGCTTGGGCAGCACCGTGGTAATCGACGGGGATGAGTTCGAGGTAGTCGACGAGTTCGTATACCTTGGCTCGCTGGCAACAGAGGACAACAATACCAGCCGTGAGATTAAAAGACGTATTATCAGCGGAAGTCGGGCCTACTACGGACTCCACAAACACTTGCGGTCGAACAATCTGAGCCCCCGTACAAAGTGCACACTGTACAAAACGCTAATTAGACCGGTTGTCCTCTACGGGCACGAAACGTGGACATTGCTAGAAGAGGACCTACGAGCACTCGGAGTTTTCGAACGGCGGGTGCTAAGAACCATCTTTGGCGGAGTGCAAGAGAACGGTGTATGGAGGCGAAGAATGAACCACGAGCTCGCGCGTCTCTACGGCGAACCAAGTATTCAGAAAGTGGTTAAAGCTGGACGGATACGTTGGGCAGGACATGTTGCTAGAATGCCGGACAACTATCCTGCAAAAATGGTTTTCGCATCAAATCCGGTAGGAACAAGACGAAGAGGGGCACAGCGAGCGAGGTGGCAAGACCAGGTGGAGCGAGATCTGGCGAGCACCGGGTGCCCGCGGAACTGGAGATCAGTTGCCATGGACCGAAACAGATGGAGAAATTATACTGCGCAGGCCTTGTCATAAGACGTTAGGCCAATTAAGTAAGTAAGTAAGTAAGTAAGAAAAGCGATTAATTAGCTTTAGCAAGTGCACAGAAAATAAATTAGATGGATGTTTGAGAATGGTACTCCTAATGGGATGGTTCAAAAATAATGTAATGAATAGAGTGAAAAGCTAAGGGCCCAGGTTGCTTTGTTGAGGAACCCCTGATAGACTGCAAACACTTTTAATTCTACTGAAGTGAAATTGATACATAAACTGCTGCCAGTAATGCTTCATCCATGTGACGAAAGCAACAGAAATTCCAGGTTTCTGCAGTCGATTCAACAATATTGCGTGATCGACACTATGGACAATCTGGACGATGGACACTTGCGGCAGTATATCGTCGCCTGAGTCCGCAAGCAGGAAGACCCCTCCTCCAGTTTCAACCATAGGACCGGGACCACTATGAGGCTCGACTGGGTGGGACGAATAGGGGGCTTCCAAAATACTATACACGTTGCGTCCCGGTAGAGGAGATGATCCAGCGTGAAGGTCAGCAGCAAAGCAGTTACATCGATCGGTCCGATGAGCAGTCAGGAAGCGAAGGAAGTACGTAAATATTGCGGTACTTGTTCCGAAGCAATCACTGTAAGTCGATATAAACCATTCGCTCTCAACTATTTTTTGTCAAAATTTCAGCCATTTTCACTCACACGGAACCTATAAAGTTACAAACAAGTGAGTCTTCAATTAGACTTTGACGGTAGACACTGTTGGCAGATATCGACGGCCCGCCTGCTTTGGTGTTTCCTTCGACTAGAGTAATTGCAAAGCAAGATGGGCCGAAAGGTAGGGTAACTGGTGGTAAAATGCCCAGTCGGGGCAAAATGCGCCGCTGTAATATTTCACGAATTACTCAATTTTAAACTGTAATTAAGGTGCCAATCGCTTCTATTTTACATTACAAACTTGTGATGAGCATATAAGCTTTCTAAATTACATAAATCCTACGAAAAAACAAAAAAATTATTTGCAGGCTTATTTCTTACAATTTTCACAACTTTTTTCGTAAGACATTACGCCACCAATAAGCAATATTACGTATCTGTAAATGGCTCTTGTTTTGAACAATGGTCTCGGTATCCAGCAGCCAATGTAAAATTGCTTAATTGAATTATTATTTAAGTGATTTAAACAATTTTTTTAAACAAGTTCTAGCGGGGCAAAATGCACCGTGAGAAGCATGAAGTTACTTGCAGTGCAACCAAACGTTAATCGATCTAGTAGCCCATACACTTTTAGGCAAACGTCAAAACGTTGGTAAAAGCAAAAGGCAAAGTGTTGTTTTAATTCTGTTTCGCTCAGAAAAACCCGGTTAAGATGTCGCGAAGCTACGTAAGAAAAACCCACCGTCGGTCTTGGCCGGTGCCTACCACTTGCGGCGGTAGTGAAAACCAGTGAAAAACAGTGAAAGACGCGTTGCCGGCAAGGTACCAAGAAAAACCCTTGTGATATGTTAGCATCGACCGCTCCAGCGAAGATGGACCTGGCGATTTCAAAACCGCGATCCGGAGTAACAGATTTAACAAGTAGGTAGGTCCTCACGCTGTTCTGAGTCGTGCCGAGTTTGCATTAAAATAAAGCGGACAGCGCATTTTGCCAATTTGTTGTGGTGAATTTTGACCCTTTGTTGTGGTTCATTTTGTACACACCTATGGGCATTTTACCCCTAACGAATCTGAAAACAAATTTTCAAATGCCTTATATAGTTTCACGATTTAACCGTGTTTTATTGATTTTTATGCTTCAGGACGAGCATGTTAGGAAAAAAACTGTTCTACTTTAGCGTTTATAGTCTAGTTTCTGGAAATGCACTCCGCATTGATGAATAATATGATATTCCTCTTAACGTGGGCATTATACCCCCAGTCCCCCTAATCGATCGGATGCCTATAGGGTAACTGGTGGTAAAATGCCCAGTCGGGGCAAAATGCGCCGCTGTAATATTTCACGAATTACTCACTTTTAAACTGTAATTCAGGTGCCAATCGCTTATATTTTACATTACAAACTTGTGTTGAGCATATAAGCTTTCTAAATTACATAAATCCTATGAAAAAACAAAAAAATTATTTGCCGTCTTATTTCTTACAATATTCGCAACTTTTTTCGTAAGACATTACGCCACCAATAAACAATATTACGTATCGGTAAAAGGCTCTTGTTTTGAACAATGGTCTCGGTATCCAGCTGCCAGTGTAAAATTGCTTAATTGAATTATTATTTATGTGATTTAAACGATTTTTTTAAACAAGTTCTAGCGGGGCAAAATGCGCCGTGAGAAGAATGAATTTACTTGCAGTGCAACCAAACGTTAATCGATCTAGTAGCCCATACACTTTTAGGCAAACGTCAAAACGTTGGTAAAAGCAAAAGGCAAAGTGTTTTTTTAATTCTGATTCGCTCCGAAAAACCCGGTTAAGATGTCGCGAAGCTACATAAACAACCCGCCGTGGTCTTGGCCGGAGCCTGCCACTTGCGGCGGTAGTGAAAACCAGTGAAAAACAGTGAAAGACGCGTTGCCGGCAAGGTACCAAGAAAAACCCTTGTGTGATATCTTAGCATCGACCGCTCCAGCGAAGATGGACCTGGCGATTGCAAAACCGCGATCCGGAATAACAGATTTAACAAGTAGGTAGGTCCTCACGCTGTTCTGAGTCGTGCCGGGTTTGCATTAAAATAAAACAGACAGCGCATGTTGCCAGTTTGTTGTGGAGCATTTTGACCCTTTGTTGTGGTTCATTTTGTACACACCTATGCGCATTTTACCCCTAACGAATCTGAAAACAAATTTTCAAATGCCTTAAATAATTTCACGATTTAAACGTGTTTTATTGATTTTTATGGCTCAGGACGAGCATGTTAGGTAGAAAACTGTTCTACTTTAGAGTTTATAGTCTAGTATCTGGAAATGCATTCCGCATTGATGAATAATATGATATTCTTCTTAACGTGGGCATTATACCCCCAGTCCCCCTACAAATAAGGTTGCTGAAAGGCAGTATTATTAGTAGATGCCGACAAAAGCACAGACTACCTATGGTCATTAATACTGACGTCGATCATGACGGTTGTTTTCCTGGGGGATTTCCCATCATAAAGAACTTTATCGTTTGTTATAACAAAACATATAGAACGCCACACTGGATGTAAATAGTAAAAGTTGGACAAATTGATGAAGAGTAGCCCTGCAAACGGATGCAAAGTATGAAGGGCCGTGTTCCAGGAAAAGTTAAAGTAATATGAACCAGGATAAGAAATAAAGCCGAAACAAAGGTCTTACAGCTGCTGATCAACCGATATTGTTGATGGGCTTATCATAAGCTAACAAATACCAAAAATAAGCTAAATTGATAAATTGAGTGACATTTTCAAACGTAAATTGGAATCTGAATTTCTAATATTAGATTAAAAATGATAAGTTGAAATTAGTTTATCGGAAATTTACCGCTTATTTTTAGACAATGGTCAAATGGCAAACATGGCGAAATTTCCACCTAAATTACACCATTGTTTGTATGTCGCCATTATCACCTGTTGATAACGCGACGCTCTCCATTTGATGTGTCTATGACTTTGACGATTGTTTACAGTTTCGCACATAAATGGTTGCTGCTGGTCCATGCGCTGAAGCTGCACCAATTCGGGATACGCGCGCGCGCGCTTAGCGCCGGATGTTGTTATATTGTTCATCCAAATACAGATTATGACGCTGCAAAAATCGGCTAAATTTAACGTGACTCGTCTCGTTCCGAAGAGAATTGTTTTTTTCCAGCATGCACATTTTGGCTGTGCCAAACGCATCCCTCTAATCGAAATGGCGATCTGCTAGTAAAAATATTCTATTTCGGAACAACGCAAAATGTTAATTGACTGGCGACGACGATCCTATGCTCTGTGTTTACTGTTATGACATCGGTTTAATCATTTCGGCGATTTCGGCGTGGATTCCCAAATACCAGCAATCAGACTACATAGTTTAATTGGAATAGCGATATCAGTTTCCTGCGAAGAGCATGGATTTGCCATTCAGCTTCATGTTAGCCGTTGTTGTTGTTGTTGTTAATAGAATAGTCAGTAATGCAACGCCATGCCATGGCGAGCAAGGCTCCGGCATGACCTTTGATGTCACTAATCTTGATAAAATGTAGTAAACAACCTCGAATATTTTGATTGTGAACATTGAACATGAATTCGTTGAAAATCATAAACAAAGCCATCTTCCGTCTCATGGAGCAACGCATTCCTGGAAAGCACTCAGTTGGTTGGGCCCCAGCTTTAACCTCCCGCGGAGAATCTGTAAATTCAAAATCATTTTTCTAAATGCTTTCGATTGAATCAGATAGGAACTTACCGGTTAGAACGGAATGACAAAGCACAGTCTGAAAGTTGAAATATTTCTCGTTAATGAGGTTGTGGTCATACGTTAGAAATAAAAACAGCATACAGGCAAGCATAGTTCGGCTCGTGCCGGGAGTCACAATCAGTTTACCAATTAATTCGTTGAATCATTACCACACATTAGAGATAGACTTTCGACCCTTCGTTGGGCTGTGCTTTAAGAAAAAACAATGAGCAATTTGTTACCTTCACTGTCGGTCCGAGCAGCACGATGGATGGTGGTAAACAATCAATATTTTTTACCATTGTTAAAAACTTCAAGAAGCGCGACTAATATGTCAGAATTTTTTTCTCCTTCAAAGAGTCCATATCAATGTTTTTCAGTATGGGGTTGGTGGTTTTTTTACTGAACAACAAATCATTCGCGAAACTGTGCATGCGTTTTTTTTCTGTTTCGACAGTTGATAACTTTTTGACACTTTACTGATCGGTTTGTTTACTTCCGTTTCCTGGCCTAAGATGGATGGTAGGTGTTATCGTGGCAAAACGGTATAATCTAACATGACAAAAATTGTCACTACTGCTGGTCTTTCAGGACTTTGATATTGGTACTTCGTTTGAAGAGGTACTTCATGGTTAAGGTATAACTGTTGTCGTAAACAAATAATTCGATTGCTAGACGGTTCAAGGCTGTACATTAAAACAGAGTCGTCGTTGAAAGTTATTAGCTGTCAAGTTGGAGTCGAACCAATCGTAAATTCCTTCCAGATTCAGGAAATTCCTAGTTCTGAGGTTTCATTCGGGATAATACATGTGCAGTTGACTCAGAAGGGCGGGTTCTAGCCAGGAACACGGATTAGGCGTTGGCACGTCTTCTTTCCAGAGTCTCTAAATTAAGCAAGCGACCTCATACGACGGTAGCTTTCTGCCATAGAAGACTGTGCAAAGCATACCGTAAAATTTTTACCTGTACTGGTTCGATTCTGGCGATCTAAATTTGCTGATAAAGACACCAGATCATAGATCACAGATCGGAACTCCAAAATAAACACTACTAGTGAATGGTAAAATGATCGAAAACAATACAAGTCACGGAACTCTTTAGTTCCGGTTTGCTTATTATAATATATATCCAGGACTACACCAAGATCACGAATATGATAAACGCGTCTCAACAATCGCATTGTTTTTACGGTGAAAGGAGATGGTGAAGCACTTCGAGATGCTGAGGCTAAGCGTGTTACGCGATCACCAATCATCGTATTTGTCCACTAGGCATTGCATTTCAATGCAGTCGGAATACATTTTAATTACCTCAAAGATTTTTACATCGTCGGCATAAGATGACGGACACCTTGGATGCAGGAGAGCTGATAGCTCATTTATAATAAGGGAAAAGACCAGTGGTTCAAGTTTGCTCCCCTGTGGTACGCCAGAGTTATTACAGAACGATTGAAAAAACTCGGACCCGATCTTTACACTCAGTGTACGGTGTGTTAGGTACGATTGTAGCCACTTACAGAAACGGTGCGGAAACTCCCACCTTCTCAACTCTGGCAAGAAGGATACCGTAATCCACGCGACCAAACGCTGCTTTCAGGTCCGCATACACTGCGTCAATCGGCACTGATTCATTCACATTGCGCAGGCAAAACGAGGCAAAATCAACTAAATACGTAGAGACTGAGCGTTTCGGAAAAAAATCCATGCTGGTCTGAAGAAATGTAGTTCTACTGTTCTGCTGGTTTCGATCACTTCTGAAGACGGAAAATGCACTCCCAAAAAGCTGTTGCGAGTGAATCCTCTCGTCAAGCGAGGTTTTCGTTAAAACGATTATATCGCAACTCGTCTCGGGTGCAGCAATATAAAAAAGACATCGGCTTTGGTTCGAGGTCCGCGCACGTTCTGGTAGTAAATCAGCAGCGGATTGGAGTTCTGCTGTGGGTCTGGTACAGAGCAGGAAACGGGGATTGCGTCATCGTAAGCATTATTATAAGAGTTGTCGCAATTACCTGGTCTGGAATTCTGAGAGCCCCGTTCCTCAAACCCACACGCTGGACCCAGTCGTCCTGGTTGTTCGCTGACAGGAATGACTTGACTGCGGTGGAGAGGTCGATGGCTACCATAATGCCGAAATTATTGCATCTCGGTATATTTTTTTAAAATTTTTTTAAATTTATTTATTCTTCGGATTATCTGACAACAAAGTCGATATGAAATTAAAAAAAAACTACTTACTAACAAATTAAAATGAACGATTACGATTACGTAAACGACACTTGAACGTTTCACTGCTAATTGTATTAAAATCAAAAAAGTAGAACACAGAGTTAAAAACTGCACACATAGCGGTAACAGGTTCATTTTGACCATATAATGTCCGATGAAATGGAACTCTAAGGAAGTTTAAGTTTATGGAATAACTGTAACTGATCACAGAACACTTGGAGACACTGATACTGGGCCGGTTGCATACACACCAACCATAAAACAAATCGATTAGCTTTTGCAATTCGAAGCAATCAGCGACTGAGCGAACTACAAGGTAGATTTTGAGGTCATCAGCATACACGATTCGGCATCCTGGAGGCAGTATCTTGCAGACATCGTTGTAATACAGCGAAAATAGGAAGCGTCTGACGTTGCTGCCCTGAGGCACACCTGAGGTACTCCGGAAGCCACAAGACTCAGTGCTCCCCAGTTTCACAGAAAGACAGTGGTTTTCAAGAAAAGATTTCAACCACCGGACAAAAGCAGCAGAGGCACCAAGATGCTTTATTTTAGCAAGCAGTATGGTGTGGTCAACTCGATCGAACGCAGCTTTGATGTCAGTATACACCGTGTCAACTTGTGCTCCACCTTCCATATGTTGTAGACAAAATGAGCTGAACTTCACCAGATTTGTGCTGATCGAGGGACCAGGAAAAAGCTATGCTGATCAGTTGAGATGTTTTGTTCAAAACTTCTGTGCAATGAGCCACCAATAAGGATCAAATAATAAAATAATTTCGAACCAGCGCAAAGCGACGTAATTCCGCGGTAATTGGCAATATCGTTTTTGTTTCCTTTTTTGAACACAGGAAAGTTATAGGATTTTTTACAGCATACAGGAAATGTTTCCTGAAAAAGCGATTGGTTAAAAATAAACTGTAGAGCTTTCGAAAGAGTAGATGCACAATTTTTCAGTATAATCGACGGTATTCCATCCGGCCCGGGAGACACCGATGATTTCAACTGCTTCAAGGCAGCTTCAACTTCATTTTGCGTGAAACTAATTATATTTATATCGCACACGTTTGCAGGAACGAACTTCAGAGCTTCCTGGACGTCAAGGGCTGAAGCACTGCTACTGGCGAATACACTAGAAAATTGCTGAGCAAAAAGATTACAAATGTTTTCAGTTTTGCTGGCAGATAGATCACCTAGTGACATTTGGGCAGGAAGTCCAGTTTCCTTGCGCTTCTCGTTAGCGAATGACCAAAAACGTTTGGGATTTAGTTTAAGATGTTGCTGCTTTTGCAAAACATATCTCGAGTAAAGATGGCGGTTATGGGTTCTGTGTCGACGACTGGCTCTAACAAACTCTTGTTTGGTGTTGAAGTTGGTTAAAAAGGGATATTAAAGGCATATTCACATCAACCCCATCCAGGAACGACCAATCCGTTGAATGCAAAGCTACGTTCAGGCCAGAAAAATCGGTGCGATAGAAATCAAACTCTCGTTCGTCAAGTACCTTTTCGTATCGAATGAGAGGTGAACAGCTAAGAGTGACAAGTATTGGAGGATGTAACGGATCAACTTTGATAATGGCTTCAGGTGGTTGAATTACATCAATTACAAGTTCAAGGCCCAGTCACGGTTATTCGTGAATGGATTTATCTGCTGCATGTCTAGTAATGCCATACCATCCACGAGCGCACTGTTTGCAGCAGTGAATACTGAGTTAGTCTGATCGATTCGAACTTTTCCAGAAGCTAGGCAATTCCAACGAAGACCGGGTTGGTTATAATCACCGAACAGTAGGTGAAAGTCTAATGGTCCTAGTTTCTCGGATATCGTGAATGCAGAATCTATAAGTCGCTCGACGCACTTCGGTGAAGTAGAGAAAACGGGAGGAATATAAACAACGCCTAGACAGATAGTTCGGTTGCCTCCATTCACATTAACCCAAAGCTGCTCAATCTCACGATCATCGACAATTGCTGACTCAGAAGAACTGTATCGTTTTGAAACTGCTATAAGCACACCTGCACCTCTTGATTTGCCCGAGCCAAGGGGGTCGCGATCATTGCGGTAAACATTATGTTCCGTTCCAAATAACTGCGGTGAATGGAACCGATCATTGAGCCAGGTCTCGGTGAGAATCACCACGTCAAATTCAGCATCGCTGACTGAGATGAAGGAGTCGTCGACTTTGGTGCGGAGTCCTCTAACATTTTGATAGTAGGGGAAGGGCGGTAAAGACGGACACCTTAAGGTAAAAACTCAATATCTACTCAAATATAACTGTATTGATCCCAATTTTCGTATAAACTGAACCTTTAAGTCTCTGTCTAATAAAGTTACAACGTGTGCTGGAAAATTTCTTCCAAAATTTATGCATTTTTTAATATTATAAACATCATGTATAAATCAGAGTTTCTGCGCATGGGCGGGAAAGACGGACACTTGATATGGGAAAGACGGACACTCGCAAAAAGGTGTCACGCGTCGTTGAATTATCAGTATTAAGAAAGATTAACATATTTCATAATGTATTTAGGAAAGAATTGGTTTGGGAAACCCCCTTCCCGATCCCCCCTTTGAGCGAGAAAATAGAATGGTTCCCTTCAATATTTTAATTGGTGACGAATTAATCGTTTCTAAAAGTTGGCTCATTCCAACTGTTATATGACTTCTGGTTACTTTTACATATATAATATGGAAGTATTTGCAATGTTAAATCGTTGTTGGGCGTTGTTGTGAACCCATTTTGTTCAAAATCTGTGTGTCCGTCTTTCCCTACCGTTGGGTGTCCGTCTTTCCCGACTTGGATACCATTTTTTCAAACTTCAATAACTTTTTACTGAATATTCAAAAATTCACTAGGTTTCCCATGGATATTCAGTGAAAGATCAAACTAACGCAATGTCGTCGGTTTAGCATGAACATGTTGTTTTTTAACGATTTACCAGCTATTTTCTTCACGCACAAAATTACATCGGTTAGCGTATATACGCATTTTTTCTTTGTTTTGCTTAATAATTTGTCAGTTACGCTGCTAAAAATCGGCAGTTTATTTCAAAAGTGTTAATTCAATCTATAGAAACATTTCCCATCATTGATTTGCTTCAAAAAATTATTGTTTATGAAATATGACAAGTGTCCGTCTTTCCCGCAGTGTCCGTCTTAACCGCCCTTCCCCTATAGGCGAATACAGTCAGATTTTGGAAGGGTGTTCACAGTAACAGAAGGAGGGTAGCAGTATTCCTCCACCGCAACGTCAGCAACTGCCGATGGGACCCACCTGTCGCTACCGTCATTCCGGTCATCCACAGCGGTTCTAGAGACAATTCAGGAGACGAATGACTCGAGACTTGATCGTACTTGCCTTGGGTAAAGCGACGGAAGACCCCTTCTCCACACCCACACACAAGGCCAGGACGACTGTTGAGCGAAGACGGGACGAGCACGATTGTGGCGGGGTAACACTATTGCGTCCCAGAAACAGGAATTCAGGTTCAGGCAGATTATGGGTCGTCAGGTCAGGCTGGTAATGGGTCGTCAGGTAGCTGGAACTGGTGAACGGGTCACAAGCTGATATGGTCGTTAAATTGTTGTACTTGCCATTTTTCTCAGATTGGAAGACCACTGCTCCAACACCACACACAGGGCCGGGACGACTGATGAACGAAGGCTGCAGTAGCGCGACTGTGGTGGGTAGATCAGTGGCTTCCATAGTACCAAAATCATTGCGTCCCAGTGAAGAACCAGTATCATCCACGGAAGATTTGGTTGATTGCTAAATCGACTAGTTAACCATTTGCCGGGCATTCTTCAGACGGTCCTGATAAACAGGACAGTTGACGCTCCACGCTGAATGGTCAATGCTGACCTTCTTATCCTTCGGAAGGTTTCGGTTTTTGTTCGTCAATTCACAATTTCTAACAATTTCACGGCTTTTTTCTAACGAGGATGCACAATCTTTCACTTCATGATCTCCAGGACACTTCGGGCAGCAGAAAGGATTATTGCTGGAATATGCCTTATGTCCATACTTCGAACATTTGAAGCAGCGCAAAACATTAACTTCTTCGATCACTCTGCTGCGATCCCATCCCACGTTGACACTTTACAGATTTATTAATTTTTCGAATGTCTGGGCATCAGTCTCTAGGATAGCCACCAGTGGATTGTAAGTCCAATTCTCATTTTTGCGGATGCGAATAACGCTGATATTCGAGGAAAGCGGAAGATTTTCCAATTCCAATTCCAATAATTTTTATTCTCGGCTTCAGAGGTTTGCAAATTGAAATTTCATAGTTGTCAGACATAATATCTGCAGCAGCATTGACCAATTTCTGTGCAAGATCATTCGTTTCGCATAGAACATCAACGTCCCCATTTTCTTTGCATCGAACAGCCTTGACTGAAAAGGCTGTAGGGTCAAGTTTCGAGCGGATAGCCTGTTTTGTCACATCGGCTCGTTGACTAGCCTTCGGTCTAATGATTACAGTTTGTTCCATTCTCGATATTGTCGGATTTGGCGTAGATCGAGGGGGGGAGGGGTATTTGGTAGCTCTGTTAGAAGTTCAGTCGAAACGCTAGGATTTCCCATCCTTCGCCGCTTGCCTGATCTCAGAGCGCCACAGTCGTCATCGCAATTTATTAAAAGACTTGGTATTGCATCAGTGGCTTTACGTTTGGGCAGTGTTGCTTTATTACCACGTGCTACACTCGCATAGGATTTTGCAGCAGCACCGTGTGCAGTGTTATTAGTAGCTGTAATATTACCACTATCAACATTAGTCGCTGTTTCACCAGAGGCATCTCGCCCAACCGAAAACGAGCCCAGGACGCTCAATTCACTAGCAATAATTTCTTTAACCGTAGATTTTATTTGCGGAATAAGATGTTTTTGAACCAAAGCACATTGACCGGAAGCGATAATATTTACATTCGATTCGCATTTATTCACAGCATCGGTCGTTTATCAATTCTCTGCAATAGAACATTACTTTATCGGAAGTTCGCCAACGGCAATTCTTGGCAACGGCAAGGGCTAGTGGTGCACAGACAGTCTCTTGTACTTTCTTAGAAATCTGTTCCATCTGCTTGCCATTAACTAAGATAGCCAACTTGAAATCGCTAATAGCCTTACCATGCTTGGCAGACATTGAGGACACAACCTGGCCGACGTACGATTACACATGTTTAAAGCGAATCATTCTCACCAGTTCGACGCACTGGTCGCACGTCCAAAAGATATTCTTTCGCTCATGCAGGACTTTCATAACAGACGAGTTCAATCGTACACATTCCGCAAGACTGACCTGTTTGCGAAAGTCCATGCAGGTAATAGTCTCATCTGTCGCTTTGACCGGTTAGACGCTATGATTGCAAGCACTCCCCATAGTAGGCAACCCCTTGCCATGATGAACCACCTTAAGTCAAGGTACTTTGAACACAGTGGTGAGCCATCTCAAATCAAGTTATTTTTAACGCAGTGGTGCGACGATAACACGATGTACCAACGATAATACTCGTTGAAGAACTCGCGAAAGTTAACTTAATCAATATAAAACTCAAACTAACCACCCGAGTAGTTATTCCGAAAGATATTATACCGATTTTTCCTAAACTGTGCATTTGAGTTGATAGGAAAGACTTCAGTTCGTTTCGATAACAATCCCGCATTCACGGCAGATGTTTGTTTGTAAGTAACCTAGCAACGTACAGGGATATGCAGTTACACCAGCATAAATGTGCTAATATGCGTCGAAAATGTGATAATATTTATTTTTACCGTAACCTGATAATTTATAGTAAAAACTTTATCCTAGCAAGTCCCCATCAAAATATACATTCTGTTCTAAGCTTAGTAAGTTATTGTAAAAGAAATCAAACCTGCTACTAGCAACTCGCTTCTCTTTCGGAAAGTACATGTCAATACATAATTAAAAGGAATGCCATTCAAACTATAACGAAACTTGACAGAACGACATTATACCTTTTGGTTCCTCTTCCTGATGGTTATTTAGGTGGTAGCAAATTTCTTTAAGTAGGTTACTTATGCGAGGTTCATTTATTTATTCAAACGCTATCGCTAGCATTGCTTAGAGGCTGGTGTGAAAAATATGGTGTTGAGAATGTCTTAATTCGAATTTTTTAGTCCATTAATTTTTAGAATTTGACATTTTCTTAAAATTCCTAAGGTAGTACTATCAGTGCGTAATTTTATTATTTGTATTCAATTACAATCATCTCCATCGTAGACACACTTATGGGGTCGCCCGATCACCTATAGATAAGATCAAGCCTTATATTGATAGATAGAAGTTACGCCTTGGAAACCAAACTGTTACCAATGACTTTTCGAACTGTTCGGGAAAACATGATCAATGAAGCATGAATCGCAAAGTCCTTCATTAGCCACTGCTAATGGAATTCCCTTTTTAATAGAAAACATGTTTTTCTGCCTACGCCACGTTAAGAGTCAATGACTTCAGTGTACTATTTTTGGTTGATAGTTGGTCATTAGTTTATACCCTTCCGTTATCAACTACACTGCACAGAACGTTAAAATCATGTTGTCGATGCAAACATAGTTATTTTGAAATATACAAAACAAAAAACTAGAAAAATCCTCCGAACATGCTCTACGATGATGCTGATACGAAGATAATGCAGCAAAGCAGTTTACGCGTGCTCGCAAATCGATCCAGAACGACCTTTGAACGGCTAAGTTTGAGCCCCGCTCCCAACGAACGTAAATTTAGACGGAATACACTCCTAAGACACGCGCGGCACCACTTTCTCGTTAAAGTTTCTTTGACACTAGACACTATTGCGCAGTTTCCAAACTAATCTGAACTCCGCCACTTGCGACGTGCGAAGTGCAAAAGTCGTTGAACTGCGCCGATAGGAACGCGTTTTGTCAGAAAACCGCTAGATCATTGCACTCGACAAGATCACTATTTTGAAAGTTCCGGCAAGTTGTTTTGCACGGTGTTGGCAGTTAAACTCGGCTTGCGTTCACGCATTCGTCGTAAATGATAGATTAACTCTCGGTTTACGATAATTCTCTCGAATCTAAACCAACAATTATTCACGAATCTTTTGTACACTTGTTACGGTTAAATTTGCCATATTAAATTTGTAAAAATAGTTATTGAAACAGCTGCTATTGTTAATAGTCACTATGGCATCGAATGGCCTGATTCTACTAAGATTCGATCCCACGGACATTCGCTTTTTAAAGCAGGCTCAGCAATATTGTGGCAACCTATTCCACCACCTGTTATCACCCCGAAATATTTTTAGTCTATAACGAGATTTTCCGGTTCATCCAATTAATCATTCTTCGCATCAAACACTTCCTCACTAGGATTAATCGTCATAAAGAATCTTCGACTTGTTGGGACGAGGAGATTCTGTTTTTTTTTCTAAAAACACTTTAAAACTTTGAAGTCTCTTTTAACCAATGCGATCCAACGCGAGAATTCCCAGTTGAATTATGCAAACAGATGCATAATTGGCTACGTGACAAAAGGGGAAGCTGACTGGGAGGGACGGGACGGGGAAGAATTTGAGTATGAGTTTAAGTTCCGTATAAACTCCGAAACGCCAGGACGGTTCTTCATCAAACTTGTAACTTGGCATACATGTTCTTTGACGCTGACAGAATCAGCGCGGTTACCAAAGCGGAGAAGGGGGGCTTACTTATGGTTGCGTGCTTACTTACTTCTACCAACAGAGAACCTTTTCCACTGCACTCGGTTCTGGGCTACTTGTCGCCAATTCCTTGTACGTTTAGACACACGCAAGTCGGCTTCAACCTGGTCGAGCCATCTAGCATGTTGGTGCCCTCTATTCCTGGTGCCAACTGGTGGAGTTCTTGAAGACAACGGAGTTCACTACGCAGTCGTCCGGCATCCTTGCAACGTGGTCGGCCCACCATAGTTTTCCAACTTTCGCCAGGTGTACGATGGGAATCTCTCCAAGTAGTGCCTGCAACTC
Organism: Sabethes cyaneus; assembly: GCF_943734655.1. Classification (NCBI taxonomy): domain Eukaryota; kingdom Metazoa; phylum Arthropoda; class Insecta; order Diptera; family Culicidae; genus Sabethes; species Sabethes cyaneus. The sequence goes on along the minus strand of NC_071355.1, from coordinate 10,111,569 downwards.
GAGATACATAAGCCTAGGCCACTCTCCGCTATCTGTTTGTACTCCGATTTCAGTTGTGCTAGTGAAAGGGAGACAAGGAGGGAGACAAGAAGAAGAGAGGCGAAGGGGGGGGGGAGGTACGTAGGCAAAAAAGCTTTTTTTCGCTTCCGTTATAAAGATTTTCAGAGAGCAAACAAATGCCTAATTGCCTACATGACAGAAGGGGGAGCTGACTGAGAAGAAACAAACAGGGAGGGGTAGGAACGTGAGTAGTAGTAGTAGTAGTAGTAGTAGTAGTAGTAGTAGTAGTAGTTCCGTCATAACTCCGGAACGCCTGAACGGTTCTTCTTCAAACTTGGCACACATGATGGTTGACATAAAATAATCAGCGCAGTGGGCGCAACGGGAGGCGGTCTCTTGCATTTGGAACGATGCCAGTTATAAGTTAGTTACAAGTGACCAGACGATAACGGGGGGTTTCTGAAAGGGAAAAATAGGGTGACCGTTAAACACCGCAAGCAAGATAGGAAAATCAGGAATTTTCGATTCGCTATCAGTTGGACGCGTGGGCACAGGATACAGATAAAATGAATGTTAAATTGAATCTAAATTGAAGATACATTATAACAATAAATTGACGCAAGGGGTTCCCTTTCAAAATTTTCTTCTGCATTTTTTGTCAAAGGTTGGGTACGTTGGCGGAGTGGGAAAAATGCCCTAAGCTTGAGAGTGATAGAGAAAGATAGCTTAAGCGAGAGAGAGAGAGAGAGAAAGAGAGAGAGAGAGAGAGAGAGAGAGAGAGAGAGAGAGAGAGAGAGAGAGAGAGAGAGAGAGAGAGAGAGAGAGAGAGAGAGAGAGAGAGAGAGAGAGAGAGAGCCGTATTGTTCCGATTTACCATAAACGCACCTAATTCTGAGCATCGTATATTTTCCTTAAAAATCGTTGCATTCGGCGGCATTTCTTTTGACGACAAATCCGACCGAAGCAAGATCGGGCACTCGGCGGGTATATTTTATTCGGTTCAATGGACTCGCCGATTTTCAACAATTTTCAACAATATTCGCGAAACTTAACATGAGACACAGTGTTGAGAAGTGGCTGGCTGATTGATTAGGCATTAGAGCGTCGTTAAGGAAATTAACCGCAAATGGTTCTCTAGCGCTGTTTCATAAATTCATAAATTCATTCATTCATGTTCATAAATTCGGACTTGCCAGAAAGGGTGAAAGAGAAAACAACATTTACTGGTTTTCCAATGCCCGAGACGATCGGCTAGCCGTGATTGAACCTTTCAAAGGGTCGCAGTAACCACGCCTATTACAACAAATGCGGCAGACAAGTATTTCCCAAGCTAAATGAAGGACTCAATTATTATAGGTTTGCTTAGGACTAGTCTTATCAATTCTCTTTACCTGCTCCTTTGGCGGGTAATAAAACTCGTCTGTGAAAAGCTGTATCTTCCAAGAATGGTTACCTAAGTTATGTTTCATTTCACTTTTATTTACGCCCTAGACTCTAACTCCCTATGCAGGCTGATTATCGCATTAGAACTTATTGTTATTTGTCAACCACTTCAAGTTATGAAAGCGGGCTTCCTGCGCCGATGCAGACTGGTTCATTAGTGATTGTCTATTTACCTTTTGTTTTGATATTATGCGAACGTTCGGTTAAAACTTTTATTCTGCCTGGCCTACATAATGCATAAAGTGATCTTTGTTAATGTCTAGATAGAAAGAATTTCTTGGGTAATTCCATTTTTTGTCTGATCTGTTTAATGAAAATTACGTCCTACTTTATACTGGTTTTTCCTAACGAGATTTAAATTAAATATCAAAACTTATTCAAATTATCTAATCGATCCGCTACACACAGAAAACTTTAATTTACCTCCCGATACCTGGTAAGATATTATAATGATTTTGCCCAAACTGTTCGCTTGAATTGTTATGAAAAACTTTACTTCAATTCGATTGCAATTCCGAATTCGCGACCGTCGTTGTTGTACGTTACCAAGGAAACGGGTGTATCTGTGGAGTGATGCCATATTTACGTCGAGCATGAAATTGATTAATAATTTTCGCTATTAAATTAACTGTCGTAAAGTGTCGAAAATATACTTATAAAATTCACTGTGAATAAAATTCATCGTAAACAGCATTTATGTGATAGAATTACCGTCGGATCTCGTTCAAAAGCAAAAATAGATACGCGATTCTACGTTTCATGATTGTTCATAACAGATTATTGCCTACTACTCGCAACTCTGTTCTCGTCGTGAAAGTAAACACTAATATTTTCAATAATTTATATTGGATAGGACGGGAATAGGCAATTACGGCGAAGCAGTAACATACCCTAGATCTCATTGTTTTCAGCCAGCCCAAAACTCTCTTTTAGTAGGTTTCAAATTATTATAAACAAATAAACTATTTCTGCACTATTTAGGCTATATCTGTTATCTATATTCTATTCATCATATACGCTTTCTAAACTTTTTGACGTAGGGCTACGTCTTACTTTAATAGGGATGTATGCTGCGGCAACAAAAACGATCGTGACACGAAAATAGGATAGATTTTGAACAACAATAACTAAGTCAGTTATGTACGCATTTTGCTGGTTTGCATACCAATCGGTTCACAAAACGTGTGCCTATTTTGTGGTTTTTACAAAATGATGATTTTTTACAGCTTTACAGGAAGTTTTACATAAGCTTCCAGCCAATCAGGTTTGAGCATTTTCGGGTATGAAATTTATACTTCCAATGCATTTATTTGGTAGACGTGAGAGTAAAATACATCGTTGTGATAACCTTTTTGTCTAATTATGGCCATTTGATTGAATATTGGATATTTAAGGTCTCAATTCCTCAGCTTTTACTGTTATGATGAGTCCCTCATCATAATCTGAAATGCAACACAAATGCAAAAACAATAACAGTTTCGCGACCTGCTGGTAGTGCATCGACCAGCTACGCTCTTTACTTACGTAGATTACCCTAGCAACAATGTGAGTTTTATTATACTCTTATGGCGGTTTTAATGACCAATTATGATCTTTAATGCCATCATAAGAGCGTAATAAAACCCAAATTGTTACTTGGGTATGGAATAAAAGACTTTGAAAAGAAGGACTGACTTTGAATCTCCGTTCTAATGAAACAGAGACTACTTGATCACATAGCTAGTTTCTGTGAACGTTCAAATGTAGGGGAAATGTGTATAATGTGCCCCCCTAAGAATAAATGGATATATCTCCGTTATACTTCCCCAAATTAACGTTACAACTACGTGTATATGTTGGTGTTTAAGCTGACAACCAATTGTAATTGTTTATTTCATTTAGTATTGTAGAATAAACATGCTAGGAATTATTGAATAAAAGCACCTAAATGTTGTGTTTCTCGTCTGCGCGGGGTAAAATGCCCCACCTGCGGTATAATATGCCCAATGCGGTAATTTGAGTATTTCTACCAGTGACAGACCAACTCTATTTTGTAGAAAGTAAAACTATTTCCTTTGTTTTGCAAAATATCGTTATTTTATGTAAAATAAACCTAGTTTCGGCCTTCTGGTGCAAATTTTCTTTTCTGCATGGGGCACATTATACTGCAGCTGTGGCGTTTTGTACCGGGTAGTTGAATTACCTAGAATTTGGACGTTGGTAATAAATTATTCCCACCACGGTTGCTCTATAATACTAATTGAATTAAATAATGGCAATTGGCTTCAACTTAGATCTGTTTACTTATGTTTATAGCCACATTTGCAAGGGGGGCAAATTGCACCACCGTAAGTGGGGCATATTGGCCTACTTTTACTTATTTGAGAAAATATTAAATGCTAAAGCAAATCAAGCGTTTCATACCGTTATTTTTGGCAGGGAAGTCTTTTTGAAGTTCACTTTACGCAATCGAATCGCAACAACCAGTTATTTACAGATTTTGACAAGAAAATAGCTTATGGAAATGACGCCAAAAGTTACATCGGAAGCTGCTCAAAAACAAATTCATATTTGTTTTGTTTTTACAGCATGTGACAACTGTCATACTTGCATAGTAGGCTAGTTCCATCAAATACTATGGTTTCTGGGTGGTTTTGCATTTTGATTTCGCTTGTTTAGCGAAAAACGAAGGGGGGCACATTGGCCAGGGGGAGCACGTTATACACAATTCCCCTATACCTAAAATGTACATTTGCTGGTTAGCTTCGAAAATTGAGCCGTTCCGAATTATAGTGGTCTATTGACCATTTTTGTCAAAAATGAGATTTTTGCATAAATCGCATCTTTATCGATAGATGTACTATATAAACACTAAAAATTACAAAATAGTAGGTTTCCAACCTGCTTTTTTCATGATGAATTTTAGGTCCGGAACAGAATGACCATTCTGTTCCGCATTATAGTGGTCTATGTGCGTGGGACAGAGATTGAGATAAAACTCCCATAATCCCATAATTAGATGAAAGTAGTTAATAAGCGTAAGTCGACTATTGTTTTTTTTGTGCCGATTGAACTCCCCCTCCCTCTATGGGAGACCCCCCCCCCACCCCTAATCAACAAAAGCCTTGTTTTCGTCAAATCCGCTAATTTTCGTTTGCTTTTATCTCCGGAAATATTAAGTCTAGAAAGATACTATTTTCACATTTTCAAAGAATATTGCCCAAGGAATTCGAAAAAAGTAGTATTTTTTAGCACCATTGCTGCCAAATATTTTTTTATTCGATTTGAAAACTAAAGTTCTATTTTTCTCTCAATGAATACATTTTAATCTCAAAAGTTCCGACTCCATCGTATTCCAGAGATTTTTTTTACATTAGAATTACTTGTCGTCACGAAGTATTCCTTGCCGATCCAGAGACAACGTTTTGAAGGAAGCGGCCTCCAATTTCTTATGTAAAACCAAGAGCAAAATATTTTTTTCAAGAAGCAGTGAGTCTCTATGCCCTGTTGTGAAAACATGTATATGTTACTAGATATTACATTTTCCTGAGCAGTGTTGCCAGCTTTTTAGTTTAAATTTTGGAATTTGGCAACACTGTCAATTTTTTTTTGGATTTTATAAAAAATCTGGCAAATACGATGGAGTTGGAATTTTTGAGATGAAATTGTATTCATTGGGAGAAAAATAGTTTTTAAATCGAATCGAAAAATATTTGGCAGCCTTGATACTAAAAAAATACTATTTTTTCAAATTCATTGGGCAGTTTTCTTTGAAAATGTGAGAATAGTGCCTTTCTAGACTTAATGTTTTCGGGGATATAAGCAAAAGAAAATAAGTGGAATTGACGTAAACAGCCCAAGTAACAATTTGGGTTTTATAACACTCTTATGATGGTTTATATGACCAATTTTGGTCTTAAAAACCGCAATAAGAGTGCAGTAAAACTAACATACTTGGGACGACTTTTGCTTATAAAAACGGGGCATCAAACTTGGGATTCTGACTGAATTTGGTAAAAATCCAAGAAGGTCCATTACAAGTTTTACTTTTTCTTGGTCACTTGACGTGGAATGACCCATTTTCAATTTATTCAATATTATTTTATATTTTAACATTATTTTCAATATAGTACAAGGAAAATTTGAATTGCAATTCAAACAAAAGTGTATGAGATAATTTTTCGTTCGAACGAATATGAAATTACTCAGAGTAATGAAATGTACTGTTCCGCTTCAAGTTTACCCTCTATAGTCTACGAAAATAGTCTAGTTAAAGTATTTAGATATAAAATCGTTTGGAAACTTTAATAAGATGTATTCTTACACAAATCTAAGTGTAACAGTGTAGTTATCTTTCTTCTTCACTTTATCGTCTATTTCATCTCTATCTCAATATTTTCCTGATTTTCATTCCGTTATCGAAACTTGACCTTCCGTTTTTACACGACAAACTTCGCAGCCAGCTGTTAGAGTATAGGACAATTGCAGGGCAAGTTGCTGCGACTATTGATTATTGACTCTAACAGCGCCTCCCAACCGAGGTTCGAATATACGACGACTAGCTTATTAGATTAGCATCGTACCTCGAGGCCAACTGAGACGCTACCTCACCTACCTTGTTGTACAAGATTATCCGCATTTCAGACTCGATTAACCAGGTGAAGAATTTTTTTTAAATGATCATCATTATCATCAGTGAAAAAATTATAACAAAAGGTTTGTTATGACTCAAATTATAAAATTACTTTTACCTTCAAGATGGTATGGAGGGTTTTTCCTATGCTAGTCCAGCAGAAAATAACTCTCACTCGGTTTGTTGACATTTTGCAGATTGACCCTTTTGAAAATTTGGTACCGAATTTTCTTTGATTATACAATTTTCATGAATCGTGCAAAATGTTTAGAAAGTAACTGGGAATGTGTTCACGTGACTGAGACCAATAGATTAAGTGAGTTGGTGGGATTTTTTTTGGCCTTTTTAGAAGTACCATTAATAGATGGGAGATGAATTTTTTACAGGCAGTTAACGCAGCTAGAAAAAAAATTGAGTGTTGAAGTTAACTAATTCTCATAGCCTTGTAGTAGTGAGACAATTCTGTACTATTTTGATATTATCTTAAAGCTGGTAGTCATTGGAATAACCTTCCCGAGGACTGCAACTTTCTAGATAGTCAGCAGCGCAAGATACAGCCTGTATATGAATATTACATATACACTGGCACCACGTAGTGAGACAATTCTGCCCAATTTTCCATACCACCCAAAAGCTGGTAGTCATTGGATTAACCTTCCCGAAGACTGCAACTTTCTAGATAGTCAGCAGCGCAAGATACAGCCTGTATATGAATATTACATATACACTAGCGCCACGTAGTGAGACAATTCTGCGCAATTTTTCATACCACCTGGAAGCTGCCAGTCATTTGAATAACCTTCCCGAAGACTGCAACTTTCTAGATAGTCAGTAGCGCAAGATACAGCCTGTATATGAATATTGCATATACACTAGCGCCACGTAGTGAGACAATTCTGCGCTATTTTCCATACCACCCAAAAGCTGGTAGTCATTTGAATAATCTTCCCGAAGACCGCAACTTGCTAGACGATCAGCAGCGCAAGATACAGCCATTACAAATCTCATGGAGATAGACCACTATGGTGCGGAACGTTTTGGGGATTACGGTGAAAATATATATGAAATCATAGTGGTCTATGTACATTGGTGTGAATAAATCGTATATTTTGACAAAAGTTGGGATTTTTATGTATTCTCATGTTGAATCACTTTATACACTACACATTAGAACACTTGGTTTGGAGAAAATAATTGTATAGAATTTATTATAGAGTTTTTTAGACAATTGCGTCTCCTGTAAAATTAACTAAATGGTCAATAGACCACTATAATTCGGAGCGGCTCAATTAATGGCAAAAGTCGCGCAAGCTAGAAAAACATTACCAAGGGTGATAAGAAGACACCATGTGCACACAAAAGGTTCTGAAGCAAGTCGACTTATACACCGATAATTTTTCAACCGAAATGAGATGGTTGAAGAAGCTTTAGAATCAATTGTCTTTTCAATGAAATAAACTTATCAAGTTCTAAGGGTATCACCCAACCCAATTAAAAATATTCATTCATGTTTGTGTTCCAAGCTTATTTTTGGAGCCAAGTTCAAATTTCAGCCTCTTCAATTTCAGTTTTATTTTAAATTTGTTAGATATTTTTTGAAACTCGATCCGTTTCGTAAAATTTTGAAAACCATTGTAGTGTTTTGTAAAACAAATTCAGCAAACCGTTTTATTATAAATAATTATATTTCCTCAAGTGAGAATTAGTTGAATCTACCGTTATTTTCTAAATCAATTTTGAAGGAGCTGAAATCCTTGTTAATAACCCAAAATATCTATTATTTTCTGTATTTTTTTTTTTCAATTCTTAGTTTTTTTTGATCGATTGATGTAAGTATTTCTAAAGGGAAAACATTGTACTAAAACTCTCATATAACCAATGGTTAATTGATCTCTAAGGTGTTTTAAAAATGGCTAAGTTATGAGCGTATATAATGTTTACACTTTCCTCAAGAACGTAGTAAAAGTATATTTACAAATAACAGCTCAGCGTGGGCCTACGTAAATAGGCGGTAGTATCTCTGATGCAACCTTCCACTTCTTCAGATAAATGAAAAATGTGGGTACTAGAAAAGAGTTAAACGTAGGATAAGGTGGTGCAGAATGCACCGCACGTCATTTTGCAGAGAAACGGCGTGTTTGTTCCACGTTTTTCAACTTCTAGAAGACTTTGGGATCTTTTTTACACTTACTCCTGGTGAAATTTTCTAACAAAAACCAGTATTTTTTGTTATTTTTGACGATTTTTGGCCAGAGTCAAAATCATTATGTGAGGCAGAACGCCAAAGCCCGTGGACAAAACGCACCAAGTTTGCCCAACTAGGCCTTAAATGCAACCAAAAAATTTACCATTCAATCACGTGTTGTATAAACTCCTAAAACTAGGCTGCCGCAATGGCGGAAGCGTTCGTTAAAGCGTTTCTTACATACGCTTGTTTGCTGGGATACAATGGGTTCATATCTCAACATAATTGCCAATAAAATTTAATCATCTACTTTTCTGCAACTGATGTGTGATGAAATATTGTAAGTTAAACAATGTACAATTAGGTTTAAGGCAAATTCTAAGTCCTATACAATACATAATATTGCTACATTTTTAATAAATAATCCGAAACAAAAGATGTACTGCAAATTAAAAATATTTTATAACTGTTCGATCCCGCTGTGATGCATTCTACCCCTGTCTTGTATTTTGAAGTTTGTTGCAATATATGTGAAAAAAATGCCTGGTTAATGCCGTTTTTGTGATGAATCACCAAGTATGACAGTGTATCAATTAGATAGACTGTATTTATTATGAAATTTGCATACCGACTAGTGGTAAAAGCTTAAGAGGAAACCGTGATTTCTTACATGTGGAATGAGATCGCGGACCCCAGTCTTACCCTACCTTCTTTCTACCAGCAGAGAACCGGGGTGGCTCTTACCGTATCAAGAATTCTTTTCCACTGCACGCGGTCCTCAGCTACTCATTGCCAATTCGTTGAGCGTTTTGACATGTTGCACGTTGGGATCCTCTATGCCTGGTGTTGGTGGGGTTCTTGAAGAGAACGGATTTCACTGCACAGTGACCGGTCCACCGTAGTTTGCCACTCTCCGCTATCCGTTTGTACTCCGCCAAAAATAGTTCGCAACACTAGTGCAAGTGACTGGGAGACAAGAAGGGGGGAACATATGGAGGGAGTTCCACCGAGGAGGGATGTATGAAAAAAAGCTTTGTTGACTGAGAAGGTGACAACAGGGGGTAGGGGGAGAACGTGAATATGAATATATTTTCCGCCATAACTCCGGCACACCTGAACGGTTCTTCATCAAAGTTGACGCGCCTTTTTATAAAAGATTTAGCGCAGTGGGTTGACAAAAGGGGACGCGGTCTCTCACAAGGGGGAGGAAGTTTCTTTTGCATTTGGAATGAAAGCAGTTGAACAAGTGGTTAGACGACTAGAGGGGATTTCTGAAAGGAGGAAATAGGGTCACCATCGAGTACCCTTCGAGTACTCTCAGATACCCAAGGGGCTCAATCAAGCAGATTTGTTATAAGGCGCACGGTGACGTCGCACCGTGGAATGAAACTCAAATCTAGGTGGACAAAAGTAATAACGTTAAAACCGTTAGTCCCAGGTAGCATTTTTTGGTGTATATGACATTAGTGTGACCATTATAGTAAGCTACTGCACTAGCTAGTGCAAAATATAAACTTTTTTATGGCTTAAGTTAGCTGAAAAAAATGTTCAGCAAAGTTAAAGAACATTAAATTTTAAGTAACTTTACTAAAAAATGAAATTGAAAAATGAAAAATCTGACATAGACTAACCTTAAGAAGATTATTCAGGAAACGGGGAACTATTTTCAATCATCAGAAGCTAGACTAATCTCAAGTTTTTAGTTTTGACCTTGAAATGCGGTCATGCATATATATTAATATTTTTCGAAACGATGGTTCTACAATTGATGAAGGGACGGTAAGGGAAAGAAATGAAAATTTTTTGGTGAAGGTGGGGAAGAGCGGAAAGGAAGGGGGGGGGGTATTGGTAGCTATGCTTGACAAGTAGTCATTTTGGCTCCTACCTTTTGTCCAATGCTGGAAGGTGCATGAGTCGAACCAAGCTGTAATCTGAGATTATAACCGGATTCGAGTCCACAACACCCGCCAGGGCATGTGGTTCGCTAGTACTTGCGCCTCTATGGTTCAAAGGTACAAGTACCAGCGAACCACATGCTCTGGCGGGTGTTGTGGACTCGAATCCGGTTATAATCTCAGATTACAGCTTGGTTCGACTCATGCACCTTCCAGCATTGGACAAAAGGTAGGAGTCAAAATGACTACTTGTCAAGCATAGCTACCAATACCCCCCTCCTTCCTTTCCGCTCTTCCCCTCCTTCACCAAAAAATTTTCATTTCTTTCCCCTACCGCCCCTTCATCAATTGTAGAACCATCGTTTCAAAAAATATTAACATCAGAAGCTATTTTGGTTTATTATATTCAAGGATTGAGTCCCTTCCAGGCGCGGCAGAAGTCGAGACAAGTTGACAGCTTATCCTGCATGCTTTTCAACATCGCTTTTGAGAAGATGATCCGGTGAGCTAAACCGAAACGAGAGACTCAATTTTCAGTGTAGGTAGCAACTTTCTTAGCTACGGAGATGACTTTGATATTGTAGGCCGAAACTTCACAACGGCAGAGGCCGACTGCGCTAGACTAAAAGCAAGGGCTAGTACTAGTAGGATTGGGCTAAAAGTAAATGCGTTGCAGACCAAATACATGATTGGTAGAGGCTCAAAGAGACGAACGTGCACTTTTCGTGGACGGTAATCGTTGACGGTGACGAACCAGAAGCGGAAGCTGCGTTAGTGTATTTGGGATCGCTGGTGGCCGCGGATAACACAAATTGCAGCGCATTCAACCTGAAAATCGAGTCTAGTTTGCTCTTCGCAAAACGCTTCCATCCGCTAGCAAACGATAACCACCGTACGATGCGGACAAAATACACAGCCCTTATTAGACCGGTAGTTTTTATGGATTGGACGATGCTCACGGAAGACATGCCAGCCTTCCGGACGATATTTGACGGAGCAATAGCTGGAAGCGGAGAGCGGCGGAAGTACACTATAATCTCTTTTTACGTCCATTCATTCTAGGTGATTTCTTTTTGCTTCAATATTTTCACGTCTGAAATTTGAATAAAAGTCCACTCTTTTTACGACCGTTTGTTTTTACGTCCCATAATAGTGGACGTAAAACGAAACTTGAGTGTATATGAATCACGAGCATAGGAGCAGAGGAGCGTTTGGTGCAACAATGCAGTCAATAATCGTCTATCTTCTCGTGGTAGAAGCGAAGGTCAGTCATATTACAAATAATAGCCGTCACCGGGGGAGCGTATGTGTGCGAAAGATGGAATGCTAGGACTGGTAGGGACAAAACTAGATCTGAGACTAATTAATACATGGGTGTGGTATAATTTAAATACCTAAAGCACTAGAGTACTAATCGAGAAATTGTGGGTTGAAGTCCCACTGCCACAAACTAACCCAATATATTTTTAGCCGCAGATCGAAACTTTCCCAGTATTCAGTCTAACATTTTTCGCACTAAACGCTCCTCTGCTTTAATCAAAATAGAGTTTACGCTTGACCGCGACAAAGTCAGTAACAGTAAAACGCTAGGTTAAGTTTTTTGGTCGGGGTGGACCTAAAAAATCTGTTTTTTCTTTATATCGTTTTTCGTGTTTATTTCTCACAAATCATACCTTCCGAGCACTTTCACACGCATGGAAAACGTACATTTCGTTAGAAGGAATCAAGTTGCTATCTCCGTCGGTTCTGAAGCTACAGGCATTTTTTCTAAAAAAAGTATGGTTTTGCCTTTCTACTATATAAATATATAGTATAAAGGTATAGAAATCACTTGGAAAACCGGAAATGGAAAGAAGGTCCTACGGGCCGAATGTTATATACCATTCGACTCAGTTTCGAAAACTGAGCATTTTCTGTGTGTGTGTGTGTGTGTGTGTGTGTGTGTGTGTGTGTGTGTGTGTGTGTGTGTGTGTGTGTGTGTGTGTGTGTGTGTGTGTGTGTGTGTGTGTGTCTGTGTGTGTGTGTGTGTGTCTGTGTGTGTGTGTGTGTGTGTGTGTGTGTGTGTATGTATGTGTGTGTGTGTGTATGTGTGTGTGTATGTGACGCTTTTAATCTCACTCACTTTTCTCGGAGATGGCTGGACCGATTTTAATGTTCTTAGTGTCAAATGAAAGGTCTAGGTGTCCCATTGGTCGCTATTGAATTTCATACTGATCGGACTTTTAGTTCAAAAGTTATGTCTAAAAATACGAAAAATATGGAACTTCATTATCTCATAGGTCCCTTAACCGATTTGAACAAAATTGATTGCATATGAAAGAGGAGCCTTACATACCCTTAACTTCCAAATTTCATGATAATTGGACTTGTAGTTTGAAAGTTACATAAAGAAATGTGAAAAAATAGTATTTAAAACATATTTTTGTAACATTTAAGAATTAATTCAATGAAAAACATCACACATTTTATTATTATTTGAAAATTACTGCTGAGATCTATCAAACGAAACCGAGTTATTTAAAATCGGACGGTTCATTCAAAAGTTATTCAAACTTTAACACTTAAGCACCGTATTTAAACCGTTAAAACGTGTGAAATCAAAACGTATCAATCAAATGTTGATTGTATTCAATGTATGAGATGTGTGTGATGTATGTGTGTATGTATGTATGTATGTATGTATGTATGTATGTATGTATGTATGTATGTATGTATGTATGTATGTGTGTATGTATGTATGTATGTGATGACAATTTGCAATTTTAAAATTTGCAATGAAATTCAAGAGAAGTGAGAAACATGTCAATTGTCTGAAGTTTTTGAAGCCTCTGCACGTCGTAGGGGAACTACGTATCTGTTGCAAATAAATATTAAATAGTGGGATTCAATCGAAAAGTTTTTCTTTTCTTTGAATTCAGATTTCAATTGTCATTTTCTTCACTTACTGTTACTCACAATTGTACAAGAAAAGCAGTTTATTTAAGCATGTAGGTATAGTGGTGTATAGAATCAAAATTACTAGTGAGTTGATTTTTCCAAATAAATTTGTACAAATTCCAAACAAATTCTGCGCATCAATAGATGCTCTTTTCAATCAATAGTATTTCCCATTCCCAGAGCTTAGAAATGTTATATGAAAAATAGGAAGTAAACGTTGCACGATAGAATTTTTGTAAGATTTGTTTTCGTTAGTGATATTTTAAAGGACAGATGTCTTATGTCATGTATCATGTTTTAATAAATAAATCAAAAAAAGACAAGCACTGGGAATCATATCGATCGTATTTCCCATTCTCAAGCATGTTTATGGCGCAGCTTTGGCACTATTTTTCGACCTCATCTTGTTTTCCTAACCCTCTAACATTGTAAAAACGATGCGATCAAGCTAATGACTATCTTTTCATGAAAGTACATTCAAAAGAAGCTTAAGTTTTGATTTTCATGCAAAAATAATTATCTGAAAGAGCGCTAGCTAAGAAATTGTTCCATTTCTCGTTTTCATATCTAATGCTCTATTCAGTTATTTTTTCTAATTCAGATATATTGCAAAATTGAAGCCAAGCAAACTAATAGTAAAATTTTGAGATTAATCATTTTGTTGTAGATATCCTTTTTCTTCAAAAGCGCAGTATAATAATAATTTTTCTGAACTCTTGTTTTTCACAGATGCTAACTTTTGAACGCATGGTATTATGTAATATCAAAATATCAAAAAAAATCTACACTTTGGGCTAAAACCACTCAAAAAAAATATCAAAAAATATGCTATGAACACATATTTCATATTGTCAGTTCAAAACAAGTTTCGTATGTGGCTCTGAAACCCAAAAGTTAAGGCCTTTATAATCGGTCGGCGGTCGGTAAATAAGGTGTTCATCAAATAACATAAATGACGCTTACAAGTATTTACGCACCCAAGGTAAAAATTACCGTTTTACCCTTTTACAATTTTTACGTAAATAGATTGGATTAAAAAAGCGAAAATAAGTCTAAATGATGACTCAAAATGCTACTTGGGACATATTCCTTGACTTAAGAAAAGACATTCCCATAATGAAAACAAATGTACAAGTGTCCAGAAGAAAATGTGGTGGATTAAGCATACAATATCTTTTATCGGTTTCTTAGGATAACTAAAACTTAAAGACTACTCTTTAGTTTTAAGTTCTAACGAGCGATAGCGAGCAAGGACAGCATTCAGTTTTACTACAAATTCGAAGCAAGATCGGGCACTCAGCAGGTGTATTTTATTTATGATGGACTCGCCGACTTGAAAACCATTTGCAACTAAATTTTTTTGACCAGCTGAACTTTTTTTTGATAAATAAAAATCGGGACACTAGAAATGAGTTAAGAGTTCGGGTGAAACTCCGTGAATGCAAATTTAATACAGAATTCCTATCTTATGACATCAAATCTGAAATAGAAACTGTACTATACTGACTGCCTTGGATGCACCGGAGGCGTTGAACTATTTTCATAATCAACATACTAGACCGTATGACAAAAACAGTTTGCTTTGTTTTTTCTATCTAAGCCTTCCCTACTAGCACGGCTGTTACAAAGTAGCTGCGATAACCGAAATATGACTAATTTCAGTCGTAATCCAGTTGCTTCAACTTTAGGTCCATTTACCTAAAGTGTGCTACTTGGGTTATGACAAAAGTAAAGCAAACTCCTTTATTCATACAGTCTGTTATCTTTTTCGAACAACGAATGTTAGTTTTGTTCATGTTCAAGACAAAAGCAGATGAGATAAGGCTATCAGTACCGGATCGTTCAAAAGGGTGATTGCCAAATAAGTAGGGGCAAACAAAGAGCAAATTAGGGACCACCTTACGCCCTTTTATAACAACTTGAGACAAACCCAAACAAACCGGAAACCCACTCAAAAGATGCGTCAACAATGGGACGCGGATCAGCCTGCAGATGCGTGACAACAAGTCCGTATATGCAGAAGAAGACAGACTAGACAAACCATTGATTGACTGAAATAATAAACAGTCAAAATTCGATCCAATTCACATAATGGTGAGAAAAATCTTTGTTGTGCATTCAATTTTTTTTGTTTGATACACTGGTTTTAAAATGCTGTGAAACTAATCATCTCACGTTGATACGCAGTGTTGATGCGCACCGAACACAAGCTGTCCCAATCCTAAATTTGCTAACCAAACCAAACTCGCCTAGGTATCATGCTCCAAATCTCGTTCGCAATCACATGCGTATTTGTTTATATTTTGTTCTATAATTATGACAACGTGATGCACAATAAATAGTGCAAGTTCGCAGCTGGCTTTCTTCTACGCACGCCACCCGGAGAGAAACAGCAAAAGCGACTGATAAGAGGCAACAACGTTGTAGAGCACGTATTTGCGCAAGCTGAATGAACTGAACTGCGCTAAGTGCATACTCTCACACACGGACACGTACACACGTACAGACAGACATGGCGATGTCATCACGCACCGCCGCGAAGCCGGCCTGTCGACGTCAGAAAGCCGCTATACGAGAGTGAAGCTTGGCTCGGGCTACTAAGCTAAGCGTACCACCAGGCAGGCAAGCGATTGCGATTGCGTTCGCCAACGCCTTTCTTCTACTTAACGGTTCGAAGCCCGCCTCAGTTTTGGACGGTCAGTGGTCGCGTGCACTACACAAATCAGAGGATTCGCTCTTGGACGAACCTTTCATTACTAGCCGAGCGCGCGCGCGGTTGACTTTCTTTATTCACGTGTTCCGCTTCTATTACGAAACTATCGCGGCAGAGTTTAATTTTCGGTGGCCCGCTGTAACTGTAGCTGGAAGAAGATTGATAAACAGTACCTGACCTATTTAGATAAATTTTACTCTTAATTGAAACATTTGGTGTGCGTCGTCGTGTCTCTCGATTCAGTTTAAAAACTAGTGTCATAGAGTGCGTACAACAAGCAAGTGAGTCTCTCCATTTTACTATTTTTTATTTTGTTTCGGCTACGGACTGGCTGGCAATAGCATAACGCGGGTCATCTAACAAACGAAATCTATTCATTTACGCGGTATATTTCTAGCCGCAGTACCGCGTAGCTATTAGTAGAACCGTTGGCACTGTCTCGAGAGTTGAATGACTTTGATTGAGGTGGTTGCAACAGGTGTGCGTTCATCCGAGGTGACATGCGGTGAATTAGACGGAGCAAATAAAAAAAAAAGCAAGCATAAGCAAGCAACTAGCAGCAGTGGAGGAGGCCAAATTGATGGCGGTTCAATAGCAAGCTAAAACAAGATTACCCCAATGTGGTTCATGAACTTGCGAACGGCGATGCAAAGGCGCACACAGAAATTAAAAACCGAAAAGCGGTCTGCTGCTCGGTTGGAAAACATTGACGACCGGAACGTGGTTTATCCAGTCGGAGTGGTACGTAGCTTAGCTAGCTAGCTACCTAGCTAGCTAGGCTACCTGGAGTTACGTGCCATTTCGCACCGTTCAGAACAAGATTTATTATTCTCGACCGCAAGGGCGACTCAGACAATTGGAAAGATGTAGGTACAGTGATTGCAATTCGAAGGGTGATGCGCGTTCAAGTTGAGTGTTGTTTAGAAAAAAATGTCTCATCAAATGGGTTAGGGTTGGAACCGACGAAATGAAGCTTCCGCTGTCTGGTGAAGTTATGTCATTAGTAGTTTCGTGATGATTGTTTTAGGTCTGATGGTCTGATGTCAATAAGGCATTAACCTATATTGACATAGATAAATTTAGGCAATATTTTTTCTAGTTTTACTTTTTGTCAGCAAGAGTAGGTAGAAGATATTTTAACATTATTTGTTTTTATGGTGTCTTTAACGAAAGTAGAGAAAAAGTTATGACTCAAGGATGTGACTATTGGTTTCTTTGACCAGTATCTGATGAAGTGTTTTAAATTGATTTTGGTAGTGATCTGACCGGAGAAATAAGAATTTTTTTTTCTAAACATTTGATGCTTACGCACTTGCGATTGAGAAATTAGTACAAGTTCGTCGCTCGGTGCTTTCAAGTTACCCAACCATGGGGACGCATGGTTATTTGAAAGATAAAAGCGTGCAGGATGAGTCTTTCTAGCATAATACGAAATCTCATGCATGTGAATAATGTTGTTAAAACTTGTTAAAAAGTTGTTAAAACTGTTAAGCCATCACTATTATGAAACTACGTTTTAAAATTAATTGTAATAATTTTTTAATGACAAACATAGCAATTTTAATAATGTTTGCGCATTTGGATTCTAGTGTTTTTGCGGTTCGGGAACTAAAGAGACCCCTAAAGAGGATTATAACTATCACGCTCAACTCCATCAATGGGTTTGAGTGTTCGTAAACTGTGTACAGCAATCGGAGCCTGCCACAAAAGACGATCATTAAGACTGTCGCAGTGGCCTTTTAACCCAATGCCCTTCTGGCATACAAAAAAGAAACCCCTTATTTTTATATTTTTGTCCAGTTTTTTTTTGGTTAAGATTATGCAAAGCAGACGTGACCTTTGCATTAATATTGGACTTGTTTCTAATTTTCCTTAAATCTTAGCTTTATTAAATTCTTTACAAGAATGCTTCGACACTCCGCCAGGTTGTTTGACGATAGTTGGTCCCAACCTTAGCAATGGTCTATGGAAAGCCACGAATATCTAGGGCCGGTTAGCGATCAGCGATCAGCAAGCTCTCGGTTTTGGCAACGAAATTAATGGAGTAGATCGTCCGTTTGTGGTTCGCCCAAAAATGTTCCATTGGACGCTGCTGGGACACGTTGGGAGGGTTGGCGGTCTTCGACGCAACAATTCAGCTTCAGCTGGTTCATCTTTTCCAGTGATTTTTTAGCACTAGTTCCGGTCAAAAAATCACATCCTTCTTCGCGCGATCCTTCTTGATGAAGAAGATAACTTCCAGCAGGCATTTAGTACTGTAACGGGTGGCAACTAAAATTTTGGAATTTATTTCTCAAGCTGTCAAAAAAAGACAAAGATACTTGAAGAAGATCTGATTTACCGAAACTAAAGATATATTATCCATTGTTGAAAAAAAAATTAGTGTACATTTGAAAACGGTCCGTAATCGGCTGTTCGGCGAAGCTTTCGTTTGTCAACTTTGCGAATGCATCTCTTGATTCTACCAATCAACTGTTTGCAATTCGTGGCTCTCCTGTTATTTTTGTACACCCGGAAACTCAAAGTCCCGAAGAAATCTTTGATTGGGCGCACTGAGACAGATTTGTCGGGTCGTGGTTTTTGGGTACAAATGGGATCGAATGGATATTCAGGAACGATTGTGTTTTTTTTTTGCCGTAATGCGATGATGCTCTATCCGGTCAAAACACGTATTGTCCATCTGCATAACGTTTTGGTAGAAACGGGATCAAAGTTTTCTTCAAACATTCGTCTGGTGCGTCTTAATTGATAGCCAAACCAGAGGGCCTGCTGTTGAAGAAACGAGAAAGAGAACGATGTCCTTCTGCGTCCATAATTTTGGCAGGTCTTCCACTACCTTGCTTGCGAATAGTTGTTGGGCATCTTAGGATATGGTAAACAGTCGAAGCCGCAACATATTTGCTTTTTAAATGTTGTACCGTATACTTTTTGCCGAGATTTCTGTTGCATTTCATAGAAATGTACAACGCGCTTCCGAAATGCTTCTTGTTTCGAAGCCATTTTTAGCAAAACTGGGCAAGCATAAACAAAACAAAAAATATTAACAAAAGGAGGATAGCGAGAGAGCTAACACATACATACTCTCATTTCTCTCTGAGCTCGTTTGTTGTTGAGCATAAGGGCTGCGAAAAAAATCCAAAATTTTAGTTGCCACCCGTTATATCTTCCAGTTCACCGCAAGCTCCGAAAAAAAAACAACAGTGGCTTGGGCATTCCGTTCTCGTTGATGTCATCCCGGTCCCCTGCCATTCGTTTGCTGTTCAGCGCCAAATAGGTCTCATCACGTTGCACAGAAAAGACATTTCTCACCAATACCTTCAACCGCTCCTCCTGGTTGGTCTGCTGCTTAGTTACGCTCCTAGCACAAATTAAAATGCAAAACTAACGAGAAATCCTGAAATTCGATTAAACCAGCCTACTGTGCAAGTTTGACAGTTCGTGCTGGCTGCCAAACTAAAAGAAAAATAAATTTGTTTTCTAATAGCTTCCGATGTAATTTTTTACGTCGTTTCCGTAAACTTTTTTGTGGTTAAAATCTGTAAATGTCCTGTTGTTGCGCGATTTTGTTACATGAAGCGAAATTCTAAAATGT
Organism: Sabethes cyaneus; assembly: GCF_943734655.1. NCBI lineage: Eukaryota > Metazoa > Arthropoda > Insecta > Diptera > Culicidae > Sabethes > Sabethes cyaneus. Next base: position 10,092,192 of record NC_071355.1, on the reverse strand, counting down.
ATCAGGCAAAAGCCCGGTGAGAAATACTTGATTTGTTTCCCCGACAAGTCGAATGCTGCATATACACCCCATTTGTGATACCCTATTGCAAATATAACTATAAATACAGGTGAATAGATATAAGTGAAAGTCTACTGCCACTATTAGCCTCAGTAAATATTGTAGAATAAAGGTGCTCGGAGTGATTGACCAACCACGTCAAATCTCGATTCGAATCTCAACTGGAAGGGCCTGTAACTTCATTTATTTATTCGCATAAGATTCATCTGACGTTGTTGTCTACATGAATAAAAAACACTTACTTTATAACTTATCTAAAAGCACTAGAGAGCAGTAGTTGTTGCTTAAAATTACTACACGAAACAGAGAAATCGAAGAAATTGTATACGCTATTAAACAAACAACACATAACACGAATGGGCTCATTCTGGCTATACTCGGTGCGTCTGAAGTCCGGTCGAAGAAACTCTCTAATCCGAAGAGGGCGTGGGATGGCACTGACGTTGATTTTAGCCAAAATTGCGGGACAATCCAATTCGCCGACTAATACCTTCCCAATGAATACGACCCTTTCAATTTTTCGTCTTCTCTCCAATGTGTCCATATTCAACAAACGACAGCGGTCTTGGTACGGAGGCAGATTAAATGTGTTTCTCCATGGGAGATATTTAAGCGCGTGTCGAATAAATTTGTGCTGAACGGCTTCCAATCTTGACGAACAGGTACCTGTGTAAGGGCTCCAAACCACAGCTGCATATTCAATTACGGAGCGCACGAGAGAGTAGTAAAGAGCGCGCAGGCAATATGGATCCCGAAATTCGTTGGTGACTCGAAATATAAATCCCAAATTTCTGTTGGATTTTGCAATTATGTAAGAGTAGTGCTCACGGAACGAGAGCTTTTCATCAAGGTATACACCGAGGTCTTTTATAACGGAGACTCTATCCAATGACTCGCCATCGATGTTGTAGTTCCATATAATCGGACTCTTTTCGCGGCTGAAAAAGATGACCGAGCATTTACGCACACTGATGATGACCTCGTTTGTTTTGCACCAGTCGACGAAGATATTGACAACCCGCTGGAGCTCGCGACAATCTTCAATGGACTTAACACTGAGGAAGAGTTTCAAATCGTCTGCATACAAAAGTCTGCATCCTCTAGGTAACACTGCGCATACATCATTGAAGAATAGTGAAAAGAGCAAAGGTCCCAGATTGCTCCCTTGTGGGACACCAGATCGATTACAAAACTTACCGGTGTTCAAAATACCGTTATTAAAAAATAAAATAGGCCATTTAAACGGAAAATGCCAGTTGGTTTGTATTGTCATCCTACACCTCTGAGCCAATTTTTAAAAAAATTGATCGACGAAGTTTTGAGTTACGCCCTTTTAAAGTTTTAAAAGGCAGACTGCTCATATAAAGTAAATAAAAATCTTCAATGACACTTCCAAAATGAACCCCAAGTAACATTTTTGTTGTATAATAGCTTATTAAACTATTGTACAGCTGATTTCCGTGGTACAAGTGCTTGATAAGCTGTTATACAACAAAAATGTTACTTGGGACGTAACTCACAGCTGGTACTGATTTTTTATGCAACATATGCCCATTGCCGACCATTTTAGCAGTTTTACGCTGTATTGGGACTAACCGGAAATGTTCTGGAATAAGTTATAGCTGTGGGAAATATCTAGTATCGAATATGAAGAAATACTTATCATGCGACACCTCAATCTATTTTAAAATAGATCCAATTAAGCCAAATTGAGTACCAAGAACCACAATGACCAATTCCGAACATGTCTTTATTATCAAAAATAAACCACATTGTGTCAAAACTTCGTCGATCTTTTTTTTTTAAATTGGCTCAGAGGTGTAGGATGGCAATACAAACCAACTGGCATTTTTCGTTTAAATGGCCTATTTTATTTTTTGATAACGGTATTTTGAACACCGTGAGTGTCTATGGTGATGTCAAAATCGAACAGCTCATATCACGGTGTTGAACTGAGCTGCCATGTATCTTATCGGATTAAACTCGCCGTATTTAATTCTCCGAGCGTCAAGTTGAAGGAAATTCCTAGTACAAAGAGCCCTTTCCCGAGTGTATAGATTCAGCTGTTCCAGGATAGGCAGACAGTCAAAATACCCGATCAGGAGCTTAGCAACAAACACAACTTCAGCCGTCGTACGCCTCTTTACGAAGGTTTCGAGTCCTAGCAATTTGCACCGTGTGTCATATGGAGGCTCCAGGGTAGCATCAGCAGAGCATAACGGACGAACTTTTTTTGTACTGAGCACTTTAATCATCATAATCTGGCTAGCTTGAAACGGACACTAGACTATTGAGCAGGTGTCGAGTAATGATCGTACCAATGCGCAGTATAGCGAAGGAAGACAAAAGGGATCGCGGAACTCGTTAGCTATTTTAAAGATGTATCCGAGTGTTGCCTGTTAGCTTTTATTTTAAGATGATCTCTTCAAGGTCAGTGAGGTAAGACCTCATCCATCGCGTGGTAAACACGATCGAAGGTAGCTTTTAAGCTTACAGATGTTATACTACTTGCGCATTTTCCTTCATGATATTTAAGCAGAACGAAACAAACTGCTTTAGATTAGTGGCAACTGATCTTCTGGGAAAAATCCATGCTGATCAATCGATAAGTACTGCGAACTGCACATCAAAAGTGCGTCGTGGACTATAATTTCGAACACTTTCGAGCAGGCACCCCAATAGTTTTCCACGTTCCTCTTATCTCCTTTTTTGTGCACGGGAAACATGATGGATTTTTTCCATGCTTCAGGAAATACATTCTGCCGGAGACAAGTTTCGAATAACATCGCCAGTGGGCGAACAATGTGCTGCAGCCATTTGAATATTTGGGAATATTTGAGCTTTTCGATTGTGATTTCAACGAGTTGAACGTTCATATGGAATATATTCAAGTTGATCGCATCACATGGACTATATCTGATTGCAGAGGCAGCCTGCATTTCCGAGGCAACAAAAATGTTGAAGGAATTCTTGAAGTGAGTGGCAAAGAGTTCGCATTTTTCCACTTCTGTTTTCGCACAGACGGTACCCAGAAACATAGTTACAGACAGTCCTACCTCGTTTTTCTTGGAATTCACGAACGACCAGAATGATCTTGGATTTCTGCGCCAGATTGCATTCGTAAAGTGTGTCTTTTGTCAACAGTTGATTATAAACTCGGTAATTGCTGCTACACGGATAGAAATTTGATCTCCAAAACGAGCAAAATGACTCATGATTCCAGGTTTCTAGCTTATGATTTATGAAAATACACCATGAATAATAATCATGATATCATGAGCTTCTTGCAGTACAACACAACGCAAAATCATGAAACATTATTCATGATTTTGTGCTGTCTGATATGGCAGTTCAGTCATGATTTGACAGGAATTCACATTTCATAATTTCATGATTTCATTCATGGCATCGGAATCAAACTTCTTTCCGTGTAGTTATGTTAAACTGTCACTTAGAAAATGGGCATCGAAGTAAACTGTATTTTCGTACAGCAAAAGTTCTAAGGCGCTTCAAAAATCCCAAATGATCATCGCCCACACGCTGATTTACGAGGTGGTCTACGAGTGGACACACAAAATCGGAGATCAGGTGTTTCATAGTTTGGGTGAAGCGACTATCAGCATTGTTAACATTCGTAAAACGGACGAGGCAACTCCAATCGACCCGACTGATTGGCAGGTCCACTACCACTTCAACAACGGGATGATTAGCGTCAAGTGAAACTACTGGAACTGTTGACATTCACGGGCTGAGCAAAACGAGGTTGCAGATTCATTGACCAAAACAAGATCAACCACGCGTGAGTTTCTGTTTACCGCCATATTTATCTGCGTTAGACCATGCAGAGAGACTAAAGAGCAGCGCAAGCTACCGAAATGTTCGATTGCAAGCTGTCAATTCCAGGCCGTGCATGCCCAGGAAAACTCCAATCAAGACCGGATTGATTATAATCGCCGAATAATAACGTGAAGTCCGAAATGCTGCGGTCTTAGGAAACAGCCTCGACGGAACTGATGTGATCCTTAACGGTGTTCAGATTGCCTTTGCGATCTAGGGGAAGGTAGATAGCTTCTACGCTCATTGTGTGACCAGGTAACTTAACTCTTATCAAGATTTGTTCGAGTGAATTGCATATGAGGGAAGGATCGATGGAAGCACTTAACCTCGTTGAGACCGCAATTAGCACGTCACAACCGCTCGATTTGTTGGTATAGTGTGAACTCCGATCTCTACGAAATACCTTAAATAAATCGCCAAACAACTGCACTGAGTAGATTTTCTCGTCGAGTCATGTTTCGGTAAGAACTATGATGTCGAAGTTTGATTCAGTCACAGCAATAAAGAAGTCATCTATTTTGGTCCGTGATCCCCGTACATTTTGATACAACACCAACAAGCCCTTTCTCACAGTGCTACGCGTGAGTGTGATATGCTCCGTGGCATATGGCAGAGATGTGACGCCGCTGGAATTTCGAGACACTTCAGGCAAAATACCGTCACCGGCTGATAAGTACTTTCCTGAGTACTTTCCAACCACAGGACCGGGACGACTGTGATGAACGCTGGTTACGGGAGGCTCGACTTGGTCGGACAGATGAGGGGCTTCCGAAATACTATACACGTTGCGTCCCGGCAGAGATGATCCAGCGAGAAGATCAGCAGCAAGACGGTTACATCGATCGGTGTGAAAAACGCTAAAATCCGATTAGCAGTCAGGAAGCGAAGGAAGTTCGTAAGCATTGCGGTACTTGCCAGATATGACGGGTTGAAAGTCTACTACCCTAAAGCCGAACCCAGAACCGAGATGACTAACAGGAACATTGGCAACGGAAGGCATGACTGGGTCGGGGGGGTGAGGGGCTTCCATGATGCATGGTGTAGCGCGTCTCTGTGGTTAACGGACGGCCCTCATTGTAGTTAAAACATGATTTCGAATGGGACATAAAACGGGACATGAAATGTTATTTGAAATAAGTCTTGAATTTTACTTGAAACTCGATTCCGAAAATTTAATAGAGAAAAAGGGGCACGCACCCCAGTATGCCCCAGCCTGAGCACGCTAATGATCGTATAAAGAGTAGATCAATTAATCGTTCCAGAGTTCTAGAAAACAGTATTGCTGAAGATACCATCGTCGAGTCATATTTACATACAGGACACAAAAAAAAAATTAAACATCCGTACCGTCATGACATAAGAAGACATGATATCAGATAGTATAACCTCACCTATTAATTAATCCATTGATCGAGTTAAACAAGATGGTACTGCTCTAAAAATAAACCGATGTTGGTGGCCTGACTTGAAAAATAAGCGAAGATGATTATGAATATTCATAATATTGCTGTAAAGCTACATCGAATGGAGATTGTAAAAGAAATATCATATTTTATTTAAATTTTTTGACCAACATTTAGAAAAGGAACAATATATTAAATGTAGACAAACCGAGTGAGTGTTCGTCTTCCGATGGCTAATCGAGATTTGTTGATCAATCTCAATCAAATGGGTGTTATGCTTAGAACCAGACCGGCTTTGATTGAAAAATTGAAATCAGTATCAATGAAACGTTCAATTTTAATCGTTTGGTTGATTAATTACTGTAAAATGGTGGATAACCGGCTAGCAGCTCATATTGCTTACCCAGTAACGCACGTCATGATTAATTGAATCAACGCCGATAAATCGTGTCTGACCCGAGGTTAGCACCGTTTGAAACAAACGCCAGTTTTGATTGAAGTTCGCTTGACAGGTTTAGTTTTGAAAATTAAACAAACCTAGGACGTACTTGAGACGAATGCGAGAGCACTTCATCTTCAATCTTTGCTTTCGACAGTCGCGCCTTGGTTGTGACGCAATGCTTGTGGGCCCCTCCGGGCCCTGCTTGTGACATCGACGTCGAACCCTGCTGGTTGTGAGTGACATAATACTTGCGATTGCTTCAGACGCTTCTACATCGAATTATGGCAGTGATATATAGCAAATGTTTCTGCTTCATTCATATTCAAGCTAGAAACAAATGAGGTTAAGTCTCTCAGTATCAGTAACGCAGTCCGAAAGGCGGTTGCTAAATAAAAGACACCGAAATAAAGGGTTAAATTAAGGGAAACTCAATAAATGAATGTGCCCTTTCTTAGCTTAACACCTAAACAAACTAGAAACTTATGTGAAAGAGACATTGACGATGAGACAACCGCGAATCAGCGTGGGGGTTCAATAGTGCTGGGTCTTTTGGGGTAGCTTTTCTTTTCTGCCTGGGGCATATTATACTACAGCTAGAGCATATTGTCCCGTATAGTTAAGTAATCTGGAAGTTAGGACGTGATAGATAAATTATTTCTAGCACTTTCATTTTGCAATACTGTCAACACTGATAGGATATGAAAAATAACAGCAAAAATCAAGACACAACAACAACACAGGTCCTTGAAGTCACTCTCTAAACGGTACATTCCACCCCTATCGTTTCAATCCGGTGGTATCACGCCTTTCGATCGCCACCAGTTCCGATCGAAAATTATGGCTCTTGGTTAATTTTGAACAGAAATCAGAATATTGTGTTGGTTGGTAGATTGCCTTAAAAAACCAATCAATTTTTTCCACACGGAATTTGTCTGCTGGCTGCATGATGGAAAAGACTAGTGGGTTAGTGTTGGACGGTACCTTCAAAAGAACCTGTTTTCTAATTTAAGTTATACCTTATAGGTTCATACTCTTTTTTTTTTTGGTTCCGACCAATTAACAAGCAGATACTGCTTTGGCCTATTTTCAGAACAATTCTATCTTAGCACTAGGAAAAGCTGATAAAATAGAGATTTTCTTTTGTAGAAACTACCAAATCGTTATCTCGACGCCACGCCACCAAAACCGGCATTCAGCGTTACCTCCACAAGTCATTTTATATAATAAAGCATGATCGGAATGATGCGTGTGATATGATATCTGTGGCCAGCAGAGACAATCAACTACACTCGCATGCCGCGCTCGTTGGCGTTATGATGAGTGAAGAAGCTTGCGTTAAAAAGCGCTCTTCTGCCAGCCCCAGCGAGCGCTACAATCCGAACGACCATGAACTCACCCAAATGAGCTTTCGGATTTGGTTGTTTTTTTTTCGTAACGGTAATTCAATACAGCTGGAAATGGTTTTACCGCTTTTGTTTATCCTCACGTTATGCTTTTGATGGATTCAAATATGGCTAACGTACGTTGCTGTTCTGACACTGTATAGATAGTATTTTGAAGTGATAAAATAAATTTGATTGCCGATTGAGTCGGGTCATGACTTTTCTCCACGTGTTAATTTGCATTTCGTTTTGATGCTTACACTTTTATGTAACACACATCGTCGTCGTCGTCGTCGCGAAGTAAGCCTGATTTCCTGCTTGTGAGCTCCGTTGGAACTTCTTGCTAGTGTTGTTGTCCGCGATCACCAGGGATTGCAAATACACGAACTCGTCGAGCAGGAGTAGATTGCCTCCGCCGTCGTGAAGTTGCTGGCTATGATATCAAAGCCTAACAGTTGGCTACCTTTAGTTAAAAATGTGGACGTTCATCGGATCATCCCCGTAAAAGCGATATTGAACAACGTGCAAGATAAACCGTAACCTTCTTTCAATGCTCACTGCGTTTCGAATAGACTCGAGGGTGTCCCCGAGATACGCGCGAAATATTTCAATTAACCCAACTATGCTCTAATCAGTCGCGTCAGTTTCTCCGGAAAATCGCGTTCGTGCATTGTCTGCCATAGCTGGTCTCGTTCAACTGTATCGTATGCTGCTTTGAAGTCATGCGTGGATACGTTGTTCCCCCGTTGTTGCTGCGATAGTTGTAGCAATCACGCGATCACCCTTTCCCATTCACATATCTTGCTAATAACCCAGTGTAGAGCCGTTGCCAGCGTTTCTTGGTCATCTTTATAAAGCTGTGCTGATAGGCAGTCCTTAGCGGCGGCTTTGCTGCTCTTCAGCAACCCGATTTCTCGGTTGACTTCTTGGAGATCGGATGCTGGGACATTACTATCTTCCATGAGCACTATCTTTGTCTTTTTATCGCAGTTTTTAAAGAGCACTGAAGGAATGTTGCTTGTGCCTGACCCTTTGTCGGTGTCCAAGTCTTGGAGAACACTAATTACATCGTTTGTGGTAATTTGGATAACGGACAGATTCAAGTCTCTTGTACATGGGCGAAACAGTTAAGATTCTGCACCGGTGCCACTCTGCCACATACGATTTCGAAGAAGGTTGTGAAGGGCTCCGCAGCGTCCCTACTTGTACAATCGCGGGTGTAGTTCTAGTGTACAAGATTAGGAATGCAGACGCTCTTTTTCAGCTTCCTAATTTAACCCCAGATCCGTGCAAGGCTTTGTTCAACACTGGACTGGATCCTAGATATGTAGATATCATACATTATCTTTAGTCGCTCTTGATAAGTCGATTTAGCCTCAGGAGGGGATGCTCGGTCTAATTCTGACTTGGCAAGGAAGAATCGTTTGCGAGATTTACGGAGTAAGTTGTGCAGGTTGCGCAATTCCGAAGTCTACCAAGGTTTGGCGAAAGCAGAGATGGATGTTTAGCGTCTTCTGTGTGGGACAAAATGTCTAATGATTCCATGGAGAATGCTATAGAACTAATACTAACAGCGCTTCATTCAGCGATCTAATAGTTAGTGAAAGCGACCAGTTGGTCGTCTCCAACCAAGCGTTAAGTATGCTGTAATCGTACGCACGATAGTCAAGAAGGTGGCAATAGCGGAGAGGGCGGAGTAATAAGTTCTATGTGCTCAGGATGGTTGACGAAGGCGAAGTCCAGAAGTCTGCCGTTCAAGTTGACGATAATACACATTTGTCGTAATTCCGCAATAAGCAGGCATTTGCTTGCTTGCAACACGCTCGTGCTCAATTGACATAGCGAAGAAATAGTGATAGATAGATAGATAAATAGATAGATAGAGAAGATTTCGCTACTATCAATATGTTCGTGGAGCGATGTTACCGTTAGAATGACAACGTCCTAATCACAACTACTCAATAGTAGTCGCCGTTGAGCGATTTTAGTCTGCAAACCCCTTACTTTCTGATAATAAATCGAGAACAGATGATCGGATGCAACCTTTGCTTCAACGATAGACGATTGACGACTGGAAGACTACTGTACTGGAGAACTATCGAGATTACTATCTTGCGAGTACTTGCCTGCGATAACGGTAGTTGAATGAGCGCAGTACTTGTGCTTATTTTGCTTTAAATTGGATGGTACCCAATCAGACCCAGCGGCCGATACTAATTTGCCGTCGCAGAATAAATTGCTGTCCGATGCTGTCGATATGCAGAGCAAAATAATTAACAAATTAACAGCTGATTCGCACCCAGCCGTGAAACCGCCGTCGTTATATCCTACTACTCCAGCTGTTCCCGTGTCTGGGTCAGCCCGATCTTTAAAACGCCGCCGCATCGACGGACAGGCACGTTTAGCTGTTCAAGCTCCAACAAAGTGTGACACGACCTCCTGTCCTAAGTCGATCTGCGTGATCTTTCTGTTGCAAGCGTTACATCCACTGCTACCCAAAAGTTTTGGCTTTATTTGTCGAAATTAACGGGAAACGAACAGTCATTAACTTTTCGTTGGAAAGCCCAATTTCGGAAGCAGTATTTGAGCCCAAAAGCGGGATTCTGTTTATAGAAATGTTTTCACTGTATTCTTCTTACCAATCTGAATACAGCGAATATATTTTCAAGAACAATATTTTTGTTTCAAACCACAAAACTGCGTTTTAAATTTGTAGAATCGATGACGACTAATTTCACCTTAAATCCACTGATATCGAGTGATGATGTGAAGACGATCGTATTCCGCTGCCTGAACATTGCCGAGTTCCCAAAGGAAAAGATGTGTCAACTTTGTGGACGATAGCTTCTTGGCTTCTCGTGATTGCTGTTTTGATGTCATCATATTGACGGAAACCGGACACAACGATTCCATCAATTCTGTGCAGCTGTTCGGCAAAAGGTTCAACGCTTATAGCTGCGATCGTTCGTCCCGCAATAGTGATGAGCGGAGCTTTGGAGGTGTATTGATTGCTGTTACTCTGCAGTATGCTTGCGTTGACCTCACGTCAGTACAAGCTAGTAGGTTAGAGCAAGTCTGTATTCCCGTGGGTTGAAAATTTTATTTGGCGCTGCGTACATTCCTCCCGATAAAAGCCAGGATTCTGTTGTTATTGAATCGCACGTTTCTTCTATTCGTGAGTTGTTCGAAAAAAAAAACCGTCAACTAATGCTATACTGGTGACCGGACGAGAGCCATAAATACGATAGCCATACGGACGGTTGCCATACGTACGAATGCCATATAGACGATTGCCATAATGTATGTTTGTCATAATAGACGGAAGCCATACAGACGAATGCCATTATGTATGTTTGCCATAATGGACGGAAGCCATAATGTACGTTTGCCATAATTCATATTTTTGGTTTGGAGACCCAGAACTACACTTCGACCAGTTCAAAGTTTAAAGGACCAGCGCGACCAAGTCGCAGAGGCCTAACTGATTCAGATTAAAAAAGCGGCTTTGCGAATAGACTTAGACAGATGTGATTTCTGCGGGGGGCTGTCCCCCCGCAGTGGCCGGCACTTCCGACGGGAGCCATAGTGTACGTTTGCCATAATCCATATATTTAACGTTTCCTAGATGATTCAGGGCGAGCCGGCCGCAGGCAACGGCGAGTGTTCGCCGGTGACCCGCCGTCGGAAGCGCCGGCCAGAAATCACATCTGTCTAGGTCTATTCGTTTTCCTAGGTTTACCGTCCTCTAGTTAGTTTTCCCTAGTCCTCGCATCGAGATATCTTTTATAAAATAAAAGCGGCAAAGCCGCTTTTTTTTTGACTGACTAAATTGTTCGGTGTTAAGTCAGACCGAACCAAGCCGCAAAATTTAAAACAATGGGTTAATGACACCAAGCGACTGACAATGTCCTAGGCTACATTTTACTCTAATCAGATTACAGAGGTGGGCATCGCTAACCGAAATTTTAGCTTCGCTAACAGCTAATCCGCTAAATCAAAACGTTAGCTTCGATAACCGCTAACCGCTAAATCAACCAACAATTTAGCGGAAGCTAACGCTAACCGCTAACAGCTAAATTTGTTAGCACTGTAGAATCAGCATTACTTTGATAAGCGCTGATTTCAGCAATAAAAGGAAATTTTTGTTTCAAAGGTCTAAGAAAAAATTCCTGAGATAATTCCGTGCAAAAAATTGCAGGCATTCATGACAAATGTTTAAAGAACATTATCACTTCGCATATTATCACATTAAAAGGGTACAAAACATTTCCATGTTCCATGACATAGATTCCTCGATTTTTTATTGGAGTTTTCCATTGCTGTGAAAATTTATGTAAATGCTTTCCAAATAATATTTTCTCTGGATTACTTAATAAAAAGTTATTTATACCGTACCAGTAGTGGCGCATCTAGTAATAAAATTTCAAGTTTTTAGTAAAAATACAATGAAATCAAAATAAAAGGAATCAGAATCAGAAGGTAGAAAATTTGTAAAAAAATATTTTGTAGATAATAATTTTCCTTGGGGGCCATCCATATACCACGTGGACAGCTTAGAGGGGGGTGGGGGGTATATAAATGTCCACGCTTGTCCACGGAAGGGGGGGAAGGGGTATGGAAAATGTCCACGTGGACAAGTTTTTTTTTCCTGCCAAAAATAGAAATTAAAAACATTGATCAGTGATTGTTTTTGAGCTTAACGGGAAATTAGCAGTCTTTTCGTCGGAGAGCCCAATTTCGGAAGCAGTTTTTAGGCCCTAAAACGGAATTCTATTTATAAAAATGTAAATACTGCATTCTTCTTGCCAATCTGAACACAGCGAATATATTTTCATGAACAGAATTTTTTTTTTTCAAACAAAAAAACTGCTTTTGAAATTGGCAGAATCGATGACGACTAATTTCACCTTAAATAAAATCTTCTGAGGCATATGTTGACCTAGACACATGAACCGAGCATTATGAGAGCACATATCTGACATAAATCTTGTTGAAAATATTAAGCCTGCGTTAGTACACGTAGATGTTGACTGCCTAGCCTGGATGAATCCACGAATATTGCCCGCTTGCACCAAATGTGAATTGCATTTTGCCCCAAAATCAAATGCAGCTCACCGCAAAATAAGGTATCCATGGGCAACGTATTTCCAAAAGGATTCGCCTTCAGAAAATTTTACGAATCACATCGTGTTGGAAAGATCTTGTGCTGTGTTGAAGTAGACGGCCAAGCGGAGGTGCTCTGGTTAGACGAAGATGCTGTGGGCAAAGCAGAATCGCGCAATCGCGCAAGCGCAAGTTAACCTGAAACGGACTTTCTTGCAGTCGATAATAATAATTTGCAGTAGAACAAGAATTAAGATCCAAACACCTTACATACGGATTTTAAGGCGCTGAGGAAAATTGACGGAAAAACCATGGAAAAACTCAAATTTCCGCAACGACTAAAAATTCGTATGCATTATGCAGGGCACCTAGAACTAGAGCTTCCTTTCACGTAAGCTTTTTCAATAAATATTGCATAAATGAAGTTGAAAACAAAGTTTTCAAAATGTAAAAATGTCCACGTGGACAAACAGGGGAGGGGGTTGAGCAAATGTCCACGCTTGTCCACGGAGGGGGACGGGGGGGTTGAAAATTGGTATTTTTCTGTCCACGTGGTATCTGGATGGCCCCTTGGTAGTTGTGAAAAATTTATTGCGTTGAAATTTGGCCGAGCACTTATGCATTTATAAAACGAGTGATGTCCGAGAAAATCGAAAAATTTCCCTTGATGTTTTCAGTGAATGTAAGAGGCCTCGAAGTTTTTAAATATCGATTTATTTGAGTCCGTGTACAAAAGTAGTCCTCTACGGACTTGAGACAACAACTTTGTTTACGGAAGTGCACTTGCCGTATTTGAACGAAAGATGTTGCGGACTATTTTTGGCGGAGTACAAACGGATAGCGGAGAGTGGCATAGACGTATGAGTTGTAGTCACTATTTGGGAAAAAGTTGGTAGACTACTACCGAATGTAAGATCCGTTCTCTTCAAGAGCTCCACCGGCAACAGGAATAGAGGGGCCAAACGAGTTAGATTGACCAGGTTGAAGCCAACTTGCATGTGCCGAGACGCGTAACAAATTGGAAACGAGTAGCCTAGGACCCAGAAGTACAATGGAGAGGAATTCTTGATACGGCAAGAGCCACCCCGGCTCTTGGCTGGTAAAGTACATACAAAAGTTTGGAATTTGGAATCCTTCGACCGAAGCCTGTGCGATATTTCTTACAAATTTTCCTTCTGCAAAAAAAAAGTTAGCGGTTTATTTAGCGGTATACAAATTTAGTGGAAGCTAACAAAAACGCTAACGGTTATAAAAATTAGCGAAAACGCTTAACGCTAACCAAAATGTTAGCTGAGCTAATTAGCTGTTAGTGGATTAGCGGAATTATGCCCACCTCTGTCAGTTTATATAAATATTACAGCCAGAGATATGAGATGATTTCGTAATATTGAAAACTAAAAACAATGCAGAGTAGCAAACGTTAAATTCGTTCTCAAAATCAGAAATTTGTTACTTGGTAGAATCTGACTGATCTCTTGCAACATGCTCATGCTGGTTCTTAAAACTTTGAACTGGTCGAAATGCTCTGGGCCACCATACCAAAAAAGCGGAATATATGAATTATGGCAAACGTACATTATGGCTTCCGTCCATTATGGCCAACATACATTATGGCATTCGTCTTTATGGCTTCCGTCCATTATGGCAAACATACATTATGGCATTCGTCTTTATGGCATTCGTACGTATGGCAACCGTCCGTATGGCTATCGTATTTATGGCTAATGGGGTGTCGTCAATACATCGCAGCTTCCCACTGCGAGTGGGATTTTAGTTGACGGAATGAATTTCCTCAACCTCCGACAGGCCAACTTGAAACGTAATCATATCGGAAGGGTGCTTGATTTAGTTTTTTATTCTGCTGGCCACGTTGTATCCGTTGACGAGTGCGTTGCATCATCACTTCCTGTTGTTGATTCTCATTCCAGCCGCTATTTTTTGTCGCTGCGCATTTGAGTTATCTGTACATCTTTCTTGTATTTTCAACAAGTCTTTTACACCAGGCAAATTTTCTAGTATTTGGAAACGATCCTTCATGTTTCCAGACCATAAGAGTGGCGATCGTCGGAATGTTAGGAACTACAGAGAAATTACCAGCTTGTCTGCAGCTTCCAAGCTTTTTGAAATTATTGTGGGCACTCCCATACATAACCGTACCAAAAATTATATATCAGCCTACCAGCACGGGTTCATACCTGGCCGAACGGTTTCCACCAACCTTCAACCTACTCGACTTTACCACATTCTGCATCACGCCACTTGAAGAAAAAGCACAAGTCGACGCAGTTTACACTGGCATAAAAGATGCATTCGACCGGATCGATCATCGCATCCTTCTACGGAAATTGCATCGTTTGGGAGCCTCAGAGCAACTATTGGCTTGGTTTGAATCATATTTACGCGATACAGTCTTGCAAGTCAAGTTAGAATCTACTGTTTCATCTGGGTTTACAAATAAGTCTGGTGTTCCTCAAGGAAGCAATATGGGGCCCTTGCGGTAGATGTAGTTATGCTACTAGAAGCTGGATGCGCACTTATCTACGCTGAAGATCTTGAATTGTTTCTCACCGTGCGCTCCATCGACGATTGTCGCCGGCTCCAAAGATTGTTAGATGCCCTTGTGAATTGGTGCAAGATAAACTACTTGATAGTGAGCACAGCCAAATGTGAGGTAATAACGTTCCATCGCACTCAAATCCCTATTATCTTTGACTACAATGTAAACGGAAATACTCTCCGGAGGGTAGAGCAATTTAGCGACCTCGGCATCTTACTCGACTCTAAACTGACGTTTAACGCTCACCGTTTTGCTATTATTTCCAAATCATCCCGACAGCTAGGATTTATCTCCAAAATCGGAAGAGATTTAAAGAACCCTCACTATGAAATCTTTATACTGTAGTCCGTCCATTGCTTGAAAACGCGTACGTGATTTGGCAACCATACCAGCTCCTCTGGATTCTAGGAATCGAAGGCATCCAAAGACAATTTATCCGTATTACTCTCAGAGATTTGCTTTGGAGAGACCCAGAGAATCTTCCTTCTTATCGTGAACGTTGTCTTCTGCTCGTTTTGGACACACTGGAACGGTGCAGAAAAGTTTAGCAGGCAACGTTTGTAGCAAAAATTTTGAACAACGACATTCATTCGCCGACGCTGCATTCAAAAGTGAATTTCCGAGCATCGTAAAAATCTTTGCGAACTACACAGAATTTCACCGAACCACGAAGTAGTAACATCATGCATCCGGATGTTCACTCGGGTTGAAGAACTATACGAATTTGGAGAGCCTACTCGAATTTTTGTTCAAAATTTGCCAAGATCTGATGCTTTGTAAGAGTTTTTGTGACCTTCATTAAGACATTGTCAGATGAATGTATTGAATAAAATAAATAAATAATTAAATCTTTGCGGGGTAAAAAAGTGCTCCTTATTACTAAGCCTCGGAAAGCTTCAAAGTTAATGCACCGCTGGCCGTTATCGTTCGTGTCGGTGTGCAGGCCATGGGGCCCGATCACCGGTCTATACATTGCTTCCCTACCGACCTGGGCGTCCAATTCTCTGATGGCGGACCTGATGTCCTGTGGCGAGCAGCTGTCGTACCTTGCCTCCAGCTGCGCATAGAATGCTTCTTTCTCGTCGTCGTGTCTACTTTCTTGTGGACAATGCACATTTATGATGTTATAGTTGAAGAAACGGCCTTTTATCCTGAACATGATCCTCCATCCCACGAAATTCAGTGATCTGAACTTCTATGTACCAAGTTTCCATTCCATTCGTCCCTTTTGTTCTTGCAGAATGTTTCGAGCTGAATTCTCTTGATTGTCCGTAGTGTGATAGATTTAGACAGATTGTCGTACTAGGACCACGCTACCGAGTCTCGTGATGGAGTTGCTATCTTATACCTTAGTTTCCACAGGGGTTTATTACCCCATCTCCATTAAGGTTGCTCGTATTCCGGCTGGTATCACGAGAAGGTAAGGATAGGAGTTGCTGGATAAAATTACACATTATCTAGCCATTCACCAACCAAAATATCTTAACAGTAATTATCCTTCCCTTCCTTTCTAAAAAAAATGTTATTAACTTCCATGAAATCGGTCATCTCATGTACAGGCCGTTAATCTGTCTTGACTGAATGGTGCCGGCTGGCATCAGCTTTCAAAGTACAAAACTGAAAGTTTATATTTTCAGCAATTGTTTATTTCATCCTCCGTTTAAATGTTTTTATGTCAAGGGTGCACACTCACAAAAAAAATAAAGAAAAACAAAACCCCAACGCACCCCAAACAAGATTACGCGTGCGGGAAGCCGCGCGTAAAACAAAAACAAAACACCACTCACTGCAGCGTGGTATTTATACTTTATCTTGTTTACTTCGAACCGTAGCAACCGTCGTCGTTTCGCTTGTCACCCTTCGTGGGTGAACTTCAGTCGGTAGCGGTAAACATGCGATACCGACACCGTCGTCAGACCGGGCGACTGAGCAAGCGAGAGCGAGAGAGAGCGCGCGCGAGGGCCCTCTGAGATACCCTCCCTTGACGATGATGGAATTGTACCGATTGGTCACGATAGTCGACCGTGAATGTTGTTGGCTATGGTAGCTTTCGCTCTTCGAAAGCTTGCACCGTCACAACCGAAAATTGGCGCCACAACCGGGCCGGGAGAAGCGCCTAACGGGAGAGACCACCCGCTTGCACCGGCAAACTTGCATTCATTTGAAACGCACTCACAGCAAAGAGAGTAGTGCACACAAAAGCATGCTGTACACACTTGCCGTTGGTTTTCAAGGGCGCCCCGGTATAGTGGGGCAAAATTAAAAGTCCCGATTAAGGAAAACCGAAAATTGATTCCTTTATTGAAACTGATTAATCTACTCACAAATTCGGAGATAGTAATACTTTTGAACCTAGTAATATTTTTGTTCTGAACGCGGTGCACAACCCTGCATCGCTGTAAGTCACCCTCTGCGTGCATCACACCCATCCGGTACGGTGCAGGTCCACACTGCAACAACGCCACGTCGAAGAAGAATGAAATAGATTTTCAGTTGCATTGCCAGTCAAGCCACGACCGTGAATAGGATTGAATCAAGTTTACCGAGTGTGCAGTTTACAGCCGTTCGCATATAGAAAAATAAATAAATAATTAATAGACGATCGGAGTGAAACCTGGCACGTCGTGGTCAATGCTTGTTTTTAATAAAGTATTCTTTTCGGATTAGGTTTCGGCGGTATCCCTTTTGTGTTGATGCACTCCACGCATAGAACAAATTAGAACGATGAAAAAAATAACGGATATCAGTGTATTTACCGATGGCGCCGAGGAGGAATGGGCCCAAGAGCGGCGTGAAACCGTGGAGTATTTGCTGCGGCGGATTGACAAGGAACTCCTCACAGTGGTCAGCATGGAATGCTTACCCGGAAGCCAGCAAGGTGATAACTACATGTCAGTCATCAAGCGCATACGGGTGCGGGGAACACGCCAAAACTGTCACGGGAAAACGGGTAAGTTTTTCTTTTATATAGTAAGAGTAGTGTCTTTACGTTACATGATTTCATAGCTAAAAAGTCGTTGTCCTTAACTAACACAGCCCCAGCACCCGCTTCATTCCAGTGCGCGAAATTAGTTTCCTTGTTGAAAGCGTAACGGAAGAAAGTCGATTAGGTATAGCGTGTTGACGAGTGGGAAAAGCATCCGCCAGAAGCAAACGCACACAACGCCAGGTTACTATGGTGGTGTGCATACAAGTGCACTCTTGACCTACTTTTCGTACGAAACGGTGCAGTTGGCCTTGACATTTCAAAGCGTTTTCTTTCTAAACAGGAATCAATTGCACAAAATATTAAAAAAAAAATTCCACTGGAAAAGAAATTCGTCGCAGCTAAAGTAGCGTGCCCCGGAGTCGGTGGTACATTTGGAATAGCTAATTTCATAATTATATAATTTCATGCATGGCTGAACGAAATAATCGCTTGCGGGGATGACTTCCCGTCCGACGTTCGCAGATTACTCTAATCGCCACAGTGCACTTCCCTGTTGCACGCGAACAATGGGTTCTTTTCCTACCGCCAACCAGCCGACTCAGCCGAGCCGTGACCTTGGCTTCCGTAAAGCGCTTTAGCATAACATGGCGTTCCGCCATGCCGCGTTTACGCCATCCGCCAGCGTGCAGCATTCCCCATGCCAGCCAATACTTTATGTAGAAGCATTGCATAAGGCCAAAGGCAAATAGGAATCGTGCAAGTGCAGTGTCAAGTGCACCGTTACTGGGTCGCAAGACGGAGCCGGGGCGGACGGTCGGGCCGGAGCGTTGGATTGGAACGAGCCGTGCAGGCGCCGCGAAAATGGAATGCTAGGAAGCTAGAAGAAGGTTTTGTTTTTACGCTAGCTCTGCTTTTCGTCCGGGTGCTGTGCGAATTTAAATGTTTTCAGCAAAGCTTTTGCTATGGGGAGGATATCGTGCTATTGACCATGCGTCTCCACCTTTACCTTTACCTTGTATCTTGTATGTTTTCAGCAGGTGTGGCTCGAGCAGCACGTTCCTCACAATTGTTGGAAAGATTTGCGCCTTTATTTTAATTATTTATTCATTTTTATTTGATTAACAAAACAAGAAAAGACAAGACACGATAAGAATCTGACTAACGAGTATAAGTAGAATTAACAGAATCCGCAAAAATCAAAAAAGAGTCGATCATTTGAGATCTATTTAAATTCAATCGATTTCTATGAAGAAACGAGCATTTCACTTTCTAGCAAACACTTACAATATTTTAGAGAGAAGCCTTTCCGACCATGAGAGTCCGTTCCCATGTCGAAGAAACGTGTTTCCTCGAATGCTGAAGTAAGAATGGCAGCCTCATCTTGAGACTCGATAGACATGGCCATAGTTAGGTAACCTGTCGGCATTAAGACGACCAGGGCCGATTTTATAAAACTGGTGGAGTGGGCCTTCAACGAGCTGGAAACGAACTTTGATAGCCCTCAACAGAATGCATGATCGCGGATCGTGGATTAGAGGACGATCAACGAGAGGATTTTTCTGTTGAGGCTGCGAAGAAACTTCTAGTGCACAAACTGGCTTATTTGACAGGAAGGCTGGAAAACGATGGAGACAACAAAGCTTGAAAACCTCATCTAAGTTTTGTCCCGAGGGACAATGCTGTTAACCACTAACCTTGTTGAAATAGTGAAGGACAAGAACAACTAAATATTCCAGGCTGACGACCCACGCAAGTTCTATGAAAAAACTAACCGATTTAATAAAGGTTACACGCTGAAACCTGATATGTAGGAACGAGGTGGGAAAGCTGATCAAAAGCCACGCGGAACACGCGGCTGAGACGCGGAAATAGGTCTTCGATGAACACCTCAATTGCGGTATGACGGAAGAGAAGTTAATCTGAGAGCACAGAGAGTCAATGTAGCGAAAACTAAGTCTATGGTAGTGAACACTGACAATTCCACCAACTTCACAGTAGCGGGACAACAAGTTGAGCAGGTAGACGCCTTTCAATATCTTGGCAGCCAGACAACGCCCGATGGTGGTACCAAGACTGATATAGCCACACGGATCAGGAAGGCCAGGGGTGCCTTTGCAGGCCTGCAAAACATTTGGCGCTCAAACCAGATCACTCTACGTACGAAAACCCGAATCTTTAATTCAAACGTGAAATCCGTACTGCTGTATGTCTGCGAAACGTAGTGCGTCTCAGGGGAGACAACGCAAGAACTGCAGATATTCATTAACCGGTGCCTGCGATACATCATTCGTGCCTGGTGGCCTGGTAACTGTATATCCAATGAGGAACTCCATCGTCGGTGTCATCAACGGCCGATAGCCACAGAAATTCGTGAACGTAGGTGGAAGTGGATCGAATACACCTTGAGGAAAGGAGTAAACGAGGTTCGTAGAGAAGCACTCGACTGGAATCCACAAGGACAGCGTAGAAAAGGCAGACCCAGAGGCTCATGGCGACGGAGCTTAGCCAACGACATCCAGGCTGTAGACGAGAACCTGTGGAGATCTCTGATTTCATCCCTTTATTCTGCCGGACCGGCGGACATGGACACATAAGTAAGTAAGTAACAGAGAGTGCTGAGAGTGACCACGAACGATAGAAGCGCTCCAGTTCCTATACTCAAGGGGAATGCTAGAAATCGGAAGACTAGCTGAGGAATTATTTGTAATGGTACCCCGTTGGTTAAATTCCAGGACGAGCGTTATCGGATGCACCTTCAACACACAAGTGGCTTCTCATGGTATTTGAGCGATTTCTCAATCAACATTCAAAGCATAAATCGACTAATGTTGTTTTAGTAAAAGCACTCGATGTTCACGTAAATTTCTTGGGGGACGGTCCAAGCTGCAATAAAAATGTCGCTGTTCAGGTCACAGATAGAAATGGCCTTCCAAACCGGATAATTTTTAGCGAGCTTCAACAGTTTCATATCCTTGAAAATGTCTACCATCTTTCCTCTGCTGATAGCGGTTTATTTCTTACCGAGGAAACTAGTTGAAGTTTACCTTACCGTCGTCCATAATCACGCAATTGAACTTCGTCAACATGATTATGAACAGTTTTCGGGATCATATTTTGGCTATCGTTATGATTTGATGTCACTACCTTCTGACAAGTCGACAATCCTTCTAACCGACAGTCAAACACCCCTTATGCCGATTTATAACACGACTTACCGTAGATTGAACCAGTATGGGCTATATCCGGCAGACGCAAAGAGTCTCGCGATGTCCTACTTCTTTGCTCCGAATGGGAGCTGGTAGTAAACAACAAGGTTGCTACGACTGACGGTGCATAGATTCACCACCAGATGGCAGGGTAATCACATAAAAAATCGATAGAATCAGTTAATTTTTTAATGAATTCATTTATTTTGCTGACATTAAAATCACCCAACCTTTCTGAAGAACATTTCAACCTCGAAAAACGGAGTAATCATACGACGGGGAACCTATTATTACTTATCACAAAACCACCAGTCGATTAGGTTGCTAATTCCGGAATTTCGGCTGCAACCGGATTTAATATCAATGTTGAAATTGAACTTCGAATCGAACGTAACATGAGTAACAATACACTTCAATATGACTGGTTTGGGTTGGAAACTTTACTTCAAATTGAAATGGAAATTGGACTTAAAATTGGGTTTGAAATTAAATTTATATGTAGAGCAATTTAGACTGGAAGATTTACTTGGAATTAGGCATGAAATCAGATTTAAAACAGAAGATTTTAATTCAAATTAGACTTCAAATTTTATTTGAAATTGGAACTAAACTTGGAACTTGGAATTGCATTTGAAATTACAGTTTAAATTTGTCTGTAAATTGGATTCAAAATTGAGATCGAAAATGAAATAAAAATTTTAATTGAAATTGGACATACATTGTATTTAAATTGAAATTCAAATTTTACTTGCAACCAGAGTTTAAAGTTGGCTTAAAATTGAACCTAAAATTGGAATTAAAAATTGAAATTAGGCATGAATTTGAACTATTTTGAACTTGTAGTTTTACTTCAAGCCGGACATGGACACTCAGTTGGTCTTGAGGTAAGATGCTGATCTAATAAGCCAGTCGTCGTATGTTCGAATCTCGGCTGGGAGAGGCTGTTAGAGTCAATAGGATCGTAGCAACTGGCCCTGCAATTGTCCTGTATTCTAACAGCTGGTTGCGAAGTCTGTCGTGTAAAAACAGAAGGTCAAATTTCGATAACGGTATTAGCACCCAGGCTTTGCTTTGCTTCGGACGTGGACACGAAATTAGACACGAAGTTTTACTTAAAATCAAAGTTGACATTTTTCATCTAATTCTCTCATATGTTTTGCCTCTTTTTTGTTCTGCCTTTTATCTTTTTCAGTCCCGTTTTTAATTTTTATTACGTTTTTCCTCTTTTTCTTTTGTTTTCCTTTGTCCCTTTGTTCCAGGAAAACATCCTGTTTCATTGTTCCATTTTTCTTCGTTTCCTGTTTCATTTTTCCTTATTTTCAAGCCTGTTTCATTTTATGTTTTTCACTCGTTTCTTGCTATTTTTTCAGTTTTCTGCTCTTTCTTTTCTTTTTTCCTTTCTTTCGCTTTTAGTTTTCGTCTTTTTCTAAATCTTTTTCTTTCGTTTTTGTCTGTGCCGTTTTCCAGTTGTTAATGCCCCATTTACCGTCATTTCTCTATGTTATTCTGTTTATGGCATCCATTTTTAAATTTCCACTGCAGTTTTACCCCCCCTTTTCCTTTCCTATCGCTTTTCATATCAGTTCTCCTATTTCTCTTTCATTATTCTTCTTTTCCTTTCTAGTTTCTCTTGTTTTCGGTTCCTTATTTAGATATGACATCAGCTTTAAAACCGAATATGAAATTTTCATTTCAAATTTCGTTTAAATTAGAATTGGAATTGGATTTGGAATTGAAGTTGAAATTTGACTTTAAATTAAACTGAAAATTGGAATTAAATTAGGTATCAAATCGGACAGGCAATTGAAATTTACACTGGTTTATTCAATGACCAATGACTTGAAATTGGACTAATTTCAACTTAAAATTTTACTTCAAACCGAACATGGACACGAAGTTTAATTTTAATTTAAATTGACATTTTTCCTCTTATTCTCTCACACGTTTTACTTCTTTTCTGTTCCATTTTTCTCTCTTTTGGTTTCGTTTTCTTCTCAATTTCTGTACCTTTTCCTCGAGTTTTGCTCTTACTTGCCTTCCATTTTTCCTGCTTCTCTGTCTATTTCCATTTTTCTCCATTTCCTTTCCCAGTTTTTCTTGTTTTCACTCATGTTTTGTTAATTTTTTCTCGTTTTTCGTCTTCTTTTTCCCCTTTTTTCTCGTTTCCAGTTTTCGTCTTTTTCTAACCTATTTTATCTTCTTTCCTTTTCGTTTTCCGTCCTTGTCTGTTTTGTTTTTTCTCTTTGATGCCCCGTTTTTCCGTCTTTTCTGTCACGTTTATTTCATTTTTTGCTCCCTTTTTTCCCTTTCATAATTTCCGTTTTTAATATCTCGTTTTTTCGCCTTTCTCTCTTCCATGTAAATCCGTTTTTTTTCGTCTTTTTTCCCATTTTATGTTCCAACTTTCTCCTTTTATGTCGCGTTTGTCGGGCTCTTTTCCCCTATTTTTCTGTATACCTTTTCTTTTTCTCTCTCACTCTTCTTCATTCCCGTTTTAGGTTCTCTTGTTTTCTGTTACATATTCCCTTTCTTGTCTCGTTTTCTACTAGTGGTGGGCAAAACGGCTCATTCGTGTGAGCGGCCATTCTGAACCGTTCATTATCTGCTGCGAACCGATTCAAATTAGCGGCTCATGGTTCACGGTTCGTTTATCCGATGAATTGTTTGCAAAGTTGACGTTTCGGTAGATTACGATCCACGAGCCCAAAATTCGTGTTGCGTTCGGGTGCGTTCGAAGAACCGTGGTTCTTTTTCAAGAGCCGTTCGTTTGAACGCTCTTTCTTACCGTTGTATTTGAGCGGCCCATCTCTAGTTTTCTCTCTTTTTCACTCGCCTTTTACCTTTTTTATCTACCCGATGTTTCTCTGTTCGTTTTCTTGTTTCTTTTTCGTTCTTTTTTTGCCCTTGTCCTGAATGCTGATTTTCCTCTGCTTCGTTTTTCGTCATTTTATGTCACATTTCTCCTCTTTTTCTGTCTCGGTTTTTGTTATATTCTGTCCGACTTTCGCTTTTTTTTCTTTTATTCAATCCCTGCTTTTGCCATTTTTTGTTTTTTAACTCCTTTTTTATCCCGTTTTTCGTTTTCGTCCGTTCTTTCTCTTATTATGTTCTACTTTTCCCCCCTCTCTGATTTTGCGCTCTCGTTTCTTCATTTTATTGATACCGTATTTTCTCTTTTCCTCCTTCTCTAACCCGTTTTTACTCTTTTTCTAACCAATTTATCCTCATTGTCATTCTGGTTTTCTTCATGGGGTTTCCGTCTTTTCTCTTCCGCTCTTCATCTACTTCTGTTCAGTCTCCCCGTTGTTTGTTTAATTTTCCCTCGTTGCTCTCCCGTTTTTTCTGTTTTTATGTCCCGTTTTCCTTCCCATTCTGTCACAATTTTTTTTTCTCGTTTCTCTTTTTTCCATGAAAATAGACCATTGCAAATTATTTTTTTAAATTTTTATTATTCCTTTGGAAGTGGCCTCCAAAATCGTGGTGGGGAGGAATGAGTGTACGGGGTGTAAACGCTTTTAGAACAAAGTTGTTCACGGTTTTTTCCTTCATCAGCTTCCTCCTATTGTGTTCCTTTTAACTTCTTTTCCCGTTACCGTCGCCCTTTTTCTGAGTCCTTAATTTGTTCTATTTCGCGAATCCTCTTTCTTCTAGCGTTTTTCTTCGTTTTTCAGACCCGTTTCTCCTCCTTTCCCGTATCGTTCTTTGTCATTTTCAATTCCGTTTCGACTATTTTCTCTTTGTTTTGGTCCTATTTTTAAACTCTTTTCACTTTTTAACTCCCATTCTATCCCGTTCTTCGTTCGTCGTTAGTATTTTTTTCGTTAGTTCCATTCTTTCTTCTATTAGGTCCTGCTTTTCCTCCTTTTCGTTGATTTTCTTTTGGTTTTTGTACTCTTTTTTCGTTTCTATTTAATTTTCTTTACTGTCCCTTTTTCCTTGAACCATTTTAATCCAATTTTTTCTCCTTTTTATCTGTTTTTCTCTTTCCTCTGTACAGTTTACCCTTATTTTCTCTCTCGTTTTCTTTGTTTTTGTCTAAGATTCTTTCCTCATTGCTTTCATTTTTCTACTTTTCTCTCCCATTTTATATCGTATCCTATTCAGTCTACTGGTTTTTTGTCTCGGGTTCTATCCTGTTTTCTTCTTTCCCGCTTTTTTGTTTCTTTTTATGTCTCGTTTTCCCTGTTGTTTCGTAACTTTTTTTTCCTTCTTTTCATGTCGGTTTTTATTACAATTTTTACAACTTTCGAATCACTTTTAATGTCGACTTATGCTGGTCAAGTTATTTTGTACTCTCTTATGAGGGAGTAAACTGCCCCATTTATATAGGAAGCTCAATATAAAATGGGACTGTTATGCGAGTAGCGGCAGTTAATGTGTGTGTGTGTTTTTTCTTTGTGAAGAATGAACATTGGAAGATCTGGGAAAAATAATTGTCTGTCCAGGTGGGGCGGTTTTTACTCTTTTGTATCACCTAGTCCCCATCTGATCCGCTTCGCCAGTTTTAGTCACGTTTTTGTTACGAAGGAAAATCCTACTCTTTTCCATTTTTTCTCCTTCGGGAACACTTCACGAGAAAATTGACTAACATTTTACATGGCCGATCAAATTAAAATCTGCGGACTTTTGTGTTCCAGAAATTATTTTGTTTTACATTAAGTTTGACTGAGAAGGTGGGGCGGGGTCACGCCCCAGTCTGGACATCTTAGCATCCAGTGTGCTTCGGACAGTAATCGTGACTATTTTACTATGAGTTTTGGAACTTTCTACAGAAATCTACTAACTGGTTGAAGTCTATTTCTAATGCTGAACGGCTTTCGATCATGAACTTGTCGAAGACCTTCATAAATTTAAAGCGCCAGTGGCAATTTTCCACTGTCACAGTATTTAGCACAACTCGTTTGTCCACTGAGCTGACAGACAACCGCACCGAGCTGGAATGAATAATTGAAAAGAATCTATTACTCGCACCTTTCCCATCGAAATAGTAAACATTCAGCGGTGCAACGTGTTGAAATGATGTAAACCGACATTCAGTATCAGATAATAACTTGCAATTCACCAATACCACCGCCATCGCCGGAGTGCTAGTACAGTTGCAGTGGTGTACAATATAAGGAACGTAAGCGCCATAGCTCACCGGTTTCAAGTTGATTTATTGATCCGCCATACCCCACTACGAGTGCCATTTAGTCAGTTTTCAATGTCAAGTCATCATAAGTTAAATTATGCACGGCCAGGCTATTGAACCTGCGACTTCGCGTGTAGTTTTTGTGTCGACATCTTCATACATATGCATGATCGCAGCGGGTTAATGCTTTTTTATTGTCACACACCCTCACCAGTTGGACGTCATCTACGGTTTTTTGAAAATGTCATTTTTTTTTTTCATTTTGCAGAACTCAACATTTCGCTGATCTTCAAGCGCCAAATCGCGAGCCTTCAGCGGCGAAAGCTGTTTCGAGCGGATGAAGCCTTCGCCAACGAAATCAATGCCTACACAGAGCTGGTCCCGGTGCTGGAGGACTTTTCCCGCAATCGGTTGCCGTTTCCGCAGTGCCTGTACGCCGGCACCGATGCCGAGGGCGATCTGATCGTGCTGGAGGATCTGCAGTGTAGAGATTTGTATATGGTCGACCGTCGGAAGAGTCTTACTTTTTGGCAGTGCCGGATAATTATGCGGGTAAATGTCATCTGTGTCATCATCATCATCATAATCACCATCATCGTCATTGTAGAAGCATCTGAAAAGAGTTTGAATTATGGTTTTGATGTCGAAGCCGTTTCACCTTTCATGAATTGTGTCCGCTGAAGGTACGAATCTTTTGCGAAAATTTTGTTCGGAAAAAAATAAGGTTTCACTTGTATGATAATGCATCTGCTTCAGCATTAAGAAAATGGAGACGCATGGCCATATATTTACTCATTGTTATATACTTTTCTATCGTTTAAGGAACTGGCAAATTTCCACGCCGTTTCACTGGCAATGAAGCAAATTCAGCCAGCTCGGTTCCTTAATATGAAGAAAAAGGTGAGGGAGATCGTCTACAATGATGAGGCAGCTGAGTTCTACACACATTCCCTGGAGACTTCACTGAGGGGTGCCTTAGACAGCTTACACTACAGTAACCGGGATAGAAGCTTGGATGCACCTATTAAAGCCGTCGAACGGTTGCGTGGTAAGCTGTACACCATTATGTCCAGCACGGTTCGCAACAGTGCTGAACCTTGGAATGTCCTTTGCCACGGAGACATCTGGGTGAACAACTTGATGTTCAACGAAAATAAAGAACAAGCCAAATTGATTGATCTACAAGCGATGCGGTACACCTCACTGGTCATCGATATTATCCATCTGCTCTATACCAGCGCTGGGGCTAAAGTGCGACTAAGCCATACGGACGAACTACTCCAAATTTACCACGAAGCTCTCATCAAGTCACTGCGAATGTATGTCCCTATAAAAGAAGACGCAATTTTTAAGAAGCTAGAAGCAATCTTCAGCTTCGAGAGCATTCAAAAAGAGTATTACTCACGCATTAAATACGGACTGGGAATCGCCATGTGGCTACTGCCGGCGGTCACCTTCCACCCGGATCACATTCCCGACCTCGACACCGTAACAATGAATGATTTTAAAACTAAGAATCACGATAAAACTATCGCACAGATGCTTTCGCCCGATTATCACTCCCGAATGCTCGAAACCGTGTTGGAGTTCTACAAAAATGGAGTCTTGGATAGCATGTAAAGTCTCGCCGTTTGATTTATTATTCAACTCGAACAAAGATTTGAAGTAGTATTAAACTATACAAAGATACCCGCTCGATTATCATTCCAAATAAAGCTACAATATACACTAATTTATCAATAGTTACCGCTCTTGAGGCACATCCAATGAACATGCATAGTACACGCAATAACTAGTCATATATTGGTAAAAAAAACACTAAATCCTAGAAAAATAGTAAACAAAATCAAACGTCACTTCGGTTATCGGAGTAGGAAATCAAACATGCCAAAACAATCTAAATATTTCGTAACAAGATAAGCGCCTTCGAGTAATGCATCAGTTGAAGAAATAAGATTTTCGCTAATCACAGCAATAAATTTATACATCAAACAGGAAAAGTCGCAGCAACAACAGCAACGGTACGATGCCTTACGTAAGTTTCGCCATCTAGAGATGGTTATCTCCGCAATCTCACCCCGGAAGATTAGAATCCGCTCGAACGTGATAGGACAGCCCTGTCCTGTCAAACCCCGTAGGAAAAGCATTACCGTCGTCACGCCTCGTGCCGACATTGTTTATTGCTGTAGTAGCTTGTAAAATAAATGGTACAAACAAAACAAACCTAGCAAGCGCTGAAAGTGAAGACCACTGTGAGTGAGTGAATGTAAACAACAATTCCACCACAATAAAATAGTGTCCTGTCATTTTATGAAGCGTTGAAAAAGCATGTTCATAATTAAGTGTACTCGTCGTCTCGAGATAAGTTTAAGCGCAGCATGTGTCATTTTTTGTCCTAATAATATAATACTTGAAGTTAATCAAAGAGTACAACAAGAATAGTAAAGGGAGGGAGTGAGTAGACCAAGTTTACAGAGAAATTTTTAGTGTTTCTTTTTATGTTACTTGAATAGTGTTCAGTAGTTTTTAGATAAATAACATTTACTTGTTTTATTGCTGTAGTAGAAAATAGTGTTACACACAAAGCACAGGACTTGAGCAGCGCGTGCGCTGCTGTAGTGAACAAAGAAGTCTACCCGAGAGATGAGTATTTTAGAATGCAAACTTGCTACCTAATGTTACCGATTTCAAGGCTTACAGCTTTCTGTGTGGCTATGCAAGTAGCAAAAACTGGTTCAAACCTGTATACGTATTGGCGGTTGAAAGCCCCTGAATAAACCTGCTACATTGCGTTAGAATAGATATGCGATTCTTTCTATCACTCGCCCTCCGGATGACTAACGACGACGCACGGTGAGAGTAATTATAGCATCAGCAGACGTATCCTTCTAGGTAAGCCAATTTGGTGGATTGTAATTATTCGAGAGATAACCGGTTTGTAGGTAAACATTGTCTGTTGTTATAAACGTCGTTTGGTGTAGTTATAAAAGCTTTTCTGTCACTTTGATTTATATACTAATTGTTGCACGCGATAAGATTACCTCACTGTCACTATTTAGACAGTTCCGGGACAATTCGTTAGAAAGTCATGCCTCCGCCTGCTGTAATGCCTGGGAGTTGGGGACCTTTCGATTCTAAAAGTAAAATCAGGAAATATATATTCCCTAACTTTCTTTTTATCGACTACGAGCTGATTGCCCGATCTTACTCGGGGCCCATTTGTGTCTCAGCCACTTGGAAATCTAGCTTTTTCGGTAATCCTAACAGCGGCCAATCAATTACCCGCTTTCAGAAATCCCCTCTTGTACACATCCTTCCTCCTCTTTTGTAATAGATCTCTTTTGTCAACACCCCTGCGCTGATACTCTTACGTCAAAACACATGTGTGCCAAGTTTGATAAGGAGCCGTCCAAGCGTTCCGGAGTTATGGCGGTACATACATATATACATTCGCCAGACTAAAAACGGAGGCTAGGAAGATAGGGTTACAAATCAATGTTTCGAAAACGAAATATTGGAAGGAAGAGGCTCCAGAGAAAGTCATTTTGCTCGTCTTGCAGATCAAATTTCTATCCGTGCAGTGACTATTGACGGCGATGAACTGGAGTTGGTTGATGAGTTCGTATATTTGGGATCTCCGGTCACCGACGACAATAATACGAGTAAGGAGATCCAAAGACCTCCGCGAGACGCTTCGATCAAGGATCTGTAAGTACGGATTCACTTACGGCTAGATTGGAGCCTTGCAGACTTACCATATCTCAGGGGGCTGCCTAACTGATCGAATGCAAACGGAGCAACTTTCCCCGCACGCTTGGCGGCTCCTGGTGGCTCGGACCGGGATCGACGACGGGAGGGTGGTTTTTTAGCACTTCGCAGGACACTGGTAAAAACCGCGTATTCTGGGGCGATTTTCTGGCACATTAATCTCCCACTTGCACGGACGGGTATGGTGCCGCGGATTGGCAGAATTATTTCCTATCGGGTTTGAACACGTTCACACGATTTTCTTGGCACTTCCTGGATAATTATGTGACAGGCATTTTTCCCGGACCACGCGCACACTTCTCGATCCACCGACAATGGGATCTTCCACAACTTTTTACCGCCACGTAAATATCACATGTAAAAACTCAAAACCGACTCGAGGTGCGAACTTTTCGGCACGTTCGATTGCCTTGCTTGCCCGAACATAAAAGCCCCGATGCAGTTCCCGTCCGCTGGCAATTCCCTTTTACAGGCTTCAGCCGAATTCTCAAGCGTTACGCGATCTCTAAAAATTAACCATTTTTTCTACCTCCTAACATGCAAATACAAAATATAGTTTTTACAACTATTTACATTTACTATGGGACATGGTCACATGTTACAGATCATACGCCGCCGCACAAAGCTGACAATGTACGAAACGCTCATCAGACCGGTAGTTCTCTACGGACTTGAGAGACTTTGCTTACGGAAATCATACAAACGGAAAGCGGAGAGTAGCGGAGGCGTATGAATCACGAGCTACATGTACTCCTTGGAGAGATTCCCATCACACACCTAGCGAAAGCTGGAAGACTACGGTGCACAGTGATCCGAACACACATACCCATATGAGCTTAAATCATACCCATATGAGCTTAAATCCTCGGTTTGGTTGTTCGTTTCCTAGTTTTCTAAAAGCTATGGCCTTCTGAACTTGTTGAATAACGTTAAATCCGGTGAAATGTTTTCAGAAACACGTATGGATGTTTCATATTGGTATGTAGCAGACGTTGCATAAATATCATAAATAAAGACATATTTAGTTGAAAGACACCTATTTCAATATTATTTAGAAGGTTACACTAATTTTAAATATTATTGGTTCATCAAGTCTGGTTTGATTATGACAAAAATGAGGACGAAAATCTAAACTCTTTCAAATTGACAGTCGTAACTTATGGAATCCGTCGAGTTCCGCTGCCACATTAATTTTAATGTGCAGGTATACTGGTAAGGAACCGATAAAACCTAAATTTGGCTGCAACTTTCTGCAACTAAGAAAGTAAAGACCAATCTTTGAGAAGATGTACGAATTCATGTTAGCAAATTTGATTATAACGAATAATCCTTGCGATGGTTTCAATATATGATAGTAGGCTTTGATTATTCTGCTACTCCACGGTATCGTGGAAATGAAAGGGACGAGCATTAATATAGTTTATTAAATTGATTTTGGAGTACACTCCAAAGAAAGCTTCGTAGCGCAAAACAACAATTTAGTTTTGAAGTAGGACTACTTCTTTGATTTCTATATTGGGGTGCACTTTAGAAAAACGAAAAGGGAACATGTAACGAAAAGTGGTTATGGTTTGCACGCTTATAACTCAGTCATCCGACAACAGATTCTAGAGATATTGGTATCAATCGATTGGAAATTTTTCAAAAAATCCATTACAACACAGTAGATTACATGTTTCCCTAACAGACGTTTAATAATTGAGAAAATATGAGTCGAATATTTAATATTTCATTATTTGCATTTTTTGCCTTCCTACGTCACACAGTGGGACGGATTAAAAAGAATATGGACATCGATATTTGTGACGAAACTACTAACGATATCATCTTAATGTCTTCTGCAAAGTTTCTTCGCTTTATAAGAACTTTTTTATGGTGTTAGAAAATTTGGGATTAAAGGGATAACACAACAGATAGAAAAAATAACTTTTTATTTTTAAGCTTAACATCTTCGATTGGTAAGAAACATTTGTAGATATTATTATTTTAAGCAACTTCACTGAAGAAAAAAAGTGGCTAGGGAAAAAAGTTATGAAGCGAATCTTGCGGGTACCCCCTTAATATTGTTGTTTTTACATGGCTCTTTGATTTCAACTCTTATAAACTTGAAATATTCTGCAAAGTTGTAGACAATACTAATTTGCATATTTTTGTAGAATATGTGGAAACCCTATAATTGCCGGATTTCAAGTTGTTGAAATTTTTTGCTTTTTTATTGCAAACTTTAAAGGAATGTATCTTGAGTAGTAGCAGAATGTAGCAGCTGACTTATAATGGTTTTGCAACATCCACTCTTAATGTATAAGAGCATGTATAAATGATAGTGGGATCTCATGGGCCAACTGAGTAAACTGCATTTAAGTTTATCAGTTTACAGCACAAAAGAACGTTTAAAGTCGTACAAATCACATTTTACCTTAAATTAGCTGATTTCTTTTACTAAACACTTTATATACATAAACATAAAAACAAATTAAGGCACGAATGCCATAACCAGGGTGAAAGTAAAGTAAAGCCTAGATGCTATTTTCGAAACTTGACACTTTGTTTTTTATTACGACAGACTTCACAGCCAGTTGTAGTAATGCAGGACAATTGTAGGGATAGTGCGATTCTATCGCAGCATCTCCCAGTCAAGATTCGAACAGGCGACAACTGGCTTGTTAGGTACTTTGATTCTCTAACAGGTAACATAAAAAAAAACGTACGTTCGAGCTAATGACTTTTTTCCACGATTCCCATGTCTCCAGCGGTATATCTAAATATTTTTTTGGAATCAAATGCATTACAAAATTTAAATAAAGCATATGAACAACTCACAACAATGTTGAGGTCGATTAATTTGTTCTAAATGATCTATTCTCTAAAAGTAAAAATGACGGAATAATCTTTTTACAATTCTCATGAATTCTTGGTTTTGAAAGATGATAACTCTCGAACGCATGGCCCTCGTTGGAGGGCTAAAGCTTCAAAACTGAAAATCTTAAATGCAGTTTACTCATTTGGCCCATGAGATCCCATTGTCATTTATACATGCTCTTATACATAAAGAGTGGATATTGCAAAAACATTATAAGTCAGCTGCTACATTCTGCTACTACTCAAGAAACATCCCGTTAAAGTTTGCAATGAAAAAAGCAAAAAATGTAAACAACTTTAAAACCGGCAATTGTAGAGTTTCCACATATTTTACAAAAATATGCAAATTAGTATTGTCTACAACTTTGCAGAACATTTCATGTTTATAAGAGTTGAAATAAAAGTGCTATGTGAAAAAAAACAATATTAAGGGGGTGCCCGCAAGTTTCGCTCCGTAACTTTTTTTCCTTAAGAGATAGCCACTATTTTTCTTCAGTGAAGTTGCTCAAAGCAATATTACCTACAAATGTTTATCACCAATCGAAGACGGTAAGCTTGAAACTAAAAAGTTATTTTTTCTATCTGTTGCGTTATCCCCTTAATCCCAAATTTTCCAGTTTCGGCGTGGCAAGCCGGCTTAATTTAACATGGTGCTGGCAAAATCAGGTCGTTACTAGTAGTAGTAGTAGTAGTAGGGGAAAGCCACCATCATTTCAAGGACTTGCCAATGTATGTGGGTAGAATTACAGTAGATCCAAATTTGATTATCAAATGAATTTCACACTAATGCTGTTACAGAAGGGCCAAAAGGGATTGGGCGGACCCACAAGCAGAGGCACTTGTGCGCATTCCGGGGTTATAAGAGTCGCCTTCCAGCATTAGGATCCTTCCATGTAATAATCAATTTCGCTATACCAACTTTAACCCACGTGATGATTTGTTTGTTTTGAATTGAGAAGTGCCATATTTGCTTCAGACCTTAAGGATTCAGGTTGGCAATCCACTCCGTCATCCAGCCTTCCACATTTATGATATCAATAATAATACTGTTAATATATGATATGATATTAAGATGAAATGTGGTATAAATGATAAAAATAGAACAATCTCACCAGCAGTCCTTCGTATGGAATAGAGTAGCGTCCTTTGGGTTCCATAAATGCTTCTTATTTAATTTTAATTTTTAAAAGTTAATTTAATTTTTCATTCTGGTATCCATGTGCAGTATTAAAACTCGTTTTGGCCAGTTTTTACTATATAGCAGGAGATGCTTCATAAGCTAAAACGAAAAAAATAATTAAAATAACTTATTAGGCTTACCTATTAGCTAGGCCGTGTGGCTCCGCCGTCTGCCCAAAACCGCGGTTTTGAGACCAGGCAGCCGGGAACCACCCAGCAACGCACCTCCTAGCTTGGCTACTCAATAGAGCATTACCAGGTATGGCCACGTGGAGGCGCTAGGTAGGGGCTTGGGATGGCTAGAGCTATATTGGACGCTCATTTGCCTTCCCCATTTCATACCCATACTGGCAAAATCAGGTCGTTACTGCACAAAAAATCAGAGTGGTTATGCATAAGACACGACCGCATGGTTGACGTAGGACAACGAGTGTTAGATTGTTGCATGATTTCTGTATATGGGCGTAATCGCAGTCTGTGTCGGAAACGTTATCGAAAAATGTCATACTGACAGACGCTGTAAGTCAACTGCAAATTTATACGTTAAGACGGAACCGAAAGTGGCTAACGTTATTGTGTTAGTGCGACAAACACTGTACTGTACATCTCATGTGTTCGTCAAAAACCTAAACGTTTATTTGAATATTGCATTAGTATTGGTAATATATGTCAAATAGCAGAGCTTGCAAACATAAACAGCTGATCCGCAGCCAACCGCACTGACTACAAACATCCCGAAAAAGGGTTTGTTTTCTTTATCAAGGCATTCCGATTCAATCAAAATTAACAGCAGCAACTGAATAATGCGTAGGATCACTAGGATGTTTAATTAATCCGTTTGCATCGGAGGCCAGTTTTTGATTCCTGCGTTTGCGTTTTGTTTGTTTACCTCCTCACTCTAAGCTCATCGAGGCGGCGAAAGTTGAAAGCTTTTTAAAAGCTCATTGATGTGACGAAAGCTTGATACTGTGTTGCTGCTTTTTCGGAAATCGCTAGTTCAAAGAAATATGTGCGCAACCAAATATCTATTAACTAATACCAAATTATACGTTGGTCGCTTTTATGGACACGTAATGATCGATATGATCAGTTAAATTTATTTTCCATTAGCAATTATGTTTTGCTGTGCGTTTATTGATACATAGCAGATCGATAACTTGAATTACAAGTTTCAGGAAATTATAACAGCGCTGGAAGCACTGATTACGTGGCGAAAGCGTACTCTGCCAATACAGATGCATTTTTAAGGTGCAAAACAATACATGCTTCGAATGGTAGCCATTTACCCAGCCATCTTTGAGACACTTTCGGTTTCCCCTTAAACGCATATTTCACATCGAGCGTGACAACTGCGCAATAGCGGATACCTATCCTCTTGCGCTGGATTGCTACCTCGGCTGTCTTAGTGACAGACAAGATGGCATCCACCGTAGATTTACCTTTTCGGAAGCCGTATTGGTTCCTTGACAGACCGTTTGTACCCACAGTGTACTGTACGAGTCTGTTAAGGATAACCCTCTCCAGCACCTTGCCGGCAGTCAGTGACGTAGCCAGGATTTTCGTTTGGAGGGGCCAAGCCATTTTTTTATTAGACAAGTTTTAAACCTAAGAGGTTCACTCGCCTCTGGAGGGAGGCCAAGTTATTATTCAGAAAACTATTTGTTTAAGTAATATATTTAATGCTCATATTACAAAATTTTCTTTCGAATTAATTAATTAATTAATTTAACTAAGTATTCATGTAATACAAGTAACTTTCTAATGGTTTTCAAAAGCTTGCGTACAATTTGATTTCTGCTAATTAGCTTGCTGTTGAAATGAATGTTTACAGGATTTTTAAAGACTGCATATCTTCTGGCACTCTCGCATCGAGCCTACTTTTCCCTCCGCAAGACGCTTCGATCAAGGAGCATACGCCGCACAAAGCTGACGATGTACAAAGCGCTAATCAGACCGATAATCCTATTCTTCAGCTGACGAATTTCTCGCCGGATCTCTTCGAGATCGGGAGCCGGCACGCTGTTGTCGTTTGTAGGCACTCCGAGGTTAACTTCCGTTGCGTCTCCTATTGCTATATCGCCGTTGAGGTGCTCCTCGAAATACTGCTTCCATCTGTCGACCACCTCGCGCTCGTTTGTGATTAAATCCCCTCCCTCGTCCCTACATACGCCAGGTTTAGGTGTGTAGCCCTTATGAATTTAGTTCACCTTATTGTTAATCTTGCCCGTGTCATTACCCCGAATTAGTTGTTCCAGCTCTTCACAATCTCTGTCCTCCTTTTGGCGCTTTTTCCTCCTTATGATCATGGTCAACTCATTCCGCGCTCGTCGATACTTGACAAACCAATCATTTCGTGCACTCGAGGTTTCCACTCTTAGCACCTAGGTTGCGGCCTCGTTGACGACCGAGCGTATCATACTCCATCCGTTTTCGATGGTCGAAGTATCTATCTCCACAGAAGAAGGCAGAGATTCATCCAGCACGCGCGCGTAGTTTTCGGCAACTGGCGGGTTGTTTAACTGCCGAATGTTTAACCGAGAAGAGCGGCTTTGTCGCGAGATGTAAACCGTCGATAGTTTAAAACGCACATGTACTGCTACTAGGTAATGGCCCGAGTCGATAGGGAGCATACGTTGGTGATGTTCGAGAAAAACCGGCCCTCGATGAGAATATGGTCGATTTGAGTCGAAGTTCGTTGGTCAGGTGATCCCCAGGTGGCTTTGTGGAAATCTATGTGGGAAAAGAAAGTGCTTGGCTGTTGTCGTTTGTGTCGGTGTGCACGCTATGGGGCCCGATCACATGTCTACACATTGCTTCCTTCCGACCTGGGTGTTCATAGCCCCGATGACGATCTTGATGTCCTACGATGAGCAGCTGTCGTACGTTGCCTTCAGCTGCGCATAGAACGCTTCCTTCTCATCGTCGAATATACCATCGTGTACGTTAATGATAGTGTAATTGAAGAAACGGCCTTTTATCCTCAACACGCACATCCTCTCGTTGATCGTTTTCCAGTTCTTTATGCGATTCTGCATTTTGCCCAACACTACGAAACCCATTCTCAGCTCGTTGGTCGCTCCACCGCTCTGAAAAATTTGGGCTTTACTGCCACGGATCCTCCACACCTTCTCGCCTTTGCGACATATCTCCGCTGCAGTGCCAGATGCCAAACTTTCGGGGTCCTAACTAATCGAGCAGCACTCTATCACCACCAACGAAATTTTACGATCTGCAGTACCAGGTACCAAGTCTCCATTCCAAGTCCATATTTCGTCGCCTTTGTCCATGCCGAATGTTCCAAGTAACGGAGAGCTTCATAGTTGAAAATTTTCGCAGACTATGAGAGATACAAAACGATGTCGGTTATATTGTTATTCAAAGGGCACTCATCAAAAATATACTTGTGCTACAGTTTTAGCTAGATGTATTGTTATTCTGCATTGAAATTTTTTTTAAAAATGTAAGCCAAAACATTTGGGGAGGGGCAAGGCCCTCAGGGCACCCCCCCTGGCTACGTGGCTGCAGTTGGTGCCGATATTCTTGAGAAACTCATACTATTGGATACTGCTATTGCTGCACCACCATAGCTGTCTTCCCTGGATTGTAATATAAGGTGATAGTTTCCTATATTGTACTAATTGGTGTTCTCTAGTTGAGTGTTGGTCCACGTTGCCGAGAGTAATGCTGCTGAATAACCTTGACTGATTAAAACTCTGTGAAGTTCAGACTTGTTTTTGTACAAGTTTTGGATATTTGCTTGTAATAATTCGAAGTTCTTGAAAGCCATTTCAATTTAGTTTTGTTATGTGAGGTAAAACCTGGTAAAACAACTGACTTCGCGAGGTTGAAGTATTTTTGCATCGCTCGTTTAAGAAATCTTTTTATTTTGTGTTCGATGTAAATCCGATATGGCGCCGCATCCATAGCGTTGTAGGTTATGTCTGCATGACGCCGCGTGTGTTCCCGGGGTTTTTCCAAATTCTGTTTTTTGCATCTGTGATTTTTGTTTTGGTATTGTTCCGGTGCATAAGTCCAGAGGATCTTTTGACCCCCCCGTTGTTGGTTTTTATCTTCTCACAGTATCCGTTTGAGGAAGAAATTTGGGAGTAGATACTATTTGAACTGCGACTCAGATTCAACTGACTCCTTATAGCAACTTATAACACTTTATGCAAACGACTGTACTTTAAAATTTCTTAATTCACCACTTTTCAAATTTATAAAATCAAACCGACCGACAAAAATAAGATTTTCGCTATTCACACGCGGAAGAACTTCTTTTCGCTCGAGGCGTGACAGCGCGAATGGACGCTCGTGTTTGACGAAGCATTTCCTCTACCGCCATGCTATGGTTATGGTGTCGCACCTCCTCACTTCGCTATTATCAGATTAACAACATTACCCAGGCTAGGCCGCATTTGGTATCATTTGGCTCGTGGAGGCGTGAGGCGGGAGCTTGTGAGGACCAGAGCTGTGTTTGACGCTCCTTCCAGGTTGTCAACTCACCATTTGAAGCCCAACAGGACGTCTGGTCAGCCTATTAAAATGCGATATCTATCCGAATAAATCTTCCTTATTTTGACGACTAGGAGGATTTGCGTGGAGCGACAAATTGGCTAGCGAGCGTGGAGCAACATTTGGCGCTCAAACCAGATCACTCTACAAACGAAAACCCGAATGTTCAATTCAAACGTTAAATCCGTAATGGTATTTTCGGGGAAATGGAATATTGAGATTAACCAGAACTGCAAGCAACAGATTAGACTAGAGGCAAGCCTACGAAACTATATTCTGTTTCTGTTTCTGTTTGCAGCACAAGGTGGGGCAGTTAGAGCCAAGTCTGTCCAGGGCTGAGATAAGGTGGTTGTGATAATGTTAAAAGAATCCGTGCGGATTACGCTAGCTCCATAATGTATTGGTGATTATGGATTAATGGGCGGAAGAAGAGTGACAGAACTTGGCTTGATATAATTGTGTGCTTGGTCAATATAGCATAAGATGGCTTGTACTTATCTTGTTTTCTCCTTCCTTTTTTGTTTCCTCGTCTTGTTCGTAGTCAATCTTAATTGAACCTAAAGCAGGCTCCACGCCGGCCGTCCTCTCCATCGTTGTCACCAGTGTGGTCATCTGTGGCTGGTCTCTTGCCTCCCCTCACGGCAACATTATTGTTGCCGTGAGAAGAAGCGATAGAGATCAGGCAGAAAAGAAAGAAAAGAAAAGAAAAGAAAAGAGGAAATTTTTAGTCAACATGTTGATTGCAATTTTCAAGTTAGTAATATCACGAGAATTCTATGTCTGACCATCACCTATGTTACTACCGACTAACTACTCGCTAGGCTGGACGCTACTCATCTCCCAAATACCCATGTCATCACGATTGACCCAGCGCTGTTCAACAACCTATGCTCATTAAAAGCCACAGCCGCCTCTTTATCTACCATCTTTGCAGTATTGTAGCTGATGGCGTAAATTTTCGAATATTTTGTGCGGAATATTATTCAAGAGCAATATTATCGCTCAGAACTATCGAAAAACTACTTGAACTTCCGAAAAATAGAGCAGATGCGATATAATGGGGACTGGTACTCGCTCGTATTATTCCCGGTGGCATTAATTGCATATTTGTAGCGGTAGTCAACCGATTTGTCGGTATGCTCTTCAGACCGTGGTCAATTGAAATGATTCTGTAACTAAGAAGGGATGAGGTGGATCAAAAAGAACTTCACTTGGAGATATGTATATATGCCGTGTTAGATCTTAAGTGCAAGCTGTCACTAAAGCAAGACTTAATAAGATGTTAACGACGTTGATAATTCTGTGAGGATGGTATTGAATCGAAAAAAAAAAAAAAAAAATCCTCATACCACGGCCATATATTATGTACTATGACCCCATTTTAGGAAGTGGAAATGATTGAGGACAGCCCTTCGCTATCGCTTGAATCAGCCAGAAAATCGAATACCTGTTTTTGTTTGAAGAAGTTTTAACTCTAAAAAGATTTAGTTAGAAATGGAATTTCAGTTGACGTCTGCCAGCATTGGGCAATGGACAGAACAAAATATATATCGAGGCTATAAGGCTTTTCGAGAGATCCACTAAGTCCGACCGCGACGACAGCCGCAAGAATGGAGAGGAACAGGCCGCCGGTGAGTTGCCACCGTTCGACTTGATGGACTCTCCGACAGAAGCTCATCAGCATTAGGAAGGCCCTTGGGAGACAAACAGCGTCATTCATGATCATTTTATGTTGTTAGTTGAATACCGTTAACGCGGTTAGTCACAAGACATGCAAATCATTCTAATAAAGGAGGGAAAAAAAAAAAATTATAATTACATCCAAAACAATACAATAGAGGTGACAGTAACAGCAACGATAGCAATATTAGTAATAATAGTAATAGCATAGGAAACTGACACAGGAACACAGCTACTGACTATAACTTCCTGCCCATTAATAATTGTAATTTGGCAGCATAGGTATAAGAAGAATTTCCGACTCATCATAGAACACTCAAACATATATTCATTCGTACCTATACACCCATGCACACTCATACATGCATACACATGTATACATGTACGTGTGTGTATATTTTTCAGTGCTGTGCTGTCCATAATCGCATAACAGCCACAAATTCTATGGCAATCTCATAGAAAATGTCTCGATTACGCAAATAAAGACATCACATCATTTTTGAACACTCGTTCGTTCTAACTAGCGATACATTTTAATTTTCATGAGTAAGTCAAAATCTCATGAATGGTGGGTAGGATTTGGTTTCAGTTTTCTAGAGAAATTTCTGTGCATACCAGCAATTCATCTAGGGAACTGAGTAAGCCCTCCCGGTGCTTCGGCCCAAACGGATTGAATTTAAAATCAAATCCGTTCGATTTCGCTCCATTCCGCTTTACGAGACACATGCTACACAAAAAGCTAAATTATGCAATACTACATACTACACATATATCCAACTTAAACTATAAACATTCTACATGCGGAACTAAGAATTTTCAGGTCGTTTGGCCGAAGTACGCGTCAAACCACCTACCCATGGGAGGGGGCAAGCCTACGAAACTATATAGAGATAAACGAAGCAAAGCATCGTTGCGTGAATCGCCATGAAATATTTGGGATGCTGGAATTTTCAGCCTGATTAGATTTAAATTGATCTTGATTAACTAAATAATCACAAAGTATATTTCACGTGAAATTAATTAAAAAAAATACTCGCAAATATAACAGCTGTCAATCTTGTACAATTTTCGTTTCATCGAATGAGATAAAATTTGCGATTCGGTGACTATTCCTTGCTTCTAAGTTACAGCCATAATATAAGCTGTTGAAGTAATTAAATCCACCGACGATGATAGAGTATGGGACAATTTTCTGTAGGTATCCTTCCCGGAAGAATTCTTCCGCTAGTTCAGAAGCTATGGATAGAAGCAAACTGGTTGATTGTTGATAGAAACAAATACATTTTTTCCTTCAAGTGTAAAATAGAAAATAAATCAGACTAATGGGTCCCCATCTGCTTAAGACTCTTCGTAGAAGAAGTACTGCCCGGCTCGCTTTTGGTCCACGTCCTGAAAATATAAGGGGAAAATCCATTTAAACTGTAAGCCACACAAGCAAACCGGCAGAGAGGTCGCACCTTAACCGAGTTCAACTTATTGATTCTAGGCCGGAAGTTATTCGGGTCTCTTCGGAATGTGATCTCCAGCAATTCCAAGAAGCGATTCATTCCGTTGAG
The DNA here is from genome assembly GCF_943734655.1 of Sabethes cyaneus. Lineage (NCBI taxonomy): Eukaryota > Metazoa > Arthropoda > Insecta > Diptera > Culicidae > Sabethes > Sabethes cyaneus. The sequence continues at coordinate 10,050,585 of NC_071355.1, read as the reverse complement.
CAGTGACTGCGGCGTGTGGGCGGTCGTGTCCACCGAGGGTTTACCCTCGAACACAATCACCCGGTCGGCCAAGTAGGTTGCCATTATAAAATCGTGCTCCACAACGAAGCCAGTTTTCTTAGCATGCAGAATGTACCTACAAATCAACAAAAAAAAAACATATCATATTTTCTGGATGCAATTGCCAGTAAGTACAAACCTTTTAATAACCTTGGCAGCAATTAAACGCTGCTCGGAGTCCAGATAGGCCGACGGTTCGTCGATCAAGTATACGTCGGCTGGTTTACCCAGGCACAGAACCAATGCAACACGTTGCAATTCACCACCGGACAGGTTCTGCACTTCCTGATCCATGATTTCTTCAATTTTCATAGGCTTCATAACGTCCGCAATAAACTGCGGGTGAATGTAAGCGTCGCGAATTTTTTCGTGTAAAAGATTACGCACTGTAGACGTACTCTTGGGGGAAATTTTCTGCGGCTTGTAGGAAATGTTTAGGCAGGGCAGTTTTTCTGATTCCTCATCTGGTTCCAAATTTCCGGCAAGCATGCGAATGAAAGTAGTTTTTCCCGTTCCGTTTTCTCCCAACAGCACGATAATTTCTGAGTCACTAAACTGCCCATCCTGAACCGACAGCGTAAAACTGCCCAGCTTCTTCTTCATCTGAGGATAAACGTAATGGCAAGTGCGTTTGATTTCCTCCTCGGAAGCCGACTCCGACACTTTGAAGGTTAGCGATTCCGTACGGAAGCGCATATTCTCGGTATGTACGTAACCATCGAGGAAAATGTTGATGCCTTCACGAACGGAGAACGGCATAGTAACCACTCCATAGCATCCAGGAACTCCATACAGGCAGCAGATGAAATCCGACAAATAGTCCAGTACGGACAAATCGTGCTCTACCACAATAATAAACTTATCCGGATGAATCAGCGAACGGATTGTCATAGCGCAGTTCAAACGTTGCTTCACGTCCAGATAGGAGGATGGTTCATCGAACATAAAAATGTCCCCATCCTGGATGCAGACCATAGCACAAGCAAAACGTTGCAACTCTCCTCCAGACAAAGCTTGAATTTCACGGTCGCGAATGTGGGTCAGGTCCAACAAATCGCATATCTCCTTTTGATTGTTACGTTCGTCCTTTTTATCCAGCAGCGCAGCGACCGTTCCCTTCACGGCTTTAGGAATCTGATCCACATACTGCGGTTTGATGAGCGCACGTAAACTGTCCTCCAGAATCTTGGTAAAGTAGTTCTGCAATTCGTTGCCGCGGAAGTGAGCGAGAATCTCGGTCCAGTCTGGCGGATCAGAATAGCGACCTAAATTGGGCTTCAACTTACCGGCCAGAATTTTCAGCGCAGTTGACTTGCCAATACCGTTCTGCCCAACAAGCCCTAGTACTTCGCCTGGACGCGGAATCGGCAGCCGATGCAGCTTGAACGAGTTCTTCGAGTAACGATGCGTGGTATGCTTATCCAAGTTACTCGGAATGTTGATGATTGTAATGGCCTCGAAAGGACATTTCTAAAACGATTCACAATCAGTATTCATCTAAAAACAAGTAGTTGTCCAACCATACCTTCACACAGATACCGCAACCTATACAGAGTTCTTCCGAAAGAGACGCAATCTTCGAGTCCATAGCGACCTCGATACAAAGCTTGCCCATCCTTACTACAGGGCAAGACTTCTTGCACTCCTGGCGACATCGCTTGGGCTTGCATTTGTCAGAACTGACGATGGCAATGCGCGTCTGCTTGTCCGTTTCTTCGGCTGCTCGGTTTCGAGACATTCTGCAAAGATAAATTCCGAGCTTTAACACAGCTGGGCAAACCAAAAACCTTATAACCTCAAAACGAAGTTTGAAAACTTGCAACGTTGCACCTCGTAGTAGGCACACAATGCCCAACGTTAAGAACATCAAAATTATTTAATCGTTGCACAAAAATTATATTACTAATATAGGATAGCAAAGAAACACTTACCTGTCGAAATTTACTAATTTCAGACAGAATAGAAAGGAAAATACGTGCGTGTCAGACGAGTGTCTCACTGCGAAAAGGGCATTACAAAACAGACAGTGGCATGGGTTGACAGCTGGCACTGAGAGGATGAAGGATGCAATTTTTGGCATCATCATCAGTTTGACGCTCACTGCCTGAGCGGCCAAAGGCAGAGTACTAATCTAGATTGAATCAGCTAAAGGGCGTATGTGAGCATACTATTGTCAATTGCAAGGAAAATTTTACCATCCAAAGTGCGATATCGCTCATAAAAGTGCTATTTTGAATTAAATAAATTTGAAAGTATGTTCGGCGCACTTATTGCTTGGAAGATAACGAAAAAGTGAGCCGAAGATACTGAAACGATTTAATGCAAAATAGCACTTTTATGCGCGATATCGCACTTTGGATGGTATAATTTTCCTTGCAATTGACAATATTGCAAATTGCATCAAACACGCGAAATAGAAAAAAACTTGGAAAAAACCTACAAACAGCATCATGCAAGTAAAAATCCGTTAAAAAAAGCAAAATCCGTTTTGTGATTGCTGCTGGGATTTTACTTGCAATCTGTTTATACAGGATTTTTTTGTTTAGATTATAGTCACTTTAACCAGTTTTGGGTCCTTCGTGACTTCTGCGGGGTTGGGATTTGAACCCTGGTGCCGGGTTCTCGGTGTGAGAAGCGTGAATGCTAACCACTACGCCGGGACTGACCCCACAGGATTTTTGCATTTCGCGTTTTTGAATGCAATTTGAAATAAATTTGTCCCGGTCAACCACTCGTGAAATTCGTGAAATTCTTTTGTAGTGCTTATAATTATAAATAAGCTTTGTGACGATAAATGTTTGCGTCGCTATTGGTGATTGCAATGAAAATTGTACCATCCAAAGTGCGATATTGCTCCTAAAAGTGCTATTTTGCATTAAATCGTTTCGGTATCTTCGGCTCACTTTTTCGTTATCTTCCAAGCAATAAGTGCGCCGAACATACCGAAACGATTTAATTCAAAATAGCACTTTTATGAGCGATATCGCACTTTGGATGGTAAAATTTTCCTTGCAATTGACAATATATTCCAAGCAATAAGTGCGCCGAAGAAACCGAAACGATTTAATGCAAAATAGCACTTTTATGAGCGATATCGCACTTTGGATGGCCCATCGGGCCAAATGTCATAACCCAGGTACCCGCTAAGCACTGAATTAAGCTTGAAAGCTGCTCTAAATTTGCAAGTTACATGCTGCCAGATATAATTCAGCATTGTCAAAGCATAGCAGCTTTAAAATGGCATTCTCAATGCTGAATTAATATTTAATTGAAGCACTATGAAAAGCTGATTAGATGCTCTAAGCAAGCTTTATTGCCGTTACCGGCATCAAAAGAGATTTTGAACACTGCTCACACTTGCAGGAAATCTCCTTGCGAACGTACGCGTGATAACAGAAAAAATGCTTCCCTCTCTTTTTGTCTTACGCAAAATCCTGCACCGCCGATTAAATAAACATCAACACGAATCTATAGGGCATATGCATACGGATAATATGCAAGAAATATTCCTATACATGTATGCCATCACATAAAAAGAAAATAAAAGGTAGGTAATTCTCCCAAAGCGCAACTTATGGAAGATATGTGAAAAACAAAATCTTTCCCTCCATTCCGCCTTGATAAGCAAATCAAACATCCGAGTTAAGAATTTCGGTAATTTAAGTAGAGCTATTGGCAGCTGACTCGCAACTACCGTTTACAGATCAACTGGTAAAGGCGTTGTCCTACTCCTCTATTCCTATTCCTATCGACAGATTGGCTGGCGGTTCAATTCTAACCGAAAAAGAAAATAACAAAAAGCAATCTTGAAACGTCAACAAAGTACGCCATATAAGCATAACAGAGAGGGAAGATAAAAAAGGATGTACAATATATTTTTCGCATTTTTTTTATGTTTGACGTTTTACCGTTACGCAACAGGCGATACGTTTTATGACTTTTGTAAAGCTCCAAACACTAATGTAGCCGGATATTTCGCCAAAACCGGCTTTCTAGCAGCTTTTTATAGGCATATTGAACTATGCTGCACGATATGGTGTGCACCATAGGCTAATAAAAAGCTAGATTTCTGCTTCTTTAAGTGCTCACTGGTTACTTGGGTAGACTTTCTAGAGCTGTTTTCTTTTCAGCAGCGTACCCCGCTTTAAAATGATAAAGGGAATTTTCGTGCAATATTTTGTGGAATTCGTGTCTTTGAAAGATGACAACTCGTGAACATATAGTCAGAAGCAGGGATGGAAGATGGTGATTTTGATCAAATCTGTGAGTTATCGCCACACGCACAGATCACGATCCGTACAGATCATGACTAACAGTGAATCTTTAGCGTAGATCACAAGATTTTGTTCTCTAAACAGTCTCAGCAGTCGATCATAGTGTTACATTTTACCTAGCTGCGAGGAAAAAGGTCACACATGTAGTTTTTATTGCGATGCGCACAACCAATCGTCTGTATTTGTTATATTTCTCAATGCAATCATGCAACCCAAGTAACAATTTCTGGCTGATCAAACGCTTTTATAGCTGATTTTATTCAACCTGTGGCTGATCTACGGTTTAGATTTAGAAATAAAAACCTTTTTTCAGCTCATAAACACCTAAATCTGGTGATTTTATCAAGCTTCAGGCTAATTAATAGCTGCTTTCGAAGCTGCAGTGAAGCTTAAGAGAAACTTTTTATAGCCAATTTACGCAATGCTGTCAATTCTATTTTTAGAACGATAAATAATTTTGCAATCCAGTCTTTTTCCAGTGCTTTTCCAGTCGCTTAATCAACGCTTCATCAACCTTTATGCAGCCAAAAAAATCTATTTTTAAATTTAAAAAATGGAGCGCAGCCTTTATTATTTTTTGCTGTGAGCATGTTTCGAACGCGATATTTTTAATTTCGAATAACTTTAATTCGTATAATTAAAGCTCTACTTAAAAATGCATATATTTTTTTCCGGGAATTGAACCCGCCATCTTTTGATCCATAAGCACTCACCGTGTGATCCGCCCCATTTGCATCTGCAAAACAGACAGTGAGAATATCTTTACACTTGAAGCCTAGCCCGCCTACTGTATTACCTGACTCACTGCGAAATGCGTTGTATTCGCGGGATCGTGTTGGTTCGAAAGGTTTCGAAAAATATCGTCCTTGTATCGAAAATATCGTTAATTTTGATCACTAAAAATAACGTACTTAAACGTTATATTTTATGTGTCAGTAGTACGCAATAATTGTATTGTGAAACTGAATTGTTATTTATGCAACTTTTTACAAATTAAATGCAATAACAAAAGCACAACTTACAAAAAATCGTTTGTTATCGATATTAACTACATATGCGTTATAAACGAATAAAGCGTATGGTTACGTTTTATTTCAATAATACGCATATTCGCAGTGAGTCAGGTAAAACAGTAGCGTGAAGCAGTCGATAATGTCGATAACTGACAAACTTTTGCTGTCAGTCGAATTGCGAAATTCTATGCTCTGACAGTATGTGTGCTGTGAGCCTAAAGAAAACTTGGTAGAAGTTTGTAAAGCCACTTTAACACCCTTAAGCAGCCTTAAAGTAATTGACCAAACTCGTGACTTTAGTCATGACCTTGAAATGCGGTCAGGCATATACAGCCTGAATTCGTTAATTGGGCCACGACTGCACTCCAGCTGATTCGCTAATTGGGCCGACTGACAGTTGTTAGAAATTTCTAAACTCGAAAATTCCATACAATTTTGACATTCAAGTTGTCACATAGCCCAATTAGCGAGCACCCAATTAACGAACCGCCCAATTAACGAACCACCAATTAACGAAACTTTGCTGTATTAATATTTTTTTGAAACGATGATTCTACAATTGATGAAGGGACGGTAAGGGAAAGTAATGAAGAAGGATTTTTTTTCGAGAATGAAGGGGAAGGGTGGAAAGGAAGGGGGGGGGGGTAATTGGTAGCTATGCTTAACAAGTTGTCGTTGTGACTCCTATCTTTTGTCCAATGCTGGAAGGTGCATGGGTCGAACCAAGCTGTAATCAGAGATTATAATCGGAGTAACACGGTGTTACTTTTCAATTTGAACAACTGGTAACCCGAAATATGCTGAAACCTGTGTGAACTGGCCGCCCTGCTCTTTGTTATTGTTTTGGTGGTTTGTTTTAGTTGGCAGTTGCAAGTGCGAATATTGTATTTTCCGACCCCCCGGCACGTCGCCATTTTTCTGTGACTGAATCTGAAACGTCAAAAATACTGGGCGGGAAATCACTCCATAGAAAATCAATGCGACGCCATTGTTGTTTGGGGTACAGTACTGAGGGGTCCAACTTAATGGGGGTACTGTCAAATTCTGTAGACCAAGATAGCGATGTCGTGGAGGTGGTATTTTCCGATCGAATTGGCCTTGCCAGCGTTGCTGATATTGTTTAGGGTTTTGCGTGAGAAAAAAAGAAAGGGAAGTATTTTTGCTTTTGTCAACAGTCTCAACACTCACGCGTTGACAGTTCGGCACGAGATTTCCTGTAAGTGCGAGCAGCCTACGAAATCTCTTTCAACGCTGGCAAGGCCAATTTCTATCTTAATCGTTAGGAAAACGAAATGTGAAACCGACGCTAGGTCAGTACAAACTGGTACAAACAAATCGTGTTTATGTGCATTGTCTTGTCTGCATAAACAAATTATGTTATGTTGAGAATGACATTTGAACCATTTTTAATTTGCACGTCGTGCAAACCAGCGGGGTTCAGATTAAAAAGTGTTCAGATTAAAAACGAACGGGGGTCCACGGTAATAAAAAATAAGGTTTTGATAAAATTGAATGTCGCTTACAAATATTTAGCTGTTAGACACCCTAGAAAAGAAAATATAATTACTGCACGCAGTACGTTCTCATGAATTTTACTGCTAAAAGAGAATTGAGGAATAAGCAACTAAGTAGTATTTAAAAATATAATCAACTAAATTATAGATGTACTAAGAAATTAAATCATTGTTGCAGTAGAAAGGCTAGGTCACACCGCTAGGTGGATTAATTCGGGTTTTTAAAGACAACGTCCATGAGAACGTCTATGAAAAGTTTCACCTAAATCAAAAATGAGAAATTGAAATTGTTTTGCGAAATTCCGTGGAATCGCTCAGGTTTCACTTTTGCGACATTCGCCCTTATGTTAGTTTTATCTTTAAATTCGATTTTTGAGGAATCGGAAACAATCCGTTTTTCAAATACCTCTGGCAACTCTGGCCTGCCAGACAAGACAGGTTTTTTTCTACCGTGGTTCGTGGATGAAAAGTGCCAACACGAAGATTGTGGAAGATTGTGAATTTCGTTTAAATTAAAAACCTGAAAATGGTAGAATTGAAATCGGACAAGTCGGATGTTACCAAGGAAAACGAAGATCCATCGAAACAGATGGAAGTCGACGAGGGCGTTGATTCGCCCAAAAAAGTTTTCAACATTGAAAGTAGGATTGGCTCGTTTTTTTTCCTTTTTTTCTGGTGTCAATAATCGGTCAATCGATCGTCTTTATTTTTCAGTTTTGCGTGTCATCAAAGATCTACAGCAGCAGCACGGACTTCGGCATGGGGACTACCAGCGCTATCGTGGTTACTGTTCGCGCCGGGTAAAGCGCCTGCGAAAGACGCTCAACCTGCCGCAGGGCGATAAGCGCCATTTCCGCAAGCGTGATGTTACCCTTGCCAATTTGGAGCGGGACAACTCGGACGAGCGTTTCATCCATATCCCGCTCATGCTGGCGGAACGTGCTTGGGCGTACGCGATGCAGCTCCGCCAGGAATCGAATACCGAGCCGAGAAAACGGTTCCATCTGGTCGGCAAGTTGCGCAAGGCTACGGTTTACGCATTGCAACTGCAGGAACTGTGCGCTTCGGACTACTGCGACGCTAGGACCAAGCTGGAGGCGGAAGCTTACTCGGCTTGGATTCATGGTTCGCTGCATTTTGAGCTGTCCCTGTGGAAGACTGCTGCCGAGAATCTGAAAAAGGCGCAGGTGATTTACGAGAATCTGGCTCGGGCTCTGCCCGAGGAGGAACAGGTGATTTATAAGGCGAAGGTGGACGAATTGAATCCTAGTTTGCGCTATTGTGCTTATAACATCGGGGAGAATGCTTCGATGAATGATTTGCTGGAGATGCGCGGACAGGGAATGCTGGATAATTTGAGTTCGCTGGTGGCGCAGAGCAAGGCCGAAAGTATGGAAGCGTTCCAGACTACGCAGTGGCGCGGACGAAAGGTAACGGTTCGTCCGGAAAAGGTTCGTATGTTTTTGCTTAGCATTCAGGAGCTGGCTAAGAGTATTGAGCGGGCAAAGGGATTCCCGGCTAAGATTGAATTGGTGGAGAATGTGCTGATGGACTGTAAGGATGCTATCTCGGCTATCAAAGATGAAATAAAGCAGGATCCCAAGCTGCGGTCAAGCAACGAAAGCGGAACAATGACAGCCACTCAGTATTTACTCACGTATTTGTCGTACACTCGATTGAAGCTGACTTTGGAGAGAAACCTTCTGCTGGTGGCACAGAGCAAACTGAGTTTGGATGATCCGAATGTTTCTGATAAGGCACAAATTGAAGGTAAGAAAGCTAAGCCGCAGGATTTGTCGCGGCTGTATGAGATAATTTTGCAGAATGTCAGTGAAATGCAGCAGTTGGCTGGGATGGAGTCGGATGCGGCTTATCAGTCGGAAATTGAAACACTTGCGCTATCGTTTAAATCGTTCCGTTGCTATTATATTGCCATTACTTTGGTTGCACTGAAACGTTGGCGTGAAGCAGTGGCCATGTACGAACGATCCACGAAGTATGCCTCGGAGGCGGTTGCTTCCAAAGCCATTAGCAGCGATTTCGATTTGCGTGAAGAATTGAAGCAGCTTGTGCAGACGATCGAAGGTTGCAAGTTTTCCGCTCACGCCAACAGCGTCCTGGAGGATGATAGCGAGGAATCGGTTCTATACGGTCGTAGCACGAAGACCACGAAGCCGCTCTACGAGCGATTATCCGTGTACAAGGAGGACGCCTCGTTGAACTCCCGCAATCCGAATGTGTTCAAGTTGACGCCGGAGATGCAGCCGATTCCCGCCAAGCCGCTGTTTTTCGATTTGGCGCTTAACTTTGTCGAGTTTCCCTCGCTGGAAGATAAGATCGAACAGAAGGGCGGTTCCAAGCAGACGGCCGGAATGTCCGGATTCGTTAAGGGTCTGTTTGGCTGGGGTAGCAGCGGTGGAAAGTAGGACGTTTTTCGATTCGACATTTGTTTTTTGTTTTAATCGCATGGATGCATTTTTCTTAAATTTTTGGTTTTGAAAGCATAGTGACCAACAATAAATACACCATTAAGCTCAAAATCGTGTGGTTGAAAAGTCCGAAAACTTTCGTAAAAAAACTAATTTGTTGCTTGTATATTCATCTGAATAGAATACAAGATAAATGTTTATTATATATTCGAAAAACAAAATACAAAATTGCAAAGGAAGAATTTGCACGTTTCGCAGACATGAGCTAAGACGGTTATAAATTCAGATACTGTTAAATTTGCATTTTAATGCAAACGTATGTGGTGTGACATTTATACAAAAGGAAAACCATTCAATTCTTTTCCGCGGGTTGTTCGCCGTCAGGCACTTCTCCATATACTGGTTCTTCAACTTCCCCATCGTTGCTGTCCTCCGGCGGTACATCCAGTACACCTTTGTTGCCATCCGGAACCCACATGCCGGAATCTATGCAGCGCTTCAGATGGTACCGAGCTTCCTCCTCGGGCAGTTTGGACATCACTTCCTGCAGCATCGGGATATCGCGAGTTTCAAAGCACGTTTGCAGTTCCTTTGGTAGCGATTCGAAGACTTCGACCGGATCTAGACCACCAGGGCCTAGCCGGGCCTTGCGCTCTTCCTCCTCCTGTTCTTCGAGGGCCTTTTGAATTTTCTCCTGGGCTCGCTTTCGAATGCGTTCTTTAAATGCCTCTATCTCCCCTAAGAACTGGTTCTTATACTCAGCTTCTGCTACCTGAATTCGCTGGAAGAACGATTCCAAACAAGCTCGTGGATCGATATCCAGCTGAAAATAAGAAAATCAAATAATTCCTCCAAAAGCAGTACTCAACAAAAGTTACCCACCTGCTTGCCAATATCCAGAATATACTGCATACAAATGCACTGGTGTGCCACATGGGCCATCAGTCCGTGCTTTTCCTCCATCTCCAGCTCGATGCACCAGATCACGAGATAGTTTGCCGTATCCTCGCACACCAGGAAGTGATTGTCGCGCAAAAACTTTTTCGAATCCTCGTACTTTCGCATCATACCGTACTCTTTCATTTTCTTTTCGTACTTCTTGATGAACTCCTTCAAGTTGAGCTCCTTCTGATCTTCGGACAGCTCTTCCCGCTTGTTAATCGCACTCTTATTAATGACCGTTTTCTGAAATCCGTCTTTGCTGATCGTGTCCACATTCCAGGGTTGCGCTTTTTCCTTCTTCCGTAACTCTTCCTCCTCGCTTTTAACCCGAATTTGCTCTCGCTCAAGCTCTTCCAAACTTTTCTTCAGCTCGTCCATGTTGCCTTGTTTTTGGTCCAATTTTCCCTTTAATTCCTTTGCTTTCTGCTCCGCTTCGCGCTTCTTGGCATCTAGTTTCTGCTGTTCACGTTTTTGCTCCTCCATTCGCTCAACTCGGGCTTGGTGGCGCCAACGGAACAGCGACGGTGTGTCGATGTTCGGATGGGTTTCGTCTTCATCGTCGGAAATCTGCGATGAGAAAAAAAAATGAAATAAAATCAAAACATTCCGGCAAAACAGTGCGGATGCACTTCGTCCGGCACAAACCTCAATGTTTTTCCACTTGCTGTAATCGACCATTTTTGCTGCTGGCAGTTTTTGGTGACGATGGCTTGAATATCGTAAATTTTTAACTGATTTTATTTTATCCTGATGAGGTCCTGCTGGAGCAAAATGTTTCTAGAACTTTACATTCACACAAACCATACACACGTACAGCTACAGGACAGGCGCTGGTTTAAATGATTTTGACTTTGACTTTGACGGGTACAGTTTGCCTGTGCTGTCAAAACGGATCGCAACGGCAGGGCTGCCGAATTGCTTTTTACAAGCCTGTTGCTTGATGATTTATCAAATTTTAAAATTGAGGAATTATAAAATTTGATAATATCAAGAGTATATAATGATAAAATAAAACAGCAAATAATAATCAACAAATTTTAAGTTTTCAGATTCATTTGTATATGAAACTTACTTGAGGGTAACCTGGGGTCCTGGGGAATTATTTTCGGCGATGTTGGGAGGACGCAAATCGGCTAAAACTTTATTTATGGCAATTCTGATACGGGTGCGTTTAGTGGCACATTTTGATTTGGGCCAGGCCAACAAGCTACACGCAAAATAATCCACACGTCCTTTCCACGTGAAAAATCACGTAAATATCTCTACAGGGAGTTATTTACTTGACTTTCAGTTGAACATTATTGGAAAATACAATAACATCTATCTGATTTCCACGTAAATGCACGCATACTAATGCAAACTACGTGAAATTCACGTAAATAGTATGGGAAAGTTGATGGAAAATATGCATATAACTTTTCCGTAATTTCGACGTGAAAATTATTTTGACTGTACACTCAATCTCGTTGCCAAATTTAATATATAGTCTTGTTATATTCTGCATATTCGAAATACTGGCTACTCTGATATAAGTTCACGGAGAAAAAATTTCGGTCAAAACAAACCAAATTTAGGTTATTTCAAACAAAATATCAGTTTGATTTGGTCACAAACAAACATTCGGTTAATATTCACAATATTTGTTGTTTAAAATAAAATGCCATTTTACATCATTACAAACTGGCAGCTACAATTCAGTTTAGCAAGTATAATTGGATAATTTTAACCAGATTCTATATATTATTTTAACAAAAATTTGGTTATTTCAAATAAAATGTTTCTTTGAATGTAAATGAAGCTTTAGTTAGAATATGCATCGTAGTTGTTTGAATCAGACATATTTTTAATTAGCATTTACAATATTTGCTGGTTGTTTTAATAGAAATTTCTCAAATGTTTTCTCAAATAAACGGTTTTTATAAAGAATTCTTTGCTTATATAATATACATATTTATTATCTAATGAGAAATTTTATCATATTTATACCTTTACACCACTTCACACAATAAATAATTTTTCTTTTGATGAAATGCGACATTGCACGATGGAAGCTGCAAAATATTTGCTGTTTAGTCAAAAAGTTTGTAGAACGAAAAACAATTATGCTTACCTCAATATCAATTTAGGACAGCTAGATTTAGCTTCTATAATACACTTGCACCACGTAATCGAAATTAATTTTTACTTGATGTCCGAATAATCCCGGTAGGTAGAAGTCGGCGAAGTTGCGACTTTAATGTGCATTTATGAGAGAAAGCAAAACCACTGGAATCTTTTGTTCCTAACTAACACTTCAGTTTATTTGGTTTATTTCAAACAAAAAATTGGGTTGCAGTTAGTACAAGCATCATAACGCGTTGAAATGATCCATAATGATAGTTTGTTTTAAGCTATAACTAGAGGTTAATTGAAATATTATAAAATAAATTTTGTTTTGTTTGAAACAGACAAACTGTTAATTAGCACTAACTAAATTTTAGGTAATTTTAAGCAAAATCACTATTTAGTATAATATATAATTCAAAGCTTAATTCCAACATTAAAACATTTTCTTAATAAACCGAAATTATTGTTCAGAGCCAACAAAAACTTAGTTCAAAACAGTTTCATTTTTCTTTTGTTTATCAACAAATTAATGTTTGAATCAAACTTATTAGATTATCCTCCGTGTTACTGTAGCAACGGATGTAACTTTGTTTATGTTATTTATAGAATCTGGCTGAAAATCGAACATAGAAACCAAAAGGCATCTCAAGATTTTATTTTATTTGATAATTACCGGAAATAGGTGTAGTGTTTAGAGTTTTTCAATAATTGAACGCACCATTCGTACCGCCTGACACCATTGCGGCGGCACCTGCAGCAGCCTTCTCAACTTTGATCACATTCCAGAAAACCTTACCGCTATGAAGACTTTCATATAGACGAACGGGTGCGGGAAGCCGCACAGAATCACTTTGAACCAAAATTCAAAAATGTTGGTTTATTTACGCAAAGATAGTTTCACGGATGAGTTAAAAAGGAATAACTCAAGCACTGCTATTTTTGATAAATGTTGTTTACTTTTATTTTTGGTTGGATAAATTGCAACAACACACTAGTTGCTGTAGCGACGCCTTGGTGAAAACAAGAATACTTTGATATGCATTAACAGACATTAAAAATCAAAATCAATCCTCTTAGTGATGGGAGCGGCACGTAGCGCGAGCATTACCACTTACTTTCAAAATGGCTGCTGAGGTTTTACACACGTTGCGAGATTAAGATGAATGTCTGTTCTCTGTGCTATAACCTTGTTGTTTTGATTTGACGAAAACAAACGTTTTGATAACATGTCGAATATGCTCGAATTCTGAACATCCAGATTGTAGAAGTGGAAATTGGCTCGACAGTATCAACTAAAATAGTCTATTTTGGGTGCTGGAGAGAAATAAGTTGCATATGAGCTATATTGCCAAAGCTTCTGAGCAAGAGGAAACGTATTAAGTTTTTTTGCTTTTTTTTTCAATTTGCCCGGTCAACTTAACCGTCAATTGTGTATGACGCTTGATCAGTTTTTAATGTGAACGCATTCATACCAACGGGGTTCAGATTAAAAATGTTCAGATTAAGGAAGGTCATTCCAGCGGGGGTACACGGTACTGTTTCACCTGACTCACTGCGAATATATAGGGTAACCAACGTATTTTGGACCCCATCAGCAACTGTACATAATTTGGACACTTACAGCAGAATCAATTGGAAGTGTCCACATAATCTACAGCTGCTGATGGGGTCCAAAATACGTTGGTTACCCTACGTGTTATTAAAATAAAACGTAACCATACGTTTTATCCGTTTATAACGCATATGCAGCTAATATCGATAACAAACGATTTTTTATAAGTTGTGCTTTTGTTATTGCATTTAACTTGTAAAAAGTTGCATAAATAACAATTCAGTTTCACAATACAATTATTACGCACTACTGACACTTGAAACATAAATTTTAAGTACGTTATTTTTAGTATTGGGGAAGAATAAATGCTTAATGCGAAAAATGTAGATTCAGGCAAACTGAAAATTCTTGACATTAGGCCAAAAATATAGACTTAGCGAAGGTGAGAGTCGAACTCACAGCTCCCAATCTCTAGTTGAGCGTGTTGTTTAACCAATTACACCACTAAGCCGTGGTCTTCCCCAACAGAAAAGTTAAGCCGACTGCTATACGTTATTTCTAGTGATCAAAATTAACGATATTTTCGATACAAGGGCGATATTTTTCGAAACCTTTCGAACCAACACGATCTTGCGAATACAACGCATATTCGCAGTGAGTCAGGTAACACAGTAGGGTATGTATTCGAGTAATGGACACTCTACCTACCTGTAAGGGACCATCAGGTACAATTTAAGCGTTTTATTATTGCGATTATTTACTAAAATGACAATGCATGATCATGACAAAACACAAAAGCAACAATATTTATCTCATGTTTATTAGCTGACAAAGAAACAATTCGCTATGTAAGCACAAATCGATCTCTTGTACTCTCATAGAATAAAACCGAATGTCGCAAGTCGATTATTATACGGTTTTCAACTGCAACAGCAATAATAAACCTGCGCACAACCCAAAGTAAATTGATATATACCAGGTATGTGACCATCGAGGGCTGCATTAGTGTGTGTAGAAAGAAGAAGAAATAGTTCTGAAATATGGTGGAACTTATATGGCATGAAAATTAAAACTAAATTAATTGTAATTAATGAATGCAGCTATATTATTCCAGTGAAATATTTGAACATTTACAATGAAATCTACGGAATATATTTCAACGTCATTTGCACTTGTAGCCTTCTTTAATTTTGCGTAAAAAAATGAGAACATGGGTGAAAATTTTCACTTTGGAAAATAACGAACTAACTATTCATATTTTGCTAACTATTTCGATGTGCAATTGAAAAGTGAATTAATGTTTCTAATACTTCACGATCTCACGATCTCGCTTCTAAGCCTGGTATATTGCTTAAATTAAAACACGTTCCATCCAACATTTTGCTTGCATGATGCTATTGAATATTTGCTTTTGATGTCTTTTTTTAGAAAATAGTTTTATTCGTATAGATGCTTGTGCTATTACTTGAAATCTTTAAATTGAAATCATTTTTAGAAATTACTTTTTTAATATTGATGAGAAAATTCTACCTTGAAATGACGTCATATATGTCATATCCGAGACATGTTCCATATACTGTGCCAAGGTGATACCTTTTTAAATTTGTCCGCTCACGTTGTTCAATATATATACGTAGTAACCATAAAAAGTAATCTTAGATTGCTACAAAACAGTCTTGGATGATAATCAACACTTTAAAAGTCTACCAGAAATCAGACGAAAAATATCGCAGGCTGATAAAAGTGTTGCTCATGTTGCTTGTTGAACAATCATGTCCGAGCATTTTAAAGAATTTCTTTTTTGTTTTACTACTCGTAGGAAAGTGATATAAGGACATTTCTCTGAAACATCTTGATACCGTTTTGACGAAAAATTTTCCGCTTGCTATTTGGAATGATGCACTTTGATATATCCGTGAAAATACATTAGAAATAATCTTCCAAGTATAAACATAAAAGCTGTGAGAAAAAAACAAGCAAATCTTGTTTATCCAACGATTTTTAAATAAAAATTAGCTAATTTTTCATACAAAATGCTCAAAATCTCAGAACTAGTGTAGATGTGTTATTGCAAAGTGTATATGACAGCTCGCATTGTCACATACCTGGTATATATCAATTTACTTTGCGCACAAGCTATACTTCATAAATTAACAAACTTGGGAAGGTGGCAGCACCGTTTCGCGCACATAGCGAATACTAGGGTAACCAACGTATTTTGGACCCCATCAGCATCTGTACATAATTTGGACACTTACAGCAAAATCAAATGGAAGTGTCCAAATTATGTACAGCTGCTGAAGAGGTCCAAAATAGGTTGGTTACCCTATCGGTCACACACTGAAACAAGAATCATGGTAATTGTTACCATATTAGAGGGTAAAATTAAGAGGACACACAAGTGATTTTTTGCAGAAAAGATTTCTGTTTAGCTTAAGCAGTGTTCTGGTCAAAATTACTATGCGTTACTTTCGTTACTTTCGTTACCTCGATACATAACAAAAATAACAGAATCGTAGTCAAAATTACTAAATATGACCATGAAAGGTGGTAAAATTATCTGAGAACATATTACTTGTACAAGAATTATGGTAAATTTGAATAGTTATTTCATGGTGTACTTACAAAAAGCATGCGTTTTCTACAAAATTGTGCGAGATACCATGGTTTTTGTTTCAGAGCAGGCTTAAAGCTTAACCACAGACAAACAGACATAATACTCGTTTTCCATTCTTCGTACCGATTAAACAGTCATTTCAACTGCGGGTGGCGGGTGTTGTGGGTTCAAATCCGGTTATAATCTCTGATTACAGCTTGGTTCGACCCATGCACCTTACAGCATTGGACAAAAGGTAGGAGTCACAATGACAACTTGTTAAGCGTAGCTACCAATATCCCTCCCCCCTCCTTTCCTTTCCGCTCTTCCCCTTCTTCACCAAAATTTTCATTTCTTTCCCCTACCGTCCCTTCATCAACCATCGTTTCAAAAAAATACCATTAGTCTTGTTTGAATGGTATTATAGCCTCATAGGTCAATGGTAGAATTTAATTGGATAAGTTTTCTTATTTTTTATTTTTACATAAAAGAGGAATATTTTTGCTGAAGACTGTTTTGCTTTTTCTGCATTAATAAGATATAATTGTTTTTAGGTTAAAAACTGTCTGATGAAAAATGTGTATTTTCTCAAAGGTGGTGTCTTCGGAGAAGTAAAATAATAACATATAGCGCATCTTCCTGCACTATTAGGGTGACCATAAATTCCCCTGTTAGGGTGATACAAACTTTTGTTTTCTTAAATAATTAAAAAAAAAGTTTTTTTCTCCAAAAGTTGCAGAACATACTAAAATAAACAACTTTGCTGAATAAAGTAACTATCTATCTCTTACCGGTTGCGAAATATAATGATGTGTTAAAAAGAGCACTTAAAAATCAATTACACGCAATAACTTTGCACGTGATTATTTTATTGCTTTCAAATGTTCTACAAAGTTAGTCAGTATGTTGGAATACATTTTTTCTGTGAAGACCGTTTGACGCTAGGACGCATATTTATTAAGTTATAAAATGTATGAAAAAAAAAATCCGCTCTATTCCCAGGTATTCCCAGCCATGATATTCCCAGGCAGGGATGGCACCTCCTCAGAAGAAAAAAAGAGAAGAGAAAAATTCAAACTGTGCTCAGTCTTCAACGCGATTTATTCTACTCCGTTTCGTTTTAACTGTGCTCTTTCTTGCTGAACGCAGTTGTATGAGCAACCGCACACTGTGCTACTCATTGAGGAGAATGTTAATACACTTTGAATAAGTTGATGCGATGCGCTGACGTATGACAACTACGGGTAGTTTTAACATGGGTAGTGCGTTGAGAAAAAACGACGATTGTTAGTAGCGGTCATTGCCATCAGAAAAATATTAATCCATTAATGCAGTTGAATCATGATTCTTACATTTAGTATATTTAGTTGAGTTTGGCTGCCCGTGAACGCAACTGCATCATATGGTTAGGCATGTCACAACGGCAACAGTGCGAAAAATGTTATTTAGATATGGCAACATTTGAATCCCCATACATATGCTTCTTGTCGCGTACCAACAGGAAAGTCCCATTATAAACAAAGGCAATTCTCCGCTAAGATTCAAAATATAACGACTTTTGATTGTCTTGACGCCTCTGAGTCTATAGCTGCTGTACGCGCACCGGTTGTTTTATTTCCAGGTTTACTGCTGTAGCTACCGAGAGGACCGGGAGCAAAACCGAAAGTTGCTCATTTAAAGAGCGCATTAAGAAATTTTTCTGCACGTCAGTTTTTCTCATTGTGTTTAGTCTGTTTCTCATTGTGTGGATTTACTTCTCATTTCTGAAAGCAGTTCTGCTCATTGTGTGGAACAAAAAATGTTGCACTTTTTGCACAATGAGTGAGGAAATAACAAGCCTGTTCCCATGTATTCTCTGAAATACACATTTGGGCAGATAGCTTTAATAATTCCCTACAAATTGGTATGCAAACTAATTGCAGATACTTGCAGATGGCTAAGATATACGGATTTTTCATCAGACGGTTTTTAACCTAAAATCAATTATATCTTATTAATTAATGCATATAAAGCAAAACAGTCTTTAGCAAAAATATTCCTCTTTTATGTGCAAAATATTTTCTAGAACATTACATTGAGCTGTCTGTTGAAATAAACATGTTACAAGAAGAAATATGATTTGAGGGGTCGTTTATAAACAAATGTCTATTGCTGAAAATTGGTAAAAGTTAGAAGTTTCATATCTTCAGAAAAATTACTTGAAGTTGGTTTATCTTTAATATTTTGAAACCAAAAAGATAAAAAAAAAAGTTTACTCAAAAAGTTATTACTTTAATTGTTCTTTAAGTAACGCTTAAATATTGGACGAACCCTTCAAAATGGGCTGGTACCGAATGGCCGAAACACAAATGGCCGAATCACGAATGGCCGAAATCCAAATGGCCGAATTTCAATAACAGTCACAGAAGGCCGAATCACGTAAGGCCGAATCACGAATGGCCGAATCACGAAAGGCCGAATCATGAAAGGCCGAATCACGAATGGCCGAATCACGAAAGGCCGAAATTTTTCGGAATGCCTAATTAACTACTCAATAAATGTGAAGGTTTTTCTCCCGGTGAAATCTGTTAAGGACTGTCGAATTCTTCAGGATAGTGTACAACATTTCATCGGATTTTGCACGTTCGGCCTAAAAGTTAATGCGAAGAAGTGTAATCTGGTGTCCTATACCCGAAAAACAAATAAATTGCTATTTGATTATTCCATGGACGGTGAAATAATACCAAGAAGAGACCATGTATGCGATCTGAGGGTAGAAATGGACAGCGAGCTTAACTTCATCCGGCATACTGAAAAGGTTGTTGCAAAAGCAAATTCTTTATTTGGCGTTATCAAACGACTCAGTGGAGAATTAAAGGATCCGCATGCTATCATCTCATTATACAATGCCTTGGTACGAAGTGGTGTTGAGTACGCAAGTGTAATATGGCAACCATTCTACGAAGTGCACAAAAAGCGAATTGAGCGAATCCAAAAGAAATTTATTCGCTATGCCCTGCGGAATTTAGGATGAACCGGAGGGATGCCTAACTATAAATCGTTATGCTTATTTGTTGGAACGGAAAGCTTGGAGAGCAGAAGGCGTACGACAGATGCTCTGTTCTTAAAGGACATACTCGCCGGCAGGTATAATTCGCCATATTTATTAAGCCAAGTGACCGTGAATGATGGACGTTCGTCGTTAAGACGTGTTAGACCTTTTCGTTTGACAAATAGAGTTCAAAATTACGCCAGAAATGAGCCAATGTATAGAATGATGGCCACATTTAACAATCATCGTGACATTATAAATGTTGAATTGACCAAGAAGCAAATTAGAGATAATCTGAGGATATTTTATGTAAATTATTTGTAATTAGTAGGTAATAACTATGTAACATTTTTTTAATATCGATAATGGGCAGAGCCTAACATCAGTCAAATAAATAAATAAAAAACCATGAATTGGCAAGTAGTTAACAAATAACTTTAATCAAACAAAAAACAAACTACTACTATTAAACAAACAAAACATGCTTAACGAACGCCTTTGTTTAGCGCTTAATAAAACCGCAACTGCGTCAACAAAATTTTTGCTGCTCATTTTGTGAGCATTAACACATTTCGAGTAGATTTTTTCGTCTATTTCTCGGCGCGAATTCGGAACATCCCCTTGAAGAATTCTAAGGATGTTCCTCTCTATCGCCTTTTGCTCCACCCGCAGCTCTGTGATGATCCTGGTCATTGACAGGTGATGGGAACCAACAATAGTTGCGTACATTACCTGCTTGTTTTTATTGAATAGTACCCCATCAATGGAAAGCATCGGTTTTCCTCTCTGCGACAACACAATTTTGACGACAGGTGCACTTTCTTCATCGTTGAAACCAGCAACATCGGATGAATCGCCGGATGCACTCATTTTTCACAGGACAACTACCAACTACCGTGCGGAAAGCAAACCGTGTTCAACAACAATGGACACAACTGTTGGCTTTGCTATGTGCGGTCAACAAAGATGGACACGGCGGGATATTGAATGAAATATTTCGGCCGCTTTAGTGATAGGGTAATAAACTTGTTTTTACCTGGTTTTTATCTCATATTTCTTAATTATAAATCCATCTTCATTATAAGGTGCGAGACGTATTTACCGTGTTAGTAGCAAATGTTTCCTAGATGATTCAGGGCGAGACGGCCGTAGGCCGCGAGTGTGCGCCGGTGACCCGCCGTCGGAAGCGCCGGCCACTGCGGGGGGGCAGCCCCCCTGCAGAAACCACTACTATTTAGGTGCATGCATTTTCCTAGGTTTACTGTCTATTAGGGATTATCCCTTAGTTAAGTCCGAACGAGCGGCAGCGAGTAAGGACAGCATGTACCCAACGTTTGCGCAGGTTGAAGGCTATGAATATTTTCGGTCGAATATGACATTCGGCCATTCGTGTTTCGGTCATTTGTGATTCGGCCATTCGTGATTCGGCCTTTTGTGATTCGGCCATTCGTGATTCGGCCATTTGGTATATTATGCCATTCGTTATTTCGGCCATTTGTGTTTCGGCCATTCGTGATTCGGCCATTTGTGTTTCGGCCATTCGTAGGTAATCCTTCAAAATATACATCAATTTTTTATTCAAAAAGTTGCCGAAGACCACATTGAGCTGAGACATACCGTTTAACCGCAAATATTTTTGTCCCGAAATTTTAATTTCTGGCCCATAGTGGGACGGTAGGGGAGAGAAATGAAAATTTTTTGGTGAAGGAGGGGAAGAGCGGAAAGGAAGGGGGGGGGGGGGTATTGGTAGCTTTGCTTGACAAGTAGTCATTTTGACTCCTACCTTTAATCTAACTACTTAATCTAACTACTTTTTACTTTCAGGACGACGACCTATGCCAGCCCTTACGACTTGCAAGATACTGCACGTGACGTTGTTCGTCTGTCAGCGTGTGTTAGCGCGATTCTCGGCCCGGGTTTTCGAGGGAAGGCCCCGTTCCTATGAAATAGACTAATATCAAGTTTTTTCGTCTTGACCTTGAAATGCGGTCATACATATATATTAATATTTTTTTGAAACGATGGTTCTACAATTGATGAAGGGATGGTAGGGGAAGGAAATGAAAAATTTGGTGAAGAAGGGGCGGCCCTGGCGGGTGTTGTGGGTTCGAATCCGGTTATAATCATAGCTTGGTTCGACTCATGCACCTTCCAGCATTGGACAAAAGGTAGGAGTCAAAATGACTACTTGTCAAGCGTAGCTACCAATATCCCTCCCCCCTCCTTTCCTTTCCGCTCTTCCCCTTCTTCACCAAAATTTTCATTTCTTTCCCCTACCGTCCCTTCATCAACCATCGTTTCAAAAAAAATACCATTAGTCTTGTTTGAATGGTATTATAGCCTCATAGGTCACCATTGATTTGTTTTTAGATTGTACGTTTAGTTTGGAAAATATGAGTAATCGTATGTAACACAATAAAATTTACAATAATGTATAACGATTTTAACCAGATGAATCAGATTTCAATTATTTTAGAATCAAACGAGAGGTCCTAACGCTCTGAACATATCTGCCAAATTTGATGCGAAATGGTCTTACCGGTCAAAAGTTATTTGATAAAAATTGGATGAAATTGCTTACGAAAACTATCAGCAAAGTTTTCTTTGCTATCAAAGAGAATGCAGAGCGGGGCCAAACCTCAAAAACAGGAGAGTAAAAAAATCATGATTTTTCAAGGGGTGTCTTTAGAGAAGTTTATAAGGTGCATCTTTTTACATTATTAGGGTGACCGAGAATCCATCTATTGGGTGATACAAATTTTTGTTGTTTAGTGCATCCAAAACATAAAGTGTCTTACAAAAGTTGTAGACACATAGTAAAACTGTCTATCTCTTAGTAGTTGCGAAATATATTGATTTGTTTAAAAAAAACTCTTAAGGACTCTACTCTGTAAAGTCGTCAAATAATGCAATTTCGTAATTTTTTTCAGATTTTGAAACTAAAGTTAAGTATTGCGTTTTGTATTTGAATATGTATTTTGGAATTTCTGGATGCAAAAAGAGTGATTATTATACTGTTGGCAACTGAGCGCGTGAATGCTCACAAGAAACCGCTTATTTTGTGGAAACCACTGGAGTGTCGGAGAACGGATTTGAATGATGATTTCGAAACATAAGATGAATACCCAAATTGTTTCCTAGTGATAATCGAAAATTCGAAAAATTATCAAAATGGCGGGCTTTTTGTAAAATCGATTTTTTTTTCAACTTTACAGAGTAGCGTTCCTCTTCAAATCTCAATAACTGATCAATAACTTTGCATACAATTTTTTATTGCTTTCGTTAGAAAGACACATTTTCCACTAAGCTATTCAGTATATTCAATGCATATGCATAGTATATTAAATACGCATTGATAATATATGACACAACGTTAACAAGAGTTGAATTATGTTCCGAAGACATGTCGATTTCTAACTCAAATGACAAATAAAATGGTATAACAAAGGTTCCTTTCAACAATAGGTAGATTTAATCGGGTTTTATTTTTTCGTGTCGGTTACACATAGTTAGTGAATGACATTCTGCCAAACCTGTTCTCTATGACAGGACTACCGGTCCTACTTAAAAAAAATAGGTGTTACACATTCAACCTTGGTGCTTCTTTATGTTCGATACAGTACGATCACCAAAACGCGGTTTATTGCTTTTCCTCGAAATTATTGATTATTGTCGTCATGAAATTTAACCATCAAATGTCAAAGCAATGAATTATGCTTTTAGCACATTCCAAATACACACTTTCCCCACGTCAATCCAACACCCGGTAAGGAACGACGGGGAGGTGATGAGTTATTTCCTTTTCACCAGTCTGGTGAGACACAAAACTGTACGAGTTTCCGATGACGTATTTGTGAATATGTATGTGTGAATTCATTGCAATTGCTGTGTAGCCTTATTTGTCTGTCATCGATGACGTTGGCTTCGACAATTTGGGATGAGAACCACTCAAGACTATTTTTATCTCATACTGAAGGGATGAACTTACCTATAGCTAAGAGCATGAATCAATGCTGTCCATAATTGGTCAAGTCTAGTTGCAAACTAATCTACGATCGTTTTTAAAGATTATTATTATTTCAATCCTTTACCTAAATGGTTCGAATCGTTTGGTTGATAGAACAACTTGTAACCCGTTTATCATTCCCGGTTCGCCGTTTGACGCCGTTCAAATCCAAGTAGCGACAATTTAATTACTTCGGTACACAGCAAATCCGGCGGCACCGCCGATCTGGCTGCAACGCACGTACTATTTTACGGCCTGATTTCCATTTGAAGCTAGCTCACTCTAGGGACGGCGATGCAGTAGCGATAACTAAGTATATGCAACAACACAACCATCGGTGGTTTGCAATTTAAACCGACAAAACGCGTCAACAATTCACCGCCTCCGACGCACCGAATGCACCTGCTCCTGTTTTGGCAGTTGCTGACCGATCACATGTGCCTGAAAGACGCCTGCGCCGAAGGAAGTGATTAACGTTAATTTCCTTCATCAACGTGTGCGGTTAAGTTCTTTGCCTGCTGTGAACTTCGAGCACGAATCGTTTCAATATTTCATTTATCTTAATTCAATTAATGTTCGTAACTGATCCTCAGTGGTAGTAATTAATCACGTAGATTCTGATCCGCACACAGTAGAAAAACGATCATGAGCTCTGATATCCGATTCATAGTCTGAACTACGCGGAATGGCGCATTCCACCTGCTATGGCTGATAAATGTATGCCATTTATCGCGATACAGACAGTACGATGAGGGATTGTTAAGCACGGCGATTGAAAAATGGCAACAGATGATTGGAATCACTATTTGCAATTCCAAAAAAACTGCCAAACCTAGCATAGCACCTCATGTAAACAAGCGTCCCTGAGTAGAGTGGCGGATTAGAAGCACCTTCGTGAAATTGTACTAGCAATTATTACAGACCGGTGATCACATGCTGCGAAGCTTTACTTCGCTGCCCGGCTGCCATTCGACGACTAACGGTAATAACGGGCAATTCACAATTTCCAACTCTTGCAACACTCTACCAGCTCTAAAATACTACGAATTAAGTGATCGAGCCCGTGGCCATCATGACGACAATCGGTGCCACCCTAACCGAGTCAAGTGCGCCGCTGCGCTGCATGCGCGGGTTGAACTTTTTTTTCCCATCGTATAGACACAGGCAAAGATCACGCCCAGGAGCGGTGAATTATGAGCGTTCGATGTTGTTTTTTTTTTCACTGTGTACCTTCACCGATCCGATCATTTTCGACAAAAGTTAGCATCGTCAGGTCATTGCGCAAAGTGGCACTTGTTAACTAAACGATTGCAAATAAACCAGGTACCGTGTTAATCCACTAAAGCTACTGTTGAACATCTTCTTGCAAGGCGATTTCCATTATTGCGGCAGCCTTCTTTGCATTACGTATTAGGTATTCCTTTATTATGGGAATTCATAAAATTCATGGAGCTAAAACAGATGGATATTTAATTTTCTAAAAAGAATATCTGAAAAAATATTTTAATTCTATAATAGAAGTGTTGAAGATATGACCGACAGGAATATGGGAATGCCAACGACGGGTATATCACGTGGGGGAGACTACTGCAGATTGCGACTAATTCTGCTTTCGGTCCATAAAATCTAATCAGAATGTTTTAATTTGTAGTGTTATATGGTCGGTGTTAAACCAGACCGGACCAAATCGCAAAATTTTAAAAAATGCGTAATGACAGCAAACGATCAAGAATTTTCAAAACTACGTTTTAGTCCAATCAGACTACACAAATGTTGCAAACAGCCAGAGTTATGAGATGATTTCGAACGATTGATACGTATGAACCATACAGAGCAGCAAACTTTGAACGCGTGTTTCTCGAAATCAGAGTTTTGTTACTTGGTTCGGCCTGACTCAACACCGACCATATATCATTATGGTAATTTTTGTGGAAGCCCTCTTTCATTTCCATTTAGATGCATTTGTTTCGACAATGATGGGCAAGATAAGATGTGATCGCTGGTTACAATTGATACTTCAGTTTCCCCAAAATCATAATGTAGGCCATAGCTACGCAGTTTTACTCCTACATTCTAGGTCCAACTCTGAGTAAACGTTTACAGAAGTAGCGATAGCTCTCCAAGTCTTCGGTCGGAAAGGTCACTAACCTTTTCTCTGTGTTTCTCAAATGTAGATGTACCTACAGTTGAAACTCTTTCATCTGGCTCAGAACTTCCCCTAGGGCAGCGAAGTATGTGCCCGTTCCATGTCTTGGTCCAAATGCATGTCGATAGCGGTCAAGGAGCTTTCCGGTCTTTAAAAAGTGTGTTAGCCTTCGGTTTATCATCCTTTCCAAGGTTTTGCAAATGAGGCTGATTAATGAGATCGGTCGGTATCCAGCAGGTTCCATGCTGCAAAGCACAGCCTTGGGTTTATAAGGGGAAGTCCTCCCAATACTGGACACTTCTGACTTTTATAGTTTAAATGGTGCACCATAGTAGATAATACGATAAAATCAATAAAAAGGACAAAAAACTACCATGTGTGGTTTTACAGGTCAGAATCATTGATGAAAACAGAGATTTGTCAGTTTTTATCTACTCGGATCAGCATTACAGTTGTATTCGGTTGTATAAAATTTCGTTTTTCACGTATAAAATATTTTTCAAGCTCCATAGTTCGTTTTTCCACAAAGATATTCAATTCGCCAAAATATATAAATTGTACTCACAAGGAAATATCACTATCGGTCACAGGCTTAGAGCTTAACCATATACACCATAGTGTAGTCCTGTCGATCCAGAACTTCACTGCACTGCTCGTATAGGTGTAGCCTATGGAACTTTTTTGAGAAAACTTAACTTGAAATTTGTATGGCCATTTGACTTAATGGAGGCGCATGGTATATTGTGAATTTCAGAAACGTTTAAGGGGGGACCCTACTCTGGAAGACCGAACATTTTTGTAAATTTTTTAGATGCTAGAATTATAGTTAAGCGTTGAGGTCTTTTGGTTATTGGTTAAGGTATATTTGCAGATATATTTTGTATTATTTGGATACCAGAATAGTGAATATTATGCTGGTGGCAGATGGGTGCGTGAATGCCCTCTAGAAAATAGTTCCTTGCTGGTGGTACGTGCCGGGAACCAACGGAGTATCGTAGAACGGATTTCAAGGATGATTTTGAAGCTTTAGGTTAATACCAAAATTGTTACCCAGCGATTTTTGAAAATTCGAAAAATTATCAAAATGGCGGCAATTTTTCGAAAAGAAAGGTGTTTTTCATCAAAAATCGCCAATTAAAAGCTCATTAAAAATTGAAAAATTGAGATATCAAAAAACGGCTACGTAACAATTTAGATAATTCATTTTTACATGCTGAAAAAAAATTTCAGCCCAATCGGTCCACTAGATTCTGAGATACACGTACCGCTAGCTAAAGAAACATGGTTTTGGGGAAAACGCGTTCAAAGTTTCGTACAGCAATGGACTTCCCTTGAGGTGACTTCACAATATTTGCCGTGAGTTTTCAACGAGATCAGATATTAAAAAATCCTTTTGGCATGACATTTCTGAAGATGTACGTCTCGAAAATGCAAAAAAATAAAATTCGATTTTTCCGACTTTCCAGAGTAGGGTCCCCCCCTTAAGTAACAGTTCAAAAAGAAAATGATATGGTTTGGAAAAGGATGATTTGATCACGCAACAAGCATTTCTAAAATCATTTTTTTGTTCACCTGGAAGTGTTATTAAACTTTTCTCATACTGATAATACGTTAATTGCAATTCAAGTTATTCGTTTACGATACAGGACGGTATTTTATCTCTATTTAACTAAATACGGTGGCATAATTGAGACAAACGTTCAGAGATGTTTACAATAGTTTTGCTGCTGGATAACCGAAAAAAGCATTCTTCTTTACCTTTTCTTTGTACGTATCATGTTGAATAAAACAGCAATTGGAAATTTGCAAATATACTCCAGCAAATCTGGTTTGATGGGCAGTGAAATTGCCAAGTAATGGATGAAGGAGGTGGCTAGGCGTTGGGAACAACATTCCGATACATTGTTGAATGATCAACAAGATGGAGCGCTCAACAGAAATAGGAGAACGACTGAAGATGGACAAGCGATGGATCCACTAACTTTGGACGAGGTCATAGAAGCAGCGAGATAGCTGAAAAATGGCAAATCAGTGGGAAAGGATGACATCCCTGCAGAGCTGTTGAAAATCGGGAGCGTACTTTTGAAAGAACGGGTACAATCCATCGGGTTATACTAAAAGGTATAGACTGAGAAGGAAATTCCTACGGACTGGTTAGAAGATCTCATGTTCCCTATTTACAAAAAAGGTCTTTGACTCGAATGCAGCAATCACCGAGGCATTACTTTCCTCAATTATGCATACAAAGTTCTCTCCCGTATCCTGTTTTTCAGAGCAGGAAACATTTGTTGGCGTATACCTGTGCGGTATTCGAGAGGAACGCTCCAAACGGACCAAATGTTCACCTTGCGACAAATCCTCGAGAAATTCCGGGAATTCAACTTGTAGACTCACCATTTGTTTATAGACTTTGAGGCGGTGTACGGTTCAGTTAAACGCAATGAGCTGTGGCAAATTATGCTCGAACACGGTTTTCCAACAAAACTGATAAGGCTGAAACGTTCTGTTGTTAATGGTTCCAATCAAGCATTAGGATAACGGGTGAAACATCGGACGCGTTTGTGGTTTGAAGTAAGATGACGGGTTGTCGAATTTGCTTTTCAACATTGTATTGGAAGGTGCTATACGAAGGGCAGGTGTGTAGAGAATCGGTACCATCTTCACGAAATCTCATATGCTCCTAGCGTTTGCGGGCGACATCGGTATCATCGGTGTTAACCGTAGAACTGTGGAAATAGCGAACACGCGTCTTAAATCATGAATCGCATGAATCATGAAATCTACCAAGTAAACCAAGATGCGGATATTGTGAAGCGACTAAACCACGGCAGGCTGAAATGGGCTGGTCACGTAGCAAGGATGTTGGATGAGAGACCAGCGAAAACAGACCGCGTACCCGTTGGATGAGCGCTGTTGACGTAGCTGCTAGAGCAGCAGGTGTTAGGGGTTACTGGGGAGCGGCAGCCTAAGACCGAGAAATGTGGAGACGGCTCCTGAATTCGGCATGGATTCGAAAAGTGGATTGTCGCCAAAAAAGTCAAGTAAGTAAAGGACGAAGGAGGTGTTATTGGACATAGTTTAAGATGACAGAGTTTTAAAAATTAATTCGTGGTCCGGTTATAAGTAAATGATGGAGTAGCCGTAAATCGCTCAGAAAAAGTTGAAAATCATTTTACTTCCGCCTGACTCAACATCGGTTCTGTAAACGGCAGATATATATATTAATCGGCCATTTAAGGATCTCATACGAAACGTATGTAATAAAATTCAATGGCATCATCTTGACAAAGCGGAACAATGTATTGGCGCAGTTCTAGACATGCTTTGGTACCAAGGCTTGAAAGTTTTTATGGAATCCTGGTATTCTTGGTATCGGAATGTCTTCATTGATGAACATCCATATGAATTTAATACACCAGCGCAATTTTGTCTTGATTTTTCAAGATACGCAACATGCAAAATACAATCTTGCACGAATTTTGGCTTTTTCAATTACATTTGTAGTTTCAATTCAGAACACCAAACATGCCTACCGGAATTAACGAGGAGAAAAGTTTAATAACACTTTCAGATGAACGAAAAAGGGATTTTAGAAAAGCTTGTTGCATAATCTAATTATCCTTTTCAAACAATATCATTTTCCTTTTGATCTGTTACTTAAACGTTTAGGATATTCACAATGTACCATGCGCCTCCATTAAGTCAAATGCCCTGTATGGGCATTTCAAGTTAAGTTTTCTCAAAAAAGTTCCATAGGCTACACCTATACGAGCAGTGCAGTGAAGTTCTGGATCGACAGGACTACACTATGGTGTATATGGTTAAGCTCTAAGCCTGTGACCGATAGTGATGTTTTCTTGTTAGCGGTTTCCCGATGGATTTTCAATATCTTTGCACTAACCGATCGGAACACCTCCTACGCGTTAGCCCAAATGAAGAATGCTATTAATTCGTAAGTGTACACTATTGAAAAATGCCTCCCAGTTGGCTTCGAGGTAGAACGCTGGTCTAATAAGCGAGTCGTCGTATGTTCGAATATCAACTGGAAGAGGCTGCTAGAGTCAATAGGATCGTAGCAACTGGCCCTGCAATTGTCCTGCACTCTAACAGCTGGCTGCGAAGTCTGTCGTATAAAAACAGAAGATCAAGTTTCGATAACGGAATGTAGCACCTAGGCTTTGCTTTTACATTATTGAAAAACTGAAAATAATCAAGCCTTGCCCGACTAGAAATCCTTGTATCCTGATTGATTGGAAAAGGTAGTATAATCAATATATATAGAATGCCAGTGTCGCTGCAGTGCGCGTGGTAAACATCACACATGCTCAGATAATGTATATACATTATATATGCATATGTGTGTGTGCCTGAGATTCATCAAAAGGGGAATCTCATTGTCAAACTTTGACAACCAGTTTAAAATTTCAATTATGGCTGCCAAGTAATGTGATTGGAAACTTCGCTTGCTTCCAAGGCTTGCTTCAAATTTCTGAAAAAATCGGTGCAAAAGGGCGCAGTTGTGGGATTCAATTCATCCGGACGAAAGAAAAAGAACGTTTAAAAACATTTCACTGGCATGAAAACGGCATGATGAGCGCACTGATGACAGCACCAACCAGCGCACAGATAAAGAACAGATAAATAACAATGAGCAACTTTGACAATGAAGCTCCCGATTCACAGACTTGATACAGATTATTAGCACCATGTTTACCACCCCTACCAGCACAGTTGTTATAAACTCGTTGTGGTAACCGATTAACGACTAATTTCAGTCATAAATAGGTTGCAGCAACCAAAAGTGACAAAAGAGTGCTACTTGGGACCATGAGTCCTGTAGAAAAACAGCGACACTGGCATTCTATATATATTGATTCTACTGAAAAGGTGCCATCAAAGTTTGAACGTGTTTTTTGCAAAAAAGTACAGAAACTCCCCGTTCCAACAGGTCGAAGATTCTTTACGACGTTTAAACCTATACCAATTTGATATCTGTGCTTGGGAAGTACGCCAGAGTGCGAAACTACCCTTCTTCTTCAACCGATGTTATTGTTTAAACATTTCTCGATCATATGATTCTAACAAAAATATTACAGACTTAAGTTGATATTTCTATTAAATTCTTTGTTATAAATCCGATAGAAAAACTTACGACACACAAATGTTTTTACCAATATTCTATCTCGTTTTGTTACTTATAACACGGTTTGTACAAATATGTTATACAGCACAACAGAATACTGATTTTTATAACTCATCTTCTTATATATAAAAATGGATTTCTGTCTGTCTGTCTGTAGGGATGTTCCTTATAGAATCGAAAACTACTGAGCCAATCGGCGTGAAAATTTGCATGTAGAGGTTTTTGGGGCCAGGGAAGGTTCTTATGATGGTTAGAGACCCCTCCCCCCACTAAGAGGGGAGGCTCCCATACAAATGAAACACAAATTTCTGCATAATTCGAGACCTAATCAAGAAAATGGAACCAAATTTGGCATGTGAAGGTTTTTGGATGTAAGAATTTTTTCTATGGTGAATTAGGACCCCTCCCCACTTTAGGAGCGGGGGTGCTCCTATACAAATGAAGTACAAATTACCTCATAACTCGAGAACTAATCAATCAAATGGAACCATATTTGGCATGTGGGTGTTTTCGGAGGCAAAATTTTTTTCTATGATGAATTAGGACCCCTCACCCCTGTGGTAGGGGGTCTAAAAACCTTCACATGCCAAATTTGGTTTCATTTGTTTGATTAGTTCTCCAGTTATGAGGAAATTTGTATTTGTATGGGAGCCCCCCCTCTACATGCATATTTTCACACCGATGTGTTCAATAGTTTTTGATTCAATAAAGAACATCCGGACAGACAGACAGACAGAAATCCATTTTTATAGGTATAGATTTAGAGATTTTGATTATGCAAATTGCTATTTTATGATTTTGAAAATTCACGTTGATAATGAAAAAGAGCAATATTTTTATAAAGTCTAACATAAATGAAAATTCGTTATTAAAGTGTATACGAAACCATATTACAAGTTTCTAAAATATTTACTTATGTTTCCATTATGTAGGTCAAAAGCTACAGACTCCTAGCTATTTATAATTGTTAAGGTTTCATAATTTATCATGTTATTTTTTGAATAAAATTCACCAGGATTTGGCACACCGCAACGAACCCAATATGCAGCCAGTGTTCCTCCCGGTAAGGTCAACAACAGTGAAGAAAACTTTCCGAAAGTTTTAAATTTTTAAAAAGAAACTTTATCCGTTAATCGATTCTAAACGAGCGATATTTAAGCCGTATTTCAATGCAAGCAAGAGGATGTTTTGCATCAGAAATCTCCAGTCAACCGGTTAAATTTGTACGCTTCGAAAGTGCACTACAGCCAGTATGAGTTTATACTTCAACCAGGATTCGCTGCAGTATGTCGAGATGGAACCGGAGCAAAAGCACCAGATTAGATTCCTGAACGTAGCACCTGCCTTGCAGGATGAACCAACGGCTAGGCCATTTCACGGCTTTAATAATCGGGTTGGATTTCCACCGGAAGTAAGAGAAGCGTTCGGTGGCGGTGCGGAATTGAAGTCGGTAAGTAATCGTTAACTTTTTGCCGGATTTTATGCAGTCTCAAAAGCCACTGGTTCTAGGATATAGTTTATGAAAATTCCAAACCAATTTACTCGGTTCTGCGAGCCTTGAGTGTGTTACCGATTACAAGGCCTTCAATGGGTGTTACGATGTTCACCTGTGCAAGCCCAGCTATGGCTTATTGTGCAACGTTTTTGCTCTTGTTAGCGGTGAGTTTTGTCCTTAAGTGATGATGACAGAAAGTAGTTTGAAAGCAGTTCTACTCACCGTTTTAAGGCCTACGTCATTTTCATCTTGATTGGTAAGATCCACATGGTTCGTACGCTGGAAGGTCGCTTCGAGGAAGCCGTAATTGCGTACCTTTTCATCGTTAATGTTCTACCGTTGTTGATTATTCCGATGATGTGGTACGAAAGCCGAAAGGTGGTCGACCTGCTGAACGATTGGGTGGAGTTCGAGGTCCTGTATCGTAAAACGGCTGGCCGCGATTTGGCATTGCAGCTCAAGACGAAGTCTTTGTTGATTGCTGTCCTACTGCCGATGATGTCGTGTGCTGCCGTTGGTATTACTCACGTTACGATGGTGGATTTCGAGTTGATTCAGGTCATTCTCTACTGCATTCTGGATACGCTGATCTACATGATGGGTGGATATTGGTACATAACGTGTGAAACTCTGAGCACAACTGCTAACATTTTAGCCGACGATTTTCAAAAGGTATTTAGAAGATCAGTAGTGGTTGGGATGATGGATTTATTTTTTGCTTTTCCAGGCGCTGAGACACGTCGGTCCAGCTGCGATGGTATCGGACTATCGCTCGCTGTGGCTTCGTTTAAGTAAACTGGCTCGAAACACTGGCTTCGCGACCTGTTACACTTTCACCTTCATCTGTCTGTACTTGTTTTTCATCATTACACTGTCAATCTATGGGTTATTGTCGCAAATTTCCGATGGGTTCGGAATTAAGGATATCGGATTGGCGGTGACCGCCTTCTGTAGCATTGGTCTTCTGTTTTTCATTTGTGACGAAGCCCACTATGCGTCGTTTAATGTGAGAACGAATTTTCAGAAGAAACTGCTCATGGTGGAACTGAGCTGGATGAATTCGGATGCCCAGACGGAGATCAACATGTTTCTGCGGGCAACGGAAATAAATCCTTCCAGTATCAATCTTGGAGGGTTCTTCGACGTGAACAGGACTTTGTTTAAATCGGTATGATACTGAGTTATGGTCGTTTCTAGCACTGAATTTATGATTTTTTTCAGCTACTGGCTACCATGGTTACCTATTTGGTTGTCCTGCTGCAGTTCCAGATTAGCATTCCCGACGATCCGAGTTCAATATTGGCACAGAATTTTACCTCTCATAAGTAATCTGCAGCTTTCAGCATTATATTTAAATCATATGCACTAGAATCTCGCTTTACGTCCATTCATTTTAAGTGATTTCTTTTTACGTCTCGTTTTTTTACGTTCGTAATTTGAATTACGTCCTCCTTTTTACGAAAGATTTTTTTTTACGTGCCCTAATAGTGGACGTAGACGAGATTTGAGTGTATAACGTAATGGTATAAACCACATTAAAATAAAAATAAAAAGTAGGAAGGTCTGTCCCAGGGACACGGATGCGTTTACGTAGAACTACGAATGTAGATAACATTCGACAATATGTGGCATTTTACAGATGTTCAACGGTTTGTTTCACAAATTTATAATTTAGGGGGAAGTCCTGTATGGCTGGATAGGCCTTTATGCCCGAACACTAGCGATTTCTCAAAAACAACAGTGATAAAAATAGTTGGAAAGAATGAAACTGTAGTACTCTAATGGTTCTATTGTTCTATTCTTTCCAAATAATTTTATCATTCCTTGTTTTTGAGAAATCGCTAGTGTCCGGGCGTAGATGCCTGTGCGGCCAAATAGGACCTCCCCCTACTATATTATTAACAAACGCCTTGAAATATCATTTTTACCAATTTGCATATCATTTGTGCAAATTTAACTGCTTGTTTCCAGAGTTTGGCAGTTTCACTAATTAAACCACTGCAGTTGATTCAACTGCATTAAACTGCAGTTGATGAACGGTATTTATTTACTGGCCTAAGGAACTTTCTCAAAACAGATAATAGTCATTGGGCGCGCAACTTTTGGCTAAGCAAAAATAATAAAGAATTAATATCAGCTTACAGATCATTAACTAACTAATGTTCTCTTTAGCTCAAAAGAAGAATTTCGCTTTTTGGATATTTTAATATATTTATAGCAATACATACAGCCAAAAGTATGTAAAGAATTGTAAGCAACTAACTGACGCAGGTCTTTGAGCAATTCTTTAAGTCTTCGCTCTGAGGATTACTACTTCACATCACATGTATGAATATTCCTTATTTTTTACATCATATTCATTCATACAAGTATCCATGAGAGTGGCGGAGGCGTGTGAATCACGAGCTACTTGCACTGCTTGAGGAGATTCCCATCGTACTTCTGGCGAAAGTCGATAGACTGTTGTGGGCCGGGCACGTCGTACGGATGCCGAACGACAGTGCGTTCGAAACCAGTTTACTTCAACAAACCCACAACCAAGATTGCCAACAGGTTTTCCGGAAAATCTGGCGAACACGAATAAAATGTCAGGCAAAAATCTGGTGGTCAATTAGTCCGATGGGGAGGCGTTTTCCTGAAAAAATCTTACTCGTTTTGCTCACTGTAGATGCAAAATTTCGTCCAAAATTAGAAGTGATGACCTTTTGGCTTCCATCCATTATGGCTTCCGTCCATTATGGCTTCCGTCCATTATGGCAAACATACATTATGGCATTCGTCTGTATGGCTCCCGTCCGTTATGGCAAACATACATTATGGCATTCGTCTATATGGCATTCGTACGTATGGCAACCGTCCGTATGGCTATCGTATTTATGGCTCTCGTCCGGTCACCTTTTAGAACTGTGTTATTCATTGTGAGTTTACATTGTAATTCACCAGGTGGGTTTCATGGGGGCTCGCGCAACTACGGACCAAATTTTTACCATCTGACAGTGAGTACAACGTGCCCACGCACAGACAAAGAGTACAACGTGCCCACGCATCACTCGTCATCAACTTGATTGATTTCAAAGCAGCATATGATACTGTTGATCGGCACCAGCTATGGCACATAGTGCACAAAACCGGTTTTCCGGAAAAACTGACACGACTGATCAGAGTTACACTGGAACGAGTGATGTGTCTCGCGCGTCTCGGGGAGTCCCTTCGAAACGTGTCGCGGGTTGAGGCTTATCAGGCATACTGTTCAACATCAAACTTGAGACGGTGATCTGACGAGCGGATCTGACGGACGATATTTGGCGGAGTACAAAATAAAAGCGAAGAGTGATAGAGGCGCGTGAATTACTAGCTACTAGCACTGCTTGAAGCGATTCTTATCGAACATGTGGCAAAAGTCGATAAGCTATCGTGAGCCGGGCACTTCGTAAAGATGTCGGACGGCACTGCGACGAAAACAGTTCCTTTTAACAACCCCACCGACACAGGGAACAGGCGGCTAAACGTGCAAGATGGCTCGACCAACTCGAAAGTGATTTGCGACTTCTGAGGCGACTGGGAAATTGGCGACGAGTGGCCCAAGATCGAGTTGAATGGAGACGACTGTTTGACATATTGTGTCATCCTCGTCTATCGTACGCAACTACCGACCAATAAGTTTAACCTAACTGATTTTTCTAACGGGATGACGTAACTGTATCAGTAAAGACAGGGTGGCAACTACCTGCAAAAATCTGGAAAACCTGGAATTACCAGGGAATTTTAAATGACCTGGAAAAACTTAATAATCAGGGAATTTTGAACAAAATCAGGGAAGTTTTCAAACAACCGCAATGATCGATTCATTGAGTAGCCAAGCACACTTCGAAATCGGTAAAAAATCAGAGAGGTTGTGTACAAGACACGACCGCATATATAGGTGACGCAGGACTACGTAAGTCTCTTTGTAGTGATAGTAGCATGTATTCATGCTTGTAATCATTCGATTCTTCATGTATACATGCTATATGCAACATATATACATGCTACATGCGTTGTATGTAACGTTTATCAAAGTAGTAACATTGCATACGTTCAATTCTCAAAAAATTGTGAATTTGAAAACAATTTAACAAAATCAAGAACACAAACTATTACTTTCCTGCTACCTTACTGAAATTAAAGATTGTTTTTATTATCCATGGTTTCCCACGTTGAAGGGATTTTACCAATTCAATCCTATTTTATCAACAGCACATCTTTTCACTACACTTCTAATGAACCGGCAAGCATGCGTATTCATACAGAGTCGTATTATAACCGAACACTACAGCTGTAGCACATTTTTCCAACACAGATATCAAATTCGACGAGGTTTAATCGACTCGCAGTAAAGAATTTGCGATCTGTTGGGATAACGAGCTTGTGTCATATTTTCTGGCACACTTCCCTAACACAGACATCAAATTGGACTAGGTTTAATCGCGTTCGTAAGAAATCTGTTGGCACGAGGAGGCTTTGTCACTCTCTCTGGCGTATTTCCCAAGCAAGGACATCAAAATGGTATAGGTTGAACCGAGGTGTTGAGAAATCTTGTTGAAATGAGGAAACTTGGTCACTTGTTTTGGCTTACTTCCCAAGCACAGATATCAAATTGGTATAGGTTTAGATCATCGTAAAGAATCTTCCAACCAATCACGAAGCGAGAATTCTGGTAAAACATAGGTTTATTATTTTCAATTTTTCAATAGCTCAACATCAACAATCCATACTTTTCTTCATTTGGGTCAATTCTTAGAAGATTTTCCGCTCGATTGGTGTAAGAATATTGAAAATTGATCGGAAAACCGCTGAGCTATTAGCGCTCAAAACCTTTCATTTTTCGTGACGCTCGCATTTTTCGATTTTTTGGAATGACACCCTATCTCAAAAGTTACCGTAAGACGTAGTCCTACGTCAAAAGTACGACGCACACACAATAGATTGGATCATCGATAATTAGTTCCGCGATTCGCGAAAATATGGCAAATTTAAATTTGCAGACTCTCGCGTTTCGTTCGGTGTTAGTCAAGTCAAATGACATTAGAGTTTTAGGACGGACCTTTTGCGGCATGTGACTCGATTCGTAGAACATCGAAGTAAATGCGAGTGGCAGCTCGACAAAATGTGGCTTTTCCCGTAACTCTCTTCGCAGAACAGAGCCAAGAACCTCATCAAAGACGTTTCTGCGAAATAACGTTTTATAGAATAACTAGCTGACCCGACAAACTTCGTATTGCCACAAATTAACCTGTGTTGTACATAAATCATGAATCTCGGATGATCTTTGTCACAATCTCGAGTTTTGCAAGCCCCCCAGTGGGCGGCGCTTCCGACGGCGGGTCACCGGCAACACTCGCGACCGTCTCGTCCTGAATGATCTAGTGTTACTATAGATAGTTTTTGTGGTCTTGTATTGACTAATGTTTTATGGAAGACTCTAGAATTTCTCGAGTTCGATTAGTTTTTGAGTTTCGCAAAAATTTCTGTTTTATTTTTGAATGAGAGTCCATATCCCCCTACCACAGGGTTGAGAGGTCTCTAACTATCGTAAAATAAATTCAAGACTCCAAAATCTCCCACATGCCAAATTTAGTTCCATTTGCTTGATTAGTTCTCAAGTTATAAGGAAATTTGAATTTCATTTGTATGGGAGCTCCTCTCTTAAAAGGGGAAGGGGTCGTAATTCACCGTAGAAAAAATTTCTGCCATCTAAAACTCCCACATGCCAAATTTGGTTCCATTTGATTGATTAGTTCTCGAGTTATGCAGAAATTTGTGTTTCATTTGTATGGGAGCCCCCCCTCTTAGTGGGGGGAGGGGTCTCTAACCATCACTAAAACCTTTCCTGGCCCCAAAAACCTCTACATGCAAATTTTCACGCAGATTGGTTCAGTAGTTTTTGATTCTATAAGGAACACAGGACAGACAGACAGACAGACAGAAATCCTTCTTTATAGGTATAGATTATAAATCGAGTATCTCAGTAGAATTCACGAATAATCGAAAAAAATGTGGGAGAAATTCCATTGTCTCACGACAATCGTTAAACTGGCTGATGAAGGTTACAAGTTGTAACCAAAATACGGGTGTAGCAACTCTACCTTCCACGTTACGTATTTTAGGATCTGGCTTGGACCCGGAGGAGTAAAAGCCGATCAATTCATGTAAAGTAAAATAAGCCGCGTTGGTCAGAAACTAGAACAGCAAACGGTGGTATTAAGTAACGAAAATATTTCTTAGAATGCGCATCCCAGTTTACCAAGGGGGTGCGGCGAAATTATAATTAAACACAAGCTCAATTAAACAGCTTTTCCTGCATGACTTGTGACTCGGAGAACGAAAATCAAAAATATGAACATTTCTGCGTGTCCTTGGCACCATGGTGGGTTCTAGAGTTAGCCGCAATGGGCGCTATAGAGTTCGAAGCTGCGAGAAGATAAGAGTGCGAGCGATACTCTTCGCTAATCAATTTTGTTTATCAATTTTTCACTCTTCGCTTGGGCATGAGTTGGCGAGTTAACTTGCGCAGAAAAAAGAACGAATAAGAAACTCACGTGCGGAGTGTAATTTTCCTGTCAGCAGAATAGCAGAAAGTATTGGATACCTGCCTAGGAAAATAGAGTAAGTGGGGAGCTGTCTCCAATTCGGTAGGTTGGGTTAAGACCCGCTGTATGCGGAAAATATACGAAAATTGTTCTTGACAAGTCTAGCAGAATGGTTGGCATACAGAAAAAATGTAAAAGTTTTCCATTTAACTTTATTTTAGAGTCAAACTTTAGCTAGCATCGGTTACAGAAAAACGAATATGTGGCTCGAAGAGAAATTTACGTCATTTCGTCAGGTATGAAATTTGCTAGTGGTGAAAAGCACGGTAAAACCACTTGATCGTGAAAGTGTAAGTCATTAAATTAAATTTAAATTAAATTAAAGTCATTGAAATTTTTGTATTGAAAGCAAGAAACGCACATTCAATGGTCATTGAAGACAACGAATTTCGTAACAACAAACATACGGTGGAACAGCAGCTACTGCTCTAGAGGATACGTGATGTGAAAACACAGATAGAAGTAAAATTTGGATGAGAAATTTTCGGTAAATGGATAATTTTTCTCACTTCCTCGTTGATCGAAAAATAATTCAAATATGAATGAGTGAAACACACTTCCGGGAAAAATTATATCGCAATATGAAATCTAGAATTTAAATACACCTGGAAAAACCTGGAAAAATCAGGGAATTTTGTTTTTCGTATCGAGTTGCCACCCTGAATAGAGCTGTTTCACGCCAAATCGTCCAAAAAAAGCTGAAATCTGAAATGAACCTCTTTGATTTAGATGAAACTTTACAAACGTGTTTGATAGGAGGAAATAGGCACCTTCCTCAGGTTTTGGCGCCATTTTGATTCAAGACTCATTTTTAAAATGGGCGTATTTATTTTCATGTGTATTATGTTTGAAAGATTGTATCTCGAAAACTATCGATTTAGAAAAATTATGTCTAAGCAAAAGTCGTAGAAAATTGATTACTGAACATGAAAAAAATATGCAATTTTTCAAAAATTTGAAAATAAAACTTAAAATCAAGATATCAAAAATATACCGTTTTTTAATTTTTTTTTGAGAAAAATAGAAGTAATTGCAGTATTTTAGAAGTCATTCTGAGAACTTTCATGGACGGACTTCGTAGACCTTCCTTGATATAGGCATACGGTAGGTGACAGCTACCATCCTGGCATACCGAGGATAGCCGAGGTACCGCCTTTCATACCGCTGTCATTATTCCGTTTGGTAGTCTGATGTTACTTGAACGTCTGATTACTTGGGATACGGTTCTTGTTCGATTCTGAGTTGTTTACTGCTCTGTCGATGAGAAGCATTTTTGCGTACTTTCTCTTGTTCCAAACATATCACTGCAATCTCTTAATCTATTTTGGTAAAACTCTACCGATATAAACAACATACTTTTAACTATTTTTAGTTAAAATTTTGGGTTATGTTTACTCACGCGGTAAAAAGTTACTAACTAATCAGCGTGTCCAGTTTTTTCGAATACAGTTTTCAAAATACCCATAACTCAAAAGCGAAAGGTTGAATCAATAAGGTGTTTTCGGATAAGTTGTAGGAAATTAAATGTAGTTTTTAGAATTTTTATAGAAACAGTGAAGCAACTGGAGTAACATGAATAATACGTGTTTAACATAAAAAGTTAAAATAAATCCAACTTTTCTCCGAATATTTAGAAAAAGGCTGCATTTAGAAAAATAATTATGATGACCAATATTGCTGTAAATGACATAAACAACTGTTATTTGTATTACAAATTCATATATTACTTGAAAAATCCCAAGTTGGAATCATGAAAGTCATTGTTCTACGAAGTCCGTCTATGAAAGCTGCTCCATCTCATAAATGACTTTTAAAAGACTGCAAATTATTTCTATTTTTTCCAAAAAAAATTTAAAAATTTTGAAAAATGGTAAACCATTTTGATGCCTTGATTTTAAGTTTTATTTTCAAATTTTTGAAAATTTGTTAAAATATTTTTTTCAGTGCATATTTTTTTCATGTTCAGAAATCAATTTTCTATAACTTTTGCTTAGACATAATTTTTGCAAAATCGATAGTTTTTGAGATACAATCTTTCAAACATAATACACATGAAAATAAATACGCCGTTTTTAAGAATGAGTCTTGAATCAAAATGGCGCCAAAACCTGTGGAAGGTGCATATTTCCTCCTATCAAACACGTTTGTAAAGTTTCATCTAAATCAGAAAGGTTCAAATTTTGTCATTTTGGTGAATGACCCTTTGGGTTTAAACCACTTTAAAAATAAGATCTAGACAAGACTCTAAAATTAAAATAAACTTACCGTCGCAGGGCTGGGAAGCAAAGTCATGCTTACATGTGATTGGTTGATTCGTTAATTCTTGACTATGGTTAATGTTTATGCTTATTACAATAGTGCTTTAACAAACATCTATTATATTTGCCATATCGATCAATTCTTAGAAAAATTTCTGATCAATTGATGCAAATATCTTTAAAATCCATCGAAAAATGGGTGAGTTATAAGCATGAAGAACATAACCACATTTCGTTACATGTTCATTTATCGTATTTTCAAAATGTCACATCAAATTGCATCACGGAAGAAACGCTGTAGAAAATTACCCACTGGGTATTTTCTCTTGAAAATTTGGGTAGAAGTAGTTTAGAGTGTTTTGTTTACACTATATTTTTATCGCGGTCAGTTTTTCGAAAATTGAAAAAAATGGTGTCACCCGAAAAGCAACGTCGTGAATTTATTTTTCGCAAGCACCTGGAAAATCCTCAATTCTCTCATGGATGATGAGACTAACGTCAAGGTGGACTTCTGGCAGTTTCCGGGACTACTGTACTTCACCACCTAGCACAACTTTGATGTCCCAGCACAACTGATGATGTTGATCTACCTCAAGGAGTGTCTACAGAAGCGTATGTCGAATCAACACGTCGGCCCTACGATTTTCTTGCTGGATCTACCTTGGTGCCAATATTCAAAAGATGTATTGGAGTAGCATGAAACCAACGGAGTCAAGGACCGGAATGCCCCCAATGCACTGGAACTAAGTCCCATCGAAAAATACTGGGTTATTATGAAGCAGGCAATACGAAAACATCTCAAGGAGGTCAAATTTGAGGATACAAGAAGAAAAAGTGGGTTTCCGTACAGAAGAAGCTGCAACCAGATGTACAAAACTTTTTGAGTGGAGTTAAGGTGAAGGTCGTCAGAGGCCAGCTGCTTTTTTACTGATTTCAGTACTTGTTTCCACTATCGTTTTGTTTATGCTAAGTTGCTAGTAGTAGGTAGTAATCTGTTATGAACAATTATGAAACGTAGAATCGCGTATCTATTTTTGCTATTGAACTCCGACAGTAATTCTATCACATATGTTGTTACGGTGAATTTTATTATCAGAGAATTTTATAAGTATATTTTCGACACTTTACGACCGTTAATTTTATAGTGAAAATTATTGGCCGATTTC
The DNA here is from genome assembly GCF_943734655.1 of Sabethes cyaneus. Taxonomy (NCBI): domain Eukaryota; kingdom Metazoa; phylum Arthropoda; class Insecta; order Diptera; family Culicidae; genus Sabethes; species Sabethes cyaneus. The sequence continues at coordinate 10,008,225 of NC_071355.1, read as the reverse complement.
ATGCTCAACGTAAATATGGCATCACTCATGTTTCCTTGGTAACGTATCAACAACGACGGTCGCGGATTCGGAATTGCAATCGAAACGAAGTAAAGTTTTTCATATCAATTCAAGTGAACAGTTTGAGCAAAATCATTATAATATCTTACCAGATAACTGCTCGGGTGGTAAATTAAAGTTTTCTGTGTTTCAAGTTAAGTTTCGCGAGTGATGAATGGAACGACCGAAAAAATTAAAGAAAAACCGACGGCGAAAAAGTGAAAATATAGTGATGAATTTTAATTGGGCAGAAATCTCAGTATTTAGTGTAAGTTATGCCCCAAAAATTAATAGAACCTACAGAATGCAATGTTCAGTGCTTCGAGTTGCAAGATCTGATTACGGGCTAGCAGGTTAGTTGAACTAATTTTATTTTTTTTGTGGTTTCCCGAGTCTATGGAAGCATGTTAATACATTGAGGAAGGGAAGGAGAAGTCAGTTCCGGCGTAGTGGCTAGCATTCACGCCTCTCACGCAGAGGACCCGGGTTCAAATCCCAACCCCGCAGAAGTCACGAATGACCCAAAACTGGTTAAAGTGACTATAATCTAAAACAAAAAAAAAAGAAGGGAAGGAAAGGGTGATATTCGGTGCCATACTGACTGCCATAAATGGACTCTGACGACCTTGTCCTTAAGTGTAAGGTGCGAGCATACGGTTATGGTATTGAAGTTGAATGAAATAAATATGCCAAAAGCTTACTAATGGGTTATATTTTATTATCTGAAAGTTTGAAAAGGATCGGTTAATTAGGTAATTTTCTATAGAAGCGTTTCTTCCGTGATGCAATTTGATGTGGGACAAACTTTAGAAAACAAAAACGTAGTTCCACCTTAAAATTGATTAATCTACAACTGTGCTGAAGACACCATTTCGATCAAATAAACCATTTCAATGGATGAAATATTCAATGCATTAGTTCCACTGGAATCGCTCAATTTCCTGTAGGGTCTCGTGTGTTACTCATGTAAAACACCCGCATTCACCTCACAGTAAGTACGTCGGTATGTATCCAGTTCACTTGACAGAACTGCACATGTGCCCCCCCCCCCCAGAAATTGGTTGTGATCGCCATTTCCTTCCGCAGCCCCGCGGCAGGATTTTCTGCCAATCATCTAATCGCTCTCGTAACTTTTGCATCACGTTCCACAAGCTGCATCCAAGGGGTAGCGGCGATGTCGTCGTCGGTGGCGATGTTAATGCTGACCCTCGGAGATATCGACATACGTTCCGCCACTTGGGCTGGATGGTGCACTCCCGCACTACTTTGGCTAATGACTGGCATTATTTCTAATTGAAATCGATAGCGTATGAAATATCTCAATTAATTTACTCTGTCATTAGACCGAATCGGAATGGCTTCATCTCTGCTGCAGTGCTGCGTGCCGGTGTGAATCAACAACACTTGCACCACATCCGCCATCCGCCGTGGGCAAGTGGCTCTCCAGCCAGCAGCGAGCCTCGAGGGGAGCCAAAAAGTGTTCCACAAGGAAGTTGCCGGGTTCTCAAGAGGTTGTCGTTTGGCTGCTGCCTGCCAGATCGATCGGTCGACCTGATGTCGAGTCGAGTGCGAGTAGTGCAATATTGTTCGAACGCAGCAGCATGACAGCACCGCCACGATCGATCCAAGTTCAAGTCATCGTCATCTCGTCATCGCATCGCCGATTGGCCCGAACGTAGTATGACCAGCCAACCGACCGACCGACCGACCGACAGCGACAGTCAGACCGATCGATCGATCGTTTCGTTCGGAACAACCACACGAGGAGGAGACTTCCATCCAACCCAACGTATCAACCGTGCGCGGGCGACCTTCAGAGCGACAAACACGGCCCGTTCCAGTTGGCATATATGGTGATATGAAATAAATGTGTATATTTTGCTTATTTTATTTTATTGCATGGGGAAAATAAAACTACACATTAAAGGTATGAGCTTTAATTTTAAAATTAAAATATGGTTTTAGCGATATTGGTAATAGGGCTGGTTGCGCGTTGATGTTTGTTTGTTTTCGCGTTGTTTGATATCGCAGTCGCGGGGGACAAAAGTTGATAATAATTGCTAGAATGAATCGGAAGGGAAAAACTCAGAAAAACAAAACAAAGCAGTCCAAATTGAATGCAGTGTAAGGATTAAGGTTATATCTTCACGCCAAGAATTTGACCCGATAACGACCGCCTAATCTTCATAGCAAGTCATTTTTGCTGATTAATTTTAAACTCAGCTACAAATACTTTTGAACAGGTTTATTCTTTGTTCAAACAACGAAACGAACGAAAAATTCAAACGATTTCCGTTGCTAAAAGTTGCCGGACGGGCAGCTGATGTCGTGCTACATACTTTCCGTGTCGTACCGTACCGGTGCGAAGCGAAAGACAATTACGTGCGTGACAAAACATATTTTTCATGCGATTTAATGTTCGCTGTGTACGGCTATAGAACGACGATGCCCGTTGATCGCAGTTGTAGCCAACAAGTTAAGCGCTTTCGATGGTGAGTGGGTTGATTGAATCACTCGGACACACAATTGTGTTCACTGTTTTCGATACAGGCAGAACGGCTTGAACCGCTAGAGCTACTAGGGTTGCTCTTCCATATTTCGTGCAGGTTAAATTAGAAGCTAGACTTACTTTACATTACTTTTACTCTTGGGCTGCCAAGTGGTCTGCCTCTAAGTCGACGGCTTTTGTTGGGTTCTTTGCTGAATATTGTTATCGCTGGTCTCTCATCAGGCATCCTTGCTACGTGGCCAGCCCGGTGTAGCTTGTATACTTGGTAAATTTCGTGGTTCATGCGCCTGCCCCACACTACATCTTCTAACATGCCGCCAAGAATTGATCGCAAGTTCTTACGCTCAAGCTCAGAACCAACAGCGCATCGGTAGCTCTCTTGCTGCGTCCACGCTTCTTGGCCGTAGAGTACCGGGGAATTAGCGTCTTATAGAGGGCGAGTTTCGCACGGCGTTGCAGGCTACGTATTCCGTAGGTGGGTCTGTTGGCAGGCGCTATCCGCCTTTTTACTTCATGACTCACATCGTTGTCACATTCGATGCTCGATGTCAGCTGCGAACCCTTAGACCATAAGAGATTTAGTGATGATGGTACCGCTTCTCTGCATGCCTGCCCTTCGAATAGCACCTTCCAATGCATTGTTGAATAGCAAATTCGATAGCCCGTCACCTTGCTTCAAATCATCTAATGTCACAAACGAGTCCGATGTCTCACCCGCTATCCTGACGCTTGATTTTGAACCCTCAGGGGTGGTCAGTTTTGTTAGAAAACCATGTTCAAGCCTAATCCGCTACAGCTCATTTCGTTTAACTGAATCGTACGCCGCCCTGAAGTTCATAAACAAATGGTGAGTCTGCAAGTTGAACTCTCGGAATTTGTCGAGGATTAGTCACAAGGTGAATATTTGGTCCATCGGGAAGCGTCCCTCTCGAAAACCGCACTGGCATTCACCAAAAAAAGTTGCCTGCAACGGCCTCAGTCTATGAAACAGGATGCGGAAGACAATTTTGTATGCAGAATTGACGAGTGTAATGCCCCGAAAATTGTTGTATTCGAGTCGGTGGGCCTTTTTGTGCATAAGGTCTAGCCTTCCAACCAGTTCGTAGGTAGTTCCTCCTTTAGTATAACCTGATGGATTGCATAACACAACTATTTACTCCCGACTGTCAAAAGCTCGCCGTGGATGTCGACCTTTCCAGCTGATTTGCCGATTATTTTTTAACCTCGTTCAAAGTTAGTGGATCCACAGCTTGTCCATCATCCTCAATCACTATCTTGTTTCTGTTGACAGCTTCTTCTTGTTCACCATTCACCAACTTATTCAACAAACAATTGTTTGTATATCTCGATTGCAAGTGAGAGATACGAAATCATATCCGAACGAAAAAGTTATATTTCACACTATATATCTATACCTATAAAAATGGATTTCTGTCTGTCCGTATGTTTCTTATAGAATCGAAAACTACTGAACCAAAAATTACCAAAAATATAGTATTACTGTCTGGTGAATGATGAGACTGATGGAGAGAGTAACAGCGCAAACTAGTTTGTGGTAACATTATATACCGAAAGTGCCAATCATTCAAACGGGTTCTAATTGAATCTAAATTTGTTTTCCAGCAATAAGAAGTAAGAACCTTAGTCATGGCCGATGTACGATGGGCGTCGTGTCGGCATGTTCTTCAGCTCTTTCGTGGCGTTGGCGATCAGCTGCGAAATTATTTGAGACCTTCCGTTTGAGGTTTGCCCAAAAATGTTGTATTGTTTGCAGCTATGTTGGGAGGGTTGGCGATATTCAGTACAACGATTATCTTTAGCTTGTCCATCTCCTCCAGTGATTTTTTGACATAATGCGTTGAGGCCAGGCATTTATTAACCGGTGCCTGCGATATATAATTCGTGCCTGGTGGCATGACAACTGGATGTCCAATGAGGAGCTTCATTGTCGATGTCATCAATGGCCAATAGCAACAGAAATTCGTAAGCGTAGGTGAAAGTGAGAAGCACTCGACTGGAATCTGCAAGGAAAGCGTAGAAGAGGCAGTCCCAGAGGCTCATGGCAACGCAGCTTAGCCAACGAGATCCAGGCTGTAGACGAGAACCTGTCCTGGCGACTCGTAAAAGCTATGGCGGGTAACCGTCAACAGTGGAGATCTCTGATTTTATCCCTTTGATCTGCCGGACCGGCGGACATGGACACATTAGTAGGCCGAGGGACTGCCCAAAAGACCATACCCTCCAGGCGGCAACTTCCAGCAAGCTCTTAATGCTGCATATCTCCCCGTTCACCGCAAGCCTCAAAGAAAAGAACAATGGATTGAACATCTCCTACTTGCTGATCGTCAGTTACAGAAGGACCTACTTTGGGAACTTTGGGGACATATATTGGACGCCATCGCTTACCTCCTTGGTGGGGCGTAATCTATCCAGTACTTTGCCAGTCGTTGCCGTCCAACTTCAAGTAGGTCTCGTCATCCTTCGCCGGAAAGATGCACTTCTTCACCGTTCGGCTTCGACATTTTCAAAGCGCGGAAGGCTGAGTGCACCTTGCTATCGGTGCTCCCTTTTCAGCTTCTGCTGCACTTCTGCCTTTTTCTAGAAAAGAGAGGGTGTTGTATGTGCCGGATCGGCTATATCCGGTGGAAACGAAGTGCCTCACGATGTCCAACTTCTTCAATCCGGGCTGCAGCTAGTGTTGCCAAGTGGCTGGGTTTTTACTTGCAAAGCCGGTGGCCGGTCAATCCGGCAAAAAGGCCGGTTTTCCGACATATAAAGCCGAATTTGTACTTTTTGCTAATTGCCTTGCCTGATTTGCTAAATTTTCTGATAAATTTATTAGCAATCCTGAGCAGTGGAACATTGAAGATAGCCAGTTTTGCAGTGACAATACGTTGCTTCTAGCGGTAATATACACTCTTAAATGTTTCGACCTGTAAATAGATCAGATTTAGCTAAAACTTGGTTGAAACTACTCAAAATGCAAGTGTACAAACTGAAATTTTGGGTAAAAATTTTAACCAATTTTGGCTTCTTTTGGCTTTGGCTTTTTTGGCATCGTCTTCGACAGCACACACCCACCGGGTGCGGGGTCAGCCTCGGAGTCTACGGCCTCTTCCTGGTTCTCTGCTGAAAATAGTTTTAGCTACTCTTTCATCGGGCATTCTGGCCGCGTGTCCAGCCCCCCGCAGCCTGCCACATTGCACTACCTTCACCATATCAGCATATTTGTATACTTGGTACAACTCGTGATTCATGCGTCTGTGCCACACTCCATTTTCCATTTTGCCACCAAGTATAGATCGCAGAATTTTACGCTCAAAAACCCCAAGCACTCGCTGATCAGCTTCCTTTAGCGTCCATGATTCGTGTCCGTAAAGGGCCACCGGGAGGATTAGTGTTCTGTAGAGCGCTTGTTTTGTGCGAATTTGCAAACTACGGGTCTTCAGTTGGCTACGTAATCCGTTGAAAGCCCGATTCGCGGCTGCAACTCGTCGTTTCACTTCGCGGCTTACATCGTTGTCACATGTCACGAGTGTACCAAGGTATATAAATTCCTCCACTACTTCATATCGTTCCCCATCTAACTCCACCTTGACACCAACACCACTTGAGCTCCCACGTTCCCTACCAGCAACCATGTACTTCGTTTTGGCGGTATTAATGGTAAGTCCCAATCTCGCAGCTTCCCTTTTAAAGGGCCTAAAGGCCTCTTCTACTGCTCTACGGTTGATTCCGATGATATCGACGTCATCCGCAAAACCAAGAAGCATGTGAGATTTCGTGATGATAGTTCCATTCCTTTCCACGTTTGCCCTTCGTAATGCACCTTCCAAGGCAATGTTGAATAGCAGGTTAGAGAGTGCATCCCCTTGCTTCAGTCCATCCAACGTCACGAAAGCAGCTGAGGTGTCACCCGCTATTCTAACGCATGATTTAGATCCGTCCAGCGTCGCACAAATCAGCATTACAAGTTTCGTCGGAAAACCATGTTCTAGCATTATCTGCCACAGCTCATTTCGTTTAACTGAATCATACGTCGCTTTAAAGTCCACCAACAGATGGTGTGTCTGCAAGTCCCGGAACTTGTCTAGCAACTGACGCAGGGTAAACATCTGATCCGTCGTGGAGCGTCCCTCACGAAAACCAGCTTGGTACTCGCCGACGAAGGACTCCGCTACCGGTCTCAGTCTGCAGAACAGGATACGGGAAAGCACCTTGCAGGCAGAATTGAGCAATGTAATTCCTCGATAGTTTTTACACTCCATTCGATGTCCCTTTTTGAAAATTGGGCAAATGAGGCCATCCAACCACCCCTCCGGCATTTGTTCTTCCTCCCAGATCCTGACAATGATCCGGTGGATTGCTTCGTACAGCCACTCGCTCCCCGCTTTTAGAAGTTCAGCCGGGATACCGTCCTTCCCAGCAGCCTTATCGTTTTTCAGCTCACTGATTGCCTTCTTAACCTCCTCCTGTGTTGGTGGCTCCACAGCTTGACCATCGCTTACAATTTATATGCTGTCCCTGCTGAACTCCGCATTTACCTCTCCATCCAATAGTGTCTGAAAGTGCTCCTTCCACCTGGCTGCTACCGCCGTTTTGTCGGTAAGCAGGTTGCCAGCACTATCATTGCACATCACAGGCATGGCAAAATTCCTGCATCTCACCGTTTTATAGAAACTCCGTGTGTCGTTGCTGGCGTATCGTTCTTAGGCGCCGGCGAGCACGTGCTCCTCGTACTCGCGTTTCTTTAGACGATGGATTCTTTTTTCCGCAGCTCTGGTCTCTCTGTATCTCTCTCTGTTTTGGCGCGTTGCCGCAGTGAGCATGCGACTCCTGGCCTGGTTCTTTTCATCTGTCACTCTCTGGCATTCAGCATCAAACCAGCTGTTACGCTGTCTTCCACGCGTCCTGCCTACCACCTCTCTCGCTGCTGTTGGATGGCACCAAGGATGTTCCTCCACAGCCCATTTATATCTTCTTCTTCTACCTGCTGTTCTGCAATTCGTTGGTCAAGCTTCCTGGCGTATTCCACTGCTACGCCGTCTGCCGTTAACCGATGGATGTTGAAACGCAGCGTCTTCTCAGTGCGAGTTTTCGCCGTGTTCGACAGCCTTGCGCGAATCTTACTCACTACGAGATAGTGGTCAGAGTCGATATTTGGTCCCCGAAAAGACCGTACATCGATAACATCCGGAAAGTGTCGACCGTCAATCAAGACATGATCGATCTGAGAGCTACCCGTTATCAATACCGTTATCATTGGTCGACAGATGCAGGCTATGTCTTCCAATAACTGGACGGGAGAATTCCTCCCTCCCGATCTGCGCGTTTGCATCTCTGATGATGATTTTCACGTCGTGTTTTGGGCACTCTCCATAGGTCCTCTCAAGCCTGTCGTAAAACTCGTCTTTAGCATCATCGGATTTATCATTTGTCGGTGCGAATAAGTTGATTAGGCTATAGTTGAAGAATTTGCCCTTAGTCCTCAACACGCATATACGGTCATCTATGGGCCTCCACCGGATAACTCGTTGCTTCTGTTTTCCCAACACTACAAAACCGACTCCATGTTCTGCTTTCTTACCGCCACTGTAGTAGATGTGGTACTTGAAAGAAGTGCCTGCAATAGGGTCTACTGCACGGAACTCCCTTTCTCCAGAATTTGGCCACCGAACTTCCTGAATAGCAGCGATCTCTACTCCGAGTTGATGCAGCTCTCGAGCAAGCAAGCCAGCCCGTGCCGGTTCATGGAGAGTTCGGACATTCCAGGTACCAAGTTTCCAATCGTTATCCCTAATCGTTTCCTTGTTTCTTGCCATGTCCTATACCGATTGTTCCGTCCTGAATTTCTTTCTTCGTTGTTCGTGGTAATTGAGTTTTCGGTATACTACCTCACCGCGGTCGCGATACCTACATCTCGCTGATGGGTCTGCCATCTTAGGTATAGCTTGCGGGATACAGCATTTCATATTCAACCGCCCGTTACGAGACAGACGCTGTGTGAGCCGCCCCTCACCTGAACAACAGGCGCTCTAGTTCGCACCTCCTAGCTTAGCTGCTTCAGTAAGTACATGAAGCATTTCCGGGTAAGGCCATCGACCGTCATCATTTGACTTAGATCTGCATGGAGGCACCAGGTGGGAGCTTGAGAGAGCCAGAGCTATGTTTGACGCTCCTTCCAGGTAACTCTCTCCATTTCATACCCATAACATAAAACGGGAAGGACTACATACGTACAAAGTGCAGAAGGCTCCAAATCGTGACGAACGGCAAAATACGGTAGGAAAATCACGGGCCCGGAAACTGTACACCTAGCTGGGACGAAGCCTCATTGTTTCATAATGGATGATGAGACTTACGTCAAGGCGAACTTCCGGCAGCTTACGGGGCTACTGTTCTTCACCGTCCAGCACAAGTTTGATGTTCCGGAGGATATTAGGAGGCAGAAACTTTCAAAGTTTGCGAAGAAATACATGATTTGGCAAGCGATCTGCTCATATGGCAAACAAAGTGCGCCGTTCGTGACTACCGGGATTGTAAACGGGCAAATCTTACGTCAAGAAGTGTCTACAGAAGCGTTTACTTCCTCTGTTGAAGCAACACGAGGGCCCTACGATCTTCTGGCCGGATCTAGCTTCATGCCACTATTGAAGGGATGTCCTGGAGTGGTACGAAGCCAACGGGGTTACTTTCGTGCCCAATGGTATGAACCCTCCCAACGCACCGGAACTAAGGCCCATCGAAAAATACTGGTGTATTATGAGGCAGGCACTACGGAAACATTCCAAAAATCTGAGGAAGATATGGAAAAAAGTGGGTTTTCGTACAGAAGAAGTTGCAGCCAGATGTTGTACAGAACCTTATGCGTGGAGTAAAGCGTAAGGTGCGAGCATGTTCACAAAGATGTTCATTTTACATTCCAGTAAAAATAAAACCACCCTCTGCCATTCTTAGAGGTAGTTGTTATAAGAAATTTAACAAAATTTGATTATTATTTTTAATTTTAAATCCAAATTTTAATACAAATACAAATTAAGATCAAATATTTGAAAAAGTCGTTGTAAATGCAAAATTTGTCATGCATGCTGAAGCACCAGTTTCCGACCCCCCAAGACCAAGTTTTCGCCATTCCTGTACCCCAGTTTTCGCCACCCCCAAAAGCATCGTTTGCATCTTGTTCTGGTCTAAAAATTCGTTTATATTTATAATTTTTCCGAATAATAGAATTTGTTTTCAGTTGAATTGTGAATACAGAATGGATTACCGTTGAGAAATAACCGCATCACTGGTTCTTGTGAACGGTTCAGGAACGGTTCATTGAAATTTGCTAATGGCCAAAAATGATGCTTTTGGGGGTGGCAAAAACTGGTGTACACTAAAGTCGCTTTTTGCGCGGTTTGTTTTTAACGCGACTATTTTTACGCGAATTTCGGAATTTACGCGGTTTTTTTACGCGGTTTTTAACGCGGTTTTGATTTACGCGGGACGTATCCTTTGCGTAAAAAGCAACTTGAGTGTACAGGAATGGCGAAAACTGGGTCTTGGGGGTCGAAAACTGGTGCCTCAGCATGCATCACAAATTTTACATTCACAACGACTTTTTCAAATATTTGGTCTTAATTTGAATACTGAAAACGTAGCAAACATGTTTCTGTTTGATGTAGGCCAAACATTGTTATTCGATATAGAGTCAGAAAAATTCTTACAATTCTTACTGTTAAATTCAATTACTCACCTCCAAATTTTTTTTTGAGTTAGCTGAGTAAATATAAGAAATACACAATTATTGTATGTGTGTATGTATGAGAGAGAGAGAGAGAGAGAGAGAGAGAGAGAGAGATTTTGCCTGTGTGTGTGCGTGTGTATGTTGCATATGGACAAGTAATAGGGTGTTTGCAAGAGCATGATATCCAAATGGGCAAACATTACTGTTTTAGTAAAATGGTCATAACTTCTACAATTTTCAACCGATTGTTATCACTAATCCTCTGATTTATTTGTTTTTTATCGGTCTTTAAGATTCACATAAAATGAAATTTTTAAAATGCGTTAATTTTGTCTAAAATCTTCGATAAAGTTGAAATTGTTCCAAAAAAATGCGTTCTTTTTTATTTTGTTGTGAACAAATTCTCAAATATCTACAGTACTATTATTCTTACAGAAAAGTGAATTTCCACTAATCGATAGCAAATTGTTTCCTCTTTAATACGAAAACAAAAGATTTAAAATTGGTGCATCGTAGCCGGAGAAATTTGTATTTATGTACATGTACTTTCTTTCTCTAAGTAAAATTTTAATTTTAGTGCATATCTCAAAAACTACTTTAATTTTTTCTGACCTCATTTTCGTTTTCAGTGGCCAATTTTACACTAAAAATTACCTTCAGCTTACTGAGTTCATAAATCCAGTTAGTTAGTGTAATAAACAGGTGATCCAATCCAAGTCCAATTCCAAGTTTAAGTCCAAATTCAAATCTAATTCCAAGTCCAAATCCAAGTCCAAGTTCAAATCTAACTCCAAGCCCAATCCAAGTCCTAGTCCAAATTCAAATTCAAGAATGTTTTATGGTTACTCCCCTGGTACATTACCATTATCGCTCAAAAAACTAATTAGGTTTGACTTTCAAAATTTTGAAATCAATAGCTTTCGTGATCTATAACTGAAATGTACAAGACTGCCGTTGTCATTAAGCACAGCAAAACAATTCGACTATCTAACCCGAGAACCACACTACCGACTGACAATCGTTCGTAGCCAAGCGATTCTAGCCAGCCAGCCAGCGCAGCGCTGCTACGGACGGCCTGCTTCGACCGGTTTCCCTCGGTTCGATATAGACGCACTGCATCAGCGGGCCCGGGCAGCGCAGCGCGACAATTTAGCTGAGCGACACGAGAAGGCGTGCGATCGCTTTATGCTAAACAACACACGCAGCGCGCGGCAGCACACGGCGACACGGCATCAGCGAGCAGTGCCGACCCAGCGTCGGAGCCCCATCACTCCTATTAGTTCGGTTCGAACCGTCTGCGCGATCGGATTAAATCGAAGACAGTTGCGCCTGCCGTGCGCCTTAGCCCGTGGTGACAACATTCGCTTTCGTTTCGTCCATTCCAGGCATTCCAAACAACAAAAAAAAGAACAAACGAACTGGAGAAAAGACTCTCTTCGCGGAATATCAGACAGTGCGTTGTGTTATTTGCTAGTGATGCTTGTTTGTGACTTACAGCAGCGATAGACCACCGATCATTCAGTATCAGTTTATACAACAGCCACCCGGTTGGTGGTCATACAATCGTTGTTGGGCCTTCAATGCTGGCCCTTCGTGGGTAGAATTGAAGACTAGAGCCCGGGCATTGTCCATCGGTAGTGCAACCGTAAACGACGTGAACCAAACTGTGGATTACTCAACAAACAAAAGTGCAGCATTAATTGAATGTAAGTGATAGATCTCGTCAATGAAGTAACAGAAACGAATAAGTGAAAGATAAATACTACTCAAGCTAGGCAGAATTCCATTTTTATGCAAATTTCCAGTGAAGAGCTCTTGTCGAGAGTAAACAGGTTTAATTGAATACCGAACAATTATGAAATAGGAATTCAATTATAGCCCCCCGAAGCGGACAGCAATTTGGAGGCAAACAAAACTCACTGTTCTCGGCGCGAACCGAATCAATCTCCCATTGAGTCAACTTATTTGCAAATCTAAGATATTTGGCGTTAGGTGCTGGTGCTGTGGTAATAATATGTAGTGGTGACGGTGGTGGTGGTGGCGGTGGAGAGTGTGCGTGGAAGCAGAAAAATATAATACGAATCTACATGTGCCCGTTGCGGAGAACTTGAAAATCAAGGAGAAAAAGGACGCCCACATTTTCCACACAGCGCGACCACGCGCAACCATAAGAGCCACCTTAGTGGAGAGCTTGCTTGGTTGGTTGGTTGGTGTTGTTATAGTAGCACCAGCTTCGGTTGTTTCTTGCCAGCTAAGTTAACTAACAACAACAAGAACAGCAGCAACAAAGCAGTTTGGCGAACAGCTGGTAGAGGTGTTCAGATTCGGAACAGCAGTCGGTGCAGAATTTTTTTCTAATTAGAAAGTACTTAGGCGTGGTTATTGAGAACAATTTTTGAAGAAAATTCATCAAATTTATGCTTTATGATTCATCAGTTTATGATTGGACAAAACTAAACTCACGGCCTCTAGAATGGTTTGCCGATTTGAACGAGCTAAGCGTGTTGATTATGGTGTGAAATCAGTCAAACAATTCTTTCATTCATTGACTAAAGTTATTTGAGCGTCTTGGTGGAATACGAAAATTGAAATTAAAGAAAAGTTTTTCACGTTTGAATTCCACCATTAATTTTAATCACGATAGATACATATTTTGCCTCAAAAGGTTTTTTGACGTAAGATCGTAGGATGTCTCTCAGAAAGATTTCGAACGCTAATGGCTCTGCCAACTTTGATGGTTTGAATACCGATCGATTCATAATAGATCTAGCAATTATGTGGTTTTTAATACAATTTTCATTTTCAATTACTAAATAGTAAAAATTATTGGAAAGCTTTAAGGTCAAATTTCCTCATACATTTTCTTCATGATTCATGACTTATGACCTTGCTGCACAGACAGGGACGTTGTTAAACACACCATCTCACAGTGGTCAAATTTTGAAAAAACGTGGACATTAGCAATTAGGTAAAATATGCGTAATTTTTCAAGGGTGGTGCCTTCGGAAAAGTTTAATAATAAAATATAGCGCATCTTTCTGTACTATTAGGGTGACCGTGAATTCACTTATTAGGGTAATATAAACTTTTGTTTTTTTTAAATTTCAAAAAAAAAATTCTTCAAAAAGTTGCAGAACATACTAAAATAAGCAACTTTGCTGAATACATTAACTATCTATCTCTCATCGGTTGCGAAATATAATGATGTGTTAAAAAGGAGCACTTAAAAATCAATTATGCTCAATAACTTTGCACACGATTTTTTTACTGCTTTCGAGTGTTCTACAAAGTAATTCAGTATGCTAAAATACACATTTTCTTCGAAGACTGTTTGTCGCTAGGACGCATATTTAATCTATACCTATAAAGAAGGATTTCTGTCTGTCTGTCTGTCTGTCTGTCTGTCCGTATGTTCCTTATAGAATCGAAAACTACTGAACCAATCGGCATGAAAATATGCATGTAGAGGTTTTTTGGGGCCAGGAAAGGTTTTAGTGATGGTTAGAAACCCCTCCCCCCACTAAGAGGGGGGGCTCCCATACAAATGAAACACATATTTCTGCATAACTCGACAACTAATCAAGCAAATAGAACAAAATTTGGCATGTGGGTGTTTTCGGTGACAAGAATTTATTCTATGGTAAATTGAGACCCCTCCCCTCTTTATAAGGGGAATTATAACTCCTCTCCTCTTTACAAGGGGGGGCTTCCATACAAATTTCCTCATAACTCGAGAACTAATCAAGCAAATGGAACCAAATTTGGCATGTGAAGGTTTTCGAGGGCAAGAATATTTTCTATAGTAAATTAGGACCCCTCCCCACTTTAAGAGGGGGGGCTCCTGTACCAAAGAAACACAATTTTCCTCATAACTCGAGAAGTAATTAAGCAAATGGAACCAAATTTGGCATGTAGGTGTTTTTGGATACAAATTTTTTTCTATGATGAATCCTCCCCGTTTTAGGAGGGGGGATCCTATACACATGAAATACAAATTTCCTCATAACTGAAGAACTAATCAAGCAAATGAAACAAAATTTGGCATGTGAAAGTTTTCGAGGGCAAGAATATTTTCTATGGTAAATAAGGACCCATCCCCACTTTAAGAGGGGGGGCTCCTATACAAACAAAATACAAATTTCCTCATAACTCGAGAACTAATCAAGCAAATGGAACAAAACTTGGCACGTGGGTGTTTTTGGAGACAAAAATTTTTTCTATCATGAATTGGGACCCCTCCCCACTTTAGGAAGGGGGCTCCTATACAAATGAAATGCAAATTTCCTCATAACTCGAGAATTAGTCAAGCAAATGGAACCAAATTTGGCATGTGAAAGTTTTCTAAGGCATGAATATTTTCTATGGTGAATTAGAACCTCTCCCCACTTTAAGAGGGGGGGCTCCTATACAAACTAAATACAAATTTCCTCATAACTCGAGAACTAATCAAGCAAATGGAACCAAATTTGACACGTGGATGTTTTTGGAGACAAAAATTTTTTTTATGATGAACTGCGACCCCTCCTCACTTTAGGAGGGGGGGCTCCTATACAAATGAAATACAAATTTCCTCATAACTCAAGAGCTAATCAAGCTAATGAAACCAAATTTGGCATGTGAAAGTTTTCGAGAGCAAGAATATTTTCTATGGTGAATTAGGACCCCTCCCAACCTTAAGAGGGGGGGCTCCTATACAAACGAAATACAAATTTCCTCATAACTCGAGAACTAATCAAGAAAATAGAACCAAATTTGGCATGTGCAGGTTTCTGGAGGCAAAAATATTTTCTATGGTGAATTAGGACCCCTCCCAACTTTAAGAGGGGGTGCTTCTACACAAATGAAATACAAATTTCCTCATAATTCGAGAACTAATCAAGCAAATGGAACCATATTTGGCATGTGGGTGTTTTGGAGGCAACCATTTTTTCTATGATGAATTAGGACCCCTTACCTTTTAAGAGGGGGGGCTCTCATACAAACGAAATACAAATTTCCTCATAACTCTAGAACTAATCAAGCAAATGGAACCAAATTTATACTTTGGGTGTTTTTGTAGGCAAGAATATTTTCTATGGTATATTTTCTATGGATTTCCCCACTTTAAGAGGGGGGGGGGGCTCCTATACAAATGAAAAACAAATTTCCTCATAACTCGAGAACTAATCAAGCAAATGGAACCAAATTTAACATGTAAGCGGTTTTGGACGCAAGATTTTTTTCTATGGTGAATTGAGACCCCTCTCTTCTTTAGAAAGCGAGTTATGGCCCATCTCCCCTTTAAGAGGGTGGGCTTCCATACAAATGAAATGCAAATTTCCTCTTATCTCGAGAACTAATCAATCAAATGGAACTAAATTTGGCATGTGGGAGTTTTAGATGGCAGAAATCTTTTCTATGGTGAATTACGACCCCTTCCCCTTTTAAGAGGGGAGCTCCCATAGAAATGAAATTCAAATTTCCTTATAACTTGAGAATTAATCAAGCAAATGGAACCAAATTTGGCATGTGGGAGATTTTGGAATCTTGAATTTATTTTATGATAGTTAGAGACCTCTTACCCCTGTGGTAGGGAGATATGGACTCTCATACAAATAAAACAGAAATTTTTGCGAAACTCAAAAACTAATCGAACTCGAGAAATTCGAGACTCTTCCATAAAACATTAGTCAATACAAGACCACAAAAACTTTCTATAGTAACACTAGATCATTCAGGACGAGACGGTCGCGAGTGTTGCCGGTGGCCCGCCGTCGGAAGCGCCGTCCATTGGGGGGCTTGCAAAACTCGAGATTGTGACAAAGATCATCCGAGATTCATGATTATGTACAACACAGGTTAATTTGTGGCAATGCGAAGTTTGTCGGGTCAGCTAGTAAGTTATAAAATAAATGAAAAAAATGTGCAATATTCAAATTTTTTTTCTCTATTTCGGGCAGTTTCGCTCAAACCAGACAACCATTAGGTGTAAGTGTTAGGTGTATTATCTATCAAAACAAAAAAATATCTCCATCATGCGCACTCCAAAGAAATCTCAGAAAAATCAATTGAAAAATGTGTTTTTTTAATAAATTTTTTTATAATTCATTAAATATGAATCTTGAATCGTGAAAACCAGTCTTCAGAGAAATTGTGTATTTTAGCATACTGAATAACTTTGTAGAACATTTGAAAGCAATAAAAAAATTGTGTGTAAAGTTATTGAGCATAATTGATTTTTAAGTGCTCCTTTTTGGCACATCATTATACTTCGCAACCGGTAAGATATAGATAGTTACCAATTTCAGCAAAATTGCTTATTTTAATATGCTCTGCAACTTTGTGAAGAAATTTTTTTTTGAAAATAAAAAAAAACAAAAGTTCGTATCACCCTAATAGGTGATCTCACGGTTACCCGAATAGTGCAAAAAGATGCGTTATATTTTATTATTAAACTTCTCCAAAGACACAATGCCTCAAAAATAACTCATATTTGCGTTATAGCAAACTATTGTAATTTTGGTGGTTTCATTAGAGTGATACAAATTTTCGTTTATTTAAATGCGTTCAAAAAGGTATGGTGTCTTCAGCAAAGTTGTAGAACAAATTAAAATAAGCAACTTTGTTAAATGCAGCAACACTCTATCTCTTTTCCTTTTAATTCTATTAAAAAATAACACATTTTTAAATTGTTTTTTATGAGATTCCTTCAGAGTGCTCCTAATGGAAATATTTTTTTATAGATAAAATATAGTACTTTCACCTAATGGATGTCTCGTTTGTGCGAAGCTGCCCGAAATTGTCAAAAAAAAAATTTGAATATTGTAATTTTTTTTTTCATTTATTTTATAACTTATTAAATATGCGTCCTAACGACACACAGTTTTCACTGAAAGTGTGTATTTTAGCATACGAAATAACTTTGTAGAACACTCAAAAGTTCAGGTTTCAGTTTTCACTGAATATCACCCTAATAGGTGAATTCACGGTCACCCTAATAGTGCAGAAAGATGCGCTATATTTTATTATTAAACTTCTCCGAAGACACTACCCTTGAAAAATTACGCATTTTTTTACCCAATTGCTAATGTCCGCGTTTTTTCAAAATTTGACCACTGTGCGTTGTACTGCCGAGGATTACTGGAGGATTTGTCGGCGAGTTAAAATTTGATTCGTATTAGCACGGGCTCTCATAAAGCCCGCCTGATCCTGCCCTACAAACGACGCAAAAAAATCTGGGAGAGCACCTTGTACTTTTACTTGTACTGAAACTAGTAAGATGCAGAGGACGTTAGCTAATTGATATTTTAACTGGCTGTCCACATGTTAGTTGTAAGACAATTATACTTCAAATCAATCGATCACAATGAATGGTGCTATCAACGATTTCGTGAAAATTGACGAATGCGAATCAGTGTTCTGAATGATAACCCAGAATAGTTATTTATTTTTTCGGTTTAATCGTAGTTGTAAGCAAGCTCCTTAAGTATCCTAACTTAGTCAGTTGCATACCAGTTTCAGGCCAGTTCCCTAAATTTGACTAGTGCTACAAGTCATGCAACAATCATTAGAAGATGTGTAGGCTAATTATTGCACGCTTCGTAGTGTTTGCACCTTTTCACGACGGTTTGTTATATTAAATGTAATTTGACAACAACATCGGCTAGATAATTTCATTATCTGTTAGAATGTTACTATTTTCTTAGTAAATCAATGTGGTTTTCAAGCGTAATGACAAATTTTCTTACATGTGTCCCAATTTCGCTTTCACCAAACGATTTTCTTGTCAAAATTATTAAGAAAGTTGATTTAAAAAGTAAGCTTTTATTGAACGTTAGATGCAAATAAACATATTCTATGAGTTTCGTAGCACTGGTAGAAACTTACTATACTCAATAAGTGAATATAGTTGGGTCTTTAGAACACAAGTTGCCGATAAATTCGTAAGTTCAATAATTGAAATAACTAACGAAACTCCTTCCAATTTTATTGTACACCTTTTTTTCTTGTCCTAATTCCTGTTTTTCAGCAAAGTGCATTTGACAGTTCACTTCTTTGCGGTGTTGTTTTTTGTTTATCAACGCAAGCGGTGGAAGCGACGGTTTTCAGTAACGCGATTTTTCCCATTTTTCACTGTATTATATATGGGTCATTCCACGGCAAGTGACCGAGAAAAAGTACAAACTTGTAATCGAGCTTCTCGGATTTTTGCCACATTCGGTCAGATTGTTTGTTTTGCAAAACGCAAAAATCTCAAGTTTGGTGCCGATTGGACTCCCTCTCCCTTTTGCCCCCCGTCCTACCTTTTAATAAGTAAAAGTCTTGTTTTCGTCAAATGCTTATTTTCTTTTCCTTATATCTCCGGAAATATTAAGTCTAGATAGACACTATTTTCAAAGGAAATTGCCCAAGCAATTAAAAAAAACAGTAATCTTTCGCACCAGTGCTGCCAAATATTTTTTAACTCGATTCGATATAGTTTGATCTCAAAAATTCCCCAGATTGTTTACATAAGAATCAGTTATCGTCACGAGGTATTCCTTGACGGTCCAGAGATACAGCGTTTTGAAGCAAGTAACCCTCAATTTCTCATGTAAAAGCTGCGGCCGTCGGCAACGCACTGCATGTTTCTATCGCACAGTGCACTCTTGGCGACAATCTGTTGACAACTGTTGAGGCGCAGCGGTTGGAAACACGCAATTCCAAGCAATTATCAGACTTTCCGTTCCATAATTCCCCGGTTCAACTTGTCGAAATTGGTCCCAGTGCCTTGCCGTTCAACAATAACTCACCGCGAACAAGTGACGGCCGACGAGAAAGACTGGCGATCCTCAAACTCCAGCGGAAGCGCGATGGCAAATTTCGGGCGCTGTTGGAGAACAGAGATGTGGGCTTGTATTTGGTAAAGCATTAGCAATAACATACGACATTAAAAAACCTGACCGACTTTATCGATTTTTCATGTCATTGCGAAAACAATCAAACAACTGCGCTTGATGCTTTGTTCGTACTGCCAGCTTCCCCCCACTCCCAGCACTTCGTATGCGCTGAATAGAGCCAATCTGGCATTTATAACATCCTCTACAGCGGGAAAGCAGCAAGCGTTGAACGGAAGCCTGGTTATGGACGCCTGACAATACTACGCGCCCGTAACGTGCAACAGAAGCTGAAAATGAAAACTGAGAGCTTATCGTTCCACGCCTTGGGTCGGAGCAACGGGCTAAGCGGTCATAATGGGCGACGAAAACTACTTGACGCTGGATGGCAATGACCGCAACAGAACTGAGCACTTTACGTCCCCCACCAAGAAGGCAACTGATGACGTGAAGTATATCTTACGCCCCAAGTTCCCGAAAAAGATCCTTCTGTAACTGGCGATCAGCGAGAAGAGAATGTTCAAGTCTTTCCTTTCGTTCGAGGTTTACAGTGAACGAGAAGATTTTTTTTTGTATGCCAGAAGGGCATTGGGTTAAAAGGCCACTGCCCCAGTCTTAATGATCATCTTTTGTGGCAGCGAGAAGAACACGAAGATACGAATATATAGAATACGAAGTACCTACCGGAAGTTGCCCTCTTCTCTAAGAAGTATCGCGTAAAGGATGTGGCTTTTGACCGCATCTGATCTCAGGCCATTAACTTAAAAGATTACTGGACTTTTATCTACGATCACCAACTCTTCCAACGTCCCCCAACTGCAACTAATAGGAAACTTTTAGGCCAAGCTCAAATGGAGCATTTATTCCAATAATTTTGTTGCCAATATAGAGAAGGAGCTAATCGCCAAAGCCTCGAAAGAGTTGAACAATATGCAGATGTCTATCTTTTGACCGGTCATAGCGAAGGTTCCGGTGAACCGTTGTAAAGCCATTCAGCAGGGCGTCGAAGCATTGTTATAGAAGGCTTAGGCCAATTAAGGAAAGGACTTTGGAAAATTCGTTCCATTGAATTCTCTTTCGTATTGTTTTCATCGCCATTAGAAATTAGTCTATTTTTCCAACACATACATTAAGTGCAGCGAAGTATTGGATAAGGGGCAAATACGAAAAAATGATAAACCTGCTGAGAGTGCATGTTGACCGACATACTCACGAAGCCATTGCAACAGATTCGACTAGAGAAGTTACGCTATAAAGTAGGAATGCCTTGGGTCTAATCGAGAAGGAGTGTTAGAAGCAGTAAGCGTTCAGACGGAACAACCGACCATAGCACCCAAAGTAACCACTGTAGAGAGAAGTTTGTTTTACTGCCTATTCTCATATACTAATAGATCATTGTTTTAGTTCAGATGGGAACTAAATTCATTTAGATTGGTACGGGAGGTCCACGCTTTCTTCTTTCACTATAATTTCAAGGAGTAGAATGGAATTAGTATCGCTTCTGGTTTAACTAGATTCCTTGGAATTCTCTCTACGGTTCATGCTACGCAGTTGGCCTGGCCGTTGGCGTTGACAAGAAAAATGATAGATTTAACCAAGCTCAGGCGGTTGAGTCACTAGCTTTTTATTGGTCGACTTAGTCGAGTTACTCGTGTCACGTGTGACTTATATAATACCAAATGTCGGCCAGTCCAGCAAAGTGACACTCGACGCGACTTACAGGATACGGCCCTATATTTTATTGTTGGGGTCTCTTAGTTATTCTGTTTTAGTGGAATTCCCTTAATTCTCAATATTTTATCCTTTTTTTTCTTGAGTTCGTCTTAAATTAGTAAACTTTAAAAAAAATCGGTGCAGATTTTAGAAAAGTGTTGGTGAATGGAAAAAATATCGCAATTGAAGCAACATTACCTCACAAATCACTCAAACGAGGTAGTTATCACATCCACTGAATTAACGTTATCAGCAAAATATTAAATCTCTTCGTAAGAAGGTTAGGCACTTTCGAAAAGAATGACATCAAATTGATACTTGTGAATAAACGTTACTTCCAGTGCAGCGATCTTCAGTTACGCCAAACCGAGCATCGTACACATCCACTGCATCCCTAAAAACCTTCTCTGATCAGGGTAGGAACGGGACAGCAGCCAGCTCCCCGAGAGTGGAATCAATTAACCGAATCAAGGCCTAGGCAGTCAATATCAAGGACCCATGCGCTCTGCATACTCCATGGCACTCCTGCCGAATCGAATGGATCGGCTTTCCGCTGCTGAGCGGCACTTCGACACCTGTTGCTGCAGCATTCATTCGATCGGTGGTACTACTGGGATCGGTATAATTATGCGCTTTATCATTTGCCGACGTTCCATTCATCAGAGGAAAGGTCGTCCAGTGGGGCGCTACCCTTCGGCAAAGAACAGAAGCGGTTCCGTGTCCTTGATGTGAGCGCCTGCCATGCAGTCGCTTTTCACAATCTCTTTAATTGCTTTTGTCACACCGGGCATTTTTCCGTGCGATCGTTTTTTTTTCTCCTTCAGCTCGAAACAAACGTCCTGTGCATAAACAGGTTCCAAACCAAAATACTCTTCTCGACTGCCAATTCGACTAGGCGTTATCTAGCCATGCGGAAAGATGTAAGTTTTATTAACACTCCACGAGCAAAAAAAAAGTGTCCGCACGTCATACAGCTCTTATCGCTTAGCACCTTCCCTTCCCGAGTCAGTTTCGACAAAATTAAAAAGAGCTACGATATCTGCACTCTGCAGCAGGTCCATACAATTTGCTCGTCACTTTGTACCAAATTGATATTTTAATCCCTCCGGTTTATGCGTTTCCCGGCGAACACAAGCAGCGCAGGCGCTGCTGAATTCCTCCGCACAACACAAAAGTTTGACGGTCGATGACGATGGATGATGCCCAGTCGGCGGTCCGTTCAACCTCCGCCGAACCTTTTTTGTGTCGCAGCAGTAGTAGCAAAATTAGTGTCGATTACCACCTCGTTTTTCAATGGCATTTGAAAAGTAGGTACAGGTTTGGATCAACCAAAATTTGCATTGACTGATGTTGTTCGTCGTCACTGCCGGGCACTTGCTACCAAGTGATGGCTGATTTCGATTGGATCGGTGTGTTTTGCATTAACATTAGCATAATAAAAATAAGAATCCATGCACCATTTTGCGAATGTTATTTCTAGTGGGGCGATCAGATGTAGCATCGTCGAATGATTTTTAGGATCTACCTATTGTTCCAATATCATTTGATATTAATTTACCGTTCTGATTCAACTTTCGAACACTTTGATTAAAGTAAAATGTTCAAAAATGTTTTTATTTTACCTTCTCAAATAGTTTAGCAGCATAACAATTTATTTATTTTCGCGAAACAATGTTAAAAATGAAGATAAAATATTAATTTACATTAAACACCCCGATTTCATCCACCTAATTGTAACCTTTGTTATAACAATACCGTCATCTGGGGCGAGATTGTGCCAAAAAAGCATACGTTTTTGTTCTTTAGCTCAGTATACACACAATTCAGGAATTAAGATGATTTAATATACTAAATTGTTCAATTAACGACTACCGCACAGATGGTTTAGTTACAATACGTCAACAACCGTATCATCGGATGATTCGCCAGTGATTGTTTCTGTTTGCGAAAAGGAACCCACCTCGGAATGCGACGACTCGTTATCGGTTGACTTATGATCGTCAGGCACAGCTGGCATTTGAACAATAGGCTCGGTTGGTCCCCCAGTCTTGCTTGCAGATCGTCGTCGAGGTAATCCAGACTCATGAAAGTGCAAACTTAGAGTTGCTGACTGGTCGCCGCTGGAGGTTGCGGTTGTGCGTCGGCTTGGAATGTTCGGCTTCGTTGAGGAAAATCCGGAAAATCATATCTCGGTTCTTGCCGTCCGGTTCGGTAGCCATCACACCTTTATTGGTTAACCACACCTCGTTAATTCCCTTAAAAGTGAGATACCAAATTTATTTTCTCGTATATTCGAGATATAGGTTTGGTACTTTCGGCAAAGTTGTAGTAAATATTAATACAAATAACATTGTCAAAGACACCATAGTTGTATCTCTTCATGAAATTATCTATGAAGCGTTATTCGTAGACAAACCCTGTAAAACAGTTTTTAAACCCTTACTTATTCTGGTCAATTTTTACGTGTTCATAGTATTCTAGAAAGTTGTTTATCTTGCTAAAATTCACGTTTCTATAGAACATTATTATATGTTATTTTCTAACGTTTCGGAGATTTTGAGCTTTTTTGGTGAAAAATAATACTTCTTTGAGCTTATATATTTCCCAAGGTGGCAATCGGTGCAGATCAAACAACTCCTACTTCGAAAATGAATGTAGACTTAAAACTATTTGACGTAATTAATAAGAGAAAAGCTTCCAAATAACTAACTTAAGTTTATTTTGTTCAATTTTGCATTGCTCTCTCCTTCCGCATTTTTCCAAAACAACATTTGATGATGAATCATCTCACCTACACCTTTATTTAACATAATTAACTATATATGACGTACTGTTTACTTAGTTATTCCGAGAAAATTCGGTCTTTCATGACTCGGCCTTTTGTGACGGTTGTTGAAATTCGGCCATTTGAAAACAAAGTGATTTTTTTAATCACGCAAAAAAAATTAAGATTTTTGGGAATTTTTGCTTGAAGTTTAATCGTGAAACCCGAATTTATTCTTGCTTTTGATACATACGTTGTTATTTTCCATGCAAAAACCTTCCAAAACATACAAGAATTATTTTACTTTCTTCGGAGGAAAAATCACGTTGCGTTTTTTTTTTAATTTTCAACAGTACATGGCGGAAGATAGTTTCCATACCAATGTATGCGCAACCGAAACGCTCCTATAATATTTCAGGATTTTAAGATCGTGATTAAAGAAGCTAAGAAAGACGTCGCGGTCTGGCTTCGAAATACACAATTTATAAATCCCAATATCTCGAAGACATTCGAAAGATTTTATTCAAAAGGGGCAGCTTCGCTGTTAAATACAACAGAAATCTTGATGAAATTTGAACTTCGAACTTCAAATATATTCTGCTGTCAAAAAAACAAGCTATTTTTTGAAAACTTCTTAAATGAAATAAACAATCACCGTGAATGACATTGTGGAATTGAATCGCAGAAAAAAGCTGCTCTATCAAATACTCTTCTTTCTGTCATCGCCGAAAAAAAATTGTCCCTTTGTGAAATGTTTGCCGATTACGAAAAATCTTGGCCAAACTTTGATACCTAGAAACAAATATTGCTGTCATATTAGTTACTTTTTTGTTAAGTTATCATCACATTCAATAGAGGCAGAAATTAAAAGAATATTGTTACCTCAACTGTCATAAAGAAAATGCTTATAATGGACCATATTACTATGGGACAGTTATGCTTTTATTTTGCATATGGAACTGTGGAAGCTTGATATTTTTTGCAAAATTTTTCGAACAAAGTTCGTCTAAATTACAGTTTTTAAGTGAATTAGGATATAAATAAGCTCCTTCCGTGTTTTTCTCAAAATCGATAAAATTCATATGGGA
The DNA here is from genome assembly GCF_943734655.1 of Sabethes cyaneus. Lineage (NCBI taxonomy): Eukaryota > Metazoa > Arthropoda > Insecta > Diptera > Culicidae > Sabethes > Sabethes cyaneus. The sequence goes on along the minus strand of NC_071355.1, from coordinate 9,983,528 downwards.
CAGTTATGCTTTTATGGGCAGATAAGCAGCCATGTAGGAACTTCTCCAATTTACACAGCCTACAGCTAAACCTCCGATTATTGTAGTTAATTATTTTCTGTTTATAGCACTTACTCAGCTTATTGTCCAGCATATAGATACAGGAAGCTCACTCGATCGATATTAGCGGAATTGGAATGAAATATCCCATATGACGGCTATTGAGCTTTTCTTTTCATGCTCATTTCATTTTCATTTCAGCTTATATTGACAACTATGCACCAAACCTTTACCTCGCTTTATTCGATTAAAATATGTAAATTTTTAATTTAAGAAAGAATTTTGAGACAAACTAAATGTTTTTGGATTCCTTTTGCTTTACTTTTCAACTATTTTTTAACATTTGTAGTTTTTTTCTCAGATAATTTTACTAAGATAACTATTTATTTTATAATATATTAAAATTTGAAAATTTTAAACAATATTTAGCAATTTAGCATAATAAAAATAATACTTTACATTAAAAATTGTGATTCGATAGTACGTAAGTTTCGATAGTACGTACGCTAAACGATGCGCGGGTGTACGTACTATCGAGGTATACCTGTATAACTTTTGAGGATACAAACAGATACAATACACACTTGCTTTTACAGGTTTTTTGTTGTACTTTGTAGTAGGAGTTGTTAAATCTGCACCATTTGCCACCTTGAGAAATATATAAGTTCAAAAGAAGTACTATTTTTCACCAAAAAAGCTCAAAATCTCCGAAACTTTAGAAAATAACATATAGGTAATAATGTTCTACAGAAACGTGGATTTTAGCAAGATAAACAAGATAACGCTTCATAGATAATTTCCGTGTAGAGATACAAGTATGGTGTCTTTGATAAAGTTATTTGTAATAATATTTACTACAACTTTGCCGAAAGTACCAAACCTGTATCTCGAATATACGAGAAAATAAATTTCGTATCTCACTTTTAAGGGAATTAATCACCCAGAAATTTCTCTCACAAGAAGGGGCTTGTTATACCAAGAAATGTTCCTAAAGACTCTACATGCGAAAAATTTTACGTTTCGGCGCAGTATCACACGATCACGTAGTACGCTGTTTGGACCACTGTGCAATGGGAGGACTATCCTGCCCATAAATGAAAAATTGGCTAATATGCCATTTTTTTCATAATTGAGATCATAATATCACATGATAGCATACACTCCAACCAATGTTCCCACGGAAGCCGATTGTAAAAAAATGTATTTTTGGAGACACAGGACGTGAAACAATTTTGGCTAATATCCAAAATAAATGAGAAATTGGCTAATATCCATAATGATTTTAAACCTCATGCGCAGCAACCGATGTGTTCTTATTTCGCATTTTTCGATCACACATTAAAACTGATCATGTGGTGTGGTGGTTTCAGACGTAAGGTTAGCAATCGCAAGGTTTTCGGATCGAATCTTGTTATTTTTTTCACATTTTATCTTTTTTTTTTTACAATCAAGATGGTAGGATTCGCAGCTTCCGTTAATGACGGCATGAAGTGGCTGCTTCTTCCTTCTGGCTTCAAGCGCTTGAGGCACACGCTTCGTTGGCAACTTGTCCGGGGTGCACGGATTACTTGTTTCGTCGTCCACTTCGTCTTCACTTGTGCTTCCGTACTGTTTGAGGTAGTTCAAAGCCATTTTGTAGACTCACTAACAAGAGATAATTCACGACGTATGGACGTTAGCCAAATTTGCTCCCGAATTGTAAACTCTACTTGTGTTTATAAATGAAAAACTGGCTACTGCGTTAAAAACGTCCGGCGGAGGGAATTTGGCCACATATATCGCTGTTTGAACTCAACGGTGTGGCTTCGGCGTGTATGAGGGGTAATATGCACATTAAACAGGTTGCCATTACCGCGTAAAACATCTTTTACAGACAAAAGTAATAAAATTGCATTTTTCTCAAGTTCATGTTGGTGGCATATTAGCCAATTTGTCATTTATGGGCAGTATCTGGACAGCATTTGGCTGCAAACTTGATAATTCAAGTTGCAATAATGGTTATCATTTGTTTATCGGCTACCATGACAACACAACTCGCCTGTTGCTCATCTTGTAGTAGACCTCGATCCTCTGGGAGGTTTGCTGATACACCTGAATCAAACACCAAGCCGTTGTTGCTATCGTAACCCCTAGTACCGTTGGCAGATACCGTTTTCCAATATACTGGATAAACATTTTATGAAATTTGACCTAAATTATTCAAGGAAGCTTACTTTTGACTCTTTTCCCAATCTTTATCCCTTAAATGCGCAATGTTGCTTTAAAACAACATAGTGAAAACCATCCCCAAAGTAAATTATGTTTACCGCTTTTAGCCTAGTATCCAGCTGAAAAGAAAATAGCTCAAGAAAAAATCCTGGTATTTACCGAAGAAATTTTGACAACTGCAAGGCAAGCAATTATCTGTCATTTTTTCTTGTGGTAATAATTGCGCCGGATATTATTCCGTACGGAAAAGTCACGTTTCAATTCACTGGCATGTAAAACTGCGCCATCTGAAAGTAAAACAATATTTCTTGTGAGGTGCATACTGGTAAAGAAATCGCAAACGGAAAATCTTTTCTTCACCATTTCTTGGCCTATCTTTTTGCCCATTTCTTTTCAGGTCGATACTAGGCTTTTAGATAAGCAAGTTTCCTTTTTAAATGATTTTTTTCAGTGTGCGCATTTAAGGGTTAATTCTCCTAAGCTTTAATTACCTTTTATTATTTAATCTACTGTTGGCCTTTTTTGCCATCTGCTGGCATCCTTTTCAGTGATTCATTGTCATCTTTTATCGCTTTTTGGTTGCTCTTGATGGCGTGTTTTGTCGACATTTGTAATCTTTTTTGATATTTCTTGTTTTTCCGTCTTTTGTCGTCTCTTCATTCTCTTATCTTTTCTATTTAGTATCTTCGTCTTTTCTTGATGTTTTTGTCTCTTTTTTTCGTCCTAGCTTTAATGCCTTTTGTCTTGTTTTCATCGCGTTTTGCCGTTTTTTTCATATTTTTTGAAGTTGTTTGGCGTCTTTTAGTCGTTTTTTCACCGTATTTTGTTGTATTTCATCTTTTTTCATCTTTTTTCATCGTTTTTGCCGCCAGTTGGCTTCGAAGTCCGATGCTGGTCTAACAAGCCAGTCGTCGTATGGTCGAATCTCGGCAAGGCGGTGCTTGCTAGGTAAAGTCAGTAGGATCGTTGCACTGGCCCTGTAATTTTCCAGTACTCTAACAGTCGGTTGCGAAGTCCGGCGATAGAGAAGGGTAATGTCTAAAGACGGTATAAACCCAAAGCTTTACTATTCATCGTCTGTGCCTACTTATCTTCACTTTATCTTTATCATTTAAACGTCTTTTTGTTGTCTTTTTAACGCCTCTTCGTTGTCATTTTCTATTCTATTTGCCGTTTTTACGTCGTTCTTTTGCCGATCTTTCGTCGTCAAGTCGTCAAGTCATCAAGTTAGTGTCTTTTCTTCTTATATGTCATCTTCTTATCATCTCTATATCGAATTTTTGTTGTCTTTTCATGGACTTTTTGGCATCTCTTTATCGCATTTTCATTCTGTGTTCATCGTTTTTTAATGCTTGTTTTTGGCATTTGATATATTCGACATCTTCTCGTTGTTTTTAGCATGTTTAGTCGCCTTTCTGTCGTATTTTTTGTTTTCGCGGCTTTCATCGTATTTACGCCATCTTATCATAATTTCTTTGTCTCTTTTAAGTGAATTGTTGTCATTTTATATTTATTTTTTTCTGCGGCTTTTCATCGTCTATTGTCTTTTTGCTGCTTTCTACCGTCTCTTCGTCGTCTTCTCTTCATTTCATTGTTGTCTATTCTTCGTATTCGTCGTCTTTTTGTCATCTCCTTGTCGTATAATTATGGTCTTTTCTAGTAGTGTCATCTGTTCGTTTTTACGTCTAGCTTTCTTTGGCGACTTTTGCCATTTTTATCGTCATTTTTTTGCTGTTGTAGCGTGTTTTCGCTATCATTTCGTAGTTTTTTCTTCGTTTTTTGTCATTTCATTGTCTTTGGTCGCCGTTTCGCCACTTTTTATGGCCTTTTCGTTACCTTTTTGTCGTTTATCACTGTCTTATTTTACGTCAAAGCACTGTCTTTGTGTCGTTCTTCTGTCATCTTTCTGTATTCGACATCTCTTTGTCGTCTTTTTAGCATGTTTTTCTCCCTTTTGAGGTTTTTTATGCGACATTTTATGTTCTGTTTTTTGTTGGTCTTGTTGCTGTTTTCGCTTTGCTTGTTGTTTGGCGTATTGTTATCGTTGATTCTTCAGTTTTTTGTCTTTACATCACTTCTTGCCATTTTTTCGTTGTTATATTTGTACTCAATACAGCGAATATTTTTACTGCATATTTTGTTGTTAAAAAAGCAATATTTTTTGTTGGTTTTCTTTTGCCGTTTCATCGTCTGTTCGTCGTCTTTTCATCATAATTTCATGCTATTTGCGTCATATTATCATTCTCTTTCGCCATCTTTTCGTCAACTTTACATCGTAGTCTCACTATCCTTTCATCAGTCGTCCGTCGTCTTTCCATCGCACTTTCGTTGCCTGTACGCCTACTCTTCGTTGTCTTTCCTTCGTATTTTAGTCACTATTATCGCCTTTTTGTTGTTTTCCGAAGGTTCAACAGTTTTTATTTATCGCGTAAAAAAGTAAAATGCAAATAAGTCAAAGATTCCAACTACTTGGTTATAAAGATCTACCTTTTATGCTTGACAGCATGGCAGTATCAACGCAAATGTTCCCTTTTTAGTTCACGCCTCGTTACCCTCTTTACTATTCTGTAGGGTAATTGATCTTGAATGGACCTATTTAGCGCTTTTTAACACCACCACTCGCACTCCTGCTCAATTTACTCGTCACTTATAAATAATATGTGGTGATGTTACTATTTTTTGGACAGTACCACCTTTTTTCTACATTATCAGTACTTTAAAAATGTATAATTGATGAAACTTTTATTAAATATATCGTTTTTTGCCAAAGCCTTTTTTTGATCTTGAATGGACCTAACATGATCTTGAATTGGACCTATTTTTGATTTTGAAATGGACCTAAATTAGGATTGTCATAGTTTCTTCCATGTAAATGAACAAAATAATAACAAAGAATTTTTTTTTAATAGTACAACTATACTACTGTTATTTATTAATAGGACACAAGGTTGAACAGCTTTTACCTTTCTTATACTCTGTTAGAAAGGTATGAAAGTCGGTTGGAAAATTTGAAATCAGTCACAGTCGCCGAGGGTCTTGTTTTTATGTCAGCCCAACAATTGAACAATGTTTCAGTGACTTGATATGCGTTGTGTATGTATCTGTGTGTGACATTTGTATATTGGGAATTTATAATTACCTGTTGTTCAGATAAGGTTGAAACGATTTCCACGTCATAAAAAAATTATGTCGCCTATTAGTTTCAAAAATTTAAACCATTCATTAAAAATATGTAATATAACTTGTACTAAACGTAGTTTATCAAGTACAGTGGGGTTCGACTTTTTATTTAGTGACTACATATTTCGAAAGGTCAGACTTTTACTGACGTAGGACTACGTCTTACTGCAAAGCATCTAAAGGTTTGCGACAGCCCCTGTCGAACATTTTGAATATAAAACCGTTGCAATCGTGATAAATTCGTTAATTAGTGGTAATTATTCAATTTTTGACACATTTATATGCAATTTTTTCAGTTGAAAAATGGTCTAGATTTTGCCAAGGTTTCGATTTTGGCAACATAGGCGACACGCATTTGTTGTCAAATTCGAAATCATACTGTAAATGGTGCTTGAAAAAATTAGACTTGGTAATTCTACTAGGTTTAAAGGTAAGCTTAGATACTAGGTTTTAATTTTAAATGATAGTCGATGAAGAACTGTACCAGATAGAAAATAGGAAGATTCAAAAATGAATATTTTAGATCTCAGAGTCACTCAATTTCGGTGGACAAGGAGGTATTAATTTTGTCACAAGTCAGAGGGGAGAGGTGCTTAAAGAAAACTTTACATCCCCAAGAAAAAAATCAGAGGGGTTGTGTATAAGATACGACCACGGATGACGTAGTACAACGTTAGTCCGGTTGCATGATTTTGAATATTTTACTAAACTGATTTTTAATCTATCTGTCAATCGACCAAAAGGTGATGTGAAGTCAACCTGCTTACTTATCGCCGGAATATAAGGCCTTTGCAAAATATTTTTTAAGTTTTTGTCATCCACCCCTTTGGAAATTGGCTTAAAAAATCGGGGGGCTAAAAAAATTTGGAGGATATGAGTATAAAATCAATTTTTCGTGGGCTCTACAGCCTGAAAAACTCGAAAAATGAGTGTACTTAACACTTCTAGCACGAAACAGAAATGGAAATTCGAATTCGGAGTTTCCGAAAATCGTCCAAAAAAATTCTCTCGTTTTTGTCTTCTTTTCGTACATATTTGCATGGAAAATAATAACGTATATATTAAAAGCAAGAACAGATTTGGTTTTCACGCTTAAAATTTAAATAAAAATGCTTGAAACCCATGTTTTTTGCTCGATTAAAAAATTCACTTTGTCCCCCCCCCTTTAGTGGCCCAGCACCGGAAGGACAAAAACTTTATAAAATATTTGTAATGGCCTAATTTTACTTTATTCTGAGCCTCATAATTATTTTAAATAAACTAGAAAATTATCAAATACAATATTATTTTTGATATGATATGCACCATATCATTATCCAGGCCTATACCTAATTTCTAAATCCTCCATTGACGCACAGATGATTTTATTGCCAAACCGGGTAATTTTGTAGGGCGGTTGGGCATCACAAAGTTTCACGAGAGTGAGGAAGTTGGCGTTCTTAACCATCAGAAGTGGCTGCTTCTTTTTACTCAGACGAGTCTGATTTTGTGACTACAGGATCCGGTTGAATTTTATTGGCCTTAGGGTTTTCGGTCAGTGCGCTAAAGGTGTTTTGAAGCTTTGGTATATGCTTGATTAACGTGTTTAAACTATTTCTCATCTGAGTTTTGTCAAAACTCAAACTTACAGCAAAACTTTTTGCTGTATTTATATGGAAAATACAGGACGTTATTTGTCCATGGAAAAAAATTTGATTCCAACCATTTTTACGATGTTGCCTGTAGCAGGGATAACCACTTGAAATAGAGTTTGGAATATTAGCTTCGTAACTCAATTCGAAGTTCCAATATTAGAGTTTCCTATACAATAAAGGTATATATAAATCTTCAGAATTGTATTCTCAAATAACTTGTTTCATTCTTCTGTGCATTACTTTTAATGATACAAGAATTGTCCCGTTTAGCATAATTTGGGAATTTTTTTACATAGGGCGAACAAATTGGGAAAATTTTGCTCTACTTATATAGATTACTTATATAGATTATATAGATTACACTTTTGCTTCGTGCTAAAACAAATACGTAAAATCCAATTGAAAAATTTAAGTGTAACTGGTTTTGTGCTAAATGCAAATGAAGCAAAAATAGCTCTTTTTTAAGGGGCATAGTACCTTTTACACCATATTTTTTGCCTAATTTCAAATATTTTTTTCTCGATAACGCGAAAGGCAAATTGAATCGGGTTTTTTGCATTCGAAACATTGAATTTTATACTAATATTTGCAATTTTGTTTTCATAAGGGAACCTCTTTCCCTTGCCCCTACGGCTCCTTGAAGATAATCGTTCAAAAAAACCATGAATTGCGGTACCATGAATTGGCGCTGGGGGGCTTATCCGAATTGAAAAATTCCAAAACGACATGAAAGAACATTAAATTATCTCGTGTTTGATCCATCCTTTTTTAGAATTCGAACACATAACAAGATGGCGGACATTGAAACATAAAAGTATGGTTTTTAAGCGAAAAAATTGACTTTAAACATTTCTAAAAAATTTAAAAATTACAATATCAAGAAAAGGATGAGTCAAACACTAGATAATTTTGTTGGCTTTCAAACAAAAAAAGAATCATAAGAATTGCTTGAGCCGTTCTTGAGATATTTATGGTACCGACTTTCAAAACCTGGTTTGGAGAAAAACGACGTTGAAGTTTTTACTCGTTGTTTAATCGCTCCAGACATGCGCGGTACAAATAGCAAACGAACAAACGATTTCAAACACATATGGTCAAAATGTTAATCTTTCGAAATAATCAATAAAAAAATTTAGGTTTTAAAAAATTGAAAAGGTACCATGCCCCCTTAACAGAAGGCAGTTAGTATCCCTCTTATATTTTGATCCATCTTATCTTTTAATCAATGATGGTTAAAATTTTTGTACAATACTGAGAATAAATTAAGTTTATATTGTTTTAAGCATAAAATGACGTATGTTAGCTAACTAATTAGGAAGACTTTTTAGTTTCAAAACTAGAGGCTACAATGTACAAACACTATGAAGCAACTACGAAAAAGGATGAGTGATAGTTTTTTTTTTTTTGTATGCCAGAAGGGCATTGGGTTAAAAGGCCACTGCGACAGTCTTAATGATCGTCTTTTGTGGCAGGCCCCGATTGCTGTCAACATGAGTGATAGTTAGTTTTATCAATATAATTAAGTTTTTATTTAGGCTATAAATCAAGCCTACTTTCAATATCCCGCGCTTATAGATTAATTATAAACGGAGATACTATAGTGACAACAGGCAGTTTTATGGAATATAGAACGGCGTGTTCGTTAGTGGTAGGCAATGATAGCTACCGCCAGTGATGTCTCGGAGCGCAAAACTAGGTCCATTCTAAAATCAATACTAGGTCCATTCAAGATCAAAAAAGAGGGTTAACATTTTTAAGGAATTTGAAGATTTTACTGGTTTTACTGAACTTTTAAATACCTAAATTGAAAATACACATATTTTAGCATCATTTTAAGAGAATTGTTTTATTTCAAACCAGAAGGGTTCCGGGTAGTAACAGTTTGAAAATACTCTATGGTGACTGCCAAAACGCTGAAAAACAGCTACTTTTAAATACGCGGCAATAAAGTGGTTTTGGCTATAATTTTAATTTAATTTTAGTATATTTACGTTCAGAAATGATTAAAGATAAACATAAAAGCTAAATACAGTACAAAGACTTGATAATTATATCCTAAAATTCTTATTTAAAAATAGGTCCATTCAAGATCAGAATTCGACTAGGTCCATTTCAAAATCATTTACCCTACTTGTTTTCTCTCAGAAGCACTCTATTAGAAACCTTCAATCGGCTCTTAAAGAAGAAAGTTATGCTTTACAGGAATGTATTCACTGCATGTACCGTACTCGTGATGAATGGAGGTGAAAGAAATGTTCAAACTTTTCCGTAAAGTTTGAGAAAATCCGTGGATTTTTTTTCCTGTCCTGGAATCATCACTGCGACCAGTATCGATGATCTATTGTGATATCGCCCGGGTGATTGCTGTAATGGCTATTGATTGAGCGATATGCTTATTCAATTTTACTTATTGAAATCCGTAGATACGAGCACTTGATCCGTAGGTCCGTAGAACTAGGACTAAATCCGTAAATCTAGCATCACTGCCGTGTACAACGCCAACCTTATTTTCGTCGCGTTAAAATCGTTTGACAACTGCTGATGGTAATGTGAATTGCTTGATATTAAGGTTCATTTAAACGGGGCAATTTTCTGGCAACATGGGGAATGCAACATGTGGTATGCGACATGTTGCTTGAAAAAACTTGCATGCCACATGTTGCCAATCTAGACGTACCATTAGGTCCCGTTTGGAAACGAACTGATAAAATTTCTACATAATTATAAATATTGGAGTTTAAAGCCGAAATGAAGTTGGAATAAATTACAGCTATTTGTGTACTGTTAGAACCAAGCACCGATGTTTGAATGAGACGGAAACACATTAGAGCAAAAAAACTTACTCCAATTTTAATAAAATCGCCAAAAATTCCATCGTAAAAAAATTAATTACCAAAGTCGCTCGATATCGAAGTAAGCCTTGGATCATACTGAGTGATTTTATTTAACTTCGACAATTATAGAAACCCGTTCAGAAATCCTTGATGACTTACTCTCCGTTCCAGAATGGAACCGCCCGCTGGAATACCGTTTCAGTAGAATGCGTAAGTTACTCCCGAACCGGGGGAACCGCTTTATGGGTATCTACCCGAACCATCCGCCGGGCCAGCCGGGCCGGTTGAGTGGTACAGTCGTAAAACCCCTAAATATGCACAATACACAAGCGGAACCCATCAGTATTTTCCGCTGGCGATTGATCGTAAAATTGGTCTGATATTTAGCACTTAAGCCGTTCCCGCTGACAGTGCGAGCGTGGTGTCGCCAGCCGTAAAACACTAAGTGGGTTCCAAGTTAATCCGGCGGAATAGGGCAGCCAGTATCAGCTACGTTTGGTTTATGGAAATATGACGACTCTAGTCGGAGATTTAATTGAATTTAATCTGTGTGTTTTTACAGGGCAGAGCACAAATAATTAAACCGAATATGTCCGCAAATGCCGTCCACCACCCTAACCTAAAAATTTGTTCTACAAATCTACAGCAGTCGTCAAAGCATGATCATTCACGGCGATATTTGGACTCGTTGAGCGGAGCACACGCTCAACACGAAGACAGATTATTTAATTGTGGGATGGTTATAAACCTAGCCATTGCCTACGTGTTGATAAAACGGCCGACGGACGTGGTGCTCTCCTCCGCACCCGCAGAGGTTAATTTCTGGACACACACGCGATTCGGTTCGGACAGACGTGATCGCGTGAACAATCGCTGACCGCTCTTGTGGTTGGTTCAATTATCGGTTGAACAACCTCTTTCCGGAGGCGATCTTCACCATCGCTGAATCGTCTTTTCAATGCATTTATTGATCTAAAGCGAATCTATTGTTGGTTCAATCTAACACAAAAAAAAATCCGAATGTTAAGTACCCTAAAAGATTTCGCAAATATGTCAACATTCAAGCGACGGAACAAAAAAAAGCTACGACCTTCACAGCACAACTTGGTGCAAATTTGTTAACAGCTCTTTTTCTTCTCTGCGTCTTTTCAGGATCTTTGACCGCCGAATTGTCGCCGCCGAAAGAAAGGAAAACAAAAAAAAAAAACGGGCGCAGAACAATACTTGCTCGACCGACGACCATGTGGTTAACCGACCCCGACTGATCGCTCGCGCACTGGCCGGGGAACCCACGATGCCCACTAGCCGCACTACGGGCGTGATTGCGTGATTGGTTGGTTCATGCTCCTACGCGATCGAAATAAAAAAAAAGTACACACACAGCACAGTAGAACACTGGCCGCGAGTCGTTCAAGTCCGTGAAACAAAAAACACCCGCATCCCTTCCGGACCTACGGCCGTCGAAGGAATGCGAATGCGACACACACATTTTGAACACGGTTGGTTTGTGGCAAAAGGAATCCCTCGAGTGCCTGTTTGTTTTGCTTAATTGTTATTTGTCTCCGTCGCTTAATTTGTTTGATTAATCTTTTTTTTATTTGCGCTGGTGTTTAATTAAGAATTATTGTTCTATATTTGGAAAGTGCGCGATAAAACAAAAACCGAAAAAGATCGGGCGAAACGGAAATCCCTCCGAGAGAGTGCGAAAGAAGTGCCAGTGCAGTGCAGCGTTGCATCCGAAGTTTAATCCGAAGAAAGAAAATCACGACCGAGTAACGACGTTATCCGGTGATCGTGTAAATTCCCCCGTCAGCAGGACTGCTTTTTAATCCGTTGATCGCTGATAGTTAGTGCGACGCGTTTCGCTGTAAAACCGTTCTCACTTGTACGCATCATTATCCTTATGCGTGGAATCAACCATTGAAGGTAGGTGGTCACCAAGCTTCGACAGCTACTTTAAGCTGCTTTATAAAACAACGAATTATAAAATCAAATCATCCATCAATCAATACAGAACGTTTGAAAATTTATGTTTTACAATTATTGTTACAATTACAATTACTCTTCCTCGCGCCCATACAAATGACAAGTAACAACAGCGCGCCCCTCCAGACCAAAGTTGAAGCTTTGTATACATGTATTGGTGGAAAAAAAATGTGTGCGATCTTGGCAATGCATTGAATACGTGTTTGTGTACATCCATATTCTAATTTACACACACACTAGTATGTGTCGGCAGATAGCATTGCTGTTACTGCCTCTCGACTTTTGACAGAGTTGCCAGTCTCCTTGATGGAGTGTTTTTGATTTGAGACAACTCGACGAACTTAGAAGGACGCGATTAGGTATAAGAACTGGTCCCTTTAGGTCCTCTATGGGTCGTGCATAACGGCAAAGAATAATGCTCTACACTTCAGCAAACTGTGAAGCAACTGTGGAGTGATTCATCCGGTGAGGTTCGAACTGGTGAGGTTTACTTGCATTAGATTCTTCTTTACAATTTGGACTTGGTTTTCCTAAGACACGCCCATGTGTTGTGAAATTGAAGGAAAAGAGTCCCACTCCGGGCTTACGATCTCTCACTGCAATGAAGTTTGTTCAGCAGTCACGTGTGTTAATACTTGTAATGCTGAGTGACATGCTATCAAACTCGCTTGCCACTAGGTCACCTAAATCGAATGCTTCCAACTTCTGTGCACACGTACATCAGTACTGTTTAAGGCAAAATGCACCCAATCAGCCCAAATAACAAAGAACGACATATGTGGGAAGTTTGACCCTACGACTGACCTACGACCTACGACGATTCTGCGAAAGTTACCAACCAACGCCCGTTACGGTAACAAATAGGACTAGTGGAAGTATCGCTCTTTTTCGGTCAAGTAAAGCCAAAGAGGGTATATCAGCTCAGTTCGGTGTATATATCAGTTCAGCTCAGTGTATAATACCAGAACGTTAGAGGTTTACGTTCAAAGATCTACGAGCCCGATGCGGAGCATAATGTTTTCATTCTCACTGAAACCAGGCTGAATGAGGAAATTACCTCACTTCAATTACTAGGTGCAATATATACTGTCTACAGAAAAGATCGGGACCTCAGCAGACGACAAGCACGAGGTGAAGGCGTTACTGTTAGGACTTGTCTGGAAGAGCACACCCTTTGGTCACGCAGTAACCGATCCCTTTGATTCTGCATTTCCAAGGTCCAGCATAGCATTGCTAGATGGCAGATGCCACAGATAGAAATTGTCGTGATCGCGCACTTGATCTTGTTTATGTGAATTCAGAAGTTTCATCGCACTGTATCCGTATTGAAGCGCATGAGCCACTAGTTGATATCCCTAGGCAACATCCGGCGCTACTGGTATCGCTTACCAGACTCCAGCAAGTATCTTTTGAAGATATCTTGGATGTTACCGAGTTTAATTTCTCAAGGACGAATTTTTCTGCGCTTCGATCGTCTCTCTCAACCATTGACTGCAACCGACGTAAACGTAGCAGTAGACATCTTTAAAAAACATTCTAATCCAGCAATTCAGGACGTTTGTTTCCACACCTCGCCCCCGGCCCAAAATTCCTTGGTCAAATAGTCGCCTGCGAGAAATAAAGCGATTGACGTAACACTAACGCTTTGTAAATTGTAACTCAATGAGATGAATTTACGCTTGGTGCTCGCTTGGTTTAAGTTTTTGCTTAATGTGAGCGATTCTTACCACGAAAATATGGCTCCCTATCAGGGGCCTAGTTTTTGCTACAGACAAAGCTCTTATATATATATATAGACTAGTTGAGCCCGAATCCGAAAAATATAAATGCCTGTTAAGAATTCAGAAAACTGCGAATACATTCCATTAACCAGTGTTTGCAAAGATGTTTAATCTTTGTATTAGTGCTTTGAGTTATTATATTGCACTAGGTCCGGTCAAATTTAACACCGACCATATGATATCGCGACAAGCAATCGAGTTGAGCAGGCGAGTCGAGCAGTCGAATCAAGCAATCGAGTCAAGCAGTTTAGTCGAGCAGTCGAGTCGAACAGTCAAGTCGAGTAGTCAAATCGAGCAGTCTAGTCGAGCAGTTAAATCAAGCTATTCAGTCAAGCAGTTCGGTCGAGCAGTTGAGTCGAGCAGTTGAATCTAGTGGTCGAGTCGAGCAGTCAAGTCGAGCGGTTGAATCGAGCAGTCCAGTCGAGCAGTTTAATCAAGCAGTTTAGTCGAGTAGTCCAGTCGAGCAGTTGAATCGAGTAATCTACTCGAGCACTTGAGTCGAGCAGTCGAATTGAATGGTTTAGTCAAGTAGTCGGGTCAAGCGGTTAAGTCGAACAGTCGAGTCAAGCAGTCGAGTCGAGCGGTTGAGAGTTGAGACGAGCAGTTGAGTCGAGTAGTCCAGTTGAGCAGCTGAGTCGAGCAGTCCAGTCGAGCAGTTGAGTCGAGTAGTCAAGTCGAGCAGCTGAATCGAGCAGTTAAGTCGAGCTGTCGAATCAAACAAGTCAAGCAATCGAGTCGATCAGTCAAATCGAGCAGTTAAATCAAGTTGTTCAGTCAAACAGTCCAGCCAAGCAGTTGAGTCGAGCAGTCGTGTTAGGCAGTTGAACCGAACAGTCGAGTCGAGCAGTTTAATCGAGCAGCCCAGTCGAGCAGTTTAATCGAACAGTTAAGTCAAGTAGTTCAGTCGAGCAGTTGAATCGAGTAGTCTAGTCGAGCAGTCGGGCCAAGCGATTCAGCCGAGCAGTTAAGTCGAACAGTTGAGTCGAGCTGTTGAATCAAGCTGTTAGTTCCGTCGAGCAATCGGGTTGAGCGGTTGAGTCGGGCAACCGATACGAATAGTCCTATCGAGTAGTTGAATCAAGCAGTTCATTCGAGCAGTCGAGTAGAGCAGTTGAGTCAAGCAGTCCAATCGAGCAGTTCAATCGTGCAGTTAAGTCGAGCAGTCGGGTCGAGTAGTAAGTAAGTCAAGCAAATGTGTAAGCAGTCGAATCGAGTAGTTAAGTCGAGTAGTCCACTCGAGCAGTTAAATCGAGCTGTTCAGTCAAGCAGTTGAGTCGAGCAGTCGAATCAAGCAATCGAGTCAAGCAGTTTAGTCGAGCAGTCGAGTCGAACAGTCAAGTCGAGCAGTCAAATCGAGCAGTCTAGTCGAGCAGCTAAATCAAGCTGTTCAGTCAAGCAGTCCGGTCCAGCAGATGAGTCGAGCGGTCGAGTCGAGCAATTAAATCTAGTGGTCGAGTCGAGCAGTCAAGTCGAGCACTTGAGTCGCGCAGTAGAATCGAATGCTTTAGTCAAGTAGTCGGGTCAAGCGGTTATGTCGAACACACGAGTCGAGCGGTTGAGACGAGCAGTAGAGTCGAGTAGTCCAGTCGAACAGTTTATTCGAGCAGTTGAGTCGAGTAGTCCAGTCGAGCAGCTGAGTCGAGCAGTCCAGTCGGGCAGTTAAACCGAACAGTCGAGACGAGCAGTTTAATCGAACAGTTCAGTCGAGTAGTCCAGTCGAGCAGTTGAATCGAGTAGTTTAGTCAAGCAGTTGAGTCGAGCAGTCGGGTCAAGCGGTTCAGTCGAGCAGTTAAGTCAAACAGTTGAGTCGAGCAGTTGAATCAAGCTGTTAGTTGCGTCGAGCAATCGGGTTGAGCGGTTGAGTCGGGCAGCCGATACGAATAGTCCAATCGAGTAGTTGAGTCAAGCAGTTCGTTCGAGCAGTTGAGTCGAGCAGTTGAGTCGAACGTCGAATCGAGCAGTTGAGTCCAGCAGTCTACTCGAGCAGATGAATCATGCTGTCCAGTCAAGCAGTCCAGTCAAGCAGTCGAATCAAACAGTCCAGTTGAGCAGTTCAATCGTGCAGTTAAGTCGAGCAGTCGGATCGAGTAGTAAGTCAAGCAAATGTGTCAAGCAGTCTCGATCTGTCCAATCAAGCAGTTGAGTCGAGCAGTCGAATCGAACAGTTTAGTCGAGCAGTTCAGTTAAGCAGTCTAGTCAAGCAATCAAATCGAGCAGTCTTATCGACCAGTCCAGTCGAGCAGTCTAGTCAACCAGTTGAGCAATCGAACAATCCTGCAGTCGACCAATGAGGAGACTGAGAATACAACCCATTGCTACGAAAGCATGCCGTCCTGTCATGGACTTGTTTTTAGTTACCGATAAGCCTCTTATGACGTCCTGTCAGAGACCTGGTTTTCGGTACAGACATAAGCCTCTTATAAAAATAGATTACCGTGAAATTACTTAGTCGCAACGTACTGTTGCGAAAATCCAAAGCGTATATCTCATGGAACCAATATAGATTTTACTCAGCCAAACGGCATCGATCGACAACAACGAATTTAGTACAGTTCACATCACATTGCATTAGGTTCATTGAAGCAGAAGCTCAAGTAGATGTCGTGTACACAGATATATTTAAAAGCGGCATTTGATAGTGTAGACCTCTCTATCCTATTGGCAAAAGCTGAACGTCTTGGCGCTTCACCCGTCATAGTAAAATGGATGAAATCACACCTTATTGTTCGAACTGCATCTATAAAAATTGGAAGGCATGAATCACAAAGTTTGACCAACTATTCGTATGTACCACAAGGGAGCAACCGGGGGCCATAACTATTTTCGTTGTTTTTCAACGACACCTGTTATGTAATACCATCATTTCGATTTCCTATTAATGCTGACGATCTTAATCTTTACTGTGTTGTACGCTCGACGGCTGATTGAATCGAACTACAGCAACACCTGAACGGTTTCCAGGATTGGTACAGGGTGCTTCACCTTTTATGTCGGTATGAAAACATTGAATAACTATAAAAACAAACGATTTCTATTAGTAATGCATTTTTATTTAGTTTGGTTCCTTAAAATTTTCTTGGTTTAGTTTTTGAAAACAATTTCAATAAAGTGACCATCTTTATTAAAAATTACAAATTTACTCCTTTTTTCAGCGTTTTCCATTATCTTTTTTGAGCATCTCGGGTGCTATAGCGTCGATTTCTGTACGAATATTTGCCTTGAGCTCGTATATAGTTTGTGGCTGGTTGGCGTAAACCTTGCTAGGTGATCTGGGTGGCCAGTCAATATCGCCTCTTTTTGATTGACACCAGACGTCCCGGAAATTTTCGTTGCAGAAATTGAATTATTGAATTCGCAGTGTGGCATGGTACACCGTCCTGTTGAAACCAGTAACCTTCTAGACCTTTTTCGCGCATTTGTGGGCAGAAATAATGAGCCAACATCCACCGATATCGATACGCAACTGTTGGGTCCTGAGCAACACTCTCCCTCACTGCTTCAACCAGTTCATTGGAACTTCTTGATCATCTTTGGTGAATGGCGTGTTGACGATCTCCTACTGTCCCGTACTCAAAAAAAATTCGACACCAAACGACTAGAGTGACTATATACAGAGTGGCGCCAAGTCATCCCAAATGTATGCAATGCGGTTTATCCTAGGTTTTTCTTTCTCTTTCCTGCATACGCGTTGGATAGGTGGTCTGCTCGATTGGAATGACACTGACAGATAATTATCATTCCAATTTTGACATTGTCGCCACTCTGTATATAGTCACTCTACAAACGACGAATAGAATTGTCAGATGGTGCCTTTGAGTTAACACAATGAAACGACTATTTTCGATGTAAAGTGTCACTATTTCAGCGCGTTCTTTCGGTATGAAGCGATACATGGCGAAAATTGTACTGGAATGGCGTTTCCAAAACGTATCTAATGAACGAAATCGGTTGGTAAATGTGAAAGTTATACAGCGTTTACATACCGACATAAAAGGTAGAGCACCCTGTATAATATTGTAAAAGTTTTCAAATCAATAGCTCCTCCTGAGGATGCAATTACAATGATTCGTAAGCAGGGATTTTCTAGCAGAGATTCTCTCCCCAATTTAGCATTGTTCTGAATCATTCAACATCCAACTGGTTTTTTGTTCAGTAGTTCAGACTTTATTTATAACAAAAACAACTTGTCGGTTAACTCGTTTTTCACTGACTGGTTATAAAAGAGATTTGACGATTGATCTTATTTCATCGCACGCATGTGTTTGGGTTGGTCAAATTAATTACTACAAACCAAATTTGAATTAGGCAAGTCTACAGTATTTTTAAATACAGTCCGTTACATCATCTTTAATATCATGTTGCGGAAAACAAGCATTCCCCAAAGCTATTTCTGCTTTTGCACAGACCATTACAAAATTATAACATTCTCGAAGACAAATTGTTTACTGCAGAATTCATTTAATCAGCATACTTCGCTAGGCTTGTATAGCCTGCAAATTAGATTAACAGGTTTATTTTTCTGGGTTTATTTAGGTAAAAATGGTAAAAAAATGTTATTTTTTGTTTTGGCAAATTTCGCCTATGCGCAAATCTCTTGCATTCTAGAACGAAGTTTAGTAATAAAAAATGAAAAATACGTGAACTATCTATTATCTTCCAAATCTTAAAGACCGTGAGGTGCCAATAAAATTCAATGAGCAAAACCCATTGCGACGGATGCTAATCAGCATAAATATAAACACATTGGTCGGTCGTAAGAATTCATCTCGTTTCCATCGCAATTTTTCTTCGTCGATTTCTCACTCGCCGATTGGCGACGTAGCCTTGATAACGTTCCGAACAAAACCGAAAACCTTCCATAATCATTCGTCGTCCCATCTTCCTTTTACCTTGTCACTGACCGAGCTGCTCGTACGGACGACGCTGGCCCCCAGATGGTCCAGTCAACTTTTCGAACGTCGTCCGTCAAGGTCAGCAGAGTCCGGGCGTGAATCGCCTTTACCCTGTCAACTGGCTGGCTCTTTACGCGCACACACATGAGCTGTTCTAGCCTATGAAAATTTCACTTTCGCTCTGGCATTCCTTTCTCCCCAACAACCCCTCCCCATCCCTGCCTCGGGGGTGTTCAGCTTCCCCCAAAAACTCATGCTATAAAACCTCTGCCGGTTCATGAAAACGCTCTTCGGCAACGGCCCCATTATCGCTGGTCCGCGCGACCACGAGGCGCAGCGTTTCAGGATGGCGCCAGCGCAGAACCTTCGGTCGCGTATGTCAATAGTCTCTCGGTCGAGGAGCATGTATCACTAGCAGCGTAACACACCAGCCAGCAGCCGGACAGAGCAGGATTGGCAGTGGGACCTTCACCGAAACATATACCCATATTCTCAGGCTCTCGCGTTACACACTGCTCAGGACGCAATCACGATAAAAATTCATGATAATTATGGCGTTTTTACTGCGCCTCGTCGTCGTCGTCGACGTTTACCCGCCCGGGGTGGCAGTTGGGGGTTGTTAATTTCAGTGAGTCTTAATCTTAAATAGTATAAATTACGCGCGTGTCTTCTCATGTTCTCGCGCGGCGGGACCCTCGCGGGCCGACCGTGCGTCGTAGTTCGTAGAACGTGGTGAACCATTCCGATCAGATGGAGCCTTTTTCGCTCCATCTCCTCCGTGTGCCGATCGGTTCAACTGCCAGCGTGAGCTCTCTGTGTGTATTTATGTCTAGGAAACGAGTGATCATGTCCGAAGGCGAAAAGAACGACTTTGCAAAAGTATGTCCAAATTTGGTGCACCTAAGGTCAACTGTTGATGAGTAACCGATAGTTATATAATTTTATCTCGTTTTTTTTTCATACTTCTCTCTGCACCCCTCGTTCATATCACGTCTGAGGTCAGCACACCGCGGAGCCGCGGGGACACGTGCAATTGGAGCCTGCAGCGGGCAGATTTATGTACCAACACTCGGACATAAATTCAAGCATGTAGACTCCCTTCGGTCACGCTGTCGACATCGACATCGGCATCGCGTCTCGTGAAGTCGTGAATGAGCACTCGTTTAATCCTATTTATGAGCAATTTAGCTCACTCAGAACATGCATGCCTCTCCGCGGTTCTGTCGCGATACGGACCGAGATGACCGCGGAGATTGATAATCAAATTGATGTGGTCGTTAATTTCAATGCGCTTCAGCTTCAGCTGCATGATATACCCACTATTTATACATACATTCATTGATGGGGCGCAGCAGCGCATCGATGGCGCACGGAGTCTGGCTGGCCGCCCTAGGATACGTGGCTGGCGCAACTCTGGCTGGCTGATAGGGGGAATAGAACAATTGGACCCTGTTACGACGTGTTTGATGAACGTTTTTAGCTTTACTATGATTATGTTTTCATCTGGACGTAGTCATCGTTCGTAACCAGGAAAACCGGTAGTGCCAGTAAAGATCCCAATTTTGACAGTGGTTATTTTGTATTTCATTGTGTGGCCCTAAAGATAGGATGATCATGAGCCATCAATTTGAACTAGAGACACAGGTCTGCGAAAAAAAATATTGTGGCTTTTCGAGGGACCGAATTTAAAATTAAGAGCATTCTATTCATTCTATCTTTTAACAATCATAGGAAAGAGGGGATCTACCGCCTGTACTTTAACTTATTAACTTATCAGAATTAATTGATTTTTTTGAACTGATCAGTGATTTTCTTAACAATCGTATTGGGTAAGTCATTGTAGTTTTCTTCCAGCAAATTTGCTTCATCTTTAGAGAGACACCTTATGTATAACAAGAAAAATATTCGAATGATTTTTAACCGCTTTACAAGCTTGAAATAAATTTGACACCGTACTGCTGACGGGAGTGCAATTTGTGCAATATGAATTTACTTGAATTTTGTTAAAAAGAAGTTTTCCTTATAATTTTTTCAACGAGTGGTTTTTTCCCGCAGCTCAGTACAGCTCAGTAACGGAGACGCATGGTGTGTTATTTTTACCTGTAATGAAATGGATATTTTTAGTTAGTTTTTGCCAAAAAATATCCGTTTCATCGAATGTGAAATTGTGTCCATTGCCACGGTGTTCAAAACACCGTTTTTAAAAAATAAAATCAACCATTAAATCATTAAAGTTGGTTTGTATTGCCATCCTAGACCGCCGAGCCAAGTTGTAAAAAAATATCGTTGGAAGAATTTTTGAATTGAAGTTTTGAAGTTTTTAAAGACAGATTGCTCATATAAAGTAAATAAAAATCTACAGTAACACTTCCACAATGAACGTAAATCGCAGCCGGTATTGATTTTTTATACAACAAACACCTACTGGCGACCGTTTCAGGAGATTTGCGCTGTATTGGGACTAACCGGAAATGTCCCGGATTAAGTTACCGCTAGGGGAAATGGCCCTGAACCCCGGGGACTACCGTGAAAACCCAAACTCAGTGGTCCTTTTCGCACATGAAGAAAAACTTATCGTGCGACACCTGTAATCACACTAGAATTCAAAAAACTAGATCAATGGAAGCCAATTCTATCTATCTATAGCTATCTAGGGTTACAATGGTCATATCTGGACATCTTCGGGTGATACCGGAAACCCCTACGGAACATAAATACATTGATCTTGTAAATTGATTACAGTCTTTTGCTTAATGTAACAACAGTTAACACAGAAAAAAACAAGATAGAAAAACGCAACAAAAAAAACTGTAAAAAAGTGTAAAAAACGAAAAAGAAAAAGAGCGCAAATGAGGCTTGACAAAAATGATCGAGAACAGAAAAAAAAACAGTGAGAGAAAAGAAACAAAACCCATTAAGTAAACGAAGAAAACGAGAAAGAAAAGGTAGGGTGAACTGGACAAAAAAGGAGAAAAAGCGGGGGTAAAAGAGGAAAAACACGTTAGAAAAGGAGGAAAAAAGGAGACAATCAAGGAGCAGAAAAAATTAAAAACGAACAGAATAAGAAAAAAATGAAAACAAGGCAAAATGCATAAAATGGAATATTGAAAACAGGAGAAGCAGGACGCAATAAAAAGATAAATCTAGCAAACGAAAACGAGAAACGGGATAGAAAAGGGGTTAAACAGCGAAAAAAGACGAAAGCCGGGATCGAAAAAAAGAAAAAATCGAAACGGGACAAAAAAACGCGACAGGAAAAGAACAAAAACCGGGCCTGAAAACGAGGAAAATGGACGTAAAAAGACGAAAAACGAAACAGTAGTAAATTAGGATTAAGGAAAAGCACAATAAACGGAACAGGAAAAGAAGAGTAAATGTACAGAGAAAAAATAAACAGTCGGCAGGTAAAAGGAAAAACTAGAGAGAAAAAGAGGAAATACGGAACAGAAAACAAAAGAAACTAAAAGGTAAAAACAATAACGAGAGAGGAAAAAAAGAAAACCGATAGGGGAAACGAAGAAAACGAGGGAAAGAGGCAAAATGGGATATTAAAGGGGAAAGATCGGACAAAAACCGGGAAGAAAAAATAAAGAAACTTAGAGAGAAAAGGGAGAAAGACAGTCAAAAATAGAATAAACATGACAAAAAGGACGGAAAATGGGAAATCATAAAGAGGAAAATGGAACAGACGAAGACAAAAACTAGAAGAAAAGGAGATAAAATGAGTTAGAAAAAGACGAAACCTCGAAACGAGCAAAAAGAAACAAAACAAAACAAAACAAAAAGAACGGGGAAACAATATCAAAACAAGTGGAAAACATGAAAAACCAAGACTGAAAATAAAAAAATAAGAAAAACAGAACAATAAAACAGGACGCATGGGACAAAAACAGATAAACAAGAGAAAATGAGAAAAAACGGAAGGAAAGTGAGAGCAAACTCCAATAAAACTTGACACAGAAAGAAAATAAACGAAACAAAAACTGGACAAACGAGACTCTCTTTTGCAGCAAAAGGTAAACTATGGGAGAAAATAAGACACAAAATGTCAATTTTGTGATGGGACAGGACACAACGGGATACGGTGAAACTTCGTGTCTAATTTTATGTCAGTACCCGTTTGAGTTAAACTACAAGTGTAAATTAATCCTAGGGGCCCATAGTGGTCCAAACAGCGAAATACGTGATCGTTTGAGATAGCGCCGAAACGTGAAGCTTTTCTCATTATATGAGAAACATTTCTTGGTATAACAAGCCCCTTCTTGTGAAAGAAATCTTTGGGTGATTAATTCCCTTAAAAGTGAGATACGAAATTTATTTTCTCGTACATTCGAGATACAGGTTTGGTATTTTCGGCAAAGTTGTAGCAAATATCATTACAAAAAACTTTGTCAAAGACACCATACTTGTATCTCTTCATGGAAATCGTCTATGAAGCGTTATTCGTGGACAAACCCTTCAAAACAGTTTTTAAACCCTAACTTATTCTGGTCAACTTTTACGTGTTCATAGTGTTCTAAAAAGTTGTTTATCTGGCTAAAATCAATGTTTTTGTAGAACAATGTTATACGCGATTTTCTGCAGTTTCGGAGATTTTGAGCATTTTTGATGAAAAATAGTACTACTTTGAACTTAAATATTTCCCAAGGTGGCAAATGGTGGCAGATCACACGAAAAAAACACACGAAAAAAAAACAAAAAAAAAACAAAACATCAGATGGCTCTGGAACAAGTCTACAGACTAAAACTCAGCAGATTGGTACACATTTCCTTGCAGATTGAAGGATTTCGACACTTCACAGTTTAACTCATCAATTTAAAAAAAATTGCAACAAATAAAACATGGGCTGCTATTAAAAGATATGAATTTTTCATAATTCTTTTGTGTATAAAATTCTTACATAAGAAATGATTAAACCTCCAAATAAAATTTTGTAAGATTTGGCGTAACCACCCCTTCCCCATTATGCCTTACGCAATTAGTGCACGGCCCCCTAGTTCAAGTTCAATTTATTGTCCAATGTGAAGTTCAATTGTACGTCCAAATTTAAACCTATTTTAATTAAAATAAATTCACTAAATTCAAGCTTAATTTCAGATCCAATTTGCTGTTTAATTTCAAACCCATTTCCAAGTCTAATTCAATTCCGATTTGGAGTTAATCCCCATGTAGTAGTTAGCATTCATGCCTCTCACGCCGAGGACCCGAGCTAAATTCCCATCCGCGTGCGCAGAAGTCACGAATGACCCAAGCTGTTAAAGTGACTATAATTAAAGAAAAATCCAATTTCAAATAAAATGGACTTAAAGTCCAATTTTAAGTAAGAACTTTAAATTCTGTGTTGAGTCCGATTTCATGTCTAATTTCAAGTAAAACTTCCAGTCCATTACAGTGAATTTAAGTCAATATTTAGATTCCATTTTAAGTCCAACTTTAAATTCTAATATGAAGTGAAGCTTCAAGTGCAAATTAATTCAAATGCAAGTCTAATTTAATGCCTTGCGGCAAGTTCTGTTTCAAGACGCGGATCTAATGAAATGTCCCGATTTGACCCGTACCATGACTATACCGTGGACACCATTGCACTAGAGTATTCTTTACAACCTAGAAATATGGTTTAAATTGAATTAAAATTGGTGTCTCAGTATGCAATACTCGCTGTCTCACTCTTCCTACCTATTGGGGAACAGTGAGACAAAATGACAGCTTCACATTTGTGATTTTTTTTCCTCCCTTACACGAATGTGTTCGTCCTGAAAAGGACGGTTTTTGGTAATTGGTTGTTAGGAATTTAAGAAAGGTGTGTTATGAAAGTAACGGATGGCAACTAAAATTTTGGAATTTTTTTTCTCAAGCTGTCAAAAAAAGACAAAGATACATGAAGAAGATCTAATTTACAAAAATTAAAAATACATTATCCATTGTTGAAAACCAATTAGTGTACATTTGAAAACGGTCCGTAATCGGATGTTCGGCGAAGCTTCCATTTGATGTCAGAACAGGAGCGTTGTACGGCCGTCATGTCAACTTTGCAAATGCATCTCTTGATTCTACTAATCAACTGTTTGCAATTCGTGGCTCTCCAGTTATTTTTGTACACCAAGGAACTCAAAATCCCGAAGAAATCTTCGATTGGGCGCACTGAGACAGAGTTTTTGGGTCGTGGTTGTTGGGTAAAAATGGGATTGAATGGGTATTCAGGAACGATTGTGTTTTTTGGCATAATGCGATGATGCTCTATCAGGCCAAAACACGTATTGTCCATCTGCATGATGTTTTTGTAGAA
This sequence comes from Sabethes cyaneus, assembly GCF_943734655.1. Taxonomy (NCBI): domain Eukaryota; kingdom Metazoa; phylum Arthropoda; class Insecta; order Diptera; family Culicidae; genus Sabethes; species Sabethes cyaneus. The sequence goes on along the minus strand of NC_071355.1, from coordinate 9,958,687 downwards.
ACGGGATCAAAATTTTCTTCAAACATTCGTCTGGTGCACATCTTAATTGATAGCCAAACCTTGGCTTGTTGTTGAAGAAACGAGAAAGAGAACGATGTCCTTCTGCGTCCATAATTTTGGTTGGTCTTCCACTACCTTGCTTGCGAATAGTTGTTGGGCATCTTAGGATATGGTAAACAGTCGAAGCCGCAACATATTCGCTTTTTAAATGTTGTACCGTATACTTTTTGCCGAAATTTCTGTTGCAATTCGTAGAAGTGTACAACGTGCTCCCGAAATGCTTCTTGTTTCGACGCTCTACAAAACTGGGCAAGCACAAACAAAACAAAAAATATTAACAAAAAGAAGAGAGAGCGAGCTAACACATACATACTAGCATTTCTCTCGTTTTTTGTTGAGCATAAGGGCCGCGAAAAAATTTCAAAATTTTAGTTGCCACCCGTTACACTTACATGAAGCTCAGTTTTCTATTTTCTTGCAAAATTAGATATAAAACTGAACGAGAGCCAGGTGAAAGATACTTGAAAATAAATTTTATGTAGGGCATAAGCCCTACACTCATTTATTTTGTCAAATCATATTTGAAGACCAACAATTCAAAAGGGCCCAAGTCGAAAACGTAAACAAACCGAGTAAGGGTTCACTTTTCTATGCTAGTCCAGCAAGAAATAACGCAATTGAAGCGCACAACTATAGCCGCTCATTTCTATAGTTGCGCTACAATGTGTTTTCACCTAACAATCTAGCAATGTATACGGAATGACACAATTAAAGGAACACCAAACTTAAATAAGGGAACATTAGCGCAACTATTGGTACAATATAATTGAAACGGATTTTTTCCCTTATAAAGCTCCTCGTACAACGAATATAATTGTTTTGCCTTGTGCCAAATACCTTGTGTTTGATAATTATTATATTCCACAAGCATTAATTGAAGCATATAGCTCAATAAACAAGATAAAAGCAATTGCATTGTGCTTAGCTACTCGACTAATGGAGCGTCTACCCTACAGAAATTAAGCCTTGAGAGTTTTAGAAATTTGAGAAATTTTATTTATTAAGCAAAATAATTACTTCAGAGCAGCAAACTAATGTTTTCAGGGTGATATAATTCAATGAAGAAAAATTACCTTATTTTTCATCAGCAAGGACTAGAAAAAGTTTTTGTTAGATAAACTGACTTAACCCGTAAATATTTTTAACAGAGCAAATAAAAGTTTTCAAATACTATTTCTTTGTTTTTATGGATTACCCACAAAACGCTGGACAAAGTGTTGAGATAGCTGATAAATCAGCACAGACTTCAACGGCACCTCGGGGTATGCAAATGAAGCCACGTTCGTCGAATTTGTCCGCACTTCCGCTGCTGTGACAATCTTTTGTGTTTGTTGCTACCCCACGCAGCACAGGAACTTTCTTCCGCGCTGACGAACACGTTGACGGGACGTTGTCATGAATCAGACCCGGACCCGAACTGATTCGACAGTTCTGATAATAAGTATGCAACGCTAGTGCGACCTGGTTGGGCCACAAATAGACAACTGAGACCAGTCTATCTACTCCGGGAAAGAAAGGGGCTAACGTTCTGCTTCGTCTGTGAATGGTCTGGAACCATTTACGAACTATGCAGACAGCACACGATGACACTCGCTGCAAGTGTTAACAGTTATCTAGTTATGCTGTTTTGAATGCACCACGGCGTCTGGAACGCTTGTGAATGGATGTCTGCAATGAACCTTCTTGGTAAGAAGCAGATGCAAAAACCTACTTATGAATGAAGCATTTGCATGAGAATCATGGAAGTAACAGCGAGTTCAAAGTTCTAATTCATTCAGAAAGCGTGAAGTTCAACAGAAAATCCGAAGAGAATAACTTATGCCCACTTATGTTGTTGCACCGGAACTAACCGTGGATCAAAAACCTTGAACAAATGAATCGCCTCCAATTTGGATCGCATTTGCATACCGTGCCTGCCGGCCGTGCGTGGGTAGGATTGATATCGAAATAATGGTCATCATTTGACGTTTCTAATTGCTTATTTAAAATTGCGTTGACATAATGTCTCCAATAATGGGCTCGCAGTATGGCTGAAAACGGCACGCCATATTCCGATTCCGATATGGTTATCGTGTTCGATTGTCGTTCCCAGTGCAACTCACTCAAATGTTTGCAGCTGTCGGTCGAAATAGGTACTTAAAACCAGTGGAGATAGCACGTTGCCGGACGATCGTAAATCATACCGCATTTATAGCCGAGCCGATCAATCTGTTAACCCATACTGCATACTCATGTATATGCATATCAGATTACCCCCCAGTAACATATTTAGCATAACATGTCTTACAACGGTTTTGAGCAGCAACCGAGCTCTAGAAAGTTTCCATTTGCCTGTAACCCGCGCTCTGGACCGAAATATGCCGGCCCATTGATCTGTGGAATCTCTCCTTCCTAACATTTAGCTCCTTTCGTGAAATAATAACAATTGCCGCAAAGAAAAATATTGCTTCGCGGTCCTCCTACTGCGCTCACCGCTTCGTCCCCCCCCCACCATCGGCAGCTTTTGTCTTTACGGCAACTTTATCCGCTCAAGCTACAAGAGCTGCATATGCGTGTATGGTAAATTGATATTAATAATACTTACACATTATGCCAAACATTATGCTCTCCTCCTTCTCCTCCAGCGTTTCGTTTTTTTCTTCTTCTTTCAATTCAATGCTTCTATAAGCAGCTAACGATTCTTCAACAAATTCACCTCAACCAGCGATCGCATTTTAGGGCTGGTTTTGGTGTGCTTGAGGCTTGGAGTAGGAAGGTAAAACGGACACTCGCTGCTGGTGTTTTTAAAAAAAATAGTGAGAGACAAAAAGCCAAAGAACAATTCAATGAGTGTTGAATGATTCTACTTCTTTGAGTAGTTCCACGCACGGGTAGGTTTTCCCCAGGTTTTCCCCCATCGGAAAGGGCGTGAGAGAACTCACTTGTTGAGCCTCTGTTTTTCTTAGCCTGCGGCGGTGGTCCTTTTCTGCGGTATGCAAATGAGCGTTTTCGGGGTAGAGAGCTATGTTATGTAGCACGGTGGTAGGCCAAATTGTTTCACCACTCACTCAGTGATAATTTTTCTAGCAAATGGTTTCAAGTTGTACAAAAACCGGTAGAACAAAAATTTGCCAAGAATTAAACGTGATTTTCCCGAGACTTTCTCTAGATTGGTGAGAAAAAAAAATTATTCTATGATACTTGGTTCTAGAAATATGAACTTTTGAAACAGGCGATTCCGAGAGAATTGAAAAACTTCCTTTGGAGTTTTCTGGGCAAACAGGAAACCTCGAATTTTAAAAATATTATCTTCATTAATAAGTCTATAGACTATGGCCTTATGCGAAATTTCATTTCATTCGGCCCTGTACCTGTATGATAATTTTGAAAGAAATTTCGACATAGAAATCAGACGTGAAGTTGGACTAGACTTTAAAGCAGTGATGGCCAAACTGCGGCCCGCGAGTTTCGAGATGATTCGTGCGGCCCGCGGACTGATTTGAAAGATGGTAGACTTATGAGCAAATTTGTTGATGACTGAGGGACTCCTACCTCAGTTTAGTCGTAATGTCTCGTGCATGTTGTGAAACTAAATGCTTTCCGGTTTAAATCTTGTGGTGATTCCTAGAAAATGGTTTTTGTTGCTGCATATTTTACATTTTTTATGCACAGGAATGGCCAGAGATTATTGCGACCCGCGGTATTCATAAGCGATCTAATTTGGTCGATACCATACCTTTGCTTGGTCCAAAAGGGCGAAAAGCGGAACTTTTTCCTAGTGTCTTTTGCTTTCATTTAATCATTTATGATCTTCAGCACTTTTGTTCGTATGAATATCCCTCTTAATCTAAAACTGTCAAAAGTTCGTCATTGCTTACTACCGTGAACGTACCATATTCTGCGCAGTTAAGACATTTTTATGATTCCTCCGCTATTATAAGCATTCTAGAGTTAAATTGATAACGTTGATAGCAGCAACATGTAGTGCTACGGTCTATAATATATAGTAAAAAAACATGGGAATTAAAAGTCGACCAACAATTGAGTATATCTTTCGTTTTGTAAACTTGTCCATGGTGCCTAATTCTGCGCACTCTCTTGCCCATGTTCCTAATTCTGCGCATGTTTGTTCCTAATTCTGCGCACCTAAAAAATAACAATAAACATTCATACCATGTAGTTTATGTCTTTATACGATGAAAGCACATCAAAAATCTGACATTAGCCATTACCATGATTAAATCCATGATCTGGCCTTCTTGTGCTGTCCAGGTGGCACAGGAACATTATTATCATTTGGATTGGCTTATTTTAAATATTTTATTGTCGATAACGTGAAGGGCGAGTTCATTCGGGTTTTCTCTATACTGAACATTATACTTTAGACTAATATTAACAATTGTGTTTTCATATAGAAACCACTTCTCCACTCCCTGACAGCTCAATGAAGTTCGACTGTCAAAAAAAATCAGAAGACATGGTTCCATGAATTGGCGTTCGTAGGTTCGGACCCCGAGCCGTAACACAGGATTCCAATCAATGCAAGTTAAAGGTTCTACTTGAATTTCTATGCCTCTATACCTCAGCCATTTGGGAGAAGTTGCGTATTTTTTCGCGATTTCTTCATAGGATACATTACTGCGCAGAATTTGGAACATGAATAAAAAATCTGTGCCTAAATCTGCGCACTACTGCATCGCATTTTTCCAACGAAAACAAGGCATGCAATCACTCTTTTTGCCTAAAACATGACTAAAACTAATTATTCTTTCTAATTATGCTGGGTAATTTGATCATTGCAAAGAATTTGGATCATAATTTTGTTAATTTTCTAGGACAGTTTTAGCGTTGGCGCTAACGACGTTGTTTTCTGACATATAAAATACTTTCAGTTTCACTTTAATTTATTTCGCTGTCAAATATTATGGCCCTTTTGTGAATAATGGCGTAATATTCAACAGAGATTTATAAAAAAATAACGCAATGGCCATAGTTATGCACAATGTTGAAAAATACATATATAAAGAAAAATGCGCAATATATACAAAAATACATATATAAAGCTGCGCAGAATATGGTACGTTCACGGTATAATGAAAATAAAAAAAAAAATTTTTTGTGTTAGGAAATATAGGCAATTTTTTATCGGCAAAGTTGTAAATATTGTAAAATCGAGTATAGAGCTGTAGAGCATTTTCTTTGGAAATTCTTTAAAAACAAGTTTTTCATATTTGGCGTATGTTGGTTGAATTTTACAAGAGTATATGGTTCCATGTGATCATTGAAAGACTCAAAACACATGTTTTAGCAGAAGATTGCAAATCTCTAGGACCTTTCCTTACAAAGTTATCGCTTATTTAAGCTTTATTTTTCCTTAACTTCACGAGCCAAAAGCGATAACTTTGTAAGAAAAGGTCCTAGAGATTTGCAATCTTCTGCAAAAACGTGTATTTTGAGTCTTTCAATAATCACCTAGAACCATATATTCCTGTGAAATGCAACCAACATAAGCTAAGTATGAAAAACTAATTTTAAAGAGTTTCCAAGGAAAATGCTCTATAGCTCTGCAGTCGATAGGAATAGAAATGTCATTTCTTTAGCAAAGTTGTTTACCTTTATATTTTCCATAACTTTGTCGAAGAAACCATGTGTCTAACACAACAAATGGACGTGTATCGAGCCTTTCGCGAGCGCGAAACACATAAAACGTATGCTTGCCGTACTCTCATTTGGGTGGTCGGGGACAAGCGGAACCCATACAAGTTTATAGTACTCGAAGCTTTAAGATGAAGCGCTGATTTCATAAATCAGCTTGCCCCATTTTACCCCATGGGCTCGTGAAGCTATGGAAATTTAAATCTTGAATATGCGATAACTCAGCAAGTAAAGGTCCAAGAGATTTACGGTCCTCTGCAAAAACGTGTATTTTGAGAGCTACGATAATTGCCTAGAACATTGTATTCTTGTAAAATGCGACTAACAAAAGCTTTCATCCTTAGCTTTAACTATAAACCTATAAACTATAAACCAATTTTTATAGAAGTTTTAAAGAATATGCCTTATAGTTCAGCACTCAATAAAGATAGAAATTTTATTTCTTCAGCAAAGTGCCTTTTTTTAACAATATTTACAACTTTGCGGAAGAAACTATGCCTATATTTCCTAACACAAAAAAGTTATTTTTTTATTTTCATTATAGTAAGCAATGGCAAACTTTTGGCAGTTTTAGATTAAGGGAGATATTCATACGAACAAAAGTGCTGAAGACCATAAATGATTAAATGAAAACAAGAGACACTAGGAAAAAGTTCCACTTTTCGCCCTTTTGGACTACTGTGCACTGCTTTAAAGCTAAAATTGGACTTGAAACCGGACTTGAAACCGGACTTGACATAGGACTTTAGTGTCGCTACTCGCACATAACAGTCCCATTTATATAGGATACACCATAGAAAATGAGACTGATATGCGAGTAGCGGCAGTTTAAATTAGACTTAAATCTGGGACTAACTTCGGCTTGGAGATTAACTTCAAATTAAGCTGGAAATTGGACTAAAAATTGAACTTAAATTTGAAGTAATTTGGACTAGAATACTTTCAATTAGACATGAAATCGAACTTGAACTAAAATTTTTAAATTTGTAATTGGACTTGAAATTGAACTTGGAATCGAATTAGACTTGGAATTGGACTTGAAATTGGATTTGAAATTAAAATTAAAACTGGATATGAAATTGGATTTGAATTTAGGCTCGAAATTGAAATTGGACTTGAAATTTGATCTGAAATTGAAATTCAATTTTTAACAGAAATAGGACGTGAACACAATGTTTTACTTAAATTTAGGATTGGAATTTTTCGTCTTATTCTCTCACACGTTTTACCTCTTTTCTGTTCCTTTTTCTATTTTTTGTTCCGTTGTTTTGCATTTTTTGGTTTTTGCCCTCACTTTGGTTCAATTTCTTCCATTCCGTTCATTTTGCTATCGCGTATTTCCTATTTCATTGTTTCGTTTTTCCGCGTTTTGGGTTCCATTTGCTCTTAGGCCATTACAAATATTTTATAAAGTTTTTGTCCTTCCGGTGCTGGGCCACTGAAGGGGGGGGGGGGGGGGGGGGGCGAATAAAAAAACAAAGAGATTTTTTTAATCGAGCAAAAAAAAATATCGATTTTAGGCATTTTTATTTAAAGTTTAAACGTGAAAACCAAATCTATTCTTGCTTTTAAAATATACGTTATTATTTTTCATGCAAAAATCTACGAAAAAAGACAAAAACAAAAGAAAAATTTTTCGACCGATTTTCGGAAATTTCGTTGTTCGAATTTCCATTTTTGTTTCGTGCTAGAAGCATTAACTCAACTCGTACACTCATTTTTCGAGTTTTTCAGGTTGTAGAACCCACAGACAATTGATTTTATGAAAAAAAATTAACTCATACCCTACAAATTATTTTTTTGCCCCCCGATTTTTCAACCCAATTTCCAAGGGGGGGGGGGGTTTGTGACAAAAACTTTTGAAATTATTTACAATGGCCTTATTTACAATCCTGTTTTTGCTCTTGTTTTTCACTCGTTTTTTTTTGTTATTTTCGTTCCTGCTTCCCGTCTTTTCCTTTTTCTTTTTTCGTTTCTAGTTTTCGAATTTTTTTAACTCTCTCTATCTCCTTTCTTTCTCGTTATTCGTCTTCATCTGTACCTGTTTTTCTCTTTTAGATATCCCGTTTCACCTTATTTTCTGTTACGTTTGTTCTGTTTTTAGTTCCCTTCGCCTTTACTCTTTGGTTTTCCTTTTTTCTCCAGTATTTCCTCTTTTTCTCTCCAGTTTCACCATTTTCTTTGATTATGTGGAAAATTATTGTTTGTTTTTCTTCTTTTTCTGACCCATTTTTTCATTCTTTGTCCCATCTTTCTCCTTTTCTATCTGGTTTTACCTCTGTTTTCCGTTTTTCTCGTTCCCTCTATCGGATTTCTTTATTCTTTCTTGCTATTCTGTTCTCTTTTGACTTCACTTGTTTTCTGTTTCATTTTTCCTTTTTCGATTTGTTTTCCTTCTTTTCCTCTCCCGTCTTCTCGCTTTTTCTGTCTTGTATTTTTGGGAGCCGTCTTCCCTCTTTTGTCTCCTTTTTTATTCGTTTTTTCTTTTTTCTGTCACCGCACAGTGGGGCGAATCAGAACAAAACTGAGACAAAACTAATAAAGTTGGTAAAGTAGCGTGGAACTTACATATTTTATTTAGAATTGTGAACCATATCGACTCACAGGCGATAAAAGTTTACAAATATTAAAAAAATCAAAAATTAGGGTGTCTCTAAAACAATTTTCTGTAAAAAGTTTTATAATTATTTGAACTATTTTGTGTTTTTTGCATTGGGATAATTAGGAGAAGTAGTAATGACCTTGTTACACTCAGCAATCCATAACGTTGAACCATATTTAAAAATAAATTTGAAATTTAGAAAAAAGCACTTTCCCCAGCGAATAATCATGTTATTCAGCAAATATTCACTAAAATTTTAATATCATCGAATCACTACGTTTCTACTGACCTCGTACTTACCTTTAGCTGCTAAATGCTCAAGGATTTACTTGAAAATATATCTATAATAGTATTGATAGAAGTAGTTACAAAGCGAAATTGCCTTCTGAGTCTTTGCGCAAAACTGCGCAAAATGTGGTAATGATTTTTGAAAAGTAGACTAAATTCTACATAAAATATATAAAAATGACGGTTACTATCCGTTCCCAAAAAAGATGCTCAACTTTGAAAATGCGAAGTCACAAATGTGTCACTATTTTGAGATCTGAAGTACACTCCCTCCACAATTATGGATCACCCACAATTATGGATCACTTTTGTGTTTCAAGTTAAATAACTCAGTTAAACTAACTATTTGAAGGTATGAAGCATTTTTGCAACGAAATATACCCTATTAACTAGCTTTTAACACGTAAAACATCCTTTAAATCCCGACATTGATACTTTTTCAATGAGCGTATAAAGTTGTTATCGAGAATCTATCAAAATGTCTATCGTTTTTTCAATCAGCATAAGCAGTACGTTCCTCATTCATAAGGTTGCTATGTGACATAATCACCAATTTTCGAGCAAGAAATGACTCGTACATAAAGATCAAGCTAAGTTCTTTACGATTCAGCAATATATTGGTGGTTACCAATAATTTTCCTGTAAAAATAAGTAATTTTCGAAGTGATCCATAATAGGGACCAAAACAAGGTAATTTTTCACAATTATGGATCACTTTGATTCCAATGTAATTTTTACAAATTCAAACAGTTTAGCACCTATTACAAACATTTTTTAAGTAGAATCGAAAGCTGCACAGAGCTGAGTTTTTGGAAAATGCAGTACCTGAATTACGCAGGACAGGAAAGCTACGTAAGGCAGTAAAACACATATGGTACATATGCAACGGTTCATCGCAAAAGTTAAGCGAATGTTAGCTCTCATGCAACAATCTAAAACGTTAATTTTTTCCTTAACTTTTAAGAGAGTTTGAATTTACTGGTCCTTTGAGCTTTCGGTCAGATACGCGCGATTTCCTTCTATGTTTATTTTTCATTTTTTCGGTTTATTGTCGCCTTTCCACTGTTTCATACAGAGTCGCATCATAGCAGCGATTGAATTAAACTCTTGCATCGATTAACTTTTCCGAGATCCACTGTACCTACATCGTAAAAGAAAACTTCATCCTATACTAGTCTTTTCGGAGCCAACGCAGCTGGTGAGCCTAAGATTCTTTTCCAGGACAAAAAATCAGTCGTGAAATCGCGAAAAGCATTTCCAAAGGCTGATCGGTAGGTGTGTTCGAAGAAGGACGGCAGGCATTTAAAGACAGACCAATAGCCACACAAGGTCTTTCATACGATTTGAAACATGTTATTTTTATGTTATTACATGATTTGAATAAAGTTCATTGAGTTAATTCGCTGCAAAAAGTGTATTTTTATTTTGATCCATAATATGATGAAAATTGTTTCATAATTGTGACCGCTTCCAAAAGTGATCCATAATTGTGTATTTGATCAGTCATAATATAAGCTTAATTTCCGTGGAAAACTTACACTAAATGGGTTTAATAACTGAATCAACTGAAAGATTACATATTTCTGTAACCTAAAACATTTATAAACTGCTTTTAAACAATAGTATGCGCTACAATTGATTGTTTTAAAATCATACTTCTGCTTAAATGGTCCATAATTGTGGGGGAACTGTAAATATATTTTAGAGTGTACTTGATTTTCGTCAATCTGCAAAATAAGGTGCTAATCTATAACCATTTCAACACCAAATCACGTTTTCTTTGTATGCAAATACCTAACAGGATTACGATAAGAAACAGTTTATCGAAATTTCCGTTGAATGGAAAATATTGGAAGATGTCTCTCAAACCTCAGATTCAAAAAATTCTCCAAAAGGCTGTATCATTCTCAGTACTCTGAAATTATGGAATATAGTTATTTAGTCTGTCTACTTTCACATAAAAATAATACTTCATGAAATGTGTTTTGTCCCAATATTTTCCACTGTGCAACGGTTTCCTTTTTCTATCTTTGTCCTCTTTTTCATCCTAATTTGCCACTCGTTTTTCCTCTTTTTCTTTTCGTATTTTGTCATTTGCAGTCTTGTTGCGTCTTTTTTCCCTGTTTAGCTCGTTTTCGTCTGTCCAGTTCTTCTTCTTATTATTTCCTTCTCTTTTGCCATTTCTTTTGTTATTTTTTCTCGTTTCAATTTTTTCTCGCAATTTAAATCTTTTTCCGTACACGTTTTTCCTGCTTCCGTAACATTTTTTTTCCTTTTCTTCCTTTTCTATCCCGTTTTCTCGCCTGATAGATGAACAAAAAACCATTTTCTTTATAATTTTTTTTCTTTTCTCATTTTTCTTATTTTGTCTTCGCTCTTTCTCTTTACAGTCTCCTGGTTTTGTGCCTCTTTTCCTCTCTTTTTTCTCCCATTTACTGTTTTCTTTTTTTTCTGTCCCGTTCTAACTCCCATTCTGTCACGTTGTTTCTTTGGTATTGCTTCCTTTTTTTCTAGCCGTTTGTCCAGTTGACACGCTTTTTTTCTAAATCTATCTGAATTGAATCTAAAATCAAAGTTGGAATTTGACTTGAAATTAAAATAAGGTAGGAACTGCAATTGGACTCGAAATGGGTTATAAATTGAAATTCTAATTGCCCTTGAAATTGTATTTGGAATTTTACTTGAATTGGACTTGAAATCGGTGTTGAAATTGGGCATGAAATTAGAATTGAATTTTGAACTGAAATTGGGATTGAACCTAAACTTGAAATTCAATTTAAAACTGTACTTGAAACTGAAACTATCTTTACGCAAATAATTAGATCGCAAATCGAACGCGCATGCCCGACCAGACCCGGCCGAAATTTTTCACCCACTTATACTACATTTTAGGGCGGTTTAAGCGATGCTAACTTTAGCTGCCAGTAGGTGCCTATTTACGGAAAAAAATACTTGTAAAACGGTAAAATTTATGCTTCAAATCAATTTTTAAAGCAAATAAAGCAACATATGATATTTACACCTTCTAGAAAGTTACGTATTTTGATAGTATTAAAAAGTTTGTAGAACATGTCGAACCTGTTAGATGAGGTTGTGCGTACATAAAGTTTGAAAAACTGATTTTAAGGGGATCACGACAGAAAGTCAATTATATCTCGCAAACCATATGATGCAGATATTTAGTATCTTCGACAAAGTTTAATGAAATTCAAAGTTCTCCAACTTTGCCGAAAACATGACCATGCTATCTAGTTCCTGTAAAAAATCAATTTTTTTCAAATTTGTTATCCCCTTAATATCTAATTATATGAAAATGTCATTAGATGCAGAATACTTTTTTATGAAGCTTCTCCTAAGATACCTAAGCTCGAAAACGTCAGGAAAAGCGAGAAAAGACTTTTGACCGCCTTTTTCCAGAATGGTCCCACACTGTGCAATGTGACGTCGTTGAAAAACAGTGAAAAAAGTAGTGGTCCCATATTACTACCTTGCGGAACATCTGAAGTATTGGTAAATTGCGCAGAAATACATGAGCCAAGCTTCACGCGCAATACCCTGTCACGCAAGTACGAGCTGAGCCATTGCACTAGTTGTTGGGTTGCACCGATTCGAAAAAGTTTACACAATAATATTGAATGGTCAATCCGATCAAAAGCTGCCTTCAAGTCCGTGTAGATTGCGTCCACTTGCTTCCTATTCTCTATTTGCGAAATACAGGTAGAGGTAAACTCCATTCGTACAAACGGAACGATCAGGCATGAAGCCATGTTGAGCTGAACATATGTAGTTTTTTGTACGCGACAACATCATACTGCTAACAATTATTTAGAACAATTTTGACGCGGCAGACAAATTAGTAATTCCGCGATAATTTCTAACGGTCCGGCGGTTTTATACACTTATGAAAATTTTCGCGAGAATTACCTGAAATCTATGTTCTGAACCTGTATGAAAAGAACATCTGACCATCGACAGGAAACCCGCAAGTGGCAGAAATACAAATAGTGATTCGAAACTGGTGGCTCTTTTCAAACGGAAGTCGAAATCGTCTCGAGAACCCTCCTACCTTGCACCTCCACGTGGCCCTACCTGGAAATACTCCAATTTGTATATTGAGTAGCCAAGCTAGGAGGTGCATGATCGTGTGATTTTCAGTTCCTGTAGTTTTCGGAGAGCGAAATAAGGCACCGTATCCTTGGCCAAATGCAGCCTTGCTTCTGGTCTAAATTCCATTACTTCATCTCCGAGGGTCCGAAGTACCACTCAACCTTTATTAGCAAAGATTCTCTCAACGATTGTATTGAAAATAAACTTTATTATATAGAAAGCGTGTGGTACGGGAGGTCCACGCTTTTTTCTTTCCCATTAATTTTAAGGCGATGAATGGAATTAGATATTGTTTCTAGTTCCCCTTGATTCCTTGAAATTCTCCTGCGGTACAATCTGCGCAGTTGCTCTGGCCGTTGACAAGAAAATGATTGATTCAAGTAATCGTCATTTTTCAGGATGCTTTCAAGAATTGGCTGCGTCAGTGTGAGATTATATCAGATTAAATTAGGAACTCGAAGCTGTCTCGAGATACGCAGCGAATATGACAGAGGTTTGGCAGTCCGATATCCAGAAACCGAGGAAGAGTGTAGGTTTGAGAAGTTGCCAGACAAAAGTTGTACCGAAAGTTGTAAAGATTTCCAAAAGTCCTGGGTAGAACATGCCGAGCAAACAGTTTCCACAAATTTACTTCGGCTGGTTTGCGGCCGAGTTCGGCGACCGGCGCCATTTACGAGGGTGCATAATTATGATTAATACTATCGATATTTTATGTATGATCTCAATCACCTCCGCGAGCAAATCGGATAATAATAAACGGTAGAAAAAAAAATTACACGAGAACGTCGATGACGACAGACGAACAAATTGTACCGTGAGAATTTACGACTTGCTGCCTTCTTATAGCTGGCAGCCAGGCAAGTGCCATATTGCAAAGCTCGTGTACTTCACATTACGATTCGCATAATCAAGTGAGTCTCGCGTCGCAGTCGCGATCGCGGAGACGAGGGGTAACACAATAGGTAGGCGGTGTTGATGCTTCCAAAACAGTTATTGGGTATATTAATATCATGCCCGGGCATCTACACAGAAAATTATTGCGCGATGAATTTAGTAATTGGAAAGCGATTATTATTTGAACCCCTTGAGCTATCAGAAACACCGAGGTAGTGAAGCACAAAAACTTATCCGCTTCATAAAAGTCATAAATAATGCTAAAATAATACTTTGCGATGAAAAGCAAAAAAACTGAACGAATAACTAGAATCAAACATGAAAATGCACCACCGAAGCAGCGCGATCGTGACGACGATCGTTCTTACATCAGCATGCGGCTGCTGTTTTGGTGAGAATGTAGGTACGAATGTACGTGCCGTGCCTCGCACATGTAATTTTCCTAACCTGGCGGAGAACCAAATGCTAGATCAAAGTGCTGTTAATAGCAAAAGAGCCTCCTTCGATTGTTTGGTTTCATAGGGCTGCGCTGAAAAATGTCAACTCGTCGCTCTAAGACCCTCCCAAACGGTTTCAACTTCTAAGTGGTGAGAATCAGTTTTGAACGTTTGCACACATTCTTCCGGCTAAAACGATATTGGCAGTCGGGTTGAACGTTCGGTGATATTTGGGTTTCAACGACCTGCAAAAAGTAATGGTTTTTATTTCTGTCGCCACAGTCCAGTTCCAGTTAGTCAGGTTTTCAAGTGCGAGTCCGCTTCTAACGCAACCCACGCACGGACCGCGAACTTTAGCTTCTCATCCGGTCGGCCCGAATTCTAAGCCAGAGCCGGCTGCTGTGGCGGAGGCGGCACCAGCCAACATCATGATGATGGAAGCAGCAAACGCTTGCGGCGTTTATTTTGACAAAGCTTCATTTTTAATCTCATCAACCGTCCAAAAACCCCCCGGACGGCTTGGCTTGGTTTGGCCGATGAGTGATTCGATTGGAAACCAGTCAACCAACCGGGCAGCGTGTGTGTGTGTGTTTGAGTGTGGGTGGGTGGCTGGCACAGCACAGGTTCCAAGCTTAACGCGAAAGCACGAACACTCCCCTCCCCTGGGCGGCACACACAGTCCGCCGAGATTGATTCCGATTTGGGGCTTTCATCGGACAAAGCTGACAGGAAACAGAATCGTGCGCCCGAGCGATCGCACGACAGGGCGACCCGCAAGTTGCTGTCGGTGTGATGAACACTGAAAGATTGTTGGTTTAATCGGAGATTAGCTTTTCTGCTGATACGTAAACTTTATTAAATCGGTATTTTAGGCCGGTGCAGGTTGCATCTCAATGAATCGAGCTGGAATCTTTAGCCAGTGATTCAACACACAGTATAGTAAATAACTTTGGAAACTAACGTTTTCGGACGGTATCTTTGAATTAAAATTTGCTTCCCAATTATAACTACTCTTTAACTGTTTCTGAAGGACCTAGATTGATGGAACTCTTTTTTAAAAGTTTTAGAAACCATCATAAGAGTGCAATAGAACATTCAATGTTATTTGTGATGTTGTGTTCAGTGCTGGAAGAAATTGACAGCCCTGTCGAATATCAATTGCATTCAGCGGTTACAGTTTTACCCCTGGCAGTATTCTTTATCTGTCAGTCCATGGACACGACTATTGAACTACTGACGGTGTTTGTCTTTTTCAGTTTTCTACCCTTCAAAGCAATTCATTCATGAATTGCAGTGCTGAATCAAGGCTCGACTAACCTGTCAGTCAGTTAGTCAAACTGTGCTCTAGGAAGAACATGAAGCGAAACAACCCAAAGCCAATCACCGTGTATTGTCACTTGACATTTGAAGTTGTTCGATGGGAACAGTTAACTGTTTCAAAAACGTTCTAACTGTAGGTAAAAATATCAGCAGCAAAGGTAAAGGTTTGATAAACCTAAACTACAATATCTGAGAAAATCAAAATACCAGATAGCAACTAGATCTTGGATCGAAGAGAAGGATCAGTTGAGGTTTTAGTGTTGTTAGAAGTATAAGAAACTTCTTTCGGGAATTCAGTTTAGCAATTCCTGGATAGGGTTGCTTCGAATTTTTTTCAGAGCTCTTAGATTTATGTCTATCAGCCACTCCATTACGGGATACGTTCAGCACTTCTTTGGAACATTCAGGTTGAGATTTTTTCCTTTTCCTAGACTACTCAGGGTTAACAAAAGATGGCTCCTCAAATGGATCATGATTTGCTGACTCAGCAGAGGCCATAAGTCAAATAGGATCATCAGACTCCTAATAACTGTGTCTTAAGGCTCTAGCTGTTAGGAAGTGGCTTTTTAGCATCTCTTTTTGAAATGACCGAAACCAAATTTCAGCAGGTCTATGGCTTACTTACTTACTTATGCTCATGCGATATCCACTAGAATGTTAACTGCATAACAATGTTCCACCAACAAACCCAGTACCAACTGGATTTGAAACGATCACCGTGGTTGTTGTCCAGCATTCTCACATGTACCGCCCAAAGTACAAAGTAAAAAGTATAGTACAAGTACAAGTACACGACGTTCAAAAAGGGCTAGTACTTTCAAGTTCCCGGCGAGCATTGTCCGCGTTTTGTGCTTGAGAGGACTACCGGTATTATTAGCGTTTTGTACACTTGCTACGGGGGTGAAGCTTACCAGACCTTAGAGTCTTGTGGAGTCCGTAGTAAGCGCGATTTCCGGCTAGAATACGTCTGCCTATTACGCTGTTGCGGTTGTTATCCGATGTCATTTGTACAACCCGAGGCAGGCTTGATTTGCTCTTTTTACTTAATTTTTACTCTTTTGACTACAGCGTCCCAGTCAAACAAAATTCGAAATAGTGATGCATAGGCCACTTGTAGAGTTGATTATTATCTACAATATTGTTGAAGAAAGTACAGTTTTATCTTTTATATTTATGGCGCTTTGGGGTTATTACCCCGCTGGTAGCTAAAAGATAACTCTTTTTGCTACCAATGGCATTGCAGCTCTGTAACGCTATAAATACAAAAGATTAAACTATACTTTCTTCAATAATATTGTAGGTAATAATCAACTCTACAAGGTGGCCTATGCATCACATTTTCGAATTCTGTTGGGCTGAGGCGTTGTAGTCAAAAGAGCAAAAAAGAAGTAAAAAGAGCAAATCAACCCTGACCCGAGGTTTACAAATCCATCCAGCACTTCGAAATCGTGCCCGTCTACTATCACACTATCGCCTATGCGAGCTTAATCACGCTCGGTTCCTGCTGCTAATAGATACTTGGTTTTAGATGTATTCACCACTAACCCAACCTTTACTGCTTCACGTTCCAGTTTGGTATACTGCTCAGCAACCACCTGGTACGTTCTTCCGACAATATACACGTCGACAGCAAAATAGGTAAATTGGCTAGATTTATTGAAGACCGTGCCCGCATGTTAAAACCTGCACGTTTCATAACCCCTTTCAGTGCGATGTTGAACAGGAGACAGCCGTTTTCATCCAAAATTTTCCATAGCTCTTCACGGTCGATAGTATCATAGGCGGCTTTGAAATTTATCAATAGGCGGTGCGTAGGGACTTGGTATTGGCGACACTTTTGAAGGATCTGTCGCAGCGCAATGATTTTGTCCGCCTTTGTGGGATACGTTCAGTTTCTTATAGAATTTACGGACTTCATGAGAACGATACAGCTATTTCATGTCCTCGCACTCCATTTATTCCAGGTGCCGCTTCTTATTCCGGAAAAACTGTGTTTGTTGTCTTCGTTTCTGTCTATATCGTTCCACCTTTTGACGTGGCCCCTGCTGTAACATCAATGTCTGCACAGTATTCTTCTCATCTAACATCATCTGGTATTTCGTGTTGAACCAGTCGTTATGTGGACTCCTTTCAGCAAACCCTTCCGCTGCACTGTTGATAGTTGCTTCAACGCTATAATAGCAGTCTTCGAGAGGGCCTTCGTTTAGCTCTCTCTCACCCGGCAGCACAGCGTCAAGGCATTGCGCGTACTCAGTAGATCAGTCAGTAGCAACATTTTGTCGTAAATCTAGCGGAGGAGAAAATCACAAACAGTTATTTTTTGAATTATTGCTCAAAAGGATCATAACATGCATTGGATTAGTGCATTTAAATCGTACCGTTTTGAGCCTTAATGCAAAAGGACATTCAAACTAAATCACACGAAAACATCATGGTTTAGAAACAATTTACTCATGTTACCTTACAGGAATCAAAGGTTGTTGTATTATCAACCCTTCCCATACGTTGGAGACATATTACCAATTCGATCTCTTTTTATCAGTAGCACATCCTTGCCACAACAGAATACATTAACTACTCTTCCAATGGAAATGGTAAACATGTGCATACATATAGAATCATATTACAACCGAACACTGCAGCTGTAGCGCACGTCCCCAACACAGACATCAAATCGGTCGCAGTCGTAAGAAATCTTATTGAAATAACGGGATTTTGTCACTTTTTCCGGCGTATTTCCCACCCACAGAAGGGGCGTCGAAGGACCCACCGAGCCTTTCAGATTAGGGGTCCCATTTCCGAATATTCTCATGACAACGAATGAAGCGTCGGTCGATGTTGGTTCCGGTATTTTGTTTTGGACGTATTTATTTTTAACCCAACTTCGCTGCTTCGCACTCTAGTCTGTTCAGCCAGCGCTACAGACGTTCTTCCGATAATATCCATGTCATCGGCAGACGAACAGATTTGATCGGTTGAAGAATGTGCTCGCGTTTTGATATCCGCTTAGTTTATAACGTCCGGGTAGTACTTTGCTGAATCTCATGCATAAGAGACCATTGATTGACAAGGTCCCCTTCGGGATTCGAATGAACACGGCGATCCACCATCTCACTGCCTATCATGCAGCGTAGCCCTTATTAGTTTGGTCAGTTTTATGGAAAAACCGTCCTCGTGATTTTCCATAGCTTTTTACGGTCAATGGTATCCTACGCAGCTTTAAAATCAATGGAACAATTGTGCGTGCTAACTCTGCATTCACGAACTTTTTGGAGGACAACCACAGCGTGAATATGTAGTCTGCACAGCTGATCAACCTTCAACGAAGTCGGCTTGATAAATTTCTACAAATCTGCTCACACACACTGATGAGCGTCGTCGAAAAATGATCGCATCGAACGATCAACAACCCAACGCCTCTGTATGACACACAAAATACAACAAATAAATTGTATAAAAAGGGCAGTTTGTTATTCTCACAGTATAGTTTGTTGCCTTTCTTATAAATTGGGTAGGTAATACCATCCTTTCACGCCTCCGGTATCCAAAAGTTTTACAATCTGCCGGTGTAGACAAGTGACTAGCTCTCGGGCCTCTTGACCAGCTTCATTCCAATGCCCTCCTTCCCAATTAATTTATTGTTCTTCAGTTGCTTGATGGCCCCCATAACTATACCTATCTTTGGGACCTCTTCCACGTTTATCGCCCGGGCAGCATAAAAAGGTGTCCAACGAAATTTTTTCTGCTTCCACCTTTCGGTTGTCTCATGATCGACGTTCTAGATACTGGCGTACTTATTCTGAGCGTGACACATTTCGGCTTAAGGCCCAGTGCTATTGCGGAATGCGTTAACTTTCTGATAGAACTCTGACGTTTCTGAGTACGATACAGCTGCTCCACATACTTCTGCTCCACATACTTCTGTTATATCCTATTTTTTAATACAGATAAAGCAAAACAGTCTTGAGCAAAAATATTCCTCTTTTATGTGCAAAATGTTTTCTAGAACATTACATTGAGCTATCTGTTGAAATAAACATGTTACAAGTAGAAATGTGATTTGAGAGGTCGTTTATAAACAAAGGTCTATTGCTGAAAATGGGTAAAAGGTATAAGTTTGATATATTCAGAAGAAATACTTGAAATTAGTTTATCTTTGATATTTTGAAATCGAAAGGGTGAAAAAATATTCACTCAAAAAGTTATTACTTAAATTGTTGTTCAGGTTACACCTAAATATTGGCCGACCCCTTCAACAGGTGCATCAATACTTTCATTCAAAAAGTTGCCGAAGACCGCATTGAGCTGAGATACGCCGTTAAACCGCATATATTTTTGTCCCGAAATTTTGATTTCTGGCCCATAGTGCGGTGAGCTAGTCCGCCCCTGCCACAGACATCAAATGGGCCTAGGTTTAATCATCGTAAACAATCTTCGACCTATTGGGACGAGAAAACTTTGTCACTTTTTCTCCTAAAAGGAGAGTAATCGAGATCACAGTAAATATACAATGCATTTAACTGTCGTCCCTGCCTGGGAAACAAGGCGATCACAAAGAAAATGTATAGAGATATTTGACCTTGAAACTTTTCGTAACTTTTCACTAATTAGCGTTTGAAAAAGAAAGTTATGGAAATCTCATAATTGCTACATCTATTATGTGTCGATCGGTATTTAAACCATACAAATCTATTTATAATGGATCATTGAAAAAGCCGAAAGATCTCACAAATGGCTCCAGCATAGACATGTTCTGTCAAACATATTCGACGAACGTCCAGACTGTCAAACTGCAATTCAATTTGATTGGTTCACCCTAAAAGGCCGATTCAGATTAACCGTCAGCAACCGTCAACAACAATGGAACAGAAAGAAATTATGACGTGTTGACATTTTTTCGATTTTTTGGAATTTTTTTGACATTTCAAACCTTGCCGTAAGACGTAGTCCTATAGTTTTTTTTTGTAATTTGACTGTATGTTGCAACCTTCAGGCCTAATCGAATTCATCGTTAACGCATTCATCAATGGCATTGAACAGTTAACGCGTGGGAAAATTGTCAAAATAACGCTGACAGGCCTGTTGACGCACAGTTCTGTTTGATCCTCTCTGATCCTTCCTTTCTAATACGGTGTCCGCAAAATAATTGCGATGATTTAAGAGAAGAACAATAATAATTATTGTAAATCAAGCTAAGATCTAACAAAGGTCACTCTGTAAGTCAATAATAATTAGTAAAAAAACAGCTTAAACATTAACTCATTTCAACTGCCTGGAGCAATTATCTTCAGATCCAAAATCACCTGCTGCTCAATCACTTTGCGAGGAAAAGCAAGTGAAGATTGTGTCGAACTGCAATAAAAATCGACGCCTCTCGCAGCCGCTCGCGCCCGCCGGTCGTCGCCAATAGCGACACAAACAACAATCTTCCGAGCAAGCCCGGCGCACCCAATTTTTATGCGCATAACAAATACGAATTAATCGGTCGACCTTTCCGATGCCAACTGACGGGCACGTGCCACCCCTGAAACGGCTGACTGAGCTGGCCCCTGTGACGGGCTGGATGACGACGCTGCGCTGGCTGGCTCATTTCAATTGTCTTCTAATTTAAACAGCAATTCACTCAGTACGGCTTAATTGACTGAGCTCTGGTACCGAACCGAAGCTTTGGTTGCTTTGATCGAACTTCACGCTTACTGGCTTGATTCGCCGGAGTTTTACGCCGCCGCGCCGAAGCGAATGCAACCGCCAAACGCAACGAAGGGAACTTGCTAGAAGTCTCGCTTTACCGGTCACCAAGGAGCCCCCCGGTTCTAAGGTGCGCCGCACACCGGTGGTGTGCCCATATTAATTGCCAGTCACACTTTTTTCGCCCAGTGACGCTAAGTTTATTGATGCTTAATTTATACGGATATTTAGGCGCCACAATTATTCAGCCATTGTTCCTATTTTTTTTTCTTGCAAACGGTGCATTCAGTGCGCCACGCCGATCATGCGATCTTTCTTCTTACATAACAAATTAATTTTTCATACTTTGTATAGACTTTACACGCTCGGTGGCGTAGATAGCCAGCAAAATGGGTGGTTAAAAATTAGTTACGGCAAGATTGGCATTTAGAATTAGAACTAGATTTTTTCTTCCCAAAATTGTACGTCATCATTATAGACAATGTGAATCATAACTGTATCAAATTGAGGATCGTTCCACGATCCCATCGACGCTACTGTCCGGACTGCATACATTTGCCATTTTATATGGTGCTGGATTCTATAGAAACCCTCATTCAAGGTCTAATATTTTAGCGCCTCAGCCTCGGAGCAATGTTCAAACTCTCAGACGCACCGCGCATCGGAGGCTTGAACACTTTGGCGTCGGCCCCGGGGGACAGAGCCGTGCCGAGCCGACCCCCCCTGGGGAAATCATTCTACCCCCATTGATCTATCGACATGAAACTTGAATCTCGGCTGCCACAGCCTACCTACTCATTGAGGTGTAAAAATGGTGTGTTTATTTTTTTGCTCTCAAGATTCGGTCCCACTTGTTGTACGCTGTCGTTTGCTCCGTCGTCGTCGTCGTTGTCGGCTGTGGGCTTGCCCGAATGAATGAGCAGTCCCACGAGAACATGCATGGAGCTCCTCCCGAGACGCCATACAGCTGGGGGATGGGGCATGACATCATTTGCAGCGTTATATGTGCTCTGTGGCCGCACAAACTACT
Organism: Sabethes cyaneus; assembly: GCF_943734655.1. NCBI lineage: Eukaryota > Metazoa > Arthropoda > Insecta > Diptera > Culicidae > Sabethes > Sabethes cyaneus. The sequence continues at coordinate 9,936,627 of NC_071355.1, read as the reverse complement.
TTCAATCATGTTCGGCGGCTCTACAGCGAGCGGCTACTGAGGAAGATTAGATCTGGTTTAACCGGAAAAAAAATCTGGTGGGCTGCCGGTCTCTGGATCGATTTTCGAAGGAGTAAAGATCTTCAGACTGACAGCAACACACCCTACCTTCAAGAGGCAGGTTGGTTAGCAGCAGCGGTGGTTGGTGACCTTGTTTTCATCCTTCAACGAGCTTCTCGTATGTGCTCGAGAAGGCCCCTCGACGAATGGCCTTGTTATCTGCATTTGAATAGCAATCAATTGCTATTTGTATGCGACACAAACATACAATTTACACCCAGTTGAAAATGCAAATTTAAAATGTAAACAACGTGCACGACTTTGTAAGTTACGTTCCGTTCGATCTTACTCTAGAGCCCAGGAAATAAGCCTGAAAATAGTAGATTTTTTAAAAACCAGGAAGTCAACTTGCACACGGTTGTGATATGAAAAGATGTTTGTAAAGAAAAATTTCCATCTCCATATCTAGTCTCGAAGTACCATTCAACTTCTCAACGGATTCTACCAACTCACTTTCAAGATGCGCACTTCAGCGGTAAATAACCGCAACAGAGTTAAAGAGACGTGGTGCTAATTCTCCTCACCGCACCGATGTTGTTGTTGTCGTTGTTGGTCGATTTAACTGACTGCGGACTTTATCCTTTACAACGCTACCAATCGTGCGCACATTGACTGATTGGTATCCGCTATCCCAATAAGGAATTGAGGACATTCATTAAGGTCGATTCCAGCCTAGCAGTTCTGTGCGCTGAGCTGAACGAACCAAAAAGGGGGGTAACGAGCGGCAACGACCGGAAAGACAAGTTAAATTTGTTTGCGTATTGGCACAGTCTCAATTTTCAAGTTAGTTATTTATTGTAAAGGGGAAAGTGGGGCTCCGCGGGTTGTCACGTTTTGTTTCGAAAAGGTTTACGGACTTTTGCTGGATTGAGCACTATAGGGCACAACTTATAAACAATAATAAAATCTGGTGAACTAATTGGTTTCTGATGTTGTTCCAGTAAGTTTCCTGTTATTCTTTTTTTCTAAAGCGTGAAAAATATTTTATTTTATTCAGTCTATAGAGGATACAATTAACAAAACGCTGTTCAAGCAAGCAAAACCTAGGCCTTAAATGGTTTTTAACGATAGACTTCGCAGTCAACTACACGTACACGACACGACAGTTACGGGGTTAGTGCAGCAGTCCTGCTGACACTATCTAGCTAGTAGCACAGCACAGCTTAGACTCGAGCACATGACGACTGGCTTGTTAGATCAGCATCGTAGCTCGCTAAGAGATCCCGTTATTCGAGCTCATTAAACTCATTTGTGCTTAACTGAATCGTACATCGTCTCGAAATTGGCAAATTGAATGCTCGGAATTTATCGAAGAAACTATCTGTCGCAATGGCGTTGGGGAATGTCCCTCTCGAAAACTGCACTGGGACTTCATATAATGCCCCAGTATGTAAAACAGAGTACAGGACAGAAATTTGCATGCCGAGTTAAGGAGAGTTATTCACCGTTAAATCCTACATTCGAGCTGACGGCTCTTTCTGGAGGTAGGATATGAGACTTTCGAACTAGTCCGCAGGTAATTACTCCACAGTCCAGTATAGCCCAGTATGGATTGTACAATAAAGTGGTTCGTACCTGACTTCGAAAGTTCAGTGGGAGGCTTCCTAACTGCTTTGCTCATCCAAAGATTCCAATGTTCTGTCTCTGTCGACGGACCCCTTTAAAAATTCTCCTTTATTTTTCAATGGGAAAGAAAACATTTTCAGTGTGATTGTAGTACATTTTCGTAGGAAAATGCCAATAACAATAAATCTCATTTTGCTGAATATTTGTTTGATCATCCATATGCATTCATCTGATTTCTACATAAATAAGGACATATTTGGTAGAGTCGTCTGATTAAAGTGTCTTTTCGCAGTGACTTCAGGAAGGCTCGACGATTTCCTGTAGACAGTGGTGTGTACCTGCCAGGAAGAAACAGACATTCTGCTACCCACACACTCACGCACGCGTATCCTCACTTCGTCTTCCTGCATAGCTTATCCCCGAGTCAAAAAAAACTCGCGGGGAATCAACTGCCCGTGAGGCTAGTGGCGCACTGGGATAACAATTTTGCATTATTTTTTCTACTTCTTCATCACCCTCGATTCTACTCACGGGCGGGAGTACGAGCCGTTGTAAGTAATCGGTATCAGCAGATCTGGCAGCAACGACGAACGACGAGCGACGACTGTAGCTGTTAGCTAAACACCCACTTGCGAAAATTCGTTGTAGTGCATGAAGAAATAAGAGCGGGAGTTTTAAAGGGAAGCTTATGCCGGTGTGTTCGTTAGTTAGAATGAGTACGCGTGTGTGAAAAAAATTAGACCACACGAGTGTGGGCTTCGCAACACTGGCTTTTTTTTCATGTGTGGACTCATCACTGCGACCAGTATAGTTGATCTATTGTGATATCGCCCGGGTGTTTGCTGTATGGCGTGCACTGCATTTCTTTTTGCTATAATCGCTATTGAGTGAGCTTGTGTGTATTGAGGTTTACCCTTCCTTCAAAGCTTGATCTACTTTACCCACTTATTCCTTGCTGCCAGTACTATCCCATATTATAGCCGTCCCTGGCGAGGACTCCTTCGTTCCTCTGACCAGTACAGTTAACTATAGGAGGGACATTTGTACTGCCAAAGGCTTTAGTGAGTAAATGTATATAGAATTCAGCATGAAGTAAGGGTAAATGAGAGGCCTGAGAATAAACCCATGCTAAAGTCACTTGACATCGAATGGCTTGATTCTACTAAAATTCGAACCCACGACCACTCGCTATAACACTGGCTTACTGAATGGGACTTCCAAGATCACAGTCCAGACAGGTGCGACGTGCGATACTTCTTTTAGCCATTCTTCCGTTGAGGCGTGCCCCGCTCACAGCTCTGTTTCTGATCCACAACAGAACTCCTTGAAGCCAGTGTAGATTTACTACCAGAATATACGCGGACTTCGGTATAATAGTCTTAACGGAAACTTAGCTTGGACAGAAAGCACTGCGATCTTCCAAAGGCATGTTTGTTTGTTTTATTTATGCGGTAGCAGGAAACCAATGCTGATTACAAATCATACTTTCCAGGCAAAAAAGTCACAATGTTCAAGCTTTTTAAAACTGTGCCGCAAAGTGAAACTTTCTCCATTTTTAGTTACCTGGTATGCCTTTAGTTGACTAAAACTACTAGGAAATCTTCTCATATTTAATTAAAAAGGAGATGGCTGGCTTGTGGATTTGTTTCTAAAAGTGATCGTAAAGCCCACAGTGCGTGATAAATATAACAACTTTGCAATACAAGCAACGAGATTTTTTTTAAAGCAATCATATTTGAGTGTTTTAAGCGATTTTACTAAAGTTCAATCGTGAAAACCAAATCTATTCTTACTTTTCATGTAGGTATATATTTACGTTATTACGTTGATAAAATCTCGAATTCTTTTCTCAATAGAACTCATCATACCCTGCACATTTGAAAATGCAGCTGAATCAGCATGTTTCTTCTCTGCTTCACCGAAGTCATTGTTTGACAATTGCCCAAAATTTTTCAACGGGTCGAAACTCCGGAGATCGTTTAGAGTAGTGACAGCTAGCTAAATTAGGCCAGAATATAACGTTACCCTTATGTTTACGAATAAATAGCACAATCCGTTTCTTGAAGCATTTTTCCATGTAGGTATAAACTTGATGTCATTGTTGAGGAAGAGATGAAAGGCTCAATCTTCGGTCCACAGCTACATATTCCTGATGCCAGATCATGGTCTTTTTGCGAATTTTTCAGCAAACACGAACTTATACTTGCCTGGCACATTGCCACGCCCAGTTACAATGTAAAATCTTTGACCGGGAGTTGCTTAAATCCCTTTTTCGTCGTCCACTAAAATACATCCGTTGAATTTCGTCAACACTTGTTCGTACAAAGGCCTAGCACGCTTCTTGGCTACCAAATGCTGCTTCAAGTGCCGATTCGGATGTTTATTGTAAGACCTACTACCTATAGCGTTCTCGTGCGAGGATATTCCGCGTGGTTGGATAGTTGGCATCGTACCTTCTTGTTTATTTGTTTATTTGTAAAATAAGGTGGTTTTCATGATATAAAAACATATGACAGTAAATACATACAATAGTACAATTACAAATTTATCGTCTACGATAGAGTCGTCGTTGAAAATTGTTAGGCGTCATGACGAAATCGAACCAACCGTAGAGTTCGTTGAATCGCATCTAGCCAGGAACGTGGCTTGAGCGTTGGCACGTCTTCTTTCAAGAGTCTCCAAGTTAAGCAGACGGCAGCGTTCCTCATATGGCGGAAGGTTTCTGGGATCGCGCCATGGAAGACTGCGGAAAGCATACCGTAGAAATTTTTTCTGCACTGGTTCGATTCTAGTGATCCAAATTTGTTGATATGGACACCAGATCACTGATCCGAATTCCAAAACAGACCTTACACGTGCATAGTACAAAGATCGAAAACAGTACGGGTCACGGAATTCCTAGGCGATTTTAAAAATAAATCCAAGTTGCTTCTTGGCTCTGGAGATAATGTCGTTGTAGTGTATACGGAAGGTTAGTGCGCTATCCAGGACGACACCAAGATCACGAATGTGATAGACGCGTTGTAACAAATGTCCTGCCATGTTGTAGCTAAAAGCTATGGGCTTATTTTTACGATGAAAGGAGATGGCAAAGCACTTTGAGATGCTGAAGGTAAGCATGTTATTCGAGCACTAATCTTCAAATTTGTCCACAAGGTGTTGCAGTTCAATGCAGTCGGAGTCCATTATAATTACTTTAAAGATTTTTACATCGTCAGCATAAAAAGATCGACAGCCTGGTGGCAGGAGAGCTGATAGTTCGTTTATAAAAAGAGAAAAGAGCAAGGGTTCAAGGTTGCTCCCCTGTGGCACGCCAGAGATGTTGTTGAACGAGTCGGAGAACTTTGATCCGATTTTCACACTTAGCCTACGGTGTGTTAGGTACGAACGTAGCCACTTCCAGAACGGTGCGGAAACTCCCAGCTTGTCCAGCCTAGCAAGGAGGATGCCGTGATCCACCCGATCAAACGCAGCTTTCAGGTCCGTGGACACTGCATCAGTTTGCACCCCTTCATTCATGTTGCGCAGGCAGAAAGAGACGAAATCGACGAGATTCGTGGAGACTGAACGTTTTGAAAAAAAAAAAACCATGCAGGTCTGAGGAAATGTAGTGTTGACAGCTAGCGAACAAAGCGTCGTTCACGATTATCTCGAGCACTTTGTTTTGTACGTTGCGCTTATCACCCTTCTTGTGTACAGGGAACATTAACTGATTCTTTCCATAGAGTAGGGAACTTACACTGCTGAATTGAAGCATTGAACAACAGTGAGAGAGGTCCAGCGAAAACAGTAGAACACTTTTTCAGGATGCAAGATGGAATACCGTCAGGTTCGGCCACTAACGAATATTTTAATTTTCCGATGGCGGTTTTCACAATCTCCTTCGTTACACGAAAGACGTTGAGGTTGATGATTTCGTTAGGTGTGTTTATAATAAATTTGTACAAATAAATTTGTGTTGTAAATAAATTACACCAATGCGCAGACAGAGCTCGGCTGCTAGGACTTTCACCCATTGCTGCTCAAGTGTTTCGTAGATCAGGGAAGGGTCGATGGAGCAACTCAGCTTATTAGGGATCGCGATCAACACACCACCGCCACGAGACTTTCTACTGTTTTGCTGGTTACGATCGCATCTAAAGACGGAGAATGCGTTCCCAAATAACTGTTGAGAGTGAATCTTCTCGTCAAGCCAGGTTTCCGTTAATACAATTATATCGAAGTTTGACTCAGCTAGAGCAATATAAAAGTCGTCGATTTTGGTTCGAAGTCCGCGCACGTTCTGGTAATAAATCAGCAATGGAGAATTCGAGTTCAGCTGCGGGTCTGACACAGAACTGGAAACGAGGACGACGTCATCGAAGGAATTGTTATAGGAGTTGTTGCGTTTGCCTGGTGTGAAATTTTGGGAGACCCGTTCCGTACACTTACACGCAGGCCTGTTGTTCGCTGGCAGGAATAACTCGACTGCGGTGTGGAGGTCGGGGGCTACCATAATACCGTAATCATTGCATCCCGGTACAGCATCGTGGTGTGCTACGTCAAGCAAATCTGGATTAATGGTGAGATCGACGTGTGAGGCGACGCAAGGATCACTGGAAACAAAGTGTGTATCAGTGGTAGTGAGGAAACAAACACACTGATACCTGCCTGGATTTGCGGTTTGAAGGCTTCGTTCCATACAATTGCACACAGGGCCGGGACGACTGGCGTGCGCTGGCAGGAAAGGCTCGACTGTGGCAAGGGGAACAGAAGCCTCCGTGATGCTAGAAATGCTCCGAATGACCGCTGGATGTTCCAGCATCCGAATTACCGACGGTGAAGTGGTAGTGGTGCTAGGAGAGTCAGAAGCAGTTACACGACCGAAGATCCTGGAGTTATAGCTGGTTCCGAGGTCGTCGCAGGAGTTACTGCGATCCTTGGAGTAATAGGCGATGAGAGGAGGTTTGATGGTGCCCAGTAATTTTTTGAGATGGCACCCTCAAACTCTCTAAAGAGAAGACCTTGTAGCCAGGTCCCCGTGTTCAATGCGGAGTTTCGTAATTTTGTATCCATCCCGATTTTAAACGAGATGCAGACAAATCTGCATCCTTTTTGGTCAATGGAATGACCTTGAACGGTCCATCGCACTGAAAGCATTCTCTAATCAAATCAGTTACTGCATCCGCTTTAACACTAGGGTGAATTCTGGACAGGTAGAGCCAGAATAATTCCTTCGGAGGGGGAACAGTTTTAACGCCTTCAGAGGTGGATGGTTTCGTACCTCCAAGGAGCGGCTTAGCAATCATAATGCGTTCATCAAGACGACGTTTCATTGGAGTTTCGCCGACACTCATTCTAGGGGCTAGTAGTGTAGAGACAGTCTCTTGTACTTTCTTAGAAAGCTGTTCCATCTGCTTGCCGATGGCCTCACTATGGTTAGCAGACATTGAGGAGACAGCCTGGCCGACGGAGGATAAAACCTGTTTGAGCCATATCCTGGAGGGAGATGCCAGAGTTGGACTAAACGCACCCGAATATCTTCCTCCTCAGCTTTCGGTCCTTAGTTTCGGTTTTCTTAAAAGTTCTTTGCCACTTTTCCACACCTAGGTTAATCCTCCTTATAACCTTTCAGAACATTACACACTATTGATTTTGACATTTTTAACACTTTCGCCTACTTCGATCCAGACCACTCTAGATTTTCCAGGTGTTTGTGCAAGATTTTTTATGTCGTTCGAGATTCATTTTGTACTGCTCCGCAACGTGGTGGAATTCTTTGACGAAACTTGCACCAATGTAAACAAAGTTATGTCAAATGGTTCAAGTTCCTACTACAAGGGGCATACCGATGACTTACGAGGGAGGTCCAATTTTACTGTTGGCCAGGCTTCATTTAGTATTAACTGAATCGGTTCTAGAAAAATCCAGCTCTCTTCAAGCTTTAATTATACGAGAACACCAAACCGGGGGACAGATTTGCTTTGCAATTACGTACATCGCCGCGATGATTGATTATTAATTCTCTAACTCTCCCGTGAAGGTCGCATGTCAGCTTTCCCAGCTTTTTCATTTCATTCGCGCAATCGAACCACTCAGCATTGTTAAGCGCATTAAGTCCGCCGTCGTAGCCAGTGATGATCGTTTAGTGCTGACTACTTAGACTACACACGACAGTCAAGTCAACCGCTGACTCGAATCAACCGGCTGTCATACAGTAGGTTTGTTCTCCCTCGCACTCACACGCACGGCCGAACAGGCCGATGTCCACACATTGTCGCGGGTCTAGCGACGACGACGACGACGACAACGACGCCTGTAGAACGGAACCACTTCGTCGTTGTGCAGTTGTAAAGCCAGCAACGAAAACAGCATTGAAATTGCGACCCCAGATTGCACCTGTTTGAATTATGGCTCATAAATCCGCTCTCGGTGGTGCTAGCGAGCCGGTCAGTGGACGGAAGTGACTGGCAGGAAAATGAAAAACCACCTTCCGGTCCGGTGGGACCGTTAAAGCGTTGCCTTCTTCGGACACCGGGCAAATTCTTTCGGGGTTCCTTCTTTTTCTCCGAAGCATTCTTGATCTTGACTCACACAACAGATTGAGCAACAGCAGCAGCAGGGCGAGTGCGAGAACGTGATTTCTTGGTCGCGGTTTTGCTTGCCGTCTCCGACCACCGCACCGTTCCGAAGCATGTGTGTTAGTGCCGACTGGCTGACTGACGATTGCTTGAATCGATATGGAAAGGTCAAGAAAAAGTGTTTTAGGATCTTTCGGTTGGCCATTGGCACTGAACGACATTGACCTTCTCCAGAGTTGTTAGATAGCGCATTTAGTTTAAACACTACACCAATTACCCAGTTTAGCACACATCCGGGATTGGATCTATCGCCAATCGATAGATAACTGTTGCTGGCCGAGCGAGCAAGTGTCCCTTTATCGTTTCCGTGCGGTTTTTCCTCCGATAAGTGGTATGCATTTAAACTAATTATACCTTATGGCCGTCCTGGTGTGGTGCGGTATAATTTCTGCCCCGCCATCATTACTTTGATGAGCGGTGTGAAACTTGTGATAATAGGCTTGATTTCATCCACCACCGCGCACCACCACCGCTAACCGGTCACGATTATTCGCGCCAATGATGTCACTGACACCCCCAACTTTGTGAGCAAATTGGGAACTCTTGACAGCGTATTTGCGCTGCCGAGATGACAGATACATGGCTATAAAAGAAAAATAACTGTAGGACTGGGTCAAGGTTCCGCAGCGCAAGACCAAGTTCGCGATCGAGCAGCAGCAGAAGAAGTAAAAAAAAAACGCCAGCAACATTTCGACTCGATGACAAACAGCTGACGGTCGACGGCGGCGGCGGCGTCGGGACTGGCGCCATCAACGACGGCTCAAGACATCCGGAAGAGGCGTAGGGGTAACTTACGGCATCATATTATCCGTACACTTACACGAGATGATTCAAAGCCTGCGGAGGTTTCAATGCATGACACACGGCAGCACCATCGCACCGCACCGCCCCGCCCGGCACCACCTCTTGAAAGGTTAAGTACGCGCGTGCCCGTACGATAATGAATTCGTTTTGATAGTGGTCTCTTTATGGCGGTTTTCGTGAAGTTTATATTTTTTATTGGACAGCCTTGCGTTATGTTACTGAAGGTGAACTGAGCTGGTTCAATAGTGCGGAGCGATTAACTGGATTATTTTGTTTTTGTTCTGTATGTCAGTGCAGATTTTAATCGATAATTGGATGAATATGAATATTTTGACGTTCTGGTTTCAGCAATTTAAAACGAAGAATTGTAAGCTCGCCTCATATGTATTATTCAAATCTGTATTGCTTTTTCCCACTGTTCCAAATTGAGTTAATCTGTCGCTAAATATTTTGATTGAAGTTAAATAAAAAGTTTCAAAGTTAAAAGTTTAAAATCAAAGCTGGTTTTAAAGTTGTTAAGAAAACAGAAAACAAGATTGAGTGTGTCCAACCAATAGTAATCTTTGATTATTTTTATTTTATTAAGTAGTAAATCCGAAATAGTACAATTTCAATAAATTGAATTATTCTTTCGTGAAAAGGCAACCACACTTAGGACTAGTAGGTTTCTGGAATAATACCAATCATGAAATTCATACAGATGCCGCTGTAATTCGAGGCAGTCCGCTATCAAACGTACAACTAGGTGAAGCTTGAGATTGGCAGCATAAGTAACAAATCGCTTTAAGATAGCAGACGTCGTTAAAAACCGGTATTGATTCCAGATTACTTCCCTGCGGTACCCGAATGATTTGTGAAATATTGCGATTCATGACTCCTCATTTTTACGGATAGTTTTCGGCCAATAAGGTATGATTTTAACCATTCTACTGTGTTGGACGAGGTTGCCAACGATTCTTGTCAACAAAATAGAATGAACCCCGCAATCAAATGCTACGTATATATAGTGATAGGCATAAAGCCCACCTTGCATATTTAAAAACAATTTCTGGACTATTTCATCAAAAACTACTACCGAGATTTCGAGTATGGTAACAAGTGCGTGTCGCTCATGTTGCCAAAATCGAAACCGTGCCAAAATCAAGACCCTTTTTTGATATGAAAAAATTGAATGTAAATGCGTTAGAAACTGACTAAATATTATTAAGCAATGATTGCAACCATTTTATGTTTAAAAAGTCCGCCGAGAGCCACCCGTCCGGTGCAAGTAAGTTTTTGGCGACATGCGGTGAGACGTAGTCCTACGGCAATAAAAATATTATTGTTCGAAACATTCTATAACCGCAAGCTTTTTTTTTCATAAACACCCTGAGGGAATCATTTTTTCGTCATTTAAAGCATGTATGCGGAAACTGACAACGGATACTTTTGTTGCCAAAATCGAGGCAAGCCAAAATCGAACCATACCAAATTCGAAATCCTACTGTATTACTCTTTCAAGTAATTACCAAGTTTTGCCATTTTTGCTTGATTTTGTTTAATTCCTTACATGACTTTTTTAAAGTGTGCAAATATGCGTTGACAAAAATAAAAGCCCCCCCCAAAATAATATAATATTTAACTCATTCAAAACCGTTGAGTAACCCCTCGTTTCCATATGTTATTACAGCTAGCGCTGTGCGATATTATTTACAACCTTTCAGCGATTCAGTTGACGCGATATAAACAAAGTGTTGCAGATTTCACAGCGGAAAATTGCAGAGAAGTTCGGATTAAGCCAGGGACCAGTCTGTGGAATTGTGCGCAAGCACAAAGCTTACGGTTCGCTTGATGACAGATCCGGAAAAGGCCATCTTCGGAAGACGGAAATGAATAAATCTCCAAAAATACCTCTCGTTGGCGGTATCGGCCAGAACCGTACGCCGCAGAATAGATGAGCATGGACTCAAGAGTAGATTCACAAAAAAACGTTCGTTTATCAGCAAGAAAAACAATCTGAAATGGTTGGTATTTGCCCGGAAACATGTTAACAAACCCAAAGACTTTTGGAAAAAAGTACTTTGAACTGATGAATCGAAATTTGAACTTTTCAACAAGAAGCAGCACGAAAGAATGTGGGGAAAGGGTGATGAAGGATTGCAGGAACGTCATTTGCAGGCTACAGTCAAGCACGGAGGAGGCAATGTAATGGTGTGGGGATGCTTGTCCTGGGCTGGTGTTGGAAATCCGGTGCGAATTCACGGAATCATGACAGCAGATGTCTACATTGACAGCCTCAAGGACAACCTGAAGGAATCGCTTCGAAAAACTTGCTTGCGAAACGGCTTCGTTTTCCAACAGGACAAAGACCCGAAGCATACTGTTAAGAAGACCAAAGCCTATTTCCGTTCACGCAAAACAAAAACCCTTTCTGGGCCATTCTTGACAACAACGTGGTGAAAGATGGTGTCACTTTAGACGTTTTTTACGTTAGATGGCTGCTTGACTGTTTTCGCGATGGCTGCTGCAAATCAACTGATAACGCTGTCAATTTTTTCCATACACGACTGGGTTACTACGATTGGCGATGCATAGGTGGATTCACTAGGGGTAATTGCATGAGAAATAGCTCAGATCAGTAAAAAAAAAATTAATGCAAACGTTATTTAGGCCAATCAAAGGTTCTTATAACAGTGATCTTTGGGTACCTAATATTGAGTAATTCTCGCTGAAATGGGGCCACTATTTACACGAGGTCTTCAAATATTGCGCTTAATTGGTTGAAAATGGTTAAAAAATAAGAATTACACTTTCCATACCTCGAAATAGTGGACCCCTCGTTCGCCAAGGGGTCTAACAATTTCAAAAAAAGTTGAATTTTGAGCAAACCTTGAGATATATATCCGCAATTTTAATATTGAACTTTTCAAAGGAAAATTTGACCGCCATCCACATTTCCTAAAAATCTAAAAAAAACATATTATTTATACATTTGATTGAACAATTTTTTGATAGAAAAAAATAAGCGGCGCCATCTTTGAAGCACTGAAAAAAATGTTCTTGAAAACTTTTTCGATTCCTTTACTGTGATATTCGCATCGGAAAATTCCCAAAAAAACAATGGAAATGTGTCCTGCAGATGCAACTGTCATTTTTGTCCGATTTTTATGATAATTGGTTTTGGAGTAAACTGCGAAAAATGAAATTCACACTAGCCGCCACTGTTGATTCAAGATGGCGTTTAATGATCTGAAAATTTGCCAAAATGCTCCCCAGGTCAAGTACTTTGTTTGAATCATTGCATAATTTAATTAGGTTCGGGGGCATTTTTTGTATAGAAAACTGGCTAGTCCCTTTGCCATAAAACAACAAATGGCTCGGTTCTGTAAAGAAGAACAGGGTTTTCAAATGAAGTAAAATTTTTTTGGCGGTCACCTTGGATTTGGCCGCCATATTGGATTTTATTAACAAATCGCCGTTTTCACCATGAGCCCCCCAACCGATTTTCATTTTAAGACCATCATTAGAAAGCAGAGAAAATCAAAAGAGAGGTATCAAAAGTGTAATTCTTATTATCATTTTCAACCAATTAAGCGCAAAAGTTTCAATATTTGAAGACCTCGTGTCAGTTGTGGCCTCGTTTCAGCGAGAATTACTCGTTGCAATCAAAGAAAAATCGTTCAATAATGAAAATCCTAAAGAATGTTTTCGGAAAAAATGTCTTTCTTTCTTTAGCAGCTGAGAGCCGGGGTGGCTTTTGCCATATGAAGAATTCTTCGCCATTGTAGTTGGTCCTAAGCTACTCGTCGCCAATTCGTTGCGCATCTCGGCACACGCAAGTCAGCTACAATCTGATCGAGCCATCTAGCCATCATTCTTGAAGAGAACGGATTTCATTGCACAGTCATCCGGCATCCTTGCGACGGGGCCGGCCCACCGTAATCTCTCAACTTTCGCCAGGTGTACGATGGGAATCACTCCGAGTAGTGCCTGCAACTTGTGTTTGATAAGCCTCCGCCACTCTCTGCTATCCGTTTGTACTCCTACCTTTCGTTCAACTACGGCTAGTGCACGTATGTCTTCCGTAAGCAAAGCTACTGTCTCAAGTTCGTAGAGGATTACCGATCTGATTAGCGTTTTGTACATCATCAGTTTTGTACGGCGGTGTATGCTTTTTGATCGAAGCGTCTTCCAGCTTGAATGCCTCCTTGAATCTCCTTACTCGTGTTAATCTCGTCGGTGACCAAAAAAAGCACATTCCGTTATCAAAACTTGACCTTCTGTTTTTATACGACCGACTTCGCAGCCAGCTGTTAGAGTGCAGGACAATTGCCGGACCAGTTGCTATGATCCTATTGACTCTCCCAGGCTCTCCTAGTTGCGAAACGTGATCGACCGACGCGTCACCGCCAGCCGCTTTGGCAGTCAGGGGGTTGCCTCTCGGTTCGGCGAGAGCGCGTACGTTAAGTGAAGAGAGGCGGGGGACGCTCTCCGCTTAACTAACTTTTTTTATTAATTTATTTACCTTCAACTTAACTAACCAGTCAGACTAAAGCGGATTCGACATCTAGCGAGGATTTCGAACAAATGATCATTGAAGATCATATTTAGTAGTAATTCGGACACAGAGGCCAGAGAAAAATGCATGCTAGGGGCGATTAGAAAGGCACGAGGTCAGTCGACTTCGAAAAATATCATTGTTTTGATAATTTCAAACAAAATTGTTATGTATAACCATTTGCCACTCATTTATGAGTGAAAAAATGACAAATCATTGGGATTTCTGTCAGTCCAATTCAAACACAATTCGGTCCACATTTCTTCCGTACATTACTTCGAAAGCAAGTGCTTCACTTAATCAATTAATTTATGGCCACTTGGCCTTATTTGCGATTTTCCACTTATTCAACCGAGAATCAATTGACCAAACAAACAGTCGACTGGCTCATGGTGAAGCCAAATGTTAATGGCGATAAAGTACGATGATGATGATGATGATGAGGGCAACCAAATACATATTATGCATAAACAAGTGCGTTTTCTTGCGCCGGGAATCTGCCCACTTGAGAACCGAAATTCCTTTCAATTGTACGTAATCCGCACGGTCATTAGTTGCGGTACTGTTCAGGCCCACCGTGGCGCTCGTTCGCGGCCATGCTGAGGATGCGATGGGCGCAAAAAAAAAAGAAAAGCAAAACAAATCTCCATAAAAATCTGCGTACCATGCATGCATGTATGCTTGCTGGCTGGCAGATTACATCACGGTGCGCCCCAACGCGACGTGACGCTCGGCGGTCGATAATCTCCCGGTGGCACACTGGTAACCTACATTGTATGCACCCGGCCATGATGTACATACGTACGCCGGTCGGTCGAAGCTGCGGCCGCTTAGTCGCGCTACGATTGGTCACGCTTAATTGCCAATAAAACCTTCCAAGGTCGCGAGTGAGCAGCTCAGAAATATGCGATGTCTGTCCGGAGCCGGGCTTAGACCGGTCAGCAGGCGGTTATTATTTAGCATTACCACGCCGTCGCCGTCGCCGAGCGACGCCCTCGCCGGACGGGCGGGCAGGCGGTCGGAGGAAATACGGAAGGTACACATTTTCCTAGTTGTTTTTTGATAACTCTATTACAGTCGATTAGAGTTGAATGGGTAGGATTATTTCTGCAGTGCTGAAGTACGTAGTGATCGTGATTTATTGTGGCGCCATCGGTCGATCGAAACGATCGCATGAAGACACGCAACGAAAAAAAAAATGCTTCGCCAAGTATCAGTACAAAACAAATTATTAAACCTTATATTTATCTTAATTGATTAATGGACGTGCAGCGGGGAATTTGGCCCTGCAAGAGCTTCCAGCAAGAAACGGCCGGTCACAGCAGCAGTGGTGTGAATTTTTTCTTCATCCGCATCGTGTATGGCGCGTCCGGCACAGACAACCCCAACAACCAACAAGGTAACCGAGAGAGCTTGGGGAACCAATGCAATGCTGGAATGCTGAAGGTCTGCAGGAATTCGAAAATTTGTTGTTGGAATTTATTGAATGATTGATGGGAAAATAATTGACGGTGGGCTTAATCGTGCGTCCACGGCGTCCGGCGTACATACATATGTGCGTACAAGCGGTGACAGGGAAACTCGAAACAATTATTGTTATAAAAAATTCGAAGAAGTTTTCCGAGCAGTTTGCTACCTTCCAGGCCTACCGTTGTTTAAGGGCAATGCGTTCGGAACGAAATTGATGGCCGGCAAATTATAATTATTTTGCGTTAATTCTTTGATGGATGGTGGAAATTGGCATGATTGTCGTGAATCGGTGTTCTAGTTATATTCAAGACTTCTGAGCACTTTTTCTCGATCATGTAATATGATCATGATTATTAAAGTCTGACTCGTAAGTTATGATCATTATGGGGTTTGTAGTTTAATATGTACAGTAACTAGACTATTTATTGTGATGGGTTGGCTTCATTACATGGTCGTTACAAAAATAAAATAGAATTAATTACGCTGTCATCTGGGATCTCTTCAAGGGATATTTTTTATAAAGTATCATCCCTAACAACTTCCACTGAAATATGGCAAGAAGCGAATAATACTTGCGGAGAACGTACTGGTTAAAAGAAGATTTTGTACATCATCAGCTTCGTATACCAGCCTATATTCTAGGAAACAATTTCCTAGATAGCTGTTGAAACATTCTTCGGCATCCTTGGCCTGAATAAATGCCTTTGAATATGATTATTTTATTAGGCTTTGCAGCTAATAAACTCTTTTGATGGAGCAGAAATTATGCATCGCTTTTTTCAATCGTCGATTGCTTGTTTCATAATATGTGTAAAATAGTAGTGTGTGTAAATGTGTAAATAGTATTAATGTATAAACAAGATGAGCGCCCTGCTTCAATCAACAACTTCAAAAGATTGAAATTAAAGAAAACTTTGTCACGATTGAGTTCCACTATCAATTTTATTCACAACGGATTCGTATTTCACCTACGACTTGCAGGTTTCATCAGTGTCGGTTTTCTAATTTGCAATTATCAGAGTAATTGCAACAGGTCTGAGATAATTTCCGAGAATTCGAACTGCAGACTCATCTTCTGTACATTTAGTTAAATGGAAGATTTCTCGTGAAAAAAATTTCCGAACAAAACTGATTAGCCGGATTCCTGCTATTGATGCATTAGGATAACCATCATGAAGATGATTTTATTCGAAAGAGTAAATTACAAAATCTCTAGGAAGGGCAAAGTTTCGTTTTAGGTTATCTTCAACCGTGGGTTTTACGTACTGTAGTAGATTCTTCGCTACCGCTCAACAATTTGCTCAAGAAACCTCTTTCTGGCCGGTGCAGAAAGTGGTCGGATGTCCTAGCGCCCCTATATTATTGACTTTTTTTCCTGAGAGGAAACACAGGTTTCCGGGTCGTTCGGCATTGAGGATGCTTCCACTCGCAGGGCAAGCCTAACCGCAATTTTGACTTCAAGTAGCTGTTGTTTTTGTCTTTGCATTAATTCCCTTCTAGTCTGTCAAGTAAACTTTTCTTCACACGTTCTATTGTGGCTTTCTGAATCTGCAGGATTCTCTGGCTGGAAATTTTGCCGAGGTGACGTTATTGAATTTGTCAGCCGATGTTCTGTAATTCTTGTTTATTTCCACTTAACATATTACTCTTTTTCCGTGTTCAAAATCATAGTCTTCGTTGACATTGACATCTTTTCAATATCATAGTCTTCGTTGACATTAGTGACGACCCGTACATATTTGCATCGTGGCATACTATATGCGGTGAAAGGGGAAAACGTAGTTCCCTGTCATTAATTATAAATGGCATTTAAAGCTGTAAAAATTTCTTTAAAATGGATCAACTATTTTATCTGCAAAAAAGCACAAATGAATCATGAGCTTAAACCAGTAACTACTACATAATCAAGTACCATCAAACTGGCTAAAGCCATCTTTGCGACAATAATCGTATAAAACCACTTTATTTACCGATGCCAATCAAGCCATTTCCATTCATCTATGATCTCAACAACGATCCGCAGCTTTTCATTTAACTATGGTCGTACCGAGCCATATACTTTCATTCAATAATGATCGTACCGAATCATTCGACTTAGCAGTGGTCGTACTGAACCATTTCATCCATCTATGGTCGTACCAAACCATACACTTTATTTAACAATAATTTGGTTTTAGTAACCGTTTAGAGTTCAATGGTCCATTCTAAGCCATACAGAACCATTTTATTTATCGTTGGTCGCACCGAACCATTTTAATTCAATGCCATACAGAACCATTTTGTTCACCAATGATCGCGCCGAACCATTTCATACATCTATAGTCGTACTGAATCATATACTTCATTGAACAATGCACTTTGGTTCAGAAAGCCAAAATAAGTGGAATAAATTGTTTACTCAGTAGTCGTTAATTTTAGACTTTTTACGTGTTAGCAACATAATCTTAATTTGGGATGCCGCTTTTTTGAGGTGACTCTTAAAGTAGCCAAGATCCAAAAATTATCTTCAAAACGAAACAAGATAGAAGGATATTTATTTCAGCAATTTTATAGCTTGAAGTATTTTGAGTAATATTGTAGAAGACGAAATCCCTCTATCTCAAACCGTTACCATATTAGGGTGTTTTTCCTGAATGAAGTTAGGGTGACTCTGCTATTTTGCGATTTTTTTATGTAACTTTTTTATTTTGCATTTCACGTAAACTTTGCATTTCTCGTAGAAATGAGGAAAAAAGGTTGCTTACGCTAGTCATTACAACCGACTAGTTGATACTGATCATCGCTCGGAAAGACCTACACTCGTCCCCGCGTGTGTAACCAAGGGTGTAAGATAAAGAAGAGAAGAAGTGATGAAGATGAAAATTGTTGCACCTCATACCCCAACGAAAGTCCCCTAGTAAAGAAAAATCTGTATTCATACATCCTAATATGTCTCTCGCGCTCACGACCTGTTGTCAGTTCATGAGCTTTGGTTTCGTGGGTGGGCTGTGCAGAAAGATGCTACGAAAGATGCTGTACACTCGCGAGTGTATAGGTAACAGAATGTATGCACACAGTACCAGCAGTTGTTTATCATAGGCTTGCGTCAGTGGAATAAGCGTTAGATGCTATGCTTCTCACATTTACTTGCATAAGATTTTCAACCTTATCGAAAACAAATATACAAGTGGCTGAAACACATAAGAATGGTGGCCTCTCATGAAAGGTGAGGCCCGAATTGCGGTAATCCCCGTCGCGAGAACAAAACTAGTTAAACACTTCATTCGGTGTTTGACTGAAATGGGCGAGAACGAGACGCAAATTGCTTCTAAAAATAACGCAATTCCGCCTGCGATGGTGGATATTGGAAGTCGTGGCACACTAACCTGCTGCAACGCGTGGATCTCTTGGCTTGGTAAAATGAAATGAACTACAAGATGTTGCTTCTATGACTTTGCTTCACCTAATTTTCCGCACTTTTCCCTTCATGTTCATAATTTCACTCTAGAGTGCTATGAAACACATTTGATTTCATTACTTTCTTCTACCATTCCCTCTGTTCATTCAAAACACAACCGTTTGCACCACACACACACAACTTCTAACGGCCCTAATGCAAGGTAATCGCAGCCACTTTCACTTATTTGAACCTCCCCCTCTTTTTAGTGAACCACCATCCTTTTGCCAATCCCCTGTGCTTAGGTCAAGAAACATGTATATGCCAAGTTTGCGTGTCTTTCAAACGTAATCTACCGATTTTGATCCTGCTTGCGTCTTTCCAAGATACTAACATTTGAAAACGGCCTATTTTTAACACAAAATTTGATATAGGTGTAGAAGTAAAGCAAATAGCCAGTTTCTTTTTTCATTAAAAGTTGCGTCTTATTGAGCCTCAAAAGTCATCTAAAGAAGTGTTTTGCGAGAAATGCAAAATAAAAAAGTTACATAGATAAATCGCAAAATAGCAGAGTCACCCTAACTTCATTCAGGAAAAATACCCTAATATGGTAACGGTTTGAGATAGAGGGATTTCGTCTTCTACAATATTGCTCAAAATACTTCAAGCTATAAAATTGCTGAAGTGAATATCCCTCTATTTTGTTCCGTTTTCAAGATAATTTTTAGATCTTGGTCAATTTTAGGTTCACCCTTAAATAGCTCATGTCAAAAAAAGCGGCATCCCAAATTAAGATTATGTTGCTAACACGTAAAAAGTCTAAAATCAACGACTGAGTAAAAAATTTATTCCACCTAATTTGGCTTTCTGGGTGCAATGATCGTACCGAATCGTTTCACTTACCAATGACAATTATCGTACCGATTCGTTTTACTTATCAATGGTCATACCGAACAATTCACTTCATCTATGGTCGTACCGAACCATAGACTTCACCAACAGTGATTGTACCGAATCATTTCAGATTGTGGCCATACAGAAATATTTTAGTTACCAGTGGTCGTACCGAATCATTACTTATAATTTAGCTATGACCGCATCGGACCGTCCCAATTATATTCAGATTCGGAGCATCTGGGTTTCCCTTTATCAATTGTGTTGGCCATGTGGACCAAGTCTTTCATCGCAAGGGTCGAAAAAATGAAAGAAAGCAAGGTAATAAACAAGCATTATACAAAAACATACTCTATAAGTTCAGTCATACACGTTTAATTATGGAGTATCCTATCCATACTGGGATAATACGGATAAAATACGGATGCGTACGGATGTACGGATTGTAGATGAAAATATTGCGCATACGCGCAGATCAAAACGACCATTTAAAATACAGCTCTGATCCCTGCAAAGTAAATTGCCTCTTCACGGCTGGAAGGCAAACCCTGTTGAAGGTTGTTTATTTAGTTTCATTCCACTAATAAAGTTATAAGTTAATTTTCGTTTTTCCCACATTTCTGACTTGAACAGTAAAGACGAGTTGGTCAATTAACCAGTAGTGGACCCTTTAGTACCTTTATTTTGAACTGGAAGCGCTAAACCAAATGTTGAGGTCTAAATATTGAGCTCGAAAAAATATGGTTAGAACTTTTTAGAGCAACATTCCTCCAATGTCATTTCTTTAGTCAGATTTTGATTCTACAGACTTTTCTGCTTATTTTGATACTGATTTTGTAATGATCCGACCACGGTAAATGGATGAAAGCTACAGTTATAATAATTTTTTCCAAGCTTCTACCAATAAAATAAAAAAAAAAAGTTTGTTCCAATGTGAAGAGTAGCTTCCGAGAAAAAAGTACATAAAGTTTGAAAATCGTGTTTTTCAGGAGCGGAGTTTTATTCCGTCAAGGTTGGTCCACAACGCACTAGAATCCTTACGTGTATGATCATTTTTCATGTACTTCCCGTGGTCGGATCATTACTAAATTAGTATCAAAATAAGCGTAGAAGTCTGTAGAATCATAATCTGAAAAAATCGTGATTTTTAAAAGCGATCGAGTGGTCGGATGGCCTCATTTGCCCTATTTTTTGAAAAGTATATGAGCAACCCTCGTTGAAACGAAGCCACTACTGACACGAAGTCAATAAATATTGGAACTTTTGTACATGATAGTTTGAAAATGATTAAAAAATGAGAATTACACTTTTAATGCATCGAAACAGTCGTTGAAGTGTGATATTTCCTAAAGTACAAAAGTACCAAAGTTCCAATCTGTGAAGTCTTCGTGGCAGTAATAACCCCGTTTCAACGAGAATTACTTATATCTACTTGAGTGTAGTAGCTGTCGAGGGCATAAGATTGCTCAATTCCACCTATAAGTTGCTCTTACGTATCCTTCTTTGTAGAATGAGATCGTTAGCGGAGTCCTTCATTACCGGGTACCAAACTAGTTTTCACAGATCAGACTAACCTGCGCTAGTTAGTAGACAAGCTCCGGGAATATAACTTGGAGACTCACCATCTGTTTGTTGATTTTAAGGCTGCTTATGAATCAGTCAAACGAAACGAGCTGTAGAAGATAATGCTAGACCATAGTTTTCCTATGAAACAAGTTAAGTTAATTCAGTCTGTCGAGGATGAAGCACGTTCAGAACTTGATCAAATACCGATGAGCAAAAAAAAAAAAACAGTTAAACCAAGGTCTGTTAGAATAGGTGATCTAGTTTTCACAGTTTGTAGGGTAAGGAACGAGTTAAGCAGTGTTACCTATTTTAATCAGTTGAACATAAATGATCCGAAAATGCACTTTTTTATTCATATTTTCAAAATCTTTTGATAGGATCATCTTCACAAATCACTTAACCATACATTTGATACACACAAAAACAATTTACTGGGTTTCCGACAAGAAATATGATGAATTAAAAATTGTTGTCCAAAAACGTACATTTTTCAGCTGCTCTTCAGCAATCGCCACCTCGCTACTAACGAATTCATCAAATTTTCAGCACTGATTACAACCACTCTGAAAGTCAAGCACTCAATTGTCACATACCATATTATTCACTCTCTTTTTTCTATTATCTAAGGCTTTGTCACTAGCCAAAAGTTTTATTATTTTCTAACAAAACTGAAAACAAATTCTGAATTGACGGAACCTGTTCACCAGTAGCAGCAGCTGCAGCACAACTGATGAACTATCGTGTTGCCAAGACACTGTTTCGGTTCTGGAAATAAGAATTTTAAGTTTGAAATTAACTGAAACCTCCAATGGTGAAAACGTGGTTCAATACTTTCAAGAGAAATGTATGTTCATAATTAATTTTTCTTTATTAAAAACAACACAAAAGACAGCTTTTTCAATAATTTTCGAAGATTTTCTCAGTGATTTAATAAAGCAACGATGTGTTTCAATGTTATTTGCTTTGACAACACTGTTCTGAGTCGGATCGTTTGTACTGCTATATGTTTACCTCTTTTGTTCTCCCACCATCCTTATGAACAGCGAGTGAGACGTCAAACTCGCAGTTTCCCATAAGAACACTAGAGAATAAAAGAGACGACGAATACCGTTTGCCGAACGGGTGCGGTGAGTGTATGTCCCGATAAACAATTTAGACAGATGGCATTTTACGCATCTATGCCGATACGCTATGCCGATTACGCATCAGATGCCGATTAGTACGTCGCGGATAGGAACGCGAACTTACTGAATAGGGGGAAAAGTTCAAGGGATTTTTTAAGGGGACGTAAAAAAATTCAGATTTCAGGATTGCTTAAAAAAGGTTCGGTCTGTTCAAAATAAGTTCCGCCGCTCCAACTTTTAAAGCAAAAAATCAAAAGTTTAGCTCAACAATAGTGTCTTCCAATGGTAACAGCTTGAACTAAAGATAGCAAGAAGATTGGTATGCTGATATCCCCCACTTAGTCAACCCATCGCTTGTAATAAGGTAAAACAATCAGTGACCCGCTTAGACTGCTTAAAACTACTTCTTTACCCTACTTCATTGCCGGGAACCAAACTAGTTTTCTCGAAGGTCAAAGGGCACTGACAGATCAAACTAACCTGCGTTAGTTAGTAGGCAAGCTCCGGGAATATAACTTGGAGGCTTATCATCTGTTTGTTGATTTTAAGGCTGCTTATCGAAGTGGAGCTATCGATTCTTTATGATTCCAAACTTTATGTTTTCGGCAGAACAGTCATACGGCAAAGCAAAACGACACTTATTTATTCTATGCCCGACGTTTCGATGTATTTAACATTTAACTCCTTGAGAAAGATGTTAAATACATCGAAACGTCGGGCATAGAATAAGTGTCGTTTTGCTTTGCCGTATGACTGTCCTGCCGAAAACATAAAGTTAAGACTGCTTATGAATCAGTCAAACGAAACGAGCTGTAGAAGTTAATGCTAGACCAGTTTTCTAATGAAACTACTTCAAATAGCCGATGAGCGAAAAACCAGTTAAACAAGATCCTGAGGAATAACAAGTAAGTACCAAAATGGGGATGGAGATCGTAAAAAATTGGAACAACTTTTCCGAACTAATGACACGCGCAAGTTTTACGAGATGTTGAATCAGTCTCGTAAGGGTTACACACCGAAACCTGGCATGCCTAGGGACGAGGAAGATCATCTGATCACAAATGAACGCGAGGTGGTGAATAGGTGGAACACTTCAATGGCGAAGTTGCAGAAGGCGGCGGAAAACGGGAGGTAACGTAGGAATGGTCATGGAAGATAGTAGTATCTCACCACCTGATATTTAAGAGGTCAAACGAAAAATTGGCTTGCTACCGCCTACCAGCAGAGTTTGATAAACATGGCCGAACAACACTGGCAATGTCTCTACA
This sequence comes from Sabethes cyaneus, assembly GCF_943734655.1. Taxonomy (NCBI): domain Eukaryota; kingdom Metazoa; phylum Arthropoda; class Insecta; order Diptera; family Culicidae; genus Sabethes; species Sabethes cyaneus. The sequence goes on along the minus strand of NC_071355.1, from coordinate 9,913,303 downwards.
CTGGGTTATTTCCAAGTTTCGATAGGAGGAGTAGCTACCGGAGAAACAACTATCGTGGTATGACGTCGATAAACGCAGCCAACGAGGTACTTTTTCAGATCTTCTTACTCCGACTGTCATCGATAGCACATGGTTCCATAGGGAATTATCAGACGGGTTTCTGGGGGGGCTCGCGCAACTATGGAAAAAAATACCGGTAAACAGAAATACAACGTGTCCATGCTTCACTTCAAAGCAGCATACGATACAGTCGATCGAGACCAGCTGTGGTAGATAGTGCACGAACCCGGTTTTCCGGCCAAAATAATGCGACTGATCAAAGCTACATTGGATTGAGATGTGTTTCTAGCGCATCTCGGGTACACTATCGAATCCCTGCCAGACGTGGCGATGGTTCGGCCTTGAGGTGTAATCCGAAAAGCGGCCATCGAAACGAGGCACGACTTTTAGCAAAAGATGCCAACTCCTAGGCTTCGCAGATGACTTTGATATCACAGTCAGGAACTTTCTACTCCAGACTAAAAGTGGATTCTAGGAGGATTTGACTAAAAATATATGTGTCGAAGGACAAATACATGAAAAAATGAAGCTCAAAGGAGATGAACGTACACCTACCACGGATGGTAACCATTGACGGCATCGAACTAGAAATGTTACATGAATTCATGTGTTTAATCGCTGGTGATGACGTACAACCCAAACTGGTAAGAAGCTCCAGCGCTGCATACAAACAGGAAACCGGGCCTATTTCAGTGACGCTGCTCATGAAGGGCATACGCGGCCTTACCGTGTTCGAGCGGAAGGCGCTGCGGACGATATTGGGCGGAGTACAAACTGAAAGCAGAGAATGGTGGAGGCGAGCTGCAGGCACTTCTTGAAGAGATTCCCATCGTACATCATCTAATCGTCATTTTTTTAATGATAATATTTGTAGTCACGTCATTCAAGCCAAAGTCGTGAAAACAGTTTTCCAAATTTTTGGACAAAAACCAGCCTAATGAAGTTCTACGTGAATCATGCGTGCGTGTCTATAACAGAATGCTTCCTTTCTTTAATTTAGTCAAGTAATAATGGACAATAACAATTTACCTAATATATAATGAAACAAAAAAAGTTTCATATTTGATAAACTAGAATAACAATGTATGACAGCAAATTTTAGAAGCAGGAGCAAGTGCCTTAGTAAATGTGCTCCACCGTAAATACTACATCTTGAAAACAAACACTTATAGTGATTTAAAACCTAATAAATTTCTAGAGGAAAAAGACACATTTGGTCATTGCTTAAAGCCCTCCCTTAAACAAGATAATAAAATAGCTGCTAAACGTGCTCAAACAAAAAAAAAAACTGCACAATCCGACTGCGATCAGCGACAAAGATAGAATAAATTTTATGGTGCAAAAAATCGGTAATATCAGCGTGACAAATTTGTTTTTAACGTTGTCAGTTAGCAGTTGCTAAGCAACAAAGTAGCATAAAAAAGCGAACTGTTCTGACTCTAGATTGCTCTGAAGAAGCCATATGTTTCTCAATAGACACACACGTGGGTTGTCTTGAAGTTACAAATGCTAATCTTTACTTTTTTCCGCCACCGAATCGGGAAGGATCGATCTGGATTAATCTGGAATTCACGAGCAATGCTTCCATAACTTGATATTAATCTATACCTATAAAGAAGGATTTCTGTCTGTCTGTCTGTCTGTCTGTCTGTCTGTCTGTCTGTCTGTCTGTCTGTCTGTCTGTCCTGTGTTCCTTATAGAATCAAAAACTACTGAACCAATCGGCGTGAAAATTTGCATGTAGAGGTTTTTGGGGCCAGGAAAGGTTTTAGTGATGGTTAGAGACCCCTCCCCCCACTAAGAGGGGGGGCTCCCATACAAATGAAACACAAATTTCTGCATAACTCGAGAACTAATCAAGCAAATAGAACCAAATTTGGCATGTGGGTGTTTTCGGTGACAAGAATTTATTCTAGGGTAATTTGAGACCCCACCCCTCTTTATAAGGGGAATTATAACTCCTCTCCCCTTTAAGAGGGGGGGTTTCCATACAAATTTCCTCATAACTCGAGAACTAATCAAGCAAATGGAACCAAATTTGGCATGTGTAGGTTTTCGAGGGCAAGAAAATTTTCTATGTTGAATTAGGACCCCTCCTCACTTTAAGAGGGGGGGCTCCTGTACAAATGAAATACCAATTTCCTCATAACTCGAGAACTAATCAAGCAAATGGAACCAAATTTGGCATGTGTGTGTTTTTGAATACAAAATTTTTTTCTATGATGAATTGGGACCCCTCCCCACTTTAAGAGGGGGGGACTCCTATACAAACGAAATGCAAATTTCCTTATAACTCGAGAGCTAATCCAGCAAATGGAACCAAATTTGGCATGTAGGTGTTTTTGGAGGCAAGAATGTTTTCTATGATGAATAAGAACCTCTCCCCACTTTAGGAGGGGGGGCTCCTATACAAATGAAATACAAATTTCCTCATAACTCGAGAACTAATCAAGCAAATAGAACCAAATTTGGCATGTGGGTGTTTTCGGTGACAAGAATTTATTCTATGGTAAATTGAGACCCCTCCCTCTTTATAAGGGGAATTGTAACTCCTCTCCCCTTTAAGAGGGGGGGCTTCCATACAAATTTTCACATAACTCGAGAACTAATCAAGCAAATGGAACCAACTTTGGCATGTGAAGGTTTTCGAGGGCAAGAAAATTTTCTACGGTGAATTAGGACCCCTCCCCACTCTAAGAGGGGGGGCTCCTGTACAAATGAAATACAAATTTCCTCCTAACTCGAGAACTAATCAAGCAAATAGAACAACATTTGGCATGTGGGTGTTTTATTTGGTGACAAAAATTTATTCTATGGTGAATTGAGACCCCTCCCCTCTTTATAAGAGGAATTATAACTCCTCTCCCCTTTAAGAGGGGGGACTTCCATACAAATTTCCTCATAACTCGAGAACTAATCAAGCAAATGCAACCAAATTTGGCATGTGAAGGTTTTCGAGAGCAAGAAAATTTTCTATGGTGAATTAGGACCCCTCCCCACTTTAAGAGGAGGGGCTCCTGTACAAATGAAATACAAATTTCCTCATAACTCGAGAACTAATCAAGCGAATTGAACCAAATTTGGCATGTGTGTGTTTTTGGAGACAATTTTTTTTTCAATGATGAATTGCGACCCCTCCCCACTTTAGGAGGGGGGGTCCTATACAAACGAAATACAAATTTCCTCATAACTCGAGAACTAATCCAGCAAATGGAACCAAATTTGGCGTGTAGGTGTTTTTGGAGGCAAGAATTTTTTCTGTGATGAATTAGGACCTCTTCCCACATTAGGAGGGGGGGCTCCAATACAAATGAAATACAAATTTCCCCATAACTCGAGAACTAATCAAGCAAATAGAACCAAATTCGGCATGTGGAGGTTTTTGGAGGCAAAAATATTTTCTACGGTGAATTAGGATCCTTCCACACTTCAAGAGGGGGGGCTTCTACACAAATGAAATACAAATTTCCTCATAATTCGAGAACTAATCAAGCAAATGGAACCATATTTGGCATGTGGGTGTTTTTGGAGGCAACCATTTTTCCCATGATGAATTAGGACTTCTTACCTTTTTAGGAGTGGGGGGGCTCCCATTCAAACGAAATACAAATTTGCTCATAACTTTAGAACTAATCAAGCAAATGGAACCAAATTTGGCATGTGAGAGTTTTAGATGGCAGAATTTTTTTTCTGTGGTGTATTACGACCCCTTTCCCTTTTAAGAGGGTGGGCTCCCATACAAATGAAATACAAATTTCCTTATAATTTGAGTACTAATCAAGCAAATGGAACCTAATTTAGCATGTAGGAGATTTTTGAGTCTTGAATTTATTTTATGATAGTTAGAGACCTCTCACCCCTGTGGCAGGGGGATATGAACTCTCATACAAATAAAACAGAAATTTTTGCGAAACTCAAAAACTAATCCAACTCGAGAAATTCGAGACTCTTCCATAAAACATTAATCAATAACAAGACCACAAAAACTATCTATAGTAACACTAGATCATTCAGGACGAGCCGGTCGCGAGTGTTGCCGGTGACCCGCCGTCGGAAGCGCCGCCCACTGGGGGGCTTGCAAAACTCGAGTAGTGACAAAGATCATCCGAGATTCATGATTTATGTACAACACAGGTTAATTTGTGGCAATACGAAGTTTGTCGGGTCAGCTAGTGTCTCATAAAAATAAGTTACTTTTTATAGTATTCTTCATGTTAGATCATCTTGCTAATCCATATAAACAGCTATTCTCATGATTCTCACGAACACAATCAAATTTACTGCAAGCCGCCGAAATCAAGGGTCGTCCAAAAAGGTAACTGGCACTAAAAATTTTCGCAAAATGCAAATCTGTATATTGGACAATTAACGACCCGACACGGCGCGCAACACTCAAGAAGACGCAACGCAGTGGCCCAAAGAATGTCATCCCCCCGTGTGGTGGCCGTGAAGTGCAGAACATCCCATAAGAATTACAATAATACATCCACGATGACATTCGCGAGAGGATCGAAAAATAAAAAAATTATACAACCTCACAACGACGGCAGGGAAGCGCGTCATCCGCACATGCCGCACCGCTGCTGGCTGCGCCGCCTTGCGTTCCGTCGATCGGTACGTGATGGGATCGCCATGTGCGGCAACAGAGTAGTAAGGCAACAGGCCGTTTACAACATAGATATGGCAGCAAAAAAACCGCTCCTTTTAGGGAAGAATCAAGATTTTAGCGGTTAGCGCAATGATCCTTGTAGACGCTTTGTTTTCCGCTTTTAATCTTTTCTCATATACACGCCGAGCCGAGTGTAGTGACCAGCCATCGACGGCTCTGTGAACCCCCTCGCTCATTCCTAGATCCCGTCACCAGCCATGTATGAAATATGCTTTGTGGCAGCTGAAGCCGAGTTGTGTCGTGGTTGTTGTTGTTGTTGTTTTTGCCACCGGCCGTGGTCCTCCCCAAACGCGCGCGACAGCGATGACTGGCCGACTGGCTACGATGACTGTGAATCGATCGTCAGGCGGTCAGGCCAAGTCGACGAACCAGCTGAGGTTTTGTCTGTTTACGTAAACTGCGCCACCACCGGACGACGACGACGCCGCGAGAGGACGAGGAAGCGAAAATTGTTAACTTCTAAATATGGAGCCACTTTCCTTGATCTTGGAATTGAACTCGAAAAACGGCCGCCAGCCGTGGTGGTTCAGTTGTTCGTTCAGCAGCCGCCAGTGTGAACTGAACAAATCCGCCGACCGACTGTTCTCCGCTGCTGGTGGTGCAGTTAGATTCCTTTGGCTACACTGCAGCATACACGCACCGTAGAGACCGTAGAACCGGTGGTTACCACCAATTGAGAGCCTCGATGAAGGCGAAAATTGGTGCTTTTCAAACTGCTTGGTATGCGTATAATGTGCCTATAATGACTATCTCATTCTTCGCAGGCTACGATTGACGCCTGACACGCAAATAATTCGTGCTAATTGGGTCATTAACCAATCGAACGAAGCCGATCGCCCGCCACCAGGTCGGGCTTCTAATGAGCTAATTCTGCAGTGCAGGTTGTTTTTCAACTTAAAACCGATTTGAGCGAGCTCATTAATCAATCAGATTTTTTAAGCATTTTAATTAACGTAGCATTTTCCGTTCTTTCTCGCTTGCAGGTAATTCGAGCTGGAACAACTGATGGTTATTCGGAGCGGAGCGACGACTGTCATTTGGTGTGAGTAGATATCTGTCAAGTGGTGATTCTTCCGGGAAAAAATTTACTTTCACCGAGCGCCGATTTTGGGTCAGCCCTTGTCTTAATGTTTGAATGCCATTTGCCCTAATCCCCTGCAACGATTGTGGCTCATTTCACTTTCGACAAGATGTTGTCGGCAAGGGCAAACAAAAGTGGATGTTTTTGTGTGCATCTGCGGAGGGCGACGCGTTTCTTAACCTGTTTTAGACAAACATTATTAATGTTGTGATATGAGTTCAAATTCAACAAAACAAGATGAACAACATGCCTTCATTGTTAAAAGAGCTTATGGTAATTCTTAATAATATGCAATATTTTAATCGAAGAGGACGCAGTCACAACAGTGTTCATTTTGTTTTGACTGTGTTGTGACATCACGCACCTCACAAAGAATTCAAATGCTTGTTCAGTTGAGTGTTTTATTATAATAACTTCATCAGACTGTTCTGTTGTCTTGTTAAAATGGATCTGATAATATGAGACATAAATCAAATCAACGCCTAAATTATCATCTACAAATCATCCTAGAAAGACTTGCAAACACGTTCGGTTCAGCGAAGAGGTCGTAGACCTCGGGCAGTCCCTTATTGAATAAATATGCAGCAGGAACTAGCTAGATGAGATTAAACACAATTTCCAGTCTAATCCAACAATTGGCGTCGTAGCTCATACCTACGACTGTAAATTTCGAAGGCAGCGAATTGACTCAAAGCTCTAAATATATTTTGCAACTCACAGCATTAACATTACATACTTGTTCATTAAATTCTAACATTTGTGCGCAAATAAAATTCATCGCCATATTTTTATCTGTTCACCAATTAAACTTTCAAATATTCTTTCCGATACTTCCACTTATCAAAACACTCGCAAAAGTTTACACGACGATCACAAAAGATTAAGTTATAGTCCAAGTTGCTTTTTAAAAAAAATGATGAAGTTGTCTGTAGTGAGCACTAGAATTAGATAGGGAAAAACTTCAGTTCATTTCGATTCTAATGACGATCCCACGATCGCAGTAGTTTGTTTACAGGTTACTAAGGCAACCACTAGTGTGTCAATAGATAACTTGACGGTTTAGAAAACAAAATTAAAATGCTGTTGGGAATATGCCCAAAAGTCTATCAGTCTATCATTTTTATATTACTAACTATTTATCTCAATTTTATTTTCATGATTTTATGTGAGTTGCTTTAAGTTTAACTAAAGTGTATCTCAATTTAAAAAAGTTTTCTAAATCAGAATTTTTCTTCATTTTTCCGCGATTTTTCACATTTTGCTCAATACTTGTGTTATACAATATTATATATTGTGTTTCTGTCACTTGAGTATATTTTTGTATGATGTTGTGTCTGTTATCTTTGTATATTTTTAAGCCAGTTTTATATCCTGTTTACTTTTGTGTAATTTTTGAATCATATTAATATCATTTTTGAGTAATTTTTCTGTCATTATTTGTATGTTTTCGAAATCAAACATTATTAGGGTAGAGTAATAGAGGAGCTATGTCAGGGTTCAGGGGATAGTATTTAAAGGCAATTAGAATGCTCAATTTACCAGTTTCCAATTAAACTATATGATAATATGGTGCACCATAATGTTGGCTTTAAGTACATCCCAAAATCATACAATTCTGTTGGTTAATATGTCCAAAATATTGCTTTTCCTGACATTACTCTGTGCTCCTAAAGTAGTGGTAATGTACCTTTAATAGTGGAAAATTTGCCTATAATAGTGCAATTTTGTTTACCGCCCTTAGTAACGCTTGCAGTGAGCATGGAAGCAGGTGAATTGTTGCGAATTTCTTAGCCAATTGCACCGTATTGGTCTGTTCAAAAGAAATGTATCATTTCTGTACCAATATCCTAAATTTAACTACATATCTACATGTACCTTAGATAAAACCGTTGACAAATATATTTTTAACTATAGAAAATTGAAATTCTGCTAAAATTTTCTCTAAAATCCTCCAAAATTATAAAATGATTCAAGTTTCCACTATTACTGGTACACCCTATAGAGCCATTTCTGTGTGATTTTGATCAAGAAATTACGTTTTTGGTATCATTTTGCAATTATTTTTGCGTCAGGTTTATTGGTATTTCAGCTTATTTTGTTATTGTATTATCTCTTGTATCATTAGGTGCCATTTTTGTGTCATTTTTATCTTTGTTATACCACAACTAGGTTTAGTTTGGTTATCACTAGCGTACCCTGCCGAAAATAAAAGCTGGGGCAGCCGATCTTTCAGAAGAACGTTTTGGCCCGGGAAAAAGATAAATCGTTAGATGGCGTATCTATTTATTATTTATCACAAAAATACCGGCCGATTAGGTTGAAGAATGAAGACAACCGGATGTGAATTCAAAGTTGAGAAGTACTTATTTCAATTTGGAACTAAGCACTAGAACTTCAAATTAGAATTCAAATTGGACACAAATTAGATTTAAATTGGACTATAGATTAGAATTGGAATTTGGACATTTGAATTAGACTCAAAATTGGAATTCTAATTGTACTTGAAACTGGACTTGAAATCACTGTCACAGTTAGGATCAGTGTGACTTAAAATTGGACCTGAAATTGGCATTAAATAAATTAGAAATTGGCATTAAATAAATTAGAAATTGGGCTTCAAATCCGATATGCAATTGAACTTGAAATTAAGCTTGACATTGGACATTAAATTAATCTTGAATTTGGACTAATTTGAACTCGAAGTTTTACTTCAAACCGGATATGAACACGAAATTAGCCACGAAGTTTTACTTGAAAGTAGGATTGACCATTTTCGTCTTCTTCTTGTTTTACTTCTTTTCAGTTTTTTTTTTATTTTTCAGTCCCGTTTTTGCACTTTTGTTCCATTTTTTTCCTTTTCTGTACCGTTTTTTGGTTTGCACTCTCGATTTTACTGTTTTTTCTCTTTTTCTTTCGTTTTCCTTTCTACTGTCCCGTGTTTCCTGTTTCATTGCTCCGTTGCTTTTCGTTTCCTGTCCCACTTTTTTTTCTTTTCGCTTCTATTCTGCTTCTTCAGGTTTTCCCCCAGTTTCTTGTTATATTCTTTCTCGTTTTTCGTCATCTCTCTTCTATTTTTCCCTTTTTTTGTTCAAAGTTTTCATCTCTTTCTAATTTTTTTTATCTCCTATGTTTCTCGTTTTTCGTCTTCGTCTGTACCGTTTTTCTGTCTTTTCTAGCACGTTTTATTTTGTTTTTGGCTCCCTTTGTAGTCTTTCTTTCCAGTTTACCTTTTACCTCCCATTTTACGGCTTTTTCTCTTTCGTTTTATCTTTACGTTTTTCTGTGTTTCCTTTTTTGTTCTATTTTTACATTTTTTGTCCTTTATCCCTCCTTGTATTATTTTCATCTTTTCATCTAATTTTTCCCCTTTTTTGTCTATTGGCTCTTCCTCTGTTTCATTTTTCTTCTTTTCCTGGTTCGTTTTCGCCCTTTTCCTGAGCCCTGATCGTTCTTTTCCATTTGTTTGCTCTTTTCTCCCAATTTTCCTCGTTTGCAAGTCGATTTTCTGCTTTCCATGTCTCGTTTTTTGTCATTTCCTTCATTTTCAGTCCCGATTTTCGACTTTTTTCGTATTCCGTTCTTATAAGCTGCTTCCCTCCTATTCTGTTGCGTTCTGTTTTCGTTTTCTGATCCCTTGTTTGTCATCCGTTGTCATTTGTTTCTTTTTCTGTCCCCCTTTTTCTGTTCTCGTTTCGTTTCGTGAGATTTAGTCTTACTCACTCACACGTTTCAAGCCTTTTCTGTTCCTTTCTTCTCTTTTCCAGCCCCTTTTTTCACTTCTTGTTTCATTCTTTTCCGTACCGTATTATTGGTCATATTTTTCGTTTTGCTTTTTACTATTGTTTTTAAATTTTCTTCCCAGTTTTCCACCTTTTCTTTACTATTTATTTTTAGTTTTTTTCTATTCCATTTCCTTTACCTTGTTTTCCCTCAATGTTCGTTTCCTCTATTCGTTTTATTTCTCGCTATTCTTAATGTTCTTTTTGGTTTCTCTTGTTTGTTGTTCCATTTTTTCATTCTTGCCTTGTTTTCTATCCTTTTGATTCTCGTTTTTCCACGCTTTTTTCCACGTTTTTTTTCTTTTCCTTTGATGCCCTGCCTGTTATATTTTCTCTCCTCTCTCTCGTTTTTCCTTTTCTCTGTCCGCTAGTCTCCAACCACTCAAATAAGAGTACGGCAAGCATACGTTTTATGTGTTTCGCGTTCGCTATAGGCTTGATACATGTCCATTCTTTTGTGTTGGTAGATAGACACATGGGTTCTTGGGCAAAGTTATAGATAATACAAAGGCAAACTATAGAGTGCAGAACTATAGAGCATTTTCCTTGGAAATTCTTTAAAAATTAATTTTTCATACTTAGCTCATGTTGGTTGCATTTTACAAGAATATATGGTTCTAGGCGATAATTAAAAGACTCAAAATACATGTTTTTGCAGAAGATTGCAAATCTCTAGGACCTTTCCTTACAAAGTTATCGCTTTTGGCTCGACGTTAAGGAAAAATAAAACTTAAATAAACGATAACTTTTTCAGGAAAGGTCGTAGAGATTTGAAGCCATCTGCAAAAACATGTGTTTTGAGGCAAAATGCAACCAACTTACGCTAAGTATGAAAAACTTATTTTTAAAGAGCTTCAAAAAACCATGTGTCTATCTACTAACACCCAAAATGGACGTGTATCGAGCTTTTAGTGAACGCGAAAGACATATAACGTATGCTTACCGTATACTCATTTGGGGGGTTGGGGACAAGCGGAACCCATACATGTTTATAGTACTTGACTTAATCTTTAAGATGAAGCGCTGATTTGATAAATCCGCTAGCCCCATTTTACCCCATGGGATCGTGAAGCTATGGAAACTTAAAGCTTGAATGTGCGATAACTTAGCAAGTAAAGGTCTAAAAGATTTGCGGTCTTCTGTAAAAACGTGTATTTTGAGTGCTTCGATAATTGCCTAGAACATTGTATTCTTGTAAAAGGCAACTTAGAAAAGCTAAGAATGAAAAACCAATTTTTAAAGAAGTTTTGAAGAATATGCCTTATAGTTCAGCACTCGATAGAGATAGAAATTTTATTTCTTCAGCATAGTTGCTTGTTTTGATATTGTTTACAAATTTGCCAAAGAAGCTATGTCTACATTTCTTAACACAAAAAAGTTATTTTTTTATTTTCATTATAGCAAGCGATGACTAACTTTTAACAGTTTTAGATTAAGGGGGCTATTCATACAAAGAAAAGTGCTGAAAACTATAAACGATAAAATGGAAACAAAACACACTAGAGAAAAAGTTCACTCTTTGCTCTTTTGGACTACTGTGGATTGGTCCTCTACGGGCTTAAGACAGTAACTTTGCTTATGGAAGACATACGTGCACTCGCCGTATTCGAACGAAAGGTTTTGCGAATCATTTTTGGCGGAGTACAAACGGATAGTGGAGAGTGGCGTAGGCGTAGAGCGAGTTGCTCAAACTAAAACAACTTGAAACGACAAAAAAGTTTAAAAAGTGTCAGAAAAATTGTAAAACATTCAAAAACGACGATGAAAAACAGAAGAATTCGACAGAAAGACAAAGAAAAATAGCAAAAAGACATTTCGACAATGTCGATAACAGATGGTGACGCAAAAATGGCAAAAAAGTGACGATCCGATTTTACTCAACTTATATTGGCTACATTGGCATTACATTGGCTAAAACCTTTTCTGTGAATAAATTTTATTACACTTATGACTTTGGGCAGCGTTTCCGTAACAAATCATATTTCAAACACGAGTAACATTATAAACCAGATAATAATCTCCCCGTTCAGCTGAGCTAACTTGCGTGTGGTTTAATTTTCTAAAGCTCTTCAGTAGGTCGAGCACTATTCCGAAGGATCGGTGAGTGAATGACATGGAAAATCTTGCCAACCAGCACAAATTAATTTTCGTTGTACGATCTACCGACGTTCGGGCATGTTTCCCATGCCCATGCTTGGCCGTTTATAAAGCACCTAATCAGATTGCATGTGGCATAGCAATTTTCACCAATTGCATTAGTCAGTCGAGTCGAGTTCTTGTGTTTTTTTTGCTTGCTAAAGTTGTGTGTTGCGCTGAAAATGCCTCCGGACGGCAGTTAGACTCACTTCGGAGAAAAAAAAAACACGTTCCAGTGAAACCGCAACCGAGAGGCACTAGCCGGTCGATCGGTCGCTTTCCTGTCCGCCTTTCATGCTGACCACGATCGGCACCGCCCTGCCTGGTTCGCGTTTTAATCAATAGTATGCATGCTGTTTATTGATTTTTTATGACTTTTTTTTTGCTCTCAACGCTTTCCGCCGCAAAATGTATCACATTTTAACGATTACGAATTTATTTTTGTTTTAATTCCTTTTTAATGGCCGGTAGGCGCAGCCGCAAACAACGGATAGATGCTGTTTAAATAGATCCTTTAAGCAGCTTAGCGTTGCTTATCGCTGAAATCCATTGGAAATTGTCCTTGCGATGGAATATTGCTTTATTTCTACGGTTGGTTGCTTGCTGTGAAATAAGCTCGTAAATATGTCCAACTGACAGTAATGCCCCCAAACGACTGCGTACTTCTCGTTAGACAAAACCTCATGGGGAGGAAAATATACGAGCTATCCGATCCGTCCGAGAAGCAAGGTACGTCGTGTCAATACGCGAAGATCTCTACCACTAATGAGAAACAGATTACCATGTCTGATAAAATCTGATCCGGCACCTACGCGAACCGATGTGACGGGATTGGACTTCCTATAGCAGATCCGTCGATCGTGTACGGATCGGGAACTGCCTGCTGAAGAAGGAGTTGTTGCTCCGACTGACGCGCTTTCATCGGTCTGCGACTGAGATGACGGCGGCGGCGCGCCACTGCGGTGAAGGAGAAGGAGGAGCGAGCAGAGCCGTGTGTTGTGAATGAATTTAAATTTATAATGAGGATTAGAACGATCCCACTCAGGCTCGCGCGAAACTGTCAGCCCGACTGACGAGTCTTCCAAGAATCGCCAACAGGTACCTGTCCGGCTCTAATTGACCACGGTGCGGTGCGGTGCGGTGCGAATGATTCACTCGAGCCGGTCGGTGTCGATTCAAGACCCACCTACCGGTTTAAACATATCGGCGAATCGGCACGATTGATTTATTTGCGACAAGCAAGCAAGGGAGCAATTTCGAAGGTTTTTATGGACTTTTCGAAGGGGCGACTAAATTCGCTGTCGATTTATTGACCGGTAAGCGAACTTCTCCACGACAAGATGTAGATATGTTAAGTTAAATTTTTGTCCAAAGCATTGCTGTAACTTTGAAAATGTACCTACATTTGTTTGATTTTCCCACATGATTCAAATGCTACTACAGTTTCAGGAAGGAGCGCAACTAATCCCCCGTTGCGTTGAGCATATTTTCTAAACGGAAAGTGACCAAATGGACAAAGGTTAATTATAATATTTTCAAATGCAATGCAACGCCGTTCAACGAGCCTCTTTAACAATTGTGAAAAACAAACACACCATTCGGAAAGTTGTACGCTAATTCAACATCACTTCTGGTCGGTTTCAAGTATGGCTGGAAATCGTGCTCCGGAGCGTGAAGATTGGTGACACACCTTCGCCGTCGAAAAAGGGCACCATCAGGAATGCGGCAGGCCGTATCGATCGGCCGCAAGCCACTCAGCAAAGTGGACAGTCGAAGCGGAACCCGGTCCCGTAAGGGCCATAAGTCGCATAAGTTTTCTAAAAACAAAAACGGCGAACGCGCGCGCGTGCATAATCTCCTGAAGCGCACTCACACGTGTCATTAGGCGTGTTATCTCGTTGCTGTTTTCCTCTCAAGTAGCGATCAGGCGGAGGGCATTCCAACCGTTTGCCAGGAAAGTGAGAGTAGATACAGCACAACACAGCCAGCCAGCCAGCCCCCAGTGCCAGGGCAGCGCTAAGGAGCTGCCCAGAAAAATTATGCATTCTCGTGTCGTGAATTGCCTGTCGGCGAGAATCCACGGTGGAGGTGGCGGCAACATTGCCTTGCACTGTCCGTTCGTATCTCCTCGTTGCACCGGATGCACGCCCGATAGGACGCCCGTTTACGCTGGACAATAACTGCGCAATTTATGGGCGCACTTCACCTCACTCTCGGCTGTTGTGGTGGATACTGTCCCAGTTGACAACTTGTCCCAGCAACCGAGTAAAATGTGCGGGTTCACGCATTTTGTTTACGTAATATGTATCTCTCCCGGAAGGCAACCCGCGCGGACACGTGAGCATTGTCTTGATGGGTATCGTGGACTCGATGTAAAGCCCATCCGATAATAAATTGTACAAGTTTAACGTCACTTTTTGTGGGGAATCGAAAGCACTGGAGCTCTAATTTTAATTATTGTAAATTTACAATTAAATATTGACTCAATATTTATCAACTAGGTTAACCCGACGTGGCTAGCCACGATACTTAGGTATCATCTCGTGGTAGAACATTTTGAAAAAGTACTCATTTCTAGAATCGATACAAAATTAAAATTCGGTCTCGCCTGAACTATGATTGCAGAAAATATTGATTGCTTTATACCGGTCAGACGCTTGCTATCTAATTCGCTACCACTCGTTGGACCACAACTAAAAAAATATTCTTCGTTTTAGTAAACCTGGCAAACTTTTGGAATGGTTATTTGCCTGAAATCGAACCAATACAATACAAAATCCTTGGATATTTCAGATCTCTGCGGCTTTTTTGCGGCCCAGTCTCATAAGAAATCAGAATACTTTTGAAGCACTTAAGGAAAATATCTAATGCTACTTCTACTAAATTCTTAAAGTTGGGACCTAAATATTTATGTTACTTTATATTGAGATATTTCAGGTCGCGTTCGTAAATCAACTTAACAACAAAATCAGGGAACAATACGTTCCACATAAACCACATTTGGATTACTTCTGGCTTTTTTATCATCAAAGTTTAAATGTGGTCGCTGTCAAATCAGACCGGATCAAGTCGTAAAATTTAAAAAAACATGAGTTAATAATAGCAAATACTCAAGAATTTTCTAAGCTCTATTTTACTCTAAACCTAGACCTAAACCTAAACCTAAATGTTTCCCGTCGTATCCAACAAAAATTATTGAAAATATCAGCATTTTTATGACACACAATGCAAAACTGGTTATTCCTTAATATTTTAGTTTGTTGTCTATCATACGCGATCAATTAAAGTGGAGTCGATTTCATTTCGTATTAGACTCTTCAGAAGAGTAAAAAGGTTTATAAAATGACGCTTTTATGTTAAATTGTTTTAGTGCGTGAATTACCAAAGGAAACATTACAGCGATCAATTGATTTTGTGGAATAATAAAATTTAGTTTGTTTTGAGAATAACAGTTATCGAGATTCAGTGAGAGTTTGGCAACCATATAAAACAAAAGTGGCTGCTTTAAGTAGGCGGCAAAAAAAATCAATTTTAATAGTGTTTTGTAGATGATTAGTTACAAAATAGGTGATGGTAATGTGAAATAGTGAGTCGTGATTTTGCTGTCTATTTGGAATTGTGAAAATAATGTCCTCAGAGGAAAATATCGTCAAAGGAAGTATCTTCTATCTATACCATTTGATTCATTCCATTTCAGCTCATTCCTTTCTCTCACTGCTCGATTCAGCAAGTACGAGTACGAGTGCAGGCGTTAGGCCTTTGTGTGTGTGAGAAAGGGGGACAAAGTTGCCTGCTTTTTTCGCCTCGCCATCCACATATTTTCGTGTGACGATTGCGAAGCATTATTGTTTCTCTATTTTAGAGCAAGGGGCTATAACTTTATGAATTGCTTGCAGATTTTTTCGTTTGCTACGCAGTACGAAGATTGTGTGATTTTTGATTTTGTTGTAATTTAGAGCAATTATAACCGACAAATTTGAATATGTCAGGCTAAGTTATTAATGGTAGATAATGTACCAACAATTCTTGAAATGTACACATATACAACTAACAATTACATTACACTCAGACTCTAAATGCTTAGGACACCCCTCGTTACAAAAGCCATAAGTTTCCTACGTTTCCTATGAACCGGTGTCAGGATTATCATGTATGCGTATTTGTCAGATAATTTCAGAGCCGACCAGAGATACCAGATGTACTAGTTTTCTTTGTAGTATCCAGACTTTTAGAATCTGTAGTTTTCATAAAGGGCAGATACTTGAGATTTTCGTGAGTCTGCTGCAAATTTGTAATCAAATCTTATAAGAGTTGCGCGAAGTGGGTGCGGACGTTGTTTTTTTTTTTTTATTTATTTTCAAGTATAAGTAGGTAATTGTGAAATTTCAATTTTAATTGTGAATCAATTTTGTTGCAATAGAACTTAGTATGTGAAGTAGGTTTGAAAGTTGAAACACACTTTATAAGAATTTATTCTATACCTTGCATAATATGGCATTAATATACTATAAAGAGGAAAATTGATAGTATCTCCATTGTATCTATAGTAAACCTTAATGTATCTATAAGAATCGTTTACCATCGGTCCAGACCGGATAGGATCGATCGTTTTGTATTAGATGGAGACCAGACGAACAGCTGATTATCGTCGGGAAACAACAGTTGCGAGGCTTGCGGGTGCATGATTTACGCTGTCTCATAGGAGATATCATATTCACCATATTTACTGATAACTATAACACTTGGTTGATCATGACATGATGTTCGAATGTGCCTAGCGCTATTCGCGTGCGCATGTCGCTGAACAGCATTGACTGTTTGGTTTTTGTTTTGTTAAAGCGGTTGTATGAACTCACTGAGCTCCCAGGTCGAGCCTTGTTTTGCGGGGCGGTAAATCGGCATTGTGCAGATTTCATGAAAGTGTTTAATGCTTGGTTTGGACTTGCAAGGAGTTGATTGTGCGGTGGATAAGCACGCGTTCTATTTTTTTTCGCCTTTGAAAATTACTTTGGCTTTGAATAAGCAAGTAAATATAAGCAATTTTGGATAATTTGACATTTTCTCAGTAATTTGAAAACTCTGCATTGTTTGTTGTTTGCGGCTCTGTGTACACTTAGGTATCAGGCTTTCACTTTAATCTGTAGACTTCGTAAGCAGTGTTTGGCACTACATCGCATCAACTATTAAAAACATATATTTTCCTTTAATATATTTCTTATATCGCGTGATAAAGATAATAACTACTAGTTTAAAGTTGTAATAAGTAGACAGTTTCATCCATGTTACCGAGAATTATGAATGAAGGGGAATGTTGACTTAACTCACCCCACCACCTCATTTGGTACATCCGAATCCTCTTCGTTACCGGCATTTTTTTCGGTTCGCGGCATTTATGTTTAAACGTGCCAGTCGTACTATACTATAAAATACTCCATTTACAGGGATGAAACATTGTCGCGGTTATGCACGATTTAGCAACACTCCCTACAGCCGGCTGTCTGGAGTTTAAATTGCTATAAATACTAATAATTGAAAAAAAAATAAATACGATCGATTGGATAATGAATAGATGAAAAATATAGCTAAAATTCAACACTTTATAAAAAAGCGACGATCATATCACTTATCAAGGTGAATCCTGATCCAACAAACCCCACCTTACTAGCAAAACTCCTTCCTGTAATCTTTGTAGGGATGCAGAGGTTAACACGGTCCCTAGAACAGCAAAGATTACACTAACATTCCTTCCCCGTTCCCACCTGATTGCAAGGACGTGGCCGGCGCAGTTATTGATCATTATTATGTCGAATCACTGAATTTTGCACAATGAGAATGATCGGTAAATCCCAACCCCATTCATTTGATTCATTGTGCAATTTCACTGATTCTGGTCAATCACTGAGTGCAACCATTGATATGTGCAATCAGTCTAAGCTAAGCTAAGCTAAGCTATCATACGCGATCAATTAAAGTGAGCTGAGATCTATTTAAATGCTTTTTATCATTGAAGAAGTCCTACCAGCCAAAGTTCCTACGTTTATTCGTGCGACGAAGAAGAAAATGTCGACTAATCATTTTAATTTCCGTCATTCATAAATGAAAATAACTCATGCAAGGCATTGTCGTTATTCTACAGCCAGGAAAACTTGCCTGACCTGCAGAAACTTTGCAGAATAATATTTGTCATGCCGTCCTACACAAATAGATGCGCGTTAGCTTCGTAAACATGGTTGTGATTTTCAGTTCGGACGATGAAAAATTTTGATGGACGGATTTTAAAACGGTACGACGAATTTTAGAAAATAAAGTCAGTTGCGTAATTTCATTAATAGGCTTTGATATTCGCTTTTCAGTGATTTCAAAGTTCACGGATCAGAAGGTTAGTGTGTTTTAGTCAAATCAGCACAAGAACTTTTAGAGTATTCATTAAATCCATCCAACAAATGATGAAAATTAGAATGGCTTTACTTACTACGACGGGAATTAGAAATAAACCCTACGTAGTTAAACACAACGTACGCCAGCATCCGGAACAGTTCTGGTCACTTCTACTCTCGGTGTAAAGTGCGAATTTTTGTGCTTCACATTTCGAGAATATATTTAACTCTAGCCTAGAATTGAATACAGTGAAGAGACCATCACATACGGTCCGAGTACTAAACTTCCAGGTCATACTCCGAACAAGTCAAGGCAGCTTCATTGGACGTTGCAGAACTTTTGGCAAAAAAAAACTATCGATTACTAGGGCCGCTGTCTGAACTAGCTTTACGCACATTGTAGTTTGACCGATAAATGTAATCCATGCAGGTCTCAGAACATCACAGTCCAGTATTTTTAATTAATAATAGCACACAACACAAATTTTTCAAAAAACAAGCACAAATTTACACCAGTGAAAAAAAGTCCGGCTGTACGCGATGCTTGCTTCGATCTCTAAAAAATTTGAAATCTTTCAATGACGAAAATTCCATCCTAGCGTTATTTTTTGTTCCTTCAGTTATAGCGGAAAAACTATTGCTAAACGACGGCACATGTCCTGTCGTTAGTTAATCGGTCGCGACTTAGGAACAAGAAATCACGCCATAACTAAATTTTCACCATTGAAAGAATAAAAGTCAGCAAACAAGAAATTTTTTTTTTATTCTAGAATACGTGGTTCAAAAGCTATGAATGTTTTCTAAATAAGCGATATCCTTTGTACCTTGTACCTTTGTAATTTTCTGAAAAAATAGAAGACCTCATTTTTTTTTAAATATTGTTGTCATTCATAAGCCTCTTAACTAGTTATGCACGTGTACAAAATTATATAAATTTCGTAGACCCTTCGATCCGTTTTACATGATAATTTTGAAAAGCTTCTACTTACCTTAGCTATATATCCTCTACAAATTTCATATGGTTAGTTTTAGTCGAATACGGATCAATTTAACAAATTAGCAATTAAATAAAATTGATCAATTTATATATTTTTCAAAGGGACAGGTGCATGGCGCAATTTATTATCATATTACGAAACCACTTAATGATGATTATGCAAAAATAATAAAATATTCTTCCTGCTCGAGTACAGATGATTAATTAATCGTTAATGTATTTTTTTCCTTGTAAAACATCTTAAACTGGAATCACGATCAAAAGGATCAAAGTAAAAAAAAACCCCACGCTTCGTATCATCCGCGCTAAACGAGCAAAAAAAAGTGCCAATCAGCTAACCAACTCATAAAGACCAAAGCCAAAGCTTACCGCAGTAGCAAACTATCTGCGCAACCTAATCCGAGCGGCATGCTTCGAAGATACTCCTGCATATTTGCGTTATGACATCCGTCATGCGATCTACCTGATCCCCGGGCTGGGACAGACAGAGATCACACAGCCAGGTTCTCCATTGCACCGAGCCCGCTTTTGATCGCAATCTTCTCGGTTTTTTTCGCTTCCCTCTAACCAACCACTAGGCTGCCGCGCCAGCTTGCGGTGGATTCGTTTAGCGCGGCTTCAGTTGCGACCTGACGGATCTCAGATATCAATATTGGATGTGTCCCTTTGGACCGATACCCGAGCGATCGGATCGGGATGGGTGCCGTTCGTTGGCTGTGAAAAGAGAAGCCGGCTGTGAGAAATATGGATATGCGGCGTCAAGCTCTGCGGGAAGCCAAAACCGATCGAGGTAAGGCGAGAAGAAGAAAAAAAAACAAGGAGGAAAACGTGAGCTGGATTTATCTTAAGACTAATTGGACTCTGGGCTCTAGAGGAGCGCATACCTAGATCGGGCCGGTTCGGACGGAGGAAACTTCGCAACAACGACAGCTTGGGTGGTTTTGTTGTCGACCGAAGTCTAATGAAGTCGTTTATTGGGTGATTAGAGTATGTGCCATGTTCACGATTGGCGGCCGGGGCCAGATGCGATCACCCGTTAGAAAGTGGTACGAGTGACAGTTTTTCGCGCTTGAAAAGTCGACTGCATTTATGATGGTAATTTCAAATAGTTGCACAATCTTTTCCATCTAATAATTTGATTAAATCTGACATGTACCTCGCAACAATGTTCGGGAAAGCTCGACCTCCTTATGGCCAGGTGGCTTGAACCGGTGGTGGCTTGTGCAAAGTTGTCAGCGTGATGTTGTAATGCAGCGGGTGGATTACTTGATTGAGCCATGCACCGGTTCTGTGCAACCGCCGCGCCGCGCCGGCCAGTCAACGGATAATTGATGAAAGAACAAAATTCTTCAGTTTTAGCTCACGTGTCCACTGAAATACAGGTGTCCAGCTGAATAACAACACCAAACATTGAAGTTGGTTTGTTGACCGACCGACCAGGGACCTTTTTTTTTTAATAGCCAAGCACTTGCCACCCCCGGAGGCAACGACACGCAATTGAACGAATAACTCACATACTTGAAATGATTTATTTGCAATCCGTTTAGCACCCCAACGAACGTGCAATATTCAGTACCGAGAAAAAGCCATTAGAATGATCCGTCTATCTGTCTATCTCTAACTGGCTTCGAAATGAATTGCAGCAATGGAAGTCGACCAGAAGCAATCAACTTTGCATGTCGAGTCGAGCGAGATACGGAAAGAGTTGCGGGGACTAGAGAAATTAAAATTGTAATCCAAATATTTTCCTTGACACTCAGCCGTTGTACGACGCGTTGTCGTTGATGTTGATGCTGTTGCTGTTGTTGTTGTTGTTGCTCCCCGAGGTGATTCTATGGCCCAATAAACAAGCAAACTGGCTAGCTAGTAGTAGCGCCATTATAACAAGTTCAACCTGAGATTAGTGAGACATGTTTACTATTTACCGATTATGCAAATGCCTTACTACAGCACCGGTAGAGCCTAAGTAAGCTGGAAACATGACTTTACATACCGCGCGCACCTTGAGCGATGAATAGTTTCGACTGCGCTGGTTAGTACATTATGAGGTTGGCTCAGAATATGCAGCCGTCGTTATCGGATTGCGAAGTGGAAATTTCCCAACTGCTGCCGGAAGCGGGGCGATGAGTGATTTCTAGCGAATTTCACTGAATATGAGCTTATGAGTTCATCAGGCGAAATGCTTTCTGTATACCGTCACTGAATGTTAATCAGTTGATATTGTTTTGTTTTTGTGTGGAAAAAGCAAAAATGTTCTTTCATTCTGAGTTTTTCCTTTCATAAATAACATTAAACCAGTTCAAGCCTTCTTTTCGGTGGAGTTAATGTGAATTTCGTACTAACTAAGCATCGAACTATCACCAAAAGAATGTCTGTTATCTTAGCAATCAGCATCACACGTAAAATTGGAATTCCTCACCGGTAACAAATGTGGGGTACTACAAGGAAGCAACTTGGGATCTCTACCGTTCACAACATTTTCTAACGATGATGCATTTTGCTCGAAGGCTATAAACTCATTTACACTGATGATCAAAAACTGTAACTTACGTTGAAATGTATCGAAGGCTATTGTCAAAGTGCTGTCATTACATTTCGCTGTATTTCATAGCCAGGTTATTTTGTCTTATCTTAGGAGAAGTTAAGCTCCGTGGGATTAAAGTTCGACCCTGAAGTTCTAATGGATAAAGAGCTTACTTGTTGCCCATCATCCGTCTACTATTGATCGCAAACCGACAATTAGGTTTTACAAAGAAAATAGTCAAATATTTCAACGACCCTTGAAGCCCTGTGTTGCTCACTAGTCCGACCCTAGGGCATGGCATGACAAGTCGCTTATTTACGGTGCACTTTTGACGTTCACACCAGAGTGTTCTTAATGCACCACCAGATGAAAACCGGAAGCGCTATAAATACAAATGACTTTGTCTATCAGCCACTTGAACATCTGCTATTGTAACGAAAGTTCTCATAATACAAGAAACCAAAATCTTTTTCTTCATTTGAATGTCTCTACTTCCTTTATCAGCAACTCTCCTTGTTGTCCCCCAGCTACTTGTAAATCTGTCTTCTTTTCGAGACAGCCTTTATTGCTTTTTTAACTTCTCCCGTGTCAATGGCCACCCTGACACTCTCTTTCAAATGCCCCTTTTTGTCATCCAGCCACTGTACAACTGTTATCGATCCAAATGCGGAGGAAACGTATCTCTTTGTTCAAACCTTCCTCTCCCTTTTTGTTAACCACCCTGCGCATATTTTTGTTTGTCCAAAAACATGTGTGCCAAGTTTGTTGAAGAACCGTACAAAGTTATAGCAAAACATACATTCGCGCTCACCTTCCTCTCTGGGATGCTCATAAAACTGCATTTTGGAAGCTTCTGGTTCCTCTGGTCCAGTCTGGTCTTTTTTACACGGGGGATACGTGCCGTGTAAAATAAAACCGTTTAAAAAAACCGCGTTAATTCGAAAAATGTTGTAAAAAAACTGCGTTAATTAAAAAATCGTCATAAAATAAACCGTATTAAAAAGACTTGAGTGTATATAATTATTGACGAAGATGATCGTCCGACCCCAAGTCGTAGTCTTCTATCAAAACGTCGGTAGAATGAATTTGTATATTGAAGACTACCGACTAGTTGTATCGGATTGCTGCTATGATTGTTATTGTCATTGTCATATGCGAAAAACGTGGCTCAACTCTCGGACGATTTCCAGTCAAGCTATTGGATCCGAATACGAAGTTTTCCGTTGTGATCGGAACCCTAACAAAAGCCGAAAATCTACCGGCGGTGGTGTTCTGATAGCTGTCCATCGCGGATTGGAAACAAGAGCCATCAAGAATAACTCATGGAATTGCGTAGAGCAGGTTTGGCAGGCCATCACGCTGAGTGATCGCTTACTTTTTCTATGTGCCCTATATATCCCACCTGATTATGTTCGCGACCACGATCTAATTGACGCTCACTACCAGTCAGTTTTCAAGGTCACGACTAAAACACGAGGTTTGGTCTACAATCAAACGAGCAAAATCGAATCAAACTGTGCGTGCCCTGCCAACCCTGCCTTCCAATGCTAAAAACGCGTATTTCAATCCAATGGAACACAGGAACACATGCTTGGTCCAACTAAACAACGGTTGTGCCTTGGTTTTAAAGCTTCAAATTTTATCATAAAAAGCTATCAAATTAATCGATTGTCAATTTTACAAAGTAAGTGATTCTCTAAATGGTCGGTGCTAAATCAGACCGGACCTAGTCGCCAAATTAAAAAAAAAAGAGTTAATGATATTACAGTTCAAAACACTAGCGCAGATTGGTAACAAAATATTCTTTTATTAATAATATTAATTGTGATCATTCTAGGCGAAAAAGTGACATTTTTGCAAGCAACATTTTTGAGCCTTATACTTACTCTTTTAGGAGAAATTTCGAAAATCGTTCCAAATTATTGAATTAGTCATTCGTCCAGCAATTACATATCGCAAACTGAACTCTACAGAATGTCAATCACAAACATGTTCTCATGAGCGTTGGAATTCCCTGTCCAAATATTTGCGCAGATGGTTCATTCTGGTCTCAGTACCGCTCGTACCAACTAATGAGTAGGTACATGGCGAAGGCGACAATGGCGCAAGCATGCGGGCAGGCTATGTAGTTTGCGGAAATGACTGTGACTTTCGAAGTTGACGGGCACGCCGACGGACGACGGTAAAACCGTGTCCGACTTCTCCTTCCAGCCCGGGGTATGTTTGTTTATTCAGCAAGAATAAACTCAATCAGAGTGACATTACGCAAACCGCTGCGCGGTTGCGCTGCATCAGCGGCACCGCAGCACTGCTGGCTGTTCTCGGAACGACCGAACTAATTGAGCTAGTTTGTAATCCGCGAAACGAAAGGACAACGGTGCGACCCGCTGCGCACTTACGCAAAACTTGTTAACAATATCGTTCCGCAACTAATGGAACCGATTAGCGCGGTCACCACTAGACCAGATTAAAATTGAAGAGTTATTAGAGAAAAATCAACTTCTAATCAATTTGTCGGATAAGAACAAAGCTACGGCTTAAGGTCTGTGCAAAAGCTCGCACCCAGCCAAGGTCAATACCGGATACTGGAATGATGAATGTGGCAGCGAACTAGCCAAGTGGAAGACAGCCCGGAAAATCGTGTCACTTTATTACAGCGAATGAGCGCGCGTCGTGATCGTTTCATTAATGTTCGACTAAATGTTTAAATGGGCACAATGACAGCCAATAGCGTGCGCGTGCGGGGAAAGAAGTAATAAATCGCACTTCGGTTGATTTTTCATAAAGCAACAAACACAGCGGTAGCGACTAGGACTTGCTGGCGGCAAAAACGACTAATAATAATAAATAAAAATGAATTGAGTAATTCAATCCTTTTTTCTTTGCTTCCATCTGCGAGCGCCACCTGCGAAGAGAAACGGACAACCGGCACGCACGACGGTACACCACGGGTGTAGTAAGCAAACGCGGTTCCATCAAGGAAAGAGGCAGCATCCATCATCACTCGGGAGTCCTCGGATGCCAGTGATTCTACGAACTGATCGATATCTTCTAGGTTTTTTTCCTGCTTACTTGCTCCATACTGTCGTGCTTTTATTTCTGATGCAATTATGGGCTGTCATAACCTCTGTTCACGCTGTCGATCCATTTGAGGATGTTCGACAGCCATCAGCAACTAACTGTGCCCGGGCCCGCTCGGAAATACGCACCCTATAATAATCTTCAGCCAACGTGGTTGGCCATATTTAGGCCGCCTGGTTGTTAATACGTTCATTATTGAAATTGTATACTCGATATAACGTTGAAAAGTCCTATCCTATTTCTTTTCAACAGTCATTGAATATATTCGACTGGATTTCTGCGCCTTTTTATGTTTCTAATTAAACCGTTGTTTACTTTCTACATTTCTATCTTTAAGTCCAATTTTAAGTTACGTGGATGGTGGAAAACTCCAGAGCAAAATCGCAAACTTATCTCCTGTTAGTAACATGGAAATTTTTGGAAATATGTCGTTTTCTTGTTTGTCAATTTCTAAACTGTTAACGACAACATATTTTGTAGTTCCTGGACCGACCGACCGAAGAACTCGGTTTTCCTGATGAATCCAGCGGTAATTCGTCTGCTGGTGGTCCTTGAGAAAAAAAAACCGGAAAGAAGTACGGCAGAAAAAAGATGACAAAAACTGGATAAATGATATGAAAAAAGAGTGAAAATGTGATTGAGATCTTGACAGAATGCGAGAAAAAATAGAAAGGAAAAAAGTACGAGCTTGGACAGAAAAAACGGGAGAAAGGAAGAGAAAAATGACAGAATAGAAGGAAAAACCATTACGAAAACAAGGAAAGCAAGATAGAAAATGAGACAAACTCGACAGAAATGATGAAAGAACGGGATTTAAAAGGAGGAAAAGAAAAGGAGAAAATACGAGAGCAGGAAAATTAAGAAACGAGTACAAAAAAAAAAAAGGAAAATGGAGACAATGTAAAGCCGGAAGGCAAACGGGATAAAACGGAAAGGAAAAATAGAAAATAGAAACACCGTGACCGCTCCTAATTCTGCGCATTTTTCTTTATATAAGTATTTTTTTAACATTGTGCATAACAATGATCATTGCGTTATTTTTTTATAAATGTCTGTTGAATATTACGCCATTATTCACAAACGGGCCATAATATTTGAGAGCGAAATAATTTAACGTGAAACTGAAAGTATTTTATATGACAGAAAACATCGTCATTAGCAGCAACGCTAAGATTGTCCTTCTAGAAAATTAACAAATTTATGATCGAAATTCTTTGTAATGATCAAATTAACCAGCATAATTAGAAAGAATAATTAGTTTTAGTCATGTTTTAGACAAAAAGAGTGATTGCATGCATTGCTTTCCTTAGAAAAATGCGATGCAATAATGCGCAGATTTAGGCACAGATTGTTTATTCATGTTCCAAATTCTGCGCAGTAATGTATCCTAAGAAGAAATCGCGAAAGAATACGCAACCTCACCCAAATGGCTGAGGTATAGAGGTATGAAAATTCAAGTAGAATCTTTAAGTTGCATTGCTTGGAATCCTGAGCTGTGTCTCGGGGTCCGAACCTACGACCGCCAATTCATGAAACCATGTATTCTATTTTTTAATGTCCATCCTCATGGGGCTGTCAGAGAGTGGGGAAGTGGTTTCTATATGAAAACACAATTTTTACTATTAGTCTAAAGTGTAATGTTCAGTATGCAGAAAACCCGAATCAATTCTCCCTTCACGTTATCGAGAATAAAATATTTAAAATGAGGCAATCAAAATGATAACAATATTCGTTTGCCACCCGGACAGCACAGGAAGGCCGGATCATGGATTTAATTATGGTAATGGCTAATGCCGGATTTTTTGGTGTGCTTTCAGCGTATAAAGACATAAACAGCATGGCAGGAGTATTTATTTTGACTTTTTGGGTGCACAGAATTAGGAGCAAACACGCGCAGAATTAGGAACATGAGTAAGAAAGTGCGCAGAATTAGGTACCGTGGATAAGTTTACAAAACGAAAAATATACTCAATTGTTGGTCGACTTATAATTTCCATATTTTTTACCAGATATTATAGACCGTAGCACTACACGTTGCTGCTATCCACGTTGTTAATTTAAATTTAGAATACTTAGAATAGCGGAAGAATCATAAAAATGCCTTAACTGGGCAGAATATGGTACGTTCACGGAAGACGCAAACGAGTAAATAGAAAAGAAATCAACGGAACGGAAAAACGAGACCGATAAAACAACGGGCCTGAAAAAAATGAGACAGGCAAACAAGCGGGCCTGAAAATGAAGAAAATTAGTAGAAAAAAGACGAAAAACGGAACAAAATAGAGATAAACATGAGGAAAATCGGCACTGAAAAATGTGACAAAAACGGGACAAGAAAAGAGAAGAGTAGAAACAACGTGAAAATAGAGTTATAGTTTGACCGCCCGTGAGTTGCCCGCGATTGATCTAGATCAGCTCAGATTGCACGAAGAACTATCAGAATGATGCATGGGAGTAGCAGATCATTCTCAGTGTGCATTTTCTGGTGATCTAATTCTTTGTGATGATCAATAGCAAAGCTGGCCATCACGCCCATGCAGGTCAATTTGGGAGGGAAAGGAATGTTAGTCCGACACTTGCTGACCGAGGAATCATCTGCATTATTCATATGTGTTACAGGAAGGAGTTGTTGTTAGTAGAAAGGAATTGATCTGGATCCACCGAGGCAGGTAGTGCGATCACTGGCATTCGAGCTCGCGTACGATTTAAGGACGTTTTTGGTTACGTGGTCTGTGAGAAATCAGTTTACTGCACCGAAAGTTATGAGCTATCAACATATTCGATTCGTTCGAAAGCGGGCGCGGTCAGTTATTGAATACCGATAGACATTTGTTGCTATGCACGAAAGCTGTCCTGAGACAAACGGGCTTATTTTGGCAATTAAATCGAAAACATTGACTGCGCGAGGTACCTTTTGGCATCCTTCGATCATAGAAGTTGCTTAAAAACTGTGACTACTTTATTAGGAAGCTGTATAAAAGCTGTATAGCAAGCTTTTGATATTTGATAATCATATGATAGAAATAACGCGCGATGTTCCTAGGTCCGATTTCACGATTAAAATGCATGTTTATAAGATTTCAATTTTCGATTTCAATGCAACGAGCGAGACACGAAACCAAACGATGCTAAATTACTATACGAAAAGATTCTCAGTATGTAAGCACCGGTTGTATGAGACTAACCTGAATATTCGGAAATTTTCGCGAAAAGCCAGTTATTAAGAAAATTAAGATCAAAAATAAAACCTTTTTTGTAAATGAAATATAATGGTAATGGTACTAAATAATGAACCATACATTGAAAATTTATATCGAGAAATACTATGCACCTGCGAGATTTACGGTGGCTTGAAAACCTCGTGACAAACTTAAATTTACTATACCTGAAATTAAAAATCAGGCACAATTAAGTGTGTCAATATAGTCCCTACGTTGAACGGCATTTCCTCCTATCAACACTAATATGCAGAGATATAGCGTCCTGCACGCGTATTTTTGATGTTCCTAAGCTGTGGCCGAAAAACTCGGTTTTCCTGATAAATCTAGCTCATCTCCTGGTGGTTCTATAGAAAAAAACGGAAAGAAGCACGAAAGATAAAAGGTGACAAAAACTGGTCAAACGGAATGAAAAAAAGAGGGAAAACGTGATAGAGAAAAATAAGAAAAACTGGCATGAAAATAAGAAAAAACTTGACAGAATGCGAGGGAAAAGTGGAAAAGAAAAAAATGGAGGATTAAAAGGAAAAACGAGCCCAAAACTACGAGTTTGGACAGAAACAACGGGAGAATGGAAGAGAAAAGAAGGAAAAACAATTATGAAAACAAGAAAAGCAAGATAGAAAATGACGACAGAACTGGACAGAAGAGATAAAAAACGGGATTTAAAAGGAGCAAACGAAAGTAGGAGAAAGTAGGAGAGCAGGAAAATTAAGAAACGAGAACAAAAAAGAGGAAAATGAAGAGACAATGTGAAAACGGAAGGCAAACCGGATAAAACGGAAAAGAAAAGTAGAAAGTTACAGAAAAGGAGAAAAAGCAGGACATAATCAAAGCAAGAATGAAATAGAAGAAAACGAGTAAATATAATAGAAGTCAGCGGGACAGAAAACAAAAAGCGACAGGGTCTGAAAATGAGGAAAATTGGAACAAAAAAGTAGAAAAAAGGAACAAAATAGAGAAAAATAAGAGAAATATCAGCACTGAAAAACGTGAAAAACGAGACAGGATAAGAGAAAGAGGAACCAGCGGCCAGGAAAAAGGAAAAACAAGGGAGCAAAAGAATGAAAACTTGAAAAATAGATCAAGGCGTGAAAGAAAAAGAGGAAAACAGGAACAAAAAATAAGACTAGCGAGACAGAAAAACCCGATAGAGGAAATGAGGAAAATAGAAAAAAGAGATCAAACAGGATATGAAAGGAAGAAAGATGACACAAAATGGGATGGCTAAATGGGACAGAAAAAGAAGAAAACAAAAACAGGAAAAATGAACCAAAACAGGTAAAACTGGAGAGAAAAAGACGGACAAATGGGAGATGAAAAAGGAAAACCGTTAAGGAAAGGGAAAAACGACTGCCAAAATCAGAATAAACATGACGAAACAGACGAAAACGGGGAATCTAAAAATGAATAGGTGAAGACAAAAATCGAGAAGGAAAGGAGCCGAAAAAAGTTGCAAAAAAACCAAAACCGGAACGAAAACACGAAAAAAAACACGGACGGAAAGAAAAAGAAAAAGAGGAAAAACGAAAGGAAAAAAACCAAGAAAAGAATAACAACGAAACAAAAAGTGTAAAAATGGAACTGGAAAAAGGAAAAAGAGGAACAATAAAGAGGTGAAACGAGTGAGAGAGTAACAGGAAAAATTTCAATCCTGATGGCAAATAAAAATTCGTTTCTTTTCAAGACTTATTTAACGTCCAATCTCCAATGTCCAGTTCAAGTGGATGCTCGTTTTTAAGCCCTTGAAGTTTGGCTAATTTATTTTAAATTTGATGTACAATTTTAAGGGGAGACCCTAATCTGGAAGACCGAAAAATAATAGATTTTCGTAATTTTTTTTCAGGTGCTAAAACTGTAGTTAAGTGTAGGGGTATTCTGGTGATTGGTTAAGGTATATTCGAAGATATATTTTATATTTTTTGGATACCAGAATAATGATTATTATGCTGGTGACAAGTGGGTGCGTGAATGCCCTCTAGAAAATAGTTCCTTGCTGGCGGTACGTGCCGGGAACCAACGGGGTATCGTAGAACGGATGGATGATGATTGGATGGATGATTTTGAAGCTTTAGATCAATACCGAAATTGTTACGCGGCGGTTTTCGAAAATTCGAGAAATTACCAAAATGGTGGCTATTTTTCCAAAAGAAAGGTATTTTTTCGTCAAAAATCACCAATTATGAGCTCATAAAAATTGAAAAATGGAGATATCAAAAAACGGCTACGTAACAATTTAGATAATTTATTTTTACATCCTGAAATAAATTTCAGCCAAATCGGTACACTAGATTCTGAGATTCGTACAGCAATGGACTTTCCTTGAGGTGACTCCACAATATTTGCCGTAAATTTTCAACAAAATCAGATATCAAAAGAAAACCTTCTGGTATGACTTTTCTAAAGGTATAAACGTCTCAAAAATGCAAAAAAAAAAAAATAAAATTCGATTTCTGTGACTTTTCAGAGTAGGGTCCCCTATTAAGACAAATAGAAAGAAGAATTTCTAGCAGAATTGGCATTCCAATTTCAAACCTAATTTCAAATGTAATTTCAAGTCCAATTTTATTGCAATTTCATAGCCAATTTTAAGTTTAAGTCCAAGGTTAATTGTTCCATTGAATTCCAAGGTTAATTGAATAGAGGTTTTCTGAAAAAAATTTTTTTTTTCATTAAATGTTCGGTTTTGACTCTTAGAAATGATACCCGTAAAAAACTTTCTTTAATAAAGCCTCTCTAACTACTGTAAAAATGAAAAAATAAAATAGGTAGTTTTCAACCCGTCACTTCTCGGATGTATTACATGCCTTTGTGTACCAGTGTCCTCTATTTTCACCACTTCGAAACCATTTTCACCACTCTTTACTCTTGTGGCAAGCAACACACGAAACGAAGGTAATCATTAGCATTTCATTCTGGCAATGCTGCCAGAAAATCTGAAAATTTTGATAAACACTGCAGCCGAAACGAATTTTTTAAAACTCAACATTCGTGATTTGGTGAAAAGAAATTCAACATTCTTGCAATTTGAATTGTTTAAAAAATCGTAGTAAATTCTAGAGTCAACGAAAAAAATATATTATTGCACTATTGTCACTCGTATTGGGAGTACTTTCGAGAAAAAATAAGAAAAGGAGGGGTATGATCTGACGGTAAACCTCTATTGAGTCCAATTTCAAATAAAAGTGTCAAATTCTGTTTTAAATCCGATATCATGTCTAAAAAATTTCCATTTCAAGTTATTCCAAATTTGAGTCCAATTAAAATCAAATTTTAAATCCAATTTGCAGTTTAAAATTTAAAATAAAATTTCAAGCCCAAATTATTCCAAATTCAAGTCTAATTTAATGCTACAACAAATACCTAGACTAAAGAGTAAGTGTACCACAATAGATCAAAATAATGGTCTAACCTAACGACAAAAAAAAACTAATGCCCTATGTAAAGTCCGATTGTAAGTCCAATTTCTTCTGTAATTTCTAGTTTAGTTCCATGCCCATTTTCTAGTCCAATTCCAGTTTTGATTTTAAGCACCAATTGAGATTCGCCATCTTACACTAACTCAATTTCCGGACCAAAACATTTTTCTGAAAGTTCGGGTACCCCACCCTATGTTTACGTCTGGACACGCTAGTGGGTGGAAGTCGGAAACAGAGTATACGAGGGTGTTAGCTCGAAACGCCATCATCTCTCAATTAATGGTTCATTTGCTACGATGGACGACAGACAACGACAACGGAGGAAGGAACGAAGGGGAAGCGCTGCAATTTATTTCACTTCGGATTGTTGCAGTCGCTGCCCGCGATCGATTAATGCAATGCCCCCTAAGTGGGCCTGAGCTGCTGCATAAACAATAGGTTATTGATGTGCTTACGATGAGCGTATGGAATACGATATTTTATGTGTGGTTATTTCGAGAATTAAAAGCGGTTGTTTGGGGGGGAATCAATCATCACTTACTTAATTCATTAGTGCGTACACTTTGCAGAGCAAATAAATTTATTGACATGATGGAACTTCTACGTTTAGTTCAACTTCTACATACAATTTAATTTATGAGTTTGAATAAATTTCTGCTAAATTGAATAATTTTGTTATGCCGAGAAAGTTAAGGTCACGTTCGACTTGGCTTGAGCACCCTTTTCAAACGGATTTAATTCAATCTAGAGCAGCCAGGAATGCAGCAAATGTCTAAAATAATCAAACAATATTTGCCTTCATCATCGCCATCGTCATTATTCAGCAGCGGCCACCACTTGGCTGAAGTGACTAACGCTACCTACAATTTTGTAACGAGATTATTTCAACACCCACTCGAAAAGGCAACCAACAGCTCCGGGCGGGCGGGGTGTGACCCATAGCTTCTTGGTCGAAGGTATCTGCTGGCAGGATCGCGGTTCGGTGTAGAACACCATCGTCGTCGCCGTCGTCATCGTTCGAAGCATTCACGGCACGCAACAACCCTCGACGACCGAGGAAGGTCGCTAATAGCTGTCTAGTAGCAACAAGGAACAAATAATCGAGCTAATAAAACATCAAGATAGACCTGTTCGACTGACTGGTGCTTTGTTGAAAGTTGTCGTTGCTAATAGGTGTCGGGTTGCTTGTTGAAAAATGTTCATCATTGTTCGCAACTTGTAAAATTGAATCCTTTTGGAAAGGATAGAAGATTCTCGCGGTAAGCTTGAAATTCAATATAATCGAAAAGATTTATCACTTGTGATTGTGACATTCGTGAATACAAGCTGAAAGATGAACAAAATGAATGTCGGTCTTCTTAATTCAATTCCAACAATCATCGCTCCAAAAACATCTGTCGCTAAGTCGATTGTGCTGCTCCATGTTGGCTGTCGTTTTCTGATTCAATTAAGGTTTTAAAACACCATCGATTTATAAGCGCATCGGATCTTGCGCAGAATTGATCATGTGTGTGCGTTTGCTTCTTCATCAATCAATCGTCAGACAATCCAGTGAGTGACACAATGTCATCCGCCCCAGCCAGCCAGAGGAGCATTCCGAATCCTACGGAACGGAACGGAAGAAGTCTGGCCAGACTCTCTCGCTTCGATCGTAGTTTGCTGTCTGAGACGGGTACAAAATGATGATTTTTTTCTCATCAATTCTAAGAAATCTAACGCCACACGACCATCATCATCACCACGGCTGCCGAGCCGATGAAAGAGGGCTTTGACTGTAGTAGCAGACGGTTGCAGTCTGAAACGACTGCCATTTTTAATAGACTTGATTGCGCCTTTATGCGTCTGCCAACCGGCAAGAAGTGATATTAAATTCGACCGCTGGAAGTAACAACCGACCTCAATGGGCGTCTAATGGAAATAGAATACAATCCAGATGGCAGTTTTTAATGTGTTCATTGGATTCAACTTTCCGAGGCACATTCATTGCTATTTTTAGTCGTCATAATTGCTACAGGATGCAATATAAATTGAGGATTGAGTGTCTCGATCAATTGACAACTTCAGTTTAGAATAAACATGAATCCGACCTAAAATTTGGATTTTTACTTATTAATTTCCGCGTCACAGTTAGATCTGAGATTTGGTAGACAACACAATGTAAACGTTTACTTCAGTTTGAGACTGAGATTCATAACTTAGCTGCATTGGCTAACGATTACGACACCAACCGCTTTTATGACCTTCGAGATGTATTCCTGCAGTTCAACATTGCCTTCGAAGGTGCAATATTTACTAGCGCTCTTAAGAACACTAAATCTGTCGGTGGTCCTTTACGGATGTAAATCATGAACGTTGAAGCTTTTTTGAACGTAGAATTTTGCGGTCAATATTTGTCGACAAAATGAAAAATGTAGTGTGTCTCAGATGCATAAAGGTAGTACAATGTGAGGGGTTATGTTGGGCTGGGCACGTGGCAAAAAATCCCGACGAAAAAGTAGCTAAAACTAGCAAAGAGCTGTGTTATTGAAGATGATGCTTGTTTAGCTGAAACTCGAAGGGATTAGAGAAGGGCAGTCCTGAACTGACAATACTGGAGGACCATATTTCGATTGTCGCTGGATCGCTGGCGATCATTGCCATTGGTTCTGATTCTGGGTCCGACGCTTATTCTGCTCTAACGGGTGGCAACTAAAATTTTGGAATTTTTTCGCGGCCCTTATATTCAACAACAAACGAGCTCAGAGAGAAATGAGAGTATGTATGTGTTAGCTCTCTCTCACCTCTTTTTGTTAATATTTTTTGTTTTGTTTATGCTTGCCCAGTTTTGCTTAAAGTGGCGTCGAAACAAGAAGCCCGTTGTACACTTCTACGAACCACAACAGAAATCTCGGCAAAAAGTACACGGTACAACATTTAAAAAGCAAATATGTTGCGGCTTCGACTGCTTACCATATCCTAAGATGCCCAACAACTATTCGCAAGCAAGGTAGTGGAAGACGAGCCAAAATCATGGACGCAGAAGGACATCGTTCTCTTTCTCGTTTCTTCAACAACAAGCCCTCTGGTTTGGCTATCAATTAAGATGCACTAGACGAATGTTTGAAGAAAATGTTGATCCCGTTTCAACAAAAACATCATGCAGATGGACAATACGTGTTTTGGCCGGATAGAGCATCATCGCATTACGCCAAAAGCACAATCGTTGCTGAATACTCATTCGATCCCATTTTTACTCAAACCACGACCCGAAAAATCTGTCTCAGTGCGCCCAATCGAAGATTTCTTCGGGATTTGAATTCCTTGGTGTACAAAAATAACTTGATGTACAAAAATAACATACAGTTGATTGGTAGAATCAAGAGATGCATTCGCAAAATTGACATGACGGCCGCACAACGCTCCTGTTTCGACGTCAAACGAAAGCGTCGCCGAACAGCCGATTACGGACCGTTTTCAAATGTACACTAATTTTGTTTTTCAACAATAGATAATGTATCTTTAATTTCGGTAAATCAGATCTTCTTCATGTATCTTTATCTTTTTTTGACAGCTTGAGAAAAAATTCCAAAATGTTGGTTGCCACCCGTTAGCTCTGACGCTTTCTTTGGCTCTGGCGCTGACCTTTACTCTAGCTTTGGCTCTGGCGCTTACTCTGACTCTAACTTTGACGCTTATTCTGGTTCTGACTCTGATGCTTACCCTAGCTCTGGTTCTGACGTTTACTCTGGCTTTGGGTCTAACGCTTACTCTAGCTCTAGCTCTGACGCTTACTCTGGCTCTGACGCTTACTCTGGCTCTGGCTCTAATGCTTACCCTGGCTCTGATGCTTACTCTGGCTCTGGCTTTGACGCTTACTCTGAAGCTTGCTCTAATGCTTACTCTAGTTGTGGCTCTGATACTTACTCTGACGTTTGCTCTAATGCTTACTCTGACGCTTACTTTGGCCATGGCTCTGGCGTTTACTCTGGCTCTGGCCCTCACGCTTACTCTAGTTGTAGCTCTGACGCTTGCTATGGCTCTAGCTCTGACGTTTCCTCTGTCTATGGCTCTGATGCTTACTGTAGCTCTAGCACTGACGCTTACTCTGAGCCCTAGCTCTGCCGCTTACTATGAACTTTAGCGCTGGTGTTTAGTCTGGCTCCGGGTCTAACGCTTACTCTGGCTTTGGCTGCGACGCTTATTCTGGCTCAGGCTTTGATACTTACTAAGGCTCTAGCTCAGACGCTTACCCTGACGCTTGCTTTGATGCTCACTCTGACGTTCACTCTGGCTCTAGCTTTGGCTTTCACGCTTACCCTGGCTGTGGCTCTGATGCTTAATCTAACGTTTACTCTGAATTCTACTCTGCTCTACTCTACGCTCTAGCAAATGAATACCTGATTTATAATAAACACGTGGTTTCGACAGAGGCAACATTCGCAATACACGTACACAGAAGTATCAGAACATTGACCAGGAAAAAACAGGAAGTCCTATCAGGGGCATTAGCAAACAAGTCACTGTTAAGGTAGTTAAACTTTGCTGTTACGAGTTACGAGATTCAAAATACCAAACGACTAACCGCATTCGAAAATGAAACCATGATTGCGTCTGGCAAGTCTCCTTTAGCTTAAATACCTTCTAGCTGCATTAACTAGCATGAGTAATCCGTCTAGCAATTATTTTTGGCCCTCGTAGTTTCTTAGATCACTGTCAGAGATCCTTTGCATCAAATCAGGGCCTATCAGCCATTTTCCAACATTTCCCTAAGACATGAAGCTCAACAATTGCGTGCTCCATCGATACGATGAGTGGTAGCCGGAACGAGACAAGTGTGGTGGGCAAACCGCAAATTGCATCGTATTGCAAATTGGTGCAAATTGATCGTTTGTTATCACTAGCGTCCACTATTAATGGTTTCACCAGGTTTGAGTAGCTCAGACCCTTCTGATCCCACCAAACACAAAGCATTCCCAGCTAGCACCAACTCGTACATCAATCGCGCTTAATCGGATATTGTCGTATATAAATACTTATATAGTCGTAATGCTTAAAATTATTCTTAATCACGTATATTACCTCCAAAATAGAACGGATATGCCAATTTTGCGCATCAAATACGATTTATTAGCATGTATATCTGTACATAATGATGATTTTTATCTTTTTTTTATACATATGAAAATGCTAGTTGGGTTGTCTTTCGTCCATAGAACGATTTGGTTAATTGTTGGTCCCCTTGGACTTATTCCAGATCCTTAACGCTACGAATTCTCGAAATAAACCCATATTTTTTCATCACCAGTCACAATCCTGTGGAAACATGACTTCCTTTCGAATCTGGCGAGAAGCATTTCAGCTTATGTGAAACCTATTTTCGGATCTTCTAGATTTTTCCCACGACCTTCAACAAACGGGTGAAAACAGCTTGAGTCGCATTCCGTTGATCCGCGAGTTGTTATTTGAGTGCCATCTATGCCCAAAAGTATTT
Organism: Sabethes cyaneus; assembly: GCF_943734655.1. Taxonomy (NCBI): domain Eukaryota; kingdom Metazoa; phylum Arthropoda; class Insecta; order Diptera; family Culicidae; genus Sabethes; species Sabethes cyaneus. Next base: position 9,876,492 of record NC_071355.1, on the reverse strand, counting down.
ACAGTTCACTGATCTCAGACTTTTTCGGCGGTTTTCCACGCTCTTCGTCTCTCACGTCAAATTCACCATTTTGATTTTTTTTAATCCTTCCTCACACATGCCCGTCAGCTATACCTAAATTATCACCAGAAGAATGATGAATGAACTTTTGTTACCTTTGTTATACTATAACAAAGGTTTAAAAATTGGTCGAAAAATACGAAATTGATCCGAGGCCCGGAGCGCCAAGTCACATATACCAATCGATAGGGTTCGACGATTTGAGCAATGTCTGTGTGTGTGTGTGTGTGTGTGTGTGTATGTATGTAATGATTTTTTCTATCGCCTGTTTCTCAGAGATGGCTGAACCGAATTGTTCGCTATTACTTTTGTTTGCAAGGTGTAATTGTCTAGTAGATCACTATTGAGTTGTTTCGTGATACGACGTTTCGTTTAAAAGTTATAAGCAAATATGTGAAAAATACGTGACACGGGTTTCTCTAGAACTACATGACCGATTTCAACGATCTTAGTATCAAATGAAAGCCCTTATTAAAGCTAAATTATTCAGAAATTTTTAATTGAAAACAAACAAGTAGTTTAAGAGTTATGCTTAAAAAACCTGTTTTGACAAGGTAATAATTATCGCCTGTTTCTTAGACATGGCCAAACCGATTTATGCGCTATTAGTCTCATTTGAAAGATAATATATGCTAATAGATCACTATTGAATGGTTTTTTGATTGGACGTTTAATTTGAAAGTTATGACCAACCGTATACACCACACCAAAATTAACAATAATTTATAATGATTTTAACCAAGATAATTTACCTAATTTCAATTATTTTAGTATCAAACGAGAGGTTTTGACACTACGAATATATATGCAAAATTTCATAAGAATTGGTTGTACCGGTCAAAAGATATTAACCCTCAAACACTCGCGCCAACTTTTGCAACACAGTTACTCGCGCGCACTATAACCCCAAACCAAAGAAAACGTGCGCACTAGAGGTTTGACTGGGAAAACTTGGTTTTAGGTTTATCGAACCTTTAGAATAGTTTCTTGAAATTAAAAGCTCTATCGTCTGGTGGAATCTAAATTTTGATTAATCCCCCTAAAGGTGAAATAAAAAAAAATATTTTTTTTTTCAGTGTCAATATAACACATTGATGTGCTCTGCAAAGTTATAGAGCATATTATTACAAGAAATTTTGCTAGAGACAGTAACCTTCCATCTCTGCAGCTAAGATAGAAAAATCTTATTTATTGTATATGAATTTGTAAACTCAGTTTTTATATTTTTGCTCTTTTTGTAATTGTTGTATGACTTTTTATATTACAAAATTGTACAAATGATAAAAATACACAACTTTGCTGAATATAGTATACCTCTAAGTTTGCTTGTTTAGGAACTGTAGAACTTTGATTATAAAAAATACCTTAATTTTGACTACGAATTACTCGACTACCAGCAGACGGATACATTTTAAACATTTTACATTGGCTAGTTTTGCTGCCTACAGACACCATTTTTCCATATGGAGAAACGAGAGAAAATTCCACTTGGGGTCAATTGCAGTACACCTCGCATGCTGATTGTTTCGTTTCTGTGATGGCGGTTTATGCTGATCTATTTTTCCAACAATTTAACGTATTAATGCATTGAATAATTATGACATTTTGCTCAGAATAAGTTTATTGAAGAATATTCGTTAGTTAAACAACGATTTGTAACTTTATAACAATATGGCGTTGAAAAACCTACACGTGTTGTACAAAATACAACAGCGTGAGTAACCGAAGATTAATAAAAATTGATTAAAATTATTCAAGAAAACTCTATTGATGTGAATCAAATAGAATGGCATTACAGGAAATTATGCATAGTTCAAAAACCTATAAACTAGACCTTTACTAGGCAATGTATATGTTAAGAATAAGATTTCCTCTTACAACTTACTTTTATTTGCACTTACTCAAATTAATAACAACTTACTTATCCTTACTCAGCAATTACATGAAAAAAGGATCTATCAAAATTTAAAAGTGTTCCTATTTTGTTCAAAATTTGTAAACTTATTCAATTTTTAAAATTTTTATGTAAACCAACGCATAACGCAACGTTAACCAATAGATGAATTATGTTCCGAAAACGTGTCGATTTCTATCTCAAATACCAAGTAAGACCGTATAACAAAGGTTCCTTTCACCACTAGGTGGATTAAATCGGGTTTTTTTTCCTGATGTTGAAAATTCAGCCTACTCTGTTTTGAATTCATGAATTCATTTGACGTGTTCTTAGCGCATTCCAACATAATATAATTTGTACTCTGCTGTAGTCTTGTTAATCTTGTTGGCACAATGGATCATTTTGGTTAGCTTATGCTCATGCTTGCCGCTAGATGGACACTTAAGCGCTGCGAGCCATACGCTGATACAGAGAACATGTCATAATTTCTTTTCGCTCCTATTTGTTCATATTGACGGTTGCTGACGGTTAATCTGAATCGGCATTTTTGGATGGACCAATCAGATTGAAATGCAGTTTGACTGTCGGTCACAGAGCTCGTCGACTACGTTTGACAGAGCATGTCTATGCTGCTGGAGCCATCTGTGAGATATTTCAGCTTTTTTAATGATTCGACGCATCTCGGGACGACATGTCTCGGAATAGACTTTAGCTCGCCTGTCGTTGTCAAATATGTCTTACGACGGGGTAAAAATAGCCTTATCGAGGTTGTTTTATTTCGAGGTATCTCTCTATTTTGAAGCGAAATGAGTTTGTTTTTTTATTGCGATAACTCCACTCATTGCAATCAATGTCCGTCAAGTCAATGAATGCATTGTCTGGCAGAGTGGCACGGTACTCTACCAGCTGCAGCTGTAGAAGTGGCGCTTGCTTATTTGCCGCTGTGTTACTGCCGATGACAACACCGCACCTTATCACCTTATTGATTGGGAATATACCTTTGTAGGGAGCCGAAGGTTTGAAGCTTGAGAGAAAAGTCCTCCAAGCAAAAATGACTTGTACGTGATTTTTAGAATATTGCCAGAGTTTTTATTTTAATATAGAAATAATCAATTGTTATTTTACACTCACACAAACAAATCGTTCAAAACTACTTTCTTAAACGGACCATTTTGGAAACCAATAGTTCAGAAACCGTGGAAAAATTATTAAACAATTTATTATCAATTTATTAAACAAGTTTAAACGTGAAAATCAAATATATTCTTGCTTTTAATAAAGACGTTGTTATTTTTCATGCAAAAATCTACGAACAAAAAGACAAAAACGAAAGAAAATTTTTTTGGCCGAGCTTCGGAAATTCCACTGTTTGAACTTCTATTTCTATTTCGTGCTAGAAGCGTTAACTCAACTCGTACACTAATTTTTCGAGTTTTTCAGGCTGTAGAGCCTACAGACAATTGATTTTATAAAAAAATTAACTCATATCCTACAAATTATTTTTTGCCCCCCGATTTTAAAGATGGGGGGGGGGGTGACAAAAACTTTGAAAATGATTTGTAATGGCCTAATTCTATCAGATAAAATGTTTTTTTACGGTGAATTTTATAAGTATATTTTCGACACTTTACGACCGTTAATTTAATAGTGAAAATTATTGACCAATTTCACGCTCAACGTAAATATGGCATCACTCCCGTTTCCTTGGTAACGTATCAACAACGACGGTCGCGGATTCGGAATTGCAATCGAAACGAAATAAAGTTTTTCATATCAATTCAAGTGAACAGTTTGGGCAAAATCGTTATAATATCTTACCAGATAACTGTTCGGGTGGTAAATTAAAGATTTCTGTGTTTCAAGTTAAGTTTCGCGAGTGATGTGATGAATGGAACGGTCGAAAAATATTAAAGAAAAATCGACGGCGAAAAAGTGAAAATATAGTGATGAATTTTAATTGGGCAGAAATCTCAGTATTTATTTCAGTATTTGTAAGTTATGCCCCAAAACGTAATTGAACCTATAGAATGCAATGTTTAGTGGTTCGAGTTGCAAGATCTAATTACGGCTAGCAGGTTAGTTGATATTTTGTTGAATCCGCTATCGAAGATCTTCATTATATCCTGCAAATTATTATATAACTAAAATATGTACCCATTTCATTCGCAGGAAAATTATATCCTCCCACTATAAATCATCAATCGGTGTGCATTTTCATTCGTTTCCGGCGGAAGATTATAATTTTGAAAACCGCGGTTGAATCAAATTCAACAGAAGTGTTATACAACCACCGGGAATGTACGGATATTTTCAAGTATATGAAAATGTCGAAGTCAGTACTATCTGTACTTGTGGCTTAAAAAGTGACATTTTCATTGGGACCGGGACCGTCAACAGGAAAATATTCGTGAACGAGCGTTTGAAATGACTCAAATCTCGTCTTGCGTCCACTATTCAGGGACGAAAAAAAATCGGTCGCAAAAAACAGGACGTTAATTCGAATATTGGACGTAAAACGAGAGGACTTTAATTAAAATTTTGGACCTAAACCGAGAGGACGTAGTTCAAATTTTGGACGTAAAAAAGGAGGACGTTATTTCGAATTTTTGACGTAAAAAGAAGTTTCTAAAACCGTCTACTGATTCTTGACGACGACGTTAATTCAAATTTTCGACGTAAAATGAGAGGATGTTAAATCGAATCGAGAGGACGGCAAATTTTGGACGTAAAAAAAGACGACGTTATCTCAAATTTTAAACGTAAAAAGTGAACGTAAAACGAAGTCACGTAAAATGAATGTACTTAAAAAGATATTCCGTGCTATTTTGGCCGGCTTTGACATCCAGCCGTTATGGAACAGAAGTCATGAAGTGGTCAAGAAGCACCACGTCAACAAAGCGAACGAGATAGCTGTCAGAACTGGATTTTTTTTGGATTTTTTGGAGGGTTGGCTGACATCTGCTATTCCGTCTAAGCAATTTTTTATCATTGGTGATGTGAATGTTCCAACTAATCTGCAAAATAATAATGTTGTAGTCAGATATAAAAATTTGTTGGAATCGTATGGTTATGTGTGTACAAATACATTCCCGACGCGGCCAGTAAGTAACAATATTCTGAATCATTTTATTTGTCCTATCGATCTCGCCGCAAAACTGCAGAATCATACGATATTCAGTGATATTAGCGACCATCTTCCTGTTATTTCGTCTATTTTACTGAGTAATGAGAAAAGGCAACAAGAACTAAAAATCAGTATAGTCGACCGTGTCAAATTACACCATTAATTTTCAATGTTTTTAAATGATTTTTGTATTAGTGATAATTTTGATGCTACACTAAATACTCTAATCACAAATTACAACAATCTTTTATCCGCATGCACTAAAACTTTCACCAAAACTGTTAGATTAAAAGGGGAGCACTGTCCTTGGATGACGCACAGCCTTTGGAAATTGACTCAAATAAAAAATAATTACTTTGAAAAAGTCAAAAGTAATCCCAATGACACGCGCTTTAAGGGCATGCTTACTCATGTTTAGAAAAAGCTTAAAGCTGCTAAGAAACGGTGTAAAAGAGAATATCACGAAAACTTACTTGAAAGTTCTAATCATTCTAATGTTTGGAAAAAGTTGAACGAAATTTTTGGACGTTCAAAAACTAGTGACCAAGTCAAATTGCGAATTGACGGAAAAGTCTGAGACTCTGCTTAAGCTTAAAGCTGCTAAGAAACGGTGTAAAAGAGAATATCACGAAAACATACTTGAAAGTTCTAATCACTCTAATGTTTGGAAAAAGTTGAACGAAATTTTTGGACGTTCAAAAACTAGTGACCAAATAAAATTGCGAATTGACGGAAAAGTCTTAGACTCTGATCGCGAAGTTGCTGAAGTGTTTAATAACTATTTTGCTACTATTGGAAATAACCTGGCCGGTAAACTTCCAAAGTCTAGTTTCGATTGTTTGAAACCTTTAAAGTGTGTTAGTAACTCTAACTGATAAATCAACTTGATGTGAAAAAAAGTAGAGGGCATGATAATCTACCAGCAGACTTGATAAAAGCCAACGCACGTCCATTTTCCGAGATAATCGCGAAGCTCTTCAACAGAATAATAGAAACCGGGGCTTATCCTGACGTCTTTAAAATTGCAAAAGTCTCGCCTGTATTTAAATCTGGTGATACTTCTGATCCCTCTAACTATCGCCCTATTTCAACATTATCAGTTTTGAACAAAATCATGGAAAAACTGTTAACAAACCGACTTGTAAACTTTTTCTGTGCTAATAATGTTCTGTACAAGTTTCAATATGGTTTCCGGGAAGGCTGTGGAACATCAACCGCCATTCTAGAGCTTGTTGATAAGTTGTTAGAAGAAATTGACGACAAAAAAAAATCGTAGGTGGTTTATTTATCGATCTTAAAAAAGCATTTGACACCATAAATCATGAAATTCTATTAAAAAAAACTTGAGCGATATGGAGTTAGAGGAGTCGCTAATGACTTGATAAAAAACTATCTAACAAACCGGAAACAATCTGTTGCTATTAACGGTGTTCATAGCACTTTACGATCGATTGACATTGGAGTTCCGCAAGGTAGTAACATAGGTCCTCTATTGTTTTTGGTCTTCATTAATGATATTGGAAAGCTACAACTTCAAGGCATACCTAAACTGTTTGCGGACGATACGGCATTGTTTTACCCTCGCGCTAATGTTCAGTCCATAGTAAAAGACATAGAATCGGATTTATCAACTCTTATTGAATTTTTTAATGGTAATCAACCTCTCGTTGAACCTATCGAAAACAAAATACATACTTTTTCACTCGTCGCGAAAAAAAATCTGTCAACATCCTGATCCGCTCGTCGGCAAATTGATTATTGAAAAAGTTGTGTCTTTTAAGTATTTAGGACTGCATTTAGACTCTTGTCTTTCCTGGGGCACACATATTAAGCATGTATCCAGCAAAGTTTCGCCGCTATGTGGGCTTATGAAAAGAGTACGCTGCTTCGTGCCGCATAAATCATTACTAAAATTTTATTATGCGTGTATCCACTCTATATTTCAGTATTTAGTCATTGTCTGGGGTCACGCTGCTAAATCAAAACTTAAAAAGATTCAAACCTTGCAAAACAGATGTATAAAAATAATTTTCAATTTACCGCATTTATTCTCGACGTATTCGCTTTATACAAGCTTAGATCATAAAATTATGTCCATCTTAGGATTGCGCGACTCTCAAACTATCATGTTTGTACATAATGCCTCACATGACCGAACTTTCCGTAGTAATATTATATTTAAGACCAGGCGAAACTATCCCTATACTAGACATTCGAATGAGTTATTAAGAAGCAGAGCATCTACCAACTTGGGTCTACAACGTATCACTAATTATGGTCCATCAAAGTACAATTTGCTTCCAAATAAAATAAAAACAATAAGAAGTAGTGTCCTTATGAAAAGCAAGCTAAAACAGTATATAATAAGGAATGTAAATGAGTATATTATTTAACGTGTCAACCATTTATACATGTAAGTTTTTTTCTGGCTTCTGCTAGTTTTTTTTCCCTGCATCTCGATTATATAGTAGTTTAAGTAACTTATCTGTGCCACAAACGACTTCACTGTTCGGATTACGAAACTATTCCTGCATCAACTCCTGGTTGAGTAGATCAGAACTACAAATAGTATTTTTATTAAATGTTCATTTTATAACATCTGACTTACAATTAGTTTTTCCTCCTGCGATTTAGTCTCAATAATGTTTTAACTGTGATTTTAACCTGTCCTTTGTAGCTGTCGATTTTAATCTGTTGTGTTTTGCCATAGTTTAGGTTTTAATTATTTTTCATAGTAATTTCAAATAGACGTATCTTTCAAATTTTAGTTTAAGACCAACTAGTAAATGTAAGATTAATTTTAGCTTCTATAACTTCAATTTTAACAATTTTATTCCACGTGTCAACTATCTTCCTTTGTAATCAACTATCAACTATCTTCCTTCCTCTTTGACACTTCTTTCCTATCGCTACCACTACTCTCAGCATGATTTATTACTGTCATGTAAAGCTGTCACGGTTACCGTCACTCTTCTCGAAGGGTAGTCAGAGGAGGGTATTAAAAAAAAATATTTGTTCTTACCTACAGATTTTAAAGTTGATAATGAGTTAGATTAGTTTTGATTTGGTAGTCGATATTTCGATATTTAGAACACCTTTGACTTGTATTCATTACAGGGCAGGACGTGGCTACCGGTAAAATCCGGTAGCTTCAGCACAAAACCATTGTCCATTGTCAAATCTCAAATCGCGGATAAGCAAACAAACAATTATTGATGTCATGTGGCGTTTGTAACTGCGTGAGCTCACAAGTGGTCCGCACCGTCTACGTTGATTGGCACCAACAACGACGCGACACGGCGCGGACTCCGAGCGGCTTCCCCGCGCACCGTTACATCACATTCGCACGCATTGGAGGTTTGGTTGTTTTATCTAAACTCGCCGTTGCCCAGTTGCCCTGCCCGCTCGGTTCGCACTGCGATTCAAACGATGTCAAGTGGCCGGGAACGCCACAGCGTGCTTCGATGTCGTGAGCAGGCGCTTCAGTACATGTCTTTTCGCTGGAAGTGTGAATGAATATGATTGCTGTCTTTTCTCGCCACTACTGTCACCTTGTGTCGGCCAAAGTATATTATTAAAGTTACGCGTATCGCTTGTCCGATGCAAGGTGAGTTAAAATAGGTGATCTAGTTTTCACAGTTTGTAGAAGAGAAGTGCGCGGAACGATTGGTTAGCAACCATCGACGTTGTTTATACATTCAACAGTTTCCGCATTGAAAATTTCGGTGGTCGTCAAGAGTAACCCAGCGGGGGTGAAAAACAAATTTGAACATCAGAAAACCTCTCTTGACTAACCTTGGTCCGATGATTTATTTATGTTATGTTGACTTTTGACTTATTGGCAAGTGATATTACCCTGTCTTGATTTAGAACACGCAGTTTAATAAAAAAAAAATTTGTTTTATAAAATCAAACCAGGATATCAAATAAAACAAACAAACAAGGCTAAATATGCAATTTTGCGGAATTTTATGACCCTCACAGCCAATCGATTGCGACCGGTTGATAGCTTACGTGGTCCTCTCTCTCTCTAATATTTCCCTTCATCAGTCGTCTCGTTAAAAAGCCATTTACTTGATTCCGTCGAGCCCAGCAGTCTGTAACGACACGATCGACTAATATTTTTGTTTACGTCTTCCTTCCATGCTAGATTTCTGAAAAGTGAACGCCGGATCGGCAGAGGACGCCGTCCGCAACGATGACGAACGATAGCAACGGCAGCAGCAGCGGCGGGAAGGCCGGCAACAAGATGGATTCGCGCATCGGGCTGGAGTACATCGTGGAGAACCACGACTACGTTACCAAGCTAGGCCTTGCTCTGGACACCAGCAACACAACCGTGAAGAAGCAAGTCTTCGAGCTGCTGTCGGCCCTGTGCGCCTACAGCTCGAGCGGCTACAAGCGGACCATCGAAACGCTGGAACACTATAAGGTAAAGGTTTCACAAGCTTCTGCTAATCAAATTTTCCACCCTGCCGAGACGCCGACGTCAAATCGAAGCTTAGCGCAGGTTGACCTTGGCGGACCAAGTTTCGATTTGTTCCCCTATGAGTGACCAATATTTTCATCAATTTCCTTGCTTTCTTCTCTCCCTCCGGCTGGATTCCCAAAATGGAACTTCGAAACTCCGACAGAACATCAAAGGCGAACGCTACCGGCTCAACATAGTCGTCGTGGAGTTAGACAAAACAACTTCGGTCGAGTATCAGATTGCGCTGCTGGCGTTCATAAATTGTGTCATTATATCGGCTGCCACGCTGCAGGATCGGATACGAATGCGAAATGAATTTATAGGTGAGTATTTGATTAATTCTTATTTCGGAATGCAAGAGCGAACGTGCGAGAGAAAGAGAGTTGCTGGTGGTACGATCGATCGAATGGCAATGAAAGCGCGGAAGGAGGTTGTGTTTGTTTTCCATTTCGTCGAGAAAATTAAACAAATGAAAAGTTTCAAAGTTAACTTGTATCGATTTCGGTAAACCAGCTCGCGTAATTGCCATAAGTCATTGTAAATACGTGGATAAAGTTGATGATGATGGTGTTAAAAGCACTAGCGTGCCCCCAGACATAAACAAAAGGGGGGCACCCAATCTTTCAGAAAAACTGGGCCTGAAAAATCCGAACTTTCGGGTGCAACTGGGTTTAAACTTAAAGTTAAAATCGTTTTAGAAATCAGATTTTGAACTAAACTAGAAATTAGGGTAGAAATTAGACTTGAAACCGGACTCGGCCTAGAACATCAAATTAGACTAGAATTGGGACTAATTCGGGCTTGAAACTTTACTTCAAATTAAACTGGAAATTGTACTTAAAATTGGATTTGAAATTGGCATTACATGTGGAGTAAATTGGACTGGAAGTTTTACTTTGAATTAGACACGAAATCGGACTTAAAATAGAGTTTAAAGATGTTATAAGAAATTTTATTTGCAACTGGAATTGAGTTAGACTTAGAACTGTAATTGGTATTAGATTTAAAATAGGATTTGAACTTCGCTCGAAATTGAACACAAACGAACATTGGAATTGACATTGGACTCGAAATTAGAAGTAAATGGGACTTAACCCTAAATTGATAGACCGAAAATCCGACAAAAATCGAGCAGTTGAAACAGCCGGTTATAAATGTAGAAATTGTCATTTAAACGTTTCAATTTACGTAAAATTATGTAAATAACAAGTATTTGATGATAGTTCAAAAGGAACAGTCCGAAACTGGAACTCAAAAACTCGACTTGAAATCAGAGTTTAAATTTAACTAAACATTATATTTCAAAGTGGAATTAAATTACACTTGAAATTGGATATAGATACAAAGTTAGATTAGAACTTTGACTAAAATTAAGGTTTTACCTCTTTTCTGCTCTGTTTTTTCTCTTTCCTAGTCCCGTTTTTTCTCTTTTTTGGTATCGTTTTTTTTTTTTGGTTTTCACTCTCACTTTTCTTTCTTCCGTTTTTTCTCTTTTTCTTTTCTGCTTTCCCGTACATCAAAACAAAGTATTCTGAGCTAAGACCTGACTTGATCCAGTTCGACAGACTGTACCGTTTTTTCTGTTTCATCGTTCCGTTTTTCTACGTTTTGTGTTCCATGTTCGTTTATTTTCAATCCTGTTTTTGTACTTGCTTTTCACTCTTTTTTTTTATTTTCTTTCGTGTTTTTCGTCCATTCACTTCCTTATCTCCTTTTTTGCTCGTGTTTCGTCTTCGTCTGTTCCATTCCATGTTCCTTCTTTTTTGAAGTTCATTCTGTTTTTGGCCCCCTTTTTTTCCTTTGCTCTTCGGTTTTCCTTTTTTATTTCCTGTTTTTCATCTTTTTCTTTCTTCTTTGTAGTTATTCTTTACTGTTTTTTCCTATTCAACCCCCATTTTTGTCCCATTTTTCTCCTTCAATGTCCCGCTTTACCTGTTTTTCCCGTTTTCCTCGTTTCCTCAACCGAGTTTCTTTTTTCTCTCTCACTATGGTGTTCTCTTTTGATTTGTGTTTCATTTTTCATTTTCATATCATGTTTTCTCTTCCGTTTCCCAACTTTTCTGTCACTTTTTTTTCATTTTTTATGCATCGTTTTCGCAATATTTGTCTAGTTTTTCGTTGTTCTGTTTCGCCTTTCTCTCTCTTCTTACCACCCGAATTTCTCCGCATTTTTCCTCAATTTTTTGTCATTTTCAGTCTAGTTTCGTCTTTTTCCCTTTTTAACTCCTTATCTATTTTTTCCTGTTCGTCTCTGCTGGTCCTTCTTTTCTGTCACGGGCTATTTTGTGCTTTTTCGTTCCCTTTTGTCTTCCGTTTTCATTATTTCTCTCAATTTTCTTCTTCTTCTTCTGTTCTCGTGGCTCTGGCTCCCGTAATTTCACTTTTCCTTTTCATGCTTCTCCATTCCGATTTTTCTACTTTTCTATCCTTCTTCATTCCCGTCTTCCTCGTTTTATTTATCGTTTTTCTTTCATTTTTATTCTTCCGTCTTTTATCCACTCTGCTCTTTTTAACCTATCTCCTTCTTTTTTGCGCCCTTTTTCCACGTTATTCTCTCGCATATCCCATTTTTCCTCATACTTTTTCTCTTGCCGCTTTTTTTCCTTTCGTTTTCCTTTTCTTTTTAAGCCATTACAAATATTTCAGTTTTTGTCCTTCCGCTGATGGGCACTTGAAAGAGGAGGGGGGGTCTGGCGAAAAAAAGAGATTTTTTAAATCTAGCAAAAAATGCGTTTTAAGCATTTTTACTTAAAGTTTAAATGTGAAAACCAAATCTATTCTTGCTTTTCATATACGCGTTATTATGTATTTTCCATGCAAAAACCTGCTAAACGAACAACAAAAACAAAAGCAACATTTTTGGCCGATTTTCAGAAATTCCATCGTTCGAATTTCCATTTCTGTCCCGTGCTAGAAGCGTTAAAACCACTCGTACACTCGTTTTTCGAGTTCTTTAGGTTGTAGAGCCCACCGACAACTGATTAAATAATAAAAAATTATATCCTACAAATTATTATTTTGCCCCCCGATTTTTCAAGCCAGTTTCAAAGGGGGGAGTGACAAAAACTTTAGAAAATATTTGCAATGGCCTTATTGCAGTTTTTCTAATTCATGCTCTTTTCCGTTTTTTCTTCTTCTGTCTCCTTTTTCTCTCTTGTTTCTTTTTCTGGAGAGCAGCAGGAGATGAACTGCCTCAATGGTGAACATGCTAAGAAAATTTAGTAACATTTTCACAGGAAACGTTGCCTATTGATCTCCTTTTTTGGTCGTTTTTCGTCTTCGTCTGATCCGTTCTACCTATTTTAGTTTCCCCATTTTCATTCCTTTCTGTTATATTTATTCTGTTTTGGGCTACCTTTTTTCTCTTTGTTCTTCGGTTTTCCTTTTTCTTTGATTGTTTGGAAAATTGCGGTTTTTTAATTTTTTGTGTTCCTTTTTCCTGTTTTTGTACCATCTTTCTGTTTCTGTATCTCTTTATCATTTATTAGTTTTCTCCTATCGAGCTTCTTTTTTCTTTCGCGCTTTTCTCTTCTGGTTTCTGTTTCGTTTTCTCCTCTATATCACGTTTTTTTTCTTTTTTCTCGTTTTTCCTTTTTACTGTCCGCTGTTTCCTCGTTTTCTTTTTCCATCCAATTTTTACCACGTCTTTCCTACACTTTTCCTTTTCGTTTTTTTCATCATTTTCAATCTTGTTTCGTCTTTTTTACCTTTTTAACTCCTTTTCTATTTTTTCCTTTGTTTCCTTTTATTTTCCGTTTTCATTTTTTGTCTTAATTTTCGTCTGCTTCTGTTCTCGTTTCTTCGGCTTTTGTAATTTCCCCTTTTCTTTGCCATCTTTTCTATCCCAACTGTTCTTCTTATCAGTCCATTTTCTTTCTCTTTTTTATCGGTTTTCTTTTAGACCATTGCAAATCATTTTTAATGTTTTTTGTCAGTTTTTTGTTCAAGGGGGGGGGGAGGGCCTTGGAAATACGCTTGAAAAATCGAGAGACAAAAAAATAATTTGTAGGATATGAGTTAATTTTTTTTATAAAATCAATTATCTGTGGGCTCTACAGCCAGAAAAACTTAAAAAATGAGTGTACGAGTTAAGTTAACGCTTCTAGCATGAAATAAAAATGGAAATTCAAACAGCGGAATTTCCGAAAATCGACCAAAAAAAATTTCTTTCGGTTTTGTTTTTTTTTCGTAGATTTTCGCATGGAAAATAATAACGTATATATTAAAAGCAAGAATGAATTTGGTTTTCACGTTTAAACTTTAAATAAAAATGCCTAAAATCCATTTTTTTTTGCTCGAAATAAAAATTCTCTTTGTTTTTTTTCGCGTTTTTTGTTGTTTTTTCCTTCATATTTCTTTTCTTTTTATTCCAAATCTTCTCTCTTTCTCCCACCTTTTACCCATTTTGTAACTTCACCCGTTTTGCTTAGCGTTCTTTTACGTTTTTTTTCCTTCTGCCTGATTTTTCTTCTGTCTCACATTTTTTTTTCTGGCGAGCATAATCATTTCCTTGATTTCGTTTGATAGAAAACGGATGTGTCATCGGCAAAGAGCCGCAATTTTCCACCTGATTTTAAATCAGGTTCAGTTTGGCTAGATCGTTGATAAATCAGGTTCAGTTTGGCTAGATCGTTGATAAATATTAGGAACAATAGTGGTCCCAGGTTACTACCTTGGGCCACACCCGTAAACCGTTCCCAGTGAGCTTTTGCAATCTTCAACAGACACGAAATGGGTTCTGTTTGTGAGGGGTAGTTTTTAATAAGTTTTAGTTAAACAAGGGATAACCGAAAACAAAAAAAAACATGGATTTTTTTTTCTTGTTTGTTTCCCATCTTTTAATGATAAAATTTCCATGATAACGTTTTTAATGTTCAAGTCGAAAAACTAGGTTTTCTTGAATATTTACGATGTTCAAGAAAAATTTATTTCTCATGAATCAAATAGCGTAGAGCAAACACTTTCTTATGAAAAGGTATCAGCATTTGTGGCGCGAGCAGTATTATTCACACAATCGTGTGGAAGATGAAAATGTTAAGTAAATTTTCTTAGCATATTCATACCGTGACTGCTCCTAATTCTGCGCATTTTTCTTTATATAAGTATTTTTTAGCATTGTACATAACTATGATCATTGCGTTATTTTTTTTATAAATGTCTGTTGAATATTACGCCATTATTCACAAACGGGCCATAATAATTGAGAGCGAAATAATTTAACGAATTAAATGAAACTGAAAGTATTTTATATGGCAGACAACATCGTCGTTAGCACCAACGCTAAGATTGTCCTTCTAGAAAATTAACAAATTTATGATCGAAATTCTTTGCAATGATCAAATTAGCCAGCATAATTAGAAAGAATAATTAGTTTTAGTCATGTTTTAGATAAAAAGAGTGATTGCATGCATTGCTTTCTTTAGAGAAATGCGATGCAATAATACGCAGATTTAGACACAGATTTTTTATTCATGTACCAAATTCTGCGCGGTAATGTATCATACAAAGAAATCACGAAAGAATACGCAACCGCACCCAAATGGCTGACATATAGAGGCATGAAAATTCAAGTAGAATCTTTAACTTGCATTGATTGGTATCCTGTGCTATGTCTCAGGGTCCGAACCTACGAGCGCCAATTCATGAAACCATGTCTTCTGATTTTTTTAATGTCCAATCTCATAGGGCTGCCAGAGAGTGGGGAAGTGGTTTCTATATGAAAACACAATTTTTAGTATTAATTTAAAGTGTAATGTTCAGTATGCAGAAAAGCCGAATCAATGCGCCCTTCACGTTATCGAGAATGAAATATTTAAAATAAGGCAATCAAAATGATAACAATATTCCTTTGCACCCGGACAGCACAAGAAGGCCGGATCATGTATTTATTTATGGTAATGGCTAATGCCGGATTTTTCGGTGTGCTTTCAGCGTATAAAGACATAAACAGCATGGCAGGAGTATTTATTTTTACTTTTTGGGTGCGCAGAATTAGGAGCAAACATGCGCAGAATTAGGAACATGGGCAAGAAAGTGCGCAGAATTAGGCACCGTGGATAAGTTTAGAAAACGAAAAATAAACTCAATTGTTGGTCGACTTATAATTCCCATATTTTTTACCAGTTATTATAGATCGTAGCACTACACGTTGCTGCTATCCACGTTGTTAATTTAAATCTAGAATGCTTAGAATGGCGGAAGAATCATAAAAATGTCTTAACTGCGCAGAATATGGTACGTTCACGGTAGACTTAAAATTGAACTTGAAATTAGTGTCGAAATTGGGCATGAAATTAGAATTGAATTTAGACTTGAAATTAAGCAAAAATTAGGCTTAAAACAATGGACAAGAAATACGGGACCAGCAAGAGAAAAGACGATAGAAAAAGTGGAAAAACGGAAGGGAAAAAAAAGAAAAGTGAAAGCAAAAACCAAAAAATAAACGATACAGAAAGGAAAAAATGGAACTATTTTTACGCAAATAATTTACTTATCGCAAAAATAGTGTCAAATTAAATTATAAACCGCGAACTTGGTTAAATGGTTAAATTACCAAACAATAGATTGGTGTTGAATTGTATCAAGAGCAGGAGCAGTCAGCATTCAATGAACATACAAAACGATTAGCGTTCATTGAAGCAGTGTATAACGACAATATTTCTAGCCAATCGAAATGTCAAAGTGCCATAATCGTTCGCTACCGGGGCAGGCAGGCTTAGAATGTTTAGCTCGAAATTTACAATGTAATGTTGCATAGCGCAGTACGTAACGTACTGATAAATTGATTTAATTTCCAACGAAATGCTCCGACCAACCTGACCAGATGAAGGAGACGGGGCAGTACCTGCGCAAACAACCCCAGAGCCCAGATAAAACCAACCAAGTTTTTGCGCGTGCACAAACAGAGTTAGTATGAAAAATTGCCGACTAGATATTAAAACATGCCTCCGGGTGGCAGCAGCAGCAGCATCAGCAGCAGCAGCCGAGTGGCAAGTTCATACCGGTCATGATCTGCTAGCTAAGCCGATCGCACCATGCCGCGCCACAAATGGAGGAAACGAAGGTGGTTCGCAAATTGTGCCACATTAGTAAGACAAACGAAACCATACAGGGTAAAAAAGGGGGCAGGGTTTTATGAACTGTTTACCGCCGCCAAGGGCGTATGCTCTCATGCCAGATGTACTACTATTCGAAGTTTAGGTTATTAGGAATGTTTGCTTCGTCCCCTTCGAGATCACATTGGAATCTAGCCTTTCGGAATAGACGATACAAACCGAAAAAAAAAAATTGCAACATGATTATATGAAAACATTTCCCATGATTCAATGGCAAAATTACTGCGGAAAACTTCCGACTGGGATGACTCAATTTCCGTTCCAATGAAACCCGGTTATTTTATACTACTTGGGCGCACGATAAGGTTCACTTTAGTGATCAAATCAGATGCGACATTCTTTTTTTTTTCAACTGAACGAGCGCCCTGTTGTGCCGTCAAACTGACCACTTATCGTTTTATCGCAAAGAATTTTTATTCTAGCCGACCAGCGTCGATTTACAGCAGGGTCTATAAAAAATGTGACGGGGATGCGCTATAGATAATCAACATATAAACAAATTTAGTGCGTCTATCAATTGATGATAATAATACATATATACCGAACACGGTTAAACCAAAAACTATCGTGAATTAAACTTTTCTTCTTATCATTTAATGATATAACAACGCCCAAACACTGTGAAGCGTCCTTAACAAGGTCGAGTCGATAGCACAAAGTGTATGTTACCTGTTATCAGTCTCCTGTGTCTATGTACAGAACACCAGCATATGTTGTTTTTCGTTTTTTTTCACGTTATCACTAATGTGGCGCAATTGATAAGATTGTCTTCACTCTTGCATCAATATGATAATCATTTGTCTTTCGCCATTGGCGAAAAGTTTTGATCAAAATCAAAAATAATAGTATTTTGTTTACAACGCTAACGACTAAGGAGGCCGTTCAACCGCATCAAGCGGTTGTTCACAACAGCTGGGTGTGTTTATCTGTCAAAATCAAGGCACTTGATTTCTCTATTTTTTTTTTTTTTTGCTTTCTGTCTTCCGAATCTAACGCCGAAGTTCAAGTTCATCTTGTCAATCAGATTAATGCTCGATAGCATCTCCGCAGCTTTTCGACTGCATACGACGCCACGTAGCAGCACAGCAGCCCAAGGTTGCTGTGAGCCTACCTTCCACATATCAACGGCTCAGTTGCGAAATCCTTTGCGCCCGTACCCAACGGCGGCTGCTGAACGGTCCCCGTCGGTCGGTCGGTCGGTTGCGGTTGGTCGTAAAAACCAGCAGCACCAAAATTATCTCATAAATCACGCTCTTATGCGTATACTTCGCGCAGACTAAGCTGCGCCGGTGACGGCCCAAACGTGACTTCTGGTTCGAAGCTTTGCCGCGACCGTTTAGGAGAGGCTTTACAGCTGCCGTACGCCTCATAAGGGTTCGCCCTGGGTTACGTAAGCGGGTGACAGAATAAGATGTAAATTAATATGACGACGGTCAGGATGGACTTAAATTAAAATTAGAATCAAATATTCAATTAGTTCGAAGGATCCGATAGCTAAAATAACTAATAATATAATTCGAAACCAATAATTTGTATGAAAATGATAAAAGTTCAACCCAGCTTATTATGAACATGTGCCATCACAAATGACGCAAAAATAATTAAAAAAATTAGTCGGCATTCCTCAATTAGGCTAAAAATTCATACGATTACCCTTTGTGGCCTAAGCTTATAACAAACTTGCCCAAAAAAAGATTGGTTGCAGTCAACCATTGACATCATAAACAAACAATCCAGTGAGAAAAACTAACAAATTCTAATACTTTTGCTATTTTTCCACTACTTCAATTCTTGTAAACGTGTAAGAGCAAAGCCTTGAGTTTTAAAGTCTTTCCAAGACTTATCGATAGACTTCACAGCCGGCTGTTAGAGTACAGGACAGTTACGGGGCTAGTGCAACAATTCTATTGACCCCATCTAGCAGCACCGCCTAGCAGACTAGTATCGTACCTCGAAGTTAATTGGGCGGTTACTTTTATGGAACAATATTTTATATCATGTCTTAAAGAACCGATTAAAAACTTATAGATAAAGATTAAAAACATACAAAACAGGCATATAATTAATTTTTTTAACGATGCCTTTTGACTACAGACGGTAGAAAAGAAACAAAAGTGTTGATAGTATCTCAAGGGTGGACAAGGCATGGAGGGGAAAGAGGGGAACTACGGCTTTACGGTTAAAATCGGACATAACACTGGTTAGACTTAAAGACTTGAAATCGGAGGTAAAATTGGAATTAAATAAGACTTAAAATGAATTATTGGACATGAATCTTACTTGAATCGATTAGAAATCAGGCTTGCAATTGGATCTGAGATTAGACCTCAACGGGACTTGAAAATGCACTTAAAATTGGACTTGAAATAGGCGGTGAAACAGATACTTAAGTAGACTATAAATTAGCATTGAAATTAGAACTCAATTGCATTTCAAATAGTAATTGAAATTAGAATTGTATTTGGGCTTAAAATTAGACATTAAATTGCATTTGAAGTTTGACCTGAAATCGTAGATCAAATTAGAACTAAAATAGACTCGGAATTGAACTTATAATGGGACATTAAATTGGACAGACCAAATTAGACTTGAGATCGGACATTATGGGACAATAAATTGGACATGAAATCACACCTAAGCTGGACTTTGAAATTAAATTAAATTGGAATTGGACTTGAATTAGATTAGTAACTGGCTTTAAAATGGAACATTGAAATTCAACTCGAAATCGAACTTGTGATTGAACATGAAACTTGACTTGAATCTAATCTCCAAATCGTACTTGTAAATTGGCTTAAATTGGACTCGAAATTAACGGCAAAAGTGAACTTGAAACAGAATCAATTTTACCGCAATTAATTTTTCTATCGTTTATTATTCAATACCTGGCTGTTGAATTGACAACTTCAGATTTCCCAGTTGCGTATTAAGAAATTAGAAGGTGGGGCACGTGCCCCAGCCTGGGCACGCCAGTGATTACAATGGTCTTATTTCCATTCAATTTTACCTCATTATTCACAATAGCATGAAAATATTTGAGAATGAAAAAAATTCGATCAAGGACATTTATATATTTCATTGCAGTATATATTATCAATAGCAAGACAAAACAATAGTTTTAGTCACGTTTCAGACAATTAGCATTGAAAATTAATAATAAAATAAAATTAATTATAATTTATTCTATTTTGTTGCTTACCCATAAAACTGGGGAACCTACGAATGGCCGAATAATAAATGGGCGAATTACTAACGGCCGAAACACGAATGGCCGAATGTCATATTCGGCCGAAAATATTCAGGTACTTCTCTTTTTGAGAACAGAATCATTGCACCACCAACTATAATTTCATTGTCGCCGAAATCTATAATTGTTCTGTTAAACGCCCTCAAACGTTTTCTTTCGTCTTTGTACATTCGCCCATTATTGATTTGAAATTTTGCATGTTGTTTTCTACACAAACTGTTGGTTTATCAAACAAATAATTTTTTGACGCTTTCGAACACATTTCCTCTATCCATTTGTTGTAATCTCTATCTTTGTTGTAATTTCCACCGTAATTTTTGAATTTAAATTTGCTATTCACATGTATGTAATGAGAATGTCAAATATTCATTAGATCTTTCATTTTATTTGATTTATCAATCGATTGGTAAGAATTTGTCGAATGAATTACACTACTGAATTTCAATAACTTGTTCTCAAACAATCAGCTTTGTTAGTATATTATACCAATCCGATAAGTTTCATTATTCCTCAAAATATAATCAATGTTATATTGTTAATTTCATTTCTTGCTAGGCTCCTCAAACATACGAAAATACAAATAAATGTACGCTTTGTCTTAAACTCTTTTTTGTCTTATTTATTACTTTGTTATTCAAAATAATTTGAAACGGAAAGAGCGGAAAGGTGAGGAGGGGGGGATTGGTAGCTACGCTTAACAAGTAATCGTTTTGACTCGTACCTTTTGGCCAATGCGGGAAGGTGCATGGGTCGAACCAAGCTATAATCTGGAATTATAACCGGATTCGAACCTACAACGCCCGCCAGGGCATGTGGCTTAATATTTAAATTAAATTAATATTTTTTGAAACGGCGAAAGAACTACCGCGGTGGTTTTACAATTGCCCGAAAGAAATTTTGGAGTAATAATTAAAGCCATCTAAAAAATGATGAAAATTAGAGTGGCTTTCCTTACTACGACGGGAATTAGAAATAAACCCTATTTGGCAATAAGTTTTAGGGTTCTGGAAAAATTACCTACCATTTCTAACTAACGGTTTAACACAGTTGCACAATAGTCGGAAAATTGCGATTTTTGGCCAAAATTATTTTTTTAGTTTCAAATTAATTCGACGACGGACAGGATGGACTTAATTTAAAATTAGAATCAAATATTCAATTTGTTCGAAGGATCCGATTCCTAAAAGAACTAAAAATAATTCGAAACCAATAATTATTATGAAAAAATCCGATGGTTCAACGCAGTTTATTATGAACATATAAGGCCATTACAAATATTTTATAAAGTTTTTATCCTCCCGGTGTTGGGCAACTGAAGGGGGGATGGGGGGTCGTAAAAAAACAAAGAGATATTTTTTTTAATCGGGCAAAAAAAATGCATTTTAAGAATTTTTACTTAGATTTTAAACGTGAAGAACAAGATCTATTCTTGCGTTTCATATACACGTTATTATTTTCCATGCAAAAAACCTATGAAAAGAGCGACAAAAACGAAAGCAAAATTTGTTGCCGATTTTAGGAAATTCCATTGTTTGAATTGCCATATCTGTTCCGTGCTAGAAGCGTTAAATCCGCTCGTATACTCATTTTTCGAGTTTTTTGGGCTGTAGAGCCCACAGACAATTGATTTTATAAAAAAAAATAATTTTCATCCCACAAATTGTTTTTTTGTTCTTTGATTTTTCAAGCCAATTTCAAAGGGGGCGGCGACAAAAGCTTTAGAAAATATTTTGGCCTAATACCGGAAAAATATTTTAGAACATTAATCGGCCTTCTTCTATTAGGCTAAAAATTTACACGATTATCCTTCGTGGCCAAATAGGTAGTCTCAAACTGTTAGTGTACAGTTTCGAGTTACTTCTATGTAACAATGTTTTATATTATTTCTCAAAGAACCGATTAAAAACTGGTTAGAAAATAGACCAACTTCGTCCTTTTGTATTTTCCTTTATTGAAGGTGTTAATAATATCTCAACAGAACGACACACGGCCGAAGGGGGAAAAACGGAGGGTCATTAAACCAAACCCTTAAAAAGTTGTGTACCCCACTTTTCCTCTAAGGCCCGGTGGAGATTTTTGTTGTTGCGTCCTGCGTCCATTGATAAAGAATGTCCACGATAAAATTGCAACACAGGCAAGTCGCAACTTTTGAATCGTTAGGTAAAATTAATTGAAATTTTGCATGGAGAAAGGTGCATTGTTTACACTGGTTGAGTCTTTTTATCAGGTATGCAAAGATCCAGATCGATGGCAAAAAAATTTTGCACGAATATATCAAAAATAAGAATCTTTGACATCGTGCCATCGGTAAAAAATTGAAAATCCCGAATTCTACAGTTTCTCGTGTCATAAAATGATTCGAAGAACATCTGACTGTCGATCGTAAGGCAAGTCCGTATACTGTTAAGGATCACACCCGCGTAGTAGGGGTCATTGACCGGAAACCAAACTCCTCCGTTCGAGATGTGGCAAAAAGAAGCTGATTCTGAGCAAAAGTTTCGTGTAGAATGCCACAACTGGAGGTAGATTACGTACGTGCAAGGTTCAGAAGGCCCCAACAGAACACGGTCGCGAAAAGACATGCCCGGAAGTTTTATGATCGAAAGCTGACGAAACCACGCTGCTGCGTTATGGGCGGCGAAACCTGCGTAAAAGCGGACTCCAACCAGATTCTGGGGAACCAGTATTTCACTGCAAAGGATAAGTTTGATGTTCCAGAGCCCTTCAAAAAACAGACAATGGCCAAGTTTACCGAGAGATTCTTGATTTGGTAAGTAATATGTTCATGTGGAGAGCGGAGTATATCTTTCATGACCGACATCTTTCATAGACATGTGTATTTGAAAGAGTGTCGTCAAAAGTGACTTCTTCCTCTTCTGAAGTCTCACAACTGTCCTACGATCTTCTGGCCGAATTTGGCTTCATGCGGTATGCGGCAAATAATGTCGCTTTCGTGTCGAAAGATCTTAACCCCTCAAATACAGGAGCCACGTCCAATCGAGAAAACCGAGCAATGAAGAAGCAGAATCGTCTGAACCATCCCAAAGTAGTCAAAACAGTTGAAGAAATAAAGAAAACATGGGTAAATATGAAAAAAAACATGTCGGTTTTGAGGTTGTGCAAGATCTCATTGGAGGAGTTAAAGCCAAAATACGGGCATTTGGATTCGGAGGCGAAATAAAATAAAATAAAGCCGCTAAACCTAAGTTTAATCATCTAATTTACCACCCTGAAAATTTTATGGCTATCGGATAAAAAGTCGAGTTTTGCGAAATAATGTTATGTGTTGTAATTTTACCGTGGACACCCTTTAAGGAATATTGCTATATAACCCATATTTGATTTGGTGTTTGTTAAGTCTAATACCCTGCAAGGATCGCCTTGCCAAATTTCAAGGGGCTCCAATAATATCTCTTTTTGAATATTTACATCCTTATATTGAAGTAGCTGACCCGGCAAACTTCGTGCCACAAATTAAACTGTGCTTGTCACGATCTGTAATTTTGCAAGTTTCTGAAGAAACCTTTAATGATTCATTTTAGTAGTTACGTGCCGTCAACTATTAAACCACGGGTAGACTAATATATAAATTTTCAATTTTTCCTCGCAGGAAAGTAGAAAACAAACAAATAGAAAAATTTCCTGTCGCTCGTTCAGACCCAACTGAAGGAAAGTAATAAAGGGTCAGTAGACCTAGGAAAACAAATAAACCCAGACAGAGGTGATTTATGGGGGGGGGCTAATTTGTCGCAACGGCCGGTGCTTCCGACGGCGGGTCGCTGGCCACATACAAGGTCTGTGACCGTCTCGCCCTGAATCATGTAGTGTTACTATCGGTGGTTTTTGGTGGTACTGTTATTGACTAATGTTTTATGGACGAGTGTAAAATTTCTCGAGTTTGATTAGTTTTCGAGTTATGTAAAAAATTCGTGTTATTTGTATGAGAGCCCACCTATCTAGAGAGGGAGGGGTCTCAAACCACCATGGAAAAATTCCTGCCTCAAAAAACCCTGACATGCCAAATTTGGTTCTATTTTTAGATTAGTTCTCAAATTATGCAGAAATTTATGTTTCATTTATTTTTCATTTCATTTTATACCTCTGCGTACAAATTTTCTCGCCAATCGGTTCATTCGTTTCCGAGTTTATAAGGCACATACCGAAATCCATTTTAAATATATACCCAGTTGCAGAGTAATTGGCACAAACGACATTCAGTAGTATCATTTTTACATATTTTATTCCAGTGATGTTTGCTCGGGCAGTGACCAGTCAACAGACCAGAAATAACCCGAAGAGACTATGATGAGGGGAAAAGTGAGAGGAAGAGAGGAAAGAAAAGAGGGAGAACTAAAACAGAGACAGATGAAGAACGTAGAAGTAAGCGAGAAAAACAGAAATAAATAAGCCAGAGAAAAGAAAAACAAAAAGACTGTAGAGAAAAAAATAGACAAACAAAAAATTAGAAAAAGGAAAAAACTGAAATAGAAAAGGGCAGAAAACGAATAAGATAAAAAAAGAAAAAACTAGGTCAGATAAAGACAAAGTCAGAAAAAGAAAAAAACTTAAAGCTAGAAAAACAAAGACAGACAGACATTGTCCAGTCCGATGTGGTTTAAAGGTTCACCAGCATCTGCGATCCACAGGGCCTGTGGGAAAAGTTTAATTAAACTGGTAATAAAGCATGTGGTTGCTTATATTACTAGTTGGCTGCACCACTCCCCACTAGCACGGGTGTTACAAACCAGTTGTGGCAACCGATTTACGACTAATTTCAGTCATAAATAAGTTTCTGCAACCATAAATGCGAAAGGGGTGCTACTTGGGCGTCTCCTATAAGCTTACGATACGTTATACGTATAGCGTAGCAATACAATATGGCGCACTTCAAAATTGATTATTTCGGTTGCTTATCAAACCGCAAAAATCTGTTAGTTTTATAAAGCTATTAAAACAGTAACACCCTGACCCATCAGATTTATTGCTGCTATTATATGAAGAATATTACAGTTTAATATTGTGCCTTGCACCAATTTTACGAGTCCTACACAAATTCATATTTTAATATTAAGTATCCTGTACTTACCAAATACATTGGAAAAATGCTTGTCAAGCAAGGAGGGGTACAGTCAGGAAGTAATGATGAAAAACTGATGGTTCAAATTGCTAAATTGCAAACGCGATTGCTAAATTGCGACTCTAAAAGAGATGGAATCTTCGTAGTGCCATATTCTAGTATTTTGTTTTAGCTCGCAAATAAAACTTTATCAAAACAAAGTGTTTTGCAGAAAGAAAGTTATTATCAATCGGTTTTCCTATCACAGGAAGCAACTAAAATGAATTTGCTAGAAATTGAAATTGACTAACTGAAAATATTTATTTTGTTAAAATAACCAGTTGCAAAATTTCGATGGCGCGTTGACTTTATCCACCTATCCATGTTATGTGTTGAGACTGCTTAAACTTATAACCTGATTCTTACAGATGATATAAAAACCTTCTGAAGAGGAGACCACTTGGTCGAAAGGTAGTTTTATAGCGGTCATTAGAAAATTCTGACAGAGCCCATAGTTTTATTGGCGGTTTTATGAAATTGGTTATGAAAACCACTAAAGGAATGTAATAAAACTTAGAATTGTTACTTTGCCTTGTCTCCCCTGAAATACTATCAACACCTTTGTTTCTTCGCTTTCTTCTACCGTTCCCTTCGTTGTTTGCAGAAGCTACCGTCATAAAAATAATTGTGATTATTTGTTTATTTGTAAAAAAAATCATCGAACACAAGGTGGTCTTCATGATATAAACACATATGACAGTAAATACATACAATAGTACAATTACAAATTTATCGTCTACGAGAGAGTCGTCGTTGAAAATTATTAGGCGTCATGTTGAAATCGAACCAACCGTAGAGTTCGTTGAACCGCATTGCCATAAATCGGATAGGGTCGTACAGTAGTTTGCATTCCGTCCCTGCAGGTGCAGGACATACCTGGTTCTGAGGGGTCGTTCAGGAGCATACAGATTTAGTTGGCTCAGAAGAGCGGGGCTGTCAATATCTCCTAGTAGCAATCTAGCCAGGAACGTGGCTTGAGCGTTGGCACGTCTTCTTTCACGAGTCTCCAAGTTAAGCAGACGGCAGCGTTCCTCATATGGCGGAAGGTTTCTGGGATCGCGCCATGGAAGACTGCGCAAAGCATACCGTAGAAATTTTTTCTGCACTTCTTCGATTCTAGTGATCCGAATTCCAAAACAGACCTTACAAGTGCATAGTACAAAGATCGAAAACAGTACGGGTCACGGAACTCCTTGGCGATTTTAAAAATAAATCCAAGTTGCTTATTGGCTCTGGAGATAATGTCATTGTGGTGTATACGGAAGGTTAGTGCGCTATCCAGGACGAAACCAAGATCACGAATGTTATAGACGCGTTGTAACAAGTGTCCTGCCATGTTGTAGCTAAAAGCTATGGGCTTATTTTTACGATGAAACGAGATGGCGAAGCACTTTGAGATGCTGACGGTAAGCATGTTAGCGAGCACCAATCTTCAAATTTATCCACAAGGCGTTGCAGTTCAATGCAGTCGGAGTCCCTTTTAATTGCTTTAAAGATTTTTACATCGTCAGCATAGAAAGATCGACAACCAGGTGGCAGAAGAGCTGATAGTTCGTTTATAAAAAGAGAAAAGAGCAAGGGTCCAAGGTTGCTCCCCTGTGGCACGCCAAAGATGTTGTTGAACGAGTCGGAGAACTCTGATCCGATTTTCACACTTAGCCTACGGTGTGTTAGGTACGAGCGTAGCCACTTGCAGAACGGTGCGGAAACTCCCAGCTTCTCCAGCCTAGCAAGGAGGATGCCGTGATCCACCCGATCAAACGCAGCTTTCAGGTCCGTATACACTGCATCAATTTGCACCCCTTCATTCATGTTGCGCAGGCAGAACGAGACGAAATCGACGAGATTCGTGGAGACTGAACGTTTTGGAAAAAAACCATGCTGGTCTGAGGAAATGTAGTGTTGGCAGCTAGCGAACAAAGCGTCGTTCACGATTATCTCGAGAACTTTAGAACTTGAGCATAATGATGTTATAACATTATAATGTTTTTGTGTCCATTCAATTTTACGTCATTGATTTATTTATTATTTATTTATTTATTTCGTCAAGCGAAGGTAGGCTGTATACCATAGGCTTAATATTATACATTGATTGCTTACATGCATTATTCCAATTGGTTAGTCGAATTTTTAGCTGTTTTCTGGCTATGGTGATGTCAATGTACTTTTACAATGCTGATTGCAAAAATGCATCATGCGACTGATGGGACTATATTTTGCGTAGCTTGTCCTGTTTGAGTTTTTCAAAAATATTTTCCGAGATCTTAAGCTACGACTGGGTAGATAAAAGATTAATTAAGATAGTATTTTACTAGACTGTAACCGTTGGGAAATAATGTGATTGATGAAGCTAAGCATTGCAAGTTGCTGGTAAAGGAAATGCTGTCCAATTCAATTTACGTAGTGCGTACACAAGAGGAATTGTTTTTGGACAGATTCGATGCATTTTTCATGCATGATTGCGTATGGATTCCATACGACGTTACAATATTCCAGATATGATCACACATCTGTTTTGTATAAGAGTTTGAACCTAAAAATAAAAAATAAGAAAACTTATCCAATTTAATTCTACTATGTGTGTTTTATTCAATGACAGATACGTATTTCGCCTACGACTTGCAGGCTTCCTCAGTGTCTGTTCGAAAACAGACACTGAGGAAGCCTGCAAGTCGTAGGCGAAATACGTATCTGTCATTGAATAAAACACACATAGTAGAATTAAATTGGATAAGTTTTCTTATTTTTTATTTTTAGGTTTCGTATTCTACTAAGACGCTCCAAAAACTTCAGTAAGAGTTTGAAGGTGTAAGGGTCTTCGAAATTATAGCTGAAGCGTTTTATAAAGCCCAGCATGCTATTTACTTTGTAGATAATTGTACTACTAATGTTCAGCAAATGTTATATTTCGAGTTTAAAATTACACCTAGATCCCTTACAATTTTACATTTTCCTACGCACTGGTTTCCTAATAATATGTTTGTTGAACATGTTTGTGTTTTCCTGCTGAATTCAATTGGATTACATTTTTTGACGTTTAGTTGGAGCAAGGTTTTATTGCACCATGTGTAGAATACTTGGATTTCATTCTGAAATGTTTCGAAGTCTTCCGCATTGGTTATTTCCATGAACAGTTTCATGTCGTCTGCGTATACAAGAACACGTATTGAATTAAGAAGAAAGAATATGTCATTTATGTACATGATGAAAAGAAGAGGGCCCAGGTGAGAACCTTGTGGAACTCCAGAAGTGACTTTTATAGGTTTGGAGAAGGTGTTTGGAAAGCGAACTATTTGTTTCCGTTTTATGAGATATGATTGTAGCCATTTCAAAAGTGTTTCTTCTATTCCATATTTTTTCAATTTAAAGATTAGTAAAGGTATGTCAATTTTGTCAAACGCTTTACTGAAGTCAGTGTAATTGTCCATTGTATTCAGAGTTAATGTTAAAAATTCCAAAAGATTATAGGTAGTTCAGCAGCGACCCTAATATATAATTTTTAGATTTTAAATTTATAATCACTTGAGAACAGCTAGGCCTAAGAAAAAAGCTTGCTTCACAAAGGGGAACGGGGGAGTAAAAATTCATCGATCTCATGTTTCCGAAATATATGAATGTTAATGACGTTACGAGTGATCGTAACTAGACACATCATATTGCTGAACGATTTCTCTCAGTGAGGATATTCTCTTTTTGGCCTCTTCTATGACCATTTTCAGTATAACCCGAAAAAACTGGCATATTTCCGACTTACTGAAAGCATCTTACACTCTTCAGCTCTGTTTTTAGTATCGCTTGATGCAAAATTAAATGATAACTTGCCTCGTGAAGTTAACGGAACACAGCTTTTTATATCTACCAGCTGTTGCAAGTTACCCCCTTTAAGTACTTGTTTTACGAATAATGTGGTAGCAAGCAGGATAAACAAAACTAGTTATCATAAATCAATTATTTTGTTTCCTTTTTATTTACTTTACTATAAAAAATGTATGTTAGGCTTCTTTTATTTGACGTGCTTGTGGGCGAAACAAACATTTTACTGACGAAAAAATGACAATGAATTTGATACCATGTTGTAAGATTTTTTAAAAATCACCAAACCAGTAAGAAAGTTAACATAACAGCATCTAGGCTTCTTTGATCTGTTATCAACAAGATTCGGTGACTGATATAGATTGAAAATTGAAGTAACAATTCAAAAAATAAAATAAATTAGACCGATATTGCGTTGTTGCATGTTACCCCGCTGTTGCAAGTTACCCCGTTTGACGGTATGTAAGTAAAATTTGGGTGTTTCTGAAAATTTGTCAAAATTTAAAGATACTTTTTCAATCCGAAAGAGTGTCCATCGATAGCTCTTCACCAGATTTTGGAGCATAATTTAAGCTATCTTAAAAAAATGGAAATTTGAGGAGACATATTTTTAAGATTTTTATCATGATTTTTCATGAAATCATAACGTTTTTCTTTCAGTGTATTTTTTTACTTTAAATACACTTAATTCTCTACAACTTTTCATTTGACATCTTTTGATCAAACAAGTAGTTTTCAGCAAAATTTCATTCCAACCGAAAATAGTCGAAACAAAAATGGACTTTTTCAGCGTTTTGAACTGAAGAAAATGAAGAATTTTTTTTCATACTTTAATAGAGAATACAATGTTTTCATCATAGATTGAGATTTGTAAATTTAAGCTACAAAATGCAGTTTTATGACAAGTTTTATGAGCATTTCTTATAACTTCGCTAGAACAATGACATGGTTGAAGAAATCATAGGAATTTTATCTATAAATTCTTCTTATATCATTTTTGCAAATTTAGTGGATGAAAGACACTGGAGGAAAATTTAAACTATCTGGTCGTTTGAACAATATACGAGTTTTGTTTGCTTCATAGCTAAATCTTGAAACATGCTTTTCTCATTTTTCACCGAATATTTTGAGATTATGCTTTTCTGAAAGGGTATATCAGGTAGTTACGAGATTATGAACCCAGTGAAGAAACGTTTTAGGTTCTTTCCAGTTAGATAATGTTATTGTTACTGGTAGGCGTGATATACTATATACTTAACTGTTTGTCTCATCCCAAGTTTCAAGACAAAATGCTATTATAAGGCATCGTAATGATGGCTATGCAAAGCATATAAAAATAAAAACAAAAACAATTTATTCTATTCTCGGATAATTTTTCAAATAGACCTATGTGACAATGAGAGATTCTCTTCGGGTCTGCTCTCTTCCGCTTTTTACGGCGAACTTTTTTGGAAATTTTCTTTTCTATGCGTGAAAAGCGAAGGAGTGGAAACGCGAAAAGAATCTCTCATTGTCACATAGGTCTATTTGAAAAATTACCCGAGTATTATTATTTTTCGTAAATAATCTATTTTAAGGGGAATGAAGCATACTATTAGAATCACTGTACAAACAGGAACTCAGACTACACCCTTCTTTTGTGTTGTACCTGAATAATTGTCTATGATGGATGAGCCGACTCGTATTGCATAAACATGTCACCAATTTAGCTCGTCATTTGCTAGATTATGTCGACACAATCAACAAATCAAAAAACATACTCCTAATCTATGACTAAACGTCATGATGAATCACAAGCTGCAACAAGGCTAGCGGTTCAACTGAAGTTGCTTACCTGGATAATGCTTCATCTGTGACCGATTCACTGCGAAGTCGGAGTGAGTGAACCGCTCTCAAACGTAGGATGCCTCCGCGTGGGTAAACAACAACAACAGTCCGGTTCGGTGTTCCCTTGCCCAATGAACAGCACATTTCGTATCAGGTAAATCATATTTATTGTACCTGATGTTCCTTATCGCACACTAGAGGCTATCATGATCTGAGTTTTTTTTTTTCGTTGCCGATGGCGTACCGCTTTCTGCAGCAACCTGTGCGGGCGAACAACCGCCAGCCAGTTAACAGACGATACTGTGGAAACTCGGACGCTCGCTCGTTAGTTCGGGGCGCGTGTGTGAAATTAAATCGCAGATACTAACTAAATTAAATTCAACGAAATAGGTCGGATTCGTACAATTATTTTTTTTTTTTTGGGGCTGAAAGTAAACCATGTGAATGGTCACAATAAACAGCATCAACATGACCGTGATGCAACCAACGACTTTAACCGTAGTGATGGATACCGTTAAGACCGTCGACCCCGGCCGGTTGGAAACGAGGGCAAAAATGCCTCCTAATCAATTGCAAACAGAGACCTTCGCGGGCGACCCAATCTCATGTGAGTGGCTCGCTATGAGCGGGAGGGATTATCCACTTAAATCATGTGTGTGCATACGTGACCGGTTCGGTGTACCTACTACTAAGCGAAGCGAAGATTGAAGATTTGTGTGAATGGTTTTCGGAGTCCTAATTGTAGGGCAAGAGCGCAAGAAGCAATCCATCCATCCGAAATGCCGTCGATCATTAGTCGTGCCGTTCTTCAATTAATTTTGTTGTGTTGTGTTTCTTTTTTTTTTTGCAGGTTTAAATCTATTGCCAGTATTAAACAATCTCAGGTGAGTAGCCACTTTAGTTTAATATACTAACCAACCAGTAGTCTATTTATAGAGAACTAGCGAGGACTTGCACCATTCGCTGCGAATCCGGAGGTTCTTTTTGCCCACACAACGACATTTACGTCGCAACTTTGATTGTTGTAACATTCAATTCGCAGTCCGGTGTGAATTTTCAGTCAAGATTATTTTCGACTGTCGATGTACGGCTTAGTGGGCTGTCATTCGAATGCGTATATGTCAATGCTTGAAATTGATTACCTCTTCACTGAATTAGGGTAATAACTAAACCAGATTATTTCCTGGATTACCATTTTAGACGATATTTGTTAGAGATATTTGAGTTGCTTAAAGTAAAAAATCGAGAATTAAACGTGTACTGTTTAAAATTACTACACGTGAGGTTTGTACTTCTAAGAAAATATAGATGAATACAGAAGACAAACAACCAAACACGATTCATTTCCTTCCTGCGTCGTTTGATTCAAACTTTTCGTTTGTTGTCACACTTTTTGATAAGATAGAGTGGCCCCGCGGCGGTATCTTTCAATTCAAGGGTTAGCAGGAGGAAAAAGTGACGCAAAACCTTTCTGTAACGTGACTCTGAGTCAGGTTGTCATCGTTGGCAATCGTACTCGTCAATCGACACTAGTCTGTAAACAATCCGTCAAGAAACGAAACGGTAGCCAAACTGCTTGTTCGATTGTATCGGGCCGTTGTCAATTGTTTCGATTGTACTTTACACTTGCGATTTGACACGAGCTTACCACTGGCTTAAAAATCATTCAAATTTTACTTCAAAATATATAAATAAATCAAAAGGAAAGTTAATCAGTCGAACCATCAGCGGGTGGCTTATGCAAAGCCTACGAGAGATTAAATCACGCCTTTTGATAACGCTTGCTTCAAAGGCAGTGATAACGGAAATTTGGCATCTTGCCGCACGTCATGTCGAGAAAGAAACGGCCAACCACCATCAGCTGTTTAGCTCGCAACACACGTACATACACATAAAATGCGCGATTATGCTGCTGCTGTACGAGCGCGATGATAGTTGGTGCCGTCACGCGGCGAAAGAGAGACATGCGCGCACTAGCGATAGCACGTGTTACGCGACAACATATCTCTCGCATAGCCTGCTGCCACCCATCATAGTAGGAGACACTCCGGTGTACACGCGTGTTCGCGTTCTCGCTCTCTTGCCGGTACGTGTCGTACTCTTTCTCGCTTCTCTTCACTCTTTTGCGTTTCGCTGGCTCTCCCAAAAGCTTCCATCACGATGATCGAACATGTGCGCGATACATACGACATGGTGCGAGAGCTTTACCGCGTAAAGTTTACTCTCTAAAGTAAC
Source organism: Sabethes cyaneus (assembly GCF_943734655.1). Taxonomy (NCBI): domain Eukaryota; kingdom Metazoa; phylum Arthropoda; class Insecta; order Diptera; family Culicidae; genus Sabethes; species Sabethes cyaneus. The sequence continues at coordinate 9,843,590 of NC_071355.1, read as the reverse complement.
GAAATTGCCAAACAGGGAGCACTCGATAATTGAAACGAGATGTATTTTAGGCATTATTGAATTTTGATTATCGTGCTAGACGGCTGAACTGTAGAAAGCTACCTAATTGACCGATCCTTTTCAAACATTCAGACTATAAAATATAACTCATTAGTAAAATTTTGGCTTATTTGTTTTATTCAACTTCAATACCATAACCGTATGCTCGCACCTTACGCTTAACTCTACTCAAAAAGTTTCGTACAACATCTGGCTGCAGCTTCTTCTGTATGGAAACCCCCTTTTTCTTCATGTCTTCCTCAGACTTGACCACCTCCTTGGGATGTTTCCGTATTGCCTGCTTCATAATAACCCCGTATTTTTCGATAGGCCTTAGTTCCGGTACGTGTATGTCCTTGGATACGAACTTCGTACCACTCCAGGACATCCTTTGAATAGTGGCATGAAGCTAGATCCGGCCAGAAGATCGCAGGGTCCTCGTGTTGCTTCAATAGAGGAAGTAGACGCTTCTGTGAACACCCCTTGAGGTAGATCTGCCTGTTTACAGTCCCGGTAGTCACGAACGGCGCACTTCGTTTGCCACATGATGCATTTCTTGGCCAAATCATGTATTTCTTGGCAAACAATGAAAGTTTCTGCATCCTTACTTGCTCCGGAACATCAAACTTGTGGTGAGTGGTGAAGTACAGTAGCCCCGGAAGCTGCCGCGCAAAATAAATTCGCAACGTTGGTTTTCAGGTGACGCCACTTTCCGATTTTCGAAAGATTGACCGCGATAAAAATACAGTGTAAACAATACACTCTAAACTACTTCTACCCAAGTTTTCAAGAGAAAATACCCAGTGGGTAATTAACTTGGAGTTAATTATTTTTGGCTAGTTGAGCCCGAATCTTACGATCCGGATATAAATGTCTGTTCAGAATTCCGAAGACTGCGGATACATTCCATTGGCCAGTGTTTGCGAAGATGTTTAACCTTCGTATTAGTTCTTTGAGTTCTTATATTGCATAATATAGCTCTAAGAAGTTGTACCTAAAAGAGTCATAGCCGGACCCTGAAACAAATAGCTTTTATGGTCGTATTAGATTTTATTTAACTGAATAAAAATTTCTGGCTGTTTGCAACATTTATGTAGTATGATTAGAGTAAAATGCTGCTTCGAAAATTCTTGATCGTTTGCTATCATTAACTCAATTTTTAAAATTTTGAGACTTGGTTCGGTCTGATTTAACACCGACCATATGATATCGCGACAAGCAATCGAGTTAAGCAGGCGAGTGAAGCAATTGAGTCAAGCAGTTGGACCGAGCAGTCGAGTCGAACAGTCAAGTCGAGCAGTCAAATCGAGCAGTCAGTCGAGCAGTTAAATCAAACTATTCAGTCAAGCAGTTCGGACGAGCAGTTGAATCAAGTGGTAGAGTCGAGCAGTCAAGTCGAGTAGTTAAATGGAGCAGTTCAATCGAGCAATTAAGTCGAGTAGTCCAGTCGAGCAGTTGAAACGACTAGTCTAATCGAGCACTTGAGCCGAGCAGTCGAATCGAATGGTTTAGTCAAGCAGTCGGATCAAGCGGTTAAGTTGAACAGTTGTGTCGAGCAGTTCATTAGAGTAGTCGAGTCGAGCAGTGCATTCGAGCAGTCGAGTCGAGCAGTTCCTTCGATCAGTTCATTTGAGCAGCAGTCGAGCAGTTGAGTCGAGTAGTCCAGTCGAATGGTTTATTCGAGCAGTTGAATCGAGCAGTCGAGTCGAGTAGTTCAGTCGAGCAGTTGAGTAGAGTAGTTCAGTCGAGCAGTTGTATCGAGCATTTGAATCGAGCAGTTAAGTCGCGCTGTCGAATCAAACAGAAGTCAAAGAGTTGAGTCGAGCAGTCAAATCAAGCAGTCTAGTCGAGCAGTTAAATCAAGCTGTTCAGTCAAGCAGTTCAGCCGAGCAGTTGAGTCGAGCAGTCGAGATGACCAGTTGAACCGAGCAGTCGAGTCAAGCAGTCTAATCGAACAGTCCAGTCAAGCAGTTTAATCGAGCAGTCAAGTCGAGTAGTCCCGTCGAGCAGTTGAATCAAGTAGTTCCGTCGAGCAGTTGAATCGAGTAGTCTAGTTGAGCAGTCTAGTCTTGCAGTTGGGTCAAGCGGTTCAGTCGAGCAGTTAAGTCGAATAGTTGAATCGAGCAGTTCAGTTGAGTAGTCCAGACAAGCAGTTGAATCGAGCAGTTAAGTCGAGCTGTCGAATCACACAGTTAAGTCAAGTAGTTGAGTCAAGCAGTCAGGTTGAATGGCTAAGTCGAGTAGTCTAATCGAGCTGTAGAATCAAACTGTCAGTTGAGTCGAGCAATCAAATCGTGTAGTCTAGTCGAGCAGTCGAATCGAGGAATCAGGTTAAGCAGTTGAGTCGAGCAGCCGATTCGAATAGTCCAATCGAGTAGTTGAATCAGGCAGTTCATTCGAGCAGTTGAGTCGAGTAGTCCAGTCGAGCAGTGGAATCAAGCAGTTGAATCGAGCAGTTGAGTCGAGCGTCGAATCGAACAGTTGAAACGAGCAGATAAATTATGCTGTCCAGTCAAGCAGCCCAGTCGAGCAGTCGAATCGAACAGTCCAGTCGAGCAGTTCAATCGTGCAGTTAAGTAGGGCAGTCAAGTCGAGTAGTAAGTCAAGCATATGTGACAAGCAGTCGAATCGAGTAGTCCACTCGAGTAGTTAAATCGAGCTGTTCAGTCAGGCAGTGAAGTCGATCTGTCCAATCAATCAGTTGAGTCGAGAAGTCGAAACAGTTCAGTTGAGCAGTTCAGTTGAGCAGTCCAGTCGAGCAATCAAATCGAGCAGTCTAATCGACCAGTCCAGTCCAGTCGAGAAGTCTAGTCAACCAGTTAAGCAATCGAGCAGTCCAGCGGTCGACTGAGAATACAACCCATTGCTACGAAAGTATAACGTCCTGTCAGGGACCTCGTTTTAGTTACCGATAAGCCTCTTATGACGTCCTGTCAGAGACCTGGTTTTAGGTACAGACATAAGCCTCTTATATAAATAGATAAGAATTAAACCACCAAACAAATTCTGAACCTGCACTCAATTCCAGGCCACATTTTTATCAGATTTGGTTCCAAACTTTGAACCAGATTTTGGACCTGGATCAAATTCTGAACCTGAATCACATTTTGATCAACATATTTTATCAGATTTCGAACCAGATTTTGGATTAAATTTTGAACCAGATTTTGGAACTGGACCGGGTTATAAAAACCACATTTTGGACCCCATTTGGTGATCAGTTGTTTGGGCCAGAGTTTGGGCCTGAAGTTTATTTTAGGCCACAGGTTTTTGATCTGTTTTTAAACCACCAATCAGATTTCGGATCTGGTTTTGAACCAGATTCTGGACCTGCGCCTGCGTATTGTGGACCTGAACTTTTGTTGCAGATTTTTGAACAGATTTAAACTAGATTCTGGACCAGATTTTGAAACACATTGTTGATCAGATTTTGGATTAGATTTTGGACCCAGATTCTAGACCCGATCTGGACCACATTTTGAGCCTGCATTAGATTGTGGACCAGATTTTGGACCGGAAAAAAACCTTGGGCTTAAACGTCTTTTCTAAGACGTGATCCTTCTTTATCGACAGACTTCATAGCCGACTATTAGAGTATTAGAGTACAGAACAATTACGGGGCTAGTGCAACAATTCTACTGACTCTATCTAGCACCGCCTATTCGAGATTCGAACATGTGACGACTGGCTTGTTTTGGACTACATTTTTGATTAAATCTTGGACCAGATTCTGGCCTTGCGCCAGATTCGGGAATTGAATGAGATTTTAAACAACATTTCAGATATTGGACCTGGACCAAATTCTATACCTGGACTACATTTCCGTCCAATTTTTTATAAGATTTCGAATTATATTTTGAATCACATTTTATATAAGATTCTGTAACTAAATCAGGTTATAAACCAGATTTTGGGCCACATTTTTGATCAGTTTGGATATGGAGCGTATTTTGGGCTACAGTTTTTTCTAGCTATTTTTAAACTACCAACCAGATTTTTTGTCTCAGGTTTCGAACCAGATTCTGGACCTGAACTAGATTGTGAACATTTTTTATCAAATTTTGTTCCAGATTTGTAACAAATTCTGGAACAGATTTGAACCAGATTTTGGACCAGATTTTGGATTACATTTTTGATTAGATTTTGGCATATTTTGGATCACATTATGGGCCTGAACGAGATGTTGGACCTCCATCATATTCAGAACCATATATTGGACCACAGTTTTTAACACATTTTGGATCATATCTGGCACCAAATTTTGAACCACATTCTACAACAAGACCAGAAGACCATGGAAAGGACTCTGGATATTTTCTACCAGATTATAAACCAGATTTTGGACATTTTTTATCACATCTTAGACCAGGAGCAGATTAGGCCACATTTTAATTAGATTTTAAACCAGATTTTGGATCAAATTTTGAACTAGAATCTCGGTCTTGGGCCGCACCTTTTCAGCCGCCCTGACACCCGCTGTTCTAGCATCCTCATCAACAGCGCTCATCCAACGTGTACGGGGTCTGAATATCTATGGACTCATACGACATTCTTTCTCGAGGCCAGCTCACTGTAGCCTGTCGTGTTTTAGCCGCCTCACAACATCCGTATCTTTGTATAGTTGGTTTATATCATGGTTCATGCTGCTGGTTCATGCACCGGCGCCACACTCCTTCTTCTAATATGCGGCCAAGAGTTGATCGCAGGATCTTACACTAAAAACACCAAGCGTTCGTCGGTCGCCCCATTCCAACGTCCACGCTTCGTGGCGTGGGTATGCTCTCTACCAGCCACCATATACTACGTTTTGGCAGAGTTTATGACAAGCCCCTCCCCGTAGCTTCTTCTCGATGATATCGATGTCATCCCCGAACCCTTGGAGCATGCGAGATTTCGTGACGATGGTACCGCTTCTCTGCACGCCTGCCCTTCGAATAGCACCTTCCAATGCAATGTTGAACAGAAAATTCGATAGTTCGTCACCTTGCTTCAAACCATTGAACGTCACAAATGAGTCTGATGTTTCGCCCACTATTCTGACGCTTTGTTGGAAAACCATCTGCCACAGCTCATTTTTTTTAACTGAATCGTACGCCGCCTTGAAGTCATTTGTCAGCGAACATTTGGTCCGACGTAGAGCGTCCCTCTCAAAATCTGCACTGATATTCGCCAACAAAGGTTTCCTGCAACGGCTTCAGTCTATAAAACAGGATGCATGAGAGAATTTTGTATGCAAAATTGAAGAGAGTAATGCCTCGACAATTGCTACGTTCGAGTCGGTGGCTGATTTTGTAAACAAGGCACCTTCCAACCAGTTCGTAGGCAGCGCCCTAGCGTGCAGTTAGCCAGACTGGTCCCCACCGAGGGCGCTAGCTCTAGGGGGCGCCAAAAACGGCCTGAACATCAGTAAAGTACTCTTGAATATACTGTAAAGTACTGAATTCCTGCAGTTGTTCAAATCATGCACGAGTCTAATTCTAAAAAATAATAAACTTCGAAGGAACACTGATTTAAAACCCGATGGGGTGTCAAATCAGGTCTTCGCCAAGGCCACAATGTCACGCTACGACGCACTGGAACCTGGCCTAGAATCTGATGAAAAACCTGATAAAAATGTGAACCAAAACATGGTTCACAATCTAGTCCAAATCTGTTCCAAAATTTGATTAAAAAAATGGTCCACAATACATTCCAGGTCCAGAATTTGGTTCATAATCTGATGCGAAGTCTGGACCAAAATCTGACTGAAAATGTGTTGTAGAATCTAGTCCAGGCTCAAAATCTGATCTAGGTCTAGTCTGACCCACAATCTGGTACAAAATATGGCCAAAATCTAATTGAAAATATAGTCCAAAATCTGCTCTAGAATCCAGTTCAAATCTGTTCGAAAATTTGTTACAAAATCTGGAACAAAATTTGATAGGGACCGCAATCTAGTCCAGGTCCAAAATATAGTCCAGGCTCCAGGCCCAGAATGTGGTTCAGAACGTGATCCAAAATCTAGTTGATGGATTAAAATCTGATCAAAAATGTAGGTTTATAATCACTTTCAGTTCCAGAGTCTGGCTCTAAATTTGATGCAAAATCTTGTCCAAAATTTGATAAAAAATCAGGTCGGGAACAGAATCGGGACAAACTCCACAAACTGGTCCTGGTCTAGAATCTAGTCTAAAATTTGATAAAAAGTGTGGTCCAAAATTTCATCCAAAATCTGGTCCAAATATGGTGAAAATGTGATCCAAAATCTGATCTAGAATCTGAATCATCATCATTCTCCGATTCAGTAATCAGTTTTCCGAGAGTACTCTGCAGCATCTTTTTTCCGTTGATAACCGCCGAATGTTCAGTCGTATCTTCCTCGTTGGTCTCGATTTGAACCTGGCACGAATCTTGCTTACTACGAAATAGCAGTCCGAGTCGACGTTTCGTCTCCGGAAGGATCGCACAAAAAATCATCCAAAAAAAAAGCAGTCATCAATCGAAAGGTGGTTGATCTGATAGCAGGCCTCTCCATTAGGCTGTTTTCAGGTATGCTTCCGAATGTTTTTTCGTGCAAAATTGGTACTACAGATAGCCATAGACTATACGTAGAATACGTAGAATATGCTTGGCCATCGAAAGGCACTGGGTGGTGAACCGTGGAGTACATCCAATCACTGATTTGATGGGAAATTGGAGAAGTTGGTTAAATACTGAGTAGAAAGGAACTAATTTTCCACGATCTTGAAAAGGAAAAAGAGGCCAGAAAGAGAACAGAGATCGTGAAGAATTAAAACACGCCAGTTCTATAAGAAATAAAATCAGTTTCGTAAAGAAATCCACTCCGAAATCTGGCATATGTCCCAATGGGAACGAGAAGGGAACCCTGATCTGAAAGCAGGAGAAGACTCTACCGGAATAGTGGTTGGTAGGCGTCGTTTGTTCGTTTGTTGTGGAACAGTGAATGACTGCCAAAGAGTCAATTGACCGGCCGTCACCTCACTAACGGAAATCAGCCGCGCAATGGGATGATTCCGTACCACGAAAAAATAACTACTACAAGTACGTGGGAGTCGGACGTCATCCAAAATAAGTGAACTTTTGGTTTGCCTCTGTCCGACGTTGTACGACAAACTTTTACCGTGGATTTGAAAAAAAACAGAGAAACAAACACTTTATATCTTCCAATATGAACGCTAAGTCGGAAAACGACTGTTGGCTTCTCTTGAGATGCGGCACAAATTGTACGCAGAGGCCGTTGACAAGAGGCAGAATGAAAGCGTATGGTAAACAGTCAAATGACTGTTTTACAGTGCAAGTTGAATGCAGAAAGCGTACGCGTTAACGCAGTACCAGTCGATTCAGACAATCCATTTTCAAGCTCTGGTGGCATAGTGCCGATAAACGTGGCCTACAGGAACTCTTCTAGATCGGAGTCTGTTTCATGCATTTGTGAAAAACTATCAAACCGGTTTAATGAAAGCTCGAGTCATTTGAAAAATGTTAGAATTAAAGTGTGTCCACTCATTCTTCGACTTCAAAGCAGTATACGATACAGTCGATCGGGACTGGCAGATAATGCACGAATGCGGAGTTCCCGACAAACTGACACAACTGACCAAAGCAAGATTGAATCGATGACGTGTTTCGCGTGTTTTTTAGGAGCACTGTTGAGTGTTCCTTTGAGAAGCGGCGAGTGTAACGACTGGCTTTTCGTATGTTTTTTGCGTACGTGCATAGAAACGAGAGGCACAATGTTGAGCAAGACTAGCCAACTTCTTGGATTCGCAGATAACTTCGACATTATAGCCGGACACTTCAAAATGGCGGAGGAAAACTGATAGCGGAGATAAGGAGGATTGGGTTGAAAAATTTGCGGAAGACAAAATACAGGTTCGAAAAGGACGAATGTGTATCTCCAACGGACGGTAACCATTGCAACAAAGATAGTTGAGTGCAAATGCTTTGGACCGCTGGACACATTTAAAGAAACTGGGTCTACTTTACCCTTCGCTAGACGCTCGGAGTTTATTTTCTGTTCCAATTCTACGTCTATTAGTTTACTAGAAGCGTTCGTATCAGTTGAACTGCGCTTCCTCATTTACTCCCGTGTACTATGCCAACTCTTGGTAAGGAGTTATTGATTTCTCATGATGCACTCTCCAATCCGTCATCAAACTACTAATCTATGCCAGTGTTAAGGTTCAAGCATGGACCATTGATTTCTGAGATTCCAAAAGCAGTTTTTATGCTCAAAACAATAATAATATTCATGAAATGGTTTTCACTTCATTCTTTCGTTTTATCGGAATACGATGAATGTATTTTTGTGAATATAACTTACTCAACAGTCGATTACTGTTATGCACGGGGAAGAGAGGCATTAATGAAAATGGTCATTTAGAATTTTCAAACGGGTGTTTACGCAAAATATTGATTTCCACGAAAAAACATAAAAAAAAGATTTCAATTTCAATCGGACTGTCTTAGGAGTGCCAAAATGAATTTAAATCGTTCACAATATCGCCCACTGCCTGTACCTCACCACCGGAAAAGCATGCAATACGAAAGCTTCGCGAACGTCACCAAACGCTTGATCCATTCTCAATGGGTTAACTCCCATTTGGTAGAGGGCTTGAATTGTAGGCATATAAATGTAGTTATAGTTATCACAATTCTCGGCATGGTTATAGAGACAGAGGAAGAGAGAAGGAGAACATGAGTGCCGACGTGATGCGAAAATAGTCCCATTTCTATAGCTGCTCCTGAGCCTAGCTCTAGGGAAAAGTTCCCATCGTGGAGCAAAAGGCTAAGGCAGTTAGTTACACTTTCACTTTTTCGGCTTGAAAATTCCCATTAATCGAAGAACTGGTAGTGTTTCACATAGAATCAAAAGTGCAATAGTGATTCTGAAGGATGGTCGTAATCTTTCTCGGCTGGAAAACTAGTAGATTCACCCCTTCCGGTGCTACGTTCAAGGTAGAAGCGACGAGGAAAAAGATTATCCCAAGCTTGCAAAAGGATTATGAAAAAGAACCTGCAGCGATTTATTATTAAGTTTTCCCCCTTGACAGTGATAGTTCTGCTGAATAATTCACAGAAGTAGTGTTTTTTTGTTCTCGTTCTGTTTAATGTGAAAAATCTTGTATTGATAGAAACATTCACACTTGACCAAGCCAGAGTATGCTCACAGTTTCTTGGTGAGGTGATACAGTCCCTCCGCCCCATTTCCGTCCGATTCAATCAGCAAGCACAAGGGGGAAAGAAAAACTAACGACTGCATATTTCAGAAGGTTTTACTTTAGCAAACAACCATCAAAAGCGACAACTATGAATATCGTTCAGGAGCTGAGCGAGCTATGTAGGAAAAAGCTCTCCAGCCTTGGCGTACGATTTTCCAACAGTTGAGAGCGAACTTTGCGTGATTTGTGGTAAATTTTTGGTATTCGTACAGCAGCCACCGCCATACATCCACCAATTTAAAAAAAAGCACATTCGTACTCAAATCCAGCAGAATTGGAGCCCATTTAAAGTCACGCTATCCGGCATCATCAATTATTGTTCATTACGGTGCATTTTAGAGCTTATTTATAATTTTTATTCGCTTAGCAAAATTACATTCGGTATTAAGTGATGTGAATATTGGATTCTTTTTTTTTCATTTTGTAGGCGTAATGCCAGAAACGTGCCGGACATTGGAGTGCAAATCGACGTGTTCGACGAGCAGCGAGAATGCGACGAGTCACAGAGCCTGCAAGGGCCCGACGGAATAAATTTAAATTCGCATCTTGATGTCTTCTATGCGATACTGCGACAGGTAAGTCATACACAATGTAATGTACAGTGCAACAACAAACAAGGCACCGGTAATAGTCACCGGCCCGGCCCGCCCGGTCTTTGATCTTTGGCCGATGTGCGAACGACGATGTGCGTACAGCAACAAACACATTTGGGATCAATGAAATGTTGACTTTTTTTTGTGTTCTGCAATATGTATGAGTAGGTGCCGATCTCGATTGTCCTGTCGGTGGTGTTGGATTGATGTTCGATGAATGCCTAATGAGAGTTTCGTTTTTATTTCTATTGTTTGCTCCGAGTAGGCGACGGTTTTCGTTTAGTAGGGTGAGATATTCGCAGCTACGAACCGGTGAAACCCCACATTTTTGTTTACTTTGATTTGCAAAATGAGCTAAAAATTTGAAAACATTGTGTTCAGTCATTAAGTTTGTTATTATTTGCAAAACTCAATCACAGTCACACCCAAACTGTAAATTTAAATTTGGAATTTGTTGCATGATGTATGAGTAAGTAAGTAAGTAAGCTTTTCTCAAAATTGAAACCGATCTTAATTTAATTCCGCCTTCAATTCAATTTCTCCAATCGTTGTCAAACTGCATTTTACACGCTCTTTTCACTTATGCACTTTTCCTCAAATGAGGCTGGGAAGTGGCTGGAAAGCTTCCCACGAATGGAGCTTTGTGTTGGCACAAGAGTCGATACAGTTCGGAGCAAAAAAGACGGGTTGTTTACACTTCAGAAAAACGACAACACCCCTCGAGAACAAAAGAATAATAGCGCTGACGCTTGAACATGAAAGAACATTGCCCGACTGAATGTTTAATTATGCTTTAAACGAAGCTTGCTTGCCATTTTTTATGTTTACCTTGACCGGTCCGTTCCCTGACATCAAAAATTGTGATAAGTACGATCACGCTTTCAGCTGCTTTATCTTCATTTATTTTTGTTAGATTTTGATGCAACTAGTCTAAAAACCAATTAGATCGGGGTGAAATGCAAAAATTTTCGTAGGTTGTCTACAATCTGACAATCTGACTTCGCTGTGGACAGTTAAGTGACGAGCATAGCAAATTTAAAAAGTAAAATCTCTGCCAGTACTATCTCTAATTATACCCGTTTCTGGCGAGGACTCATTGCGTTCCTCTGACCAGTACAGAGTGAGTAGTAATAACTGTCAGTAAAGTAAATGGTCACAGAAATAAGACGCATGCATAAATTTTGAGGGTATGTCGTGTAAAGTAGATCCTTTAGCCCAACCTTTAGACAACCTTTAGCCCAAATTAGTTCAATTCACATTTTTCTCACTCTGCTTTAATCACCAGTCGCAAACGTTGTTGAAAAGCGTTACATCTAGCACGCACGATTTACTAAGGTAAGGTATGTTACTGCTTCGCCGTAATTACCTATTCCCGTCCTATCCAACACAAATTATTAAAAATATCAGCATTTTTATAACACACAATGCAAAACTAGTTATTCCCTAATATTTTAGTTTATTGTCTATCATACGCGATCAATCAAAGTGAGCTGAGATCTATTGAAATGCTTTTTATCATTAAAGAAGTCCTACCAGCCAAATTTTCGACGTTTTTTCGTGCAACGAAAAAGAAAATGTCGACTAATCGTTTTAATTTCCGTCATTCATAAATGAAAATAACTCATGCAAGGCATTGTCGTTATTCTACAGCCAGGAAAACTTGCCTGACCTGCAGAAATTTTGCAGAATAACATTTGTCATGCCGTCTTACACAAATACGTGCGCGTTAGCTTCGCAAGCATTGTTGTGATTTTTAGTTCGGACGATGAAAAATTTTGATGGACGCATTTTAGAATGGTACGACGAATTTAAGAAATAAAGTCAGTTGCGTAATTTAAAAAATATGCTTTAATATTTGTTTTTCAGTGATTTCAAAGTTCACGGATCGGCAGGCAAGTGTGTTTTAGTCAAATCAGCACAAGAAATATTGGAGTATTCATTAAATCCATCCAACAAATGATGAAAATTAGAATGGCTTTACTTACTACGACGGGAATTAGAAATAAACCCTACTTGATTAATTTCATGCGTGCTTGTGTGTAATTTGGGGGTTTACCATTCTTCAACGTTTGCTCTACTCTATCCACTCGTTCCTCATTGCCAGTACTATCTCTAATTATACCCGTTCCTGACGATGACTCATTGTGTTCTTCTGACCAGTACAATACTTACTTAGGTGGCTAGCCCTCCTAAGACAAAGCCTTAAGAACAAAGTTTCTCAAATTTACGCGGTTGTGGTCTTTCATTCTCCAATTCCTTGGACACCGCGAACTCTCCCCCAAATCTCGATCGACCTGGTCTAACCATCTTGCTCGCTGCGCCTCTGGTCGTCCTATTTCTACCAGATTTGAAGCGAACACCATCTTTGCAGCATAGTTGTTGTCTGGCATTCTTGCAACATACCCTGTCCAGCGTAACCGTTCAGCTTTAGCCACCTTTTGAACTAAACTGCTGGGTTTACCATTGAGTTGTGCGAGTTCATGGTACATCCTCCACCTCCATAGTCCGTTCTCTTGTACGCCGACGAAGCTTGTTCTTAGCACTCGTCTTTAGAAAACTCCGAGAACTTACAGGACCTCCTCGTGCATTGTCCATGTTTCATGCGCGTACCTCAAACTTCTCGCCGTCGATTATTATAGTACTGCCCCAGCGGCGTCGGTCGGTCTCGGTCCGCCGCCCAGCATGGCCTTTGTTTTAAACGTATTTACCTTTAGCCCGATCTTTTCTGCTTCGCGCTTTTGTTTATTTGTTTATTTGTTTAATGAAAATTCAACTAACAAAAATGTCTCATTGAATAATCTGAGTCATGTTCTGTTCATAAAAATCTTACGCCATTTAATTTTTGTGCAAACTTATACGACGGTTCGTTGAACTTAAAACGGGTTTTCAACGGCGGAGAAAGTTCGAATGCAGGCAGTTCTTGGTTCGTAAGGTTTCAAAGGTTGTCCGGTGGAATCGCGACTGCAGTAATCGTCGGTCGGAGAGAGCGTTGCGACGCACGAAAGTTTAAGACAGACAGGATTGTCGGTGAATCGATCTCGCCATTTAATATCTTCGCCACACACACTCTACTTGCTGAACCTTCCTACGATGCTCGAGTGTCTGGAGAACCAGGAGACGACATCTGTCGGGGTACGGCGGTAGATTTGCTGGATCACGCCAAGGTAAATCTCTCAACGCAAGCCTCACAAAACGTTTTTGAACTCGTTCGATGCGCAGATTCCATGCCAGCTGGTAAGGGTACCATACCAAGCATGCATTTTCAATTAGTGGACGTACTAATGAACAAATCTTTAGCGATGAAACCTAATTGTAGAGAAGCTTTTGCTATTGCAGTGGTACGATGCAAGTTGAACGTGAGTTTGGCGTCAAGCAGTACCCCAAGGTCGATAACTTCGTCAAGTCTAGTGAGTACAGGCTCATTTATTTGAAAGTTTTAGACGATTGGACCGGCAATGCGGTGGAAAGTCATTACTTAACATTTCGGGATGCTGATCACAAGCCAGTTTTTCCTGCACCAATCTACAAACAAATCTAAAAGCCTCTGCAGCCGGACACAGTCATCTATAGAACGAATCACCGAATATAATTTCAGATCACCTGCATACATCAGTTTACATCCCACTCCAAGCAGCGTCGCAATATCGTTGAAAAACAACGCAAACAGGCAAGGTCCCATGTTGCTGCCTTGAGGGACACCCGAGCAGTTGGTGAACTGGGAAGAGAAACAGGAGTCGAGCTGCACACGTAGAATTCTGCCGCATAAATAGGAATTGAGTCATTTCCTCCATGTAGGTTCCATGTAGGATGTACAGGTGGACGTGAAATCCATGAGGTTTGTGCTTACGAATCGACAAGGCATAAATCCGTGTTGGTCGGTAGAGATACAGCATTTTGGTCTAGCGAGGATAAAATTACTCACTACTATTTCAAACAGCTTGGATCCAGCAGAAAGGCTAGTAATACCACGATAGTTCCGAACATTCCGACGATCGCCACTTTTGAACACAGAAAACATGAATGACTCTTTCCAGATATCCGGAAATTTTTCATGCTCCAATGATTTATTGAAGATAAGGCACAAAGGCTCCACTAGCGCCACTGCACAACGGGCGAAAACTACAGCTGGAATACCATCAGGTCCAGGACAGCACGAACGTTTGAGTTTTTTAGCAGTTGACAAAATCATAACTGGGGTTATCTCGAACGTACTGAGGTCAACAGGAACACCAGCAGAAGCGACGACAGCCTCAGAATCAGATGCGGATTTGTCAGCAAAAACGGATTTAGTCTGGTGTACTATTCAACCACCACCACAGATGTTCTACTGCTGATATCCATATCATCGGCAAAGCAGACGAATTGACTGGATTTGTTGAAGGTCGTTCTTCGTTCTTGTATCACTATATTGAACAGCAGGCATGAAAGCCCATCACCTTGACAAAGCCCTCTGTGTGATTCGAATGAACCAGACAATCCACTCGAAATCTGAACACAGCAATGTGTACTATCCCCCGTAGATTAAATCAGTTTAATAGGCTGCCTGGGGAAGCTGTTCTCGTTCATGATTTTCAATAGCTCTTTTTGGTTAATGGTATCATATGCGGCTGTGAAGTCAACGAACAAATGGTGCGTGGGAACTCTGTATTCACGTTCCTTTTGGAGAATCTACCGCAGTGTAAATATTTGATCCGCTGTTGACCGTCCTTCAACAAAGCCGGTTTGATAAATTCCCACAAATTCGTTTAGTGTCTAGTCGAACTCGCGTTTCCTGCGAACGATGCAACCGCTCCAACTCCGCATACTTCTGCTCTTCCACGTAGCGCTTTTTCTCCCGGTAGGTTTGGTTTCGCTGCATCTTATTCTGTTTGTGTCTTTCCACAAACCGTTCCTCCATCCCATATGTCCGATATGTAGCTCTTCGCTACAACGTTAATGACTATTTTGATGGTGTTCCAACAGTTCTCGAGAGGGGCTTCGTCCAGTTCGTCCCCTTCCGGCAGCGTAGCTTCAAGTGAGTTCCAATAGAATTTGACGTCAATTATGTCTAAGAAGTGATGACAGTAGATCAAAACGTTCTGTCTGATTTGGTGATTTTGGTGGTCATTTTCCGGTTATTTTGAAAATAACAGTAAAATTTTGAAACTGACAAAAATTACATTTATTAACCAGTGTGGACGAAACTATTACTCCCCATGGGGGGGGGGGGATACCATCTGCTAGTTAGTTCAATCAGTTTACTTGACAGCCACGGGCAACCGGTTATATCACACTAGATCGAATACCGTTAGCCCGACGGGCACTATACCGAATGCAACAGTAGCCCGAATGTAGCACAAGCCCGAATGCATGAATAATTTCACAAGAGGCCGCTAAGACATTAAGGGGTATATCAAAAATGACGTCCATCAAATTTTGGTATTTGTCAACATTGATAATTTGATTACTTGAGTTATTATCAAACCTAGGCATTTGTATTTCTGTAATAACAGACATTGAAGACAAATCCCTACTAGACAGTTGTTATAATCTAGTTGTGGTAACCGATTAATGACTAATTTCAGTCATAAATAGGTTGCAGCAACCAGAAATTACAAAAGTGTGCTACTAGGGATCAGATCTTTCTCCATACTACGTTGGCTTTCGGAACCTGATCTATCTTTATTAGACAGACTTTGTAGCCAGCTGTGAAAATACGACACCTGTGTCACGCTAGTGCTATGATCCTAGAGATTTGTGTTGCTTTTCTTCGACTTGTCACAAATTTATTACCTAATTATAAATTATTCCTTGAAATTAAATGAAAAGAAATCTTATCCAATTTAATTCTACTATGCATATTTTTTTCGCCAACGACTTGCAGGCTTCCTCAGTGTCTGTTTTCGAACTAAATTAGCCAAAGCAATTTTACAGTTTTCATAGGAGCTTAAGGTTGCGTAATCTATGTGTGGGTATACATACAAAATTAGAGTTGGTAAACGGATGCAATGTTTGCTTAAGGCTACCTGTGTAGGCATACACAGTTGGTGTAGGTAAATTAATTCTATTGTAAACTAATTCTATTGCAAGTTTGAAATCTAAAAAAATTAAATTAAGGAAAACCTGAAAAAGCCCAATGGAATTATGCGAATAATGTGAAACCGGGATCTGAGAAAGGAGAGAGAGAGCGAAGCTTTTTAACTAGAGGTTGTTGCGTCTGAGTGTGTCTCTGTATGTCTGTGTTTTGGCACATATTTTAAAAGCCAAGAATAACTGTTTCCAGAGTCTTTGTTTAGTAAAGTGGAGGAGCACCTCTTGTAAATCTCTAAACTCTCCGTTACATCCATTTTCCAGGCAGAGCAGTTGTTTATTACCTTTGCGTTGTCAATGGGCAGCGGATGGTTGCCGTTGAAGATATGCTCAGCCACTTTTGATCTAAAATGGTGTGTCAGACCTTTCTCGGCATCTCTTGATGCTTTTGTTACCTCTGCCAAGTGTTCTTTAGTGCGTGTTTGCAGATTTCTTCTAGTCTGGCCGATGTAGACCTTTTCGCTGTGTGGGCAACTGATTTTATAAATCCCGGATTTCCTATGTTCTTCAATCGCGCGTCTTTAGTTGATCCCAACTTACTTTTGAGCTGGTTGTTTCGACTGGTATAGACTAGGTCAACTCCAAATTTCCTCATTTTTTGACGGAGAGGGCGTGTAATGTTTCCGTCGTATTCTACTGCTACTCTCTTAAGTTCTGGTGTTATTGGTGTTAGTGTTATGAGTGATTTTTTGTGTGCGTCTCTTCTTTTCTTGGCAATAATATTCTGGATTGGGCTTTTTTTGTATCCGTTCAGTTTGGCAATTTCCAAAATTTGTGTCAATTCTTTTTGTTTCCCTAACTCACTTAGCGGTAATGTTTCCATCCTATGTATCATGTGATGGAAAGCTACCATTTTGAGTTGGTGGGAGTGGTTAGATGAGCTGTATAACTCGTTTAGTGTTCGTGGGCTTCCTGTAAATTTCAATTTCTGTTTTTGTGCTTTCAATTTGTCTGATTAAAACGATATCCAAGAAAGGAAGTTTTCCATCTTTTTCTATTTCATTTGTGAAGTGTATGTTCCTGTGTGTGCCATTCATGGCCAGTGTTGCCACATGTACAGATTTATCTGTAAAAGTACAGATTTTTCCGATTTTTTTGGTACAGATTCTGTACGGTACAGATTACAGATTTTTGTCATAAAGTACAGATGGGTACAGATTTTTTTGGGTGTCAAAAACTATTTTTTTTATTTCAGTTTTGTTACTGGAAATCAATAGAGGAGCACCTCTTGACATGAACGCAAACAAAACAAAACGTGTCTGTCCTTAAGGTTAGCAAGAATATGTACAAATATTATCATAAAATCAGAAATTTGCGATTTTTATATTTTTTAAAGTAAATAAACAAGGTTTTCCTATGTAACAAACAAACTTAGTGGTACAGATTTTGGTACAGATTTTTGAAAGCAAAAGTACAGATGAAAAAGGTTTTTTTACCTTTCAGTACAGATGAACATGTGGCAACACTGTTCATGGCTGCTAGAATGGTTTCCAGTTCTCCCTTTTTGATTATGCTGAAAAGGTCATCGACGTATCGCCACCATCTTTTTGGGAGTAGGGGAAGGGCGGTAAAGACGGACACCTTAAGGTCAAGAGTCAATATCTACTCAAATATAACTGTATTGATTGCAATTTTCATACAAACTGAAACTTTAAGTCTCTGTCTAATAAAGTTACAGCGTGTACTAGAAAATTTCTTCCAAAATTTATACTTTTTTTAATATTATAAACATTATGTATAAATCAGAGTTTCTGCGCATGGGCGGGAAAGACGGACACTTGATATGGGAAAGACGGACACTCGCGAAAAGGTGTCACGCGCCGACGAATTATCAGTATTAAGAAAGATTAACATATTTCATCATGTATTTAGGAAAGAATTGGCTTGGAAAAACCCCCTACCCAATTCCCCCTTTGAGCGAGGAAATAAAATGGTTCCCTTTTATAATCTTCAATATTTTAATTGGTGATGAATTAATCGTTTCTAAAAGTTGGCCTATTCCAACTGTTAAATGACTTCTGGATACTTTTACATGTATAATATGCAAGTATTTGCAATTTAAATCGTTGTTAGGCAAAATGAGTACGGAATCTTTGTGTCCGTCTTTCCCTACCTTCGGGTGTTCGTCTTTCCCGACTTGGATACCATTTTTTCAAACTTTAATAACTTTTTACTGAATATTCAAAAATTCACTAGATTTCCAATGGACATTCAGTGAAGGGTTAAACTAACGTAATGTCGTCGATATAGCACGAAAGTATTGCTTTTTAACCATTTACCAGCTATTTTCTTCACACACAAAATTACATCGGTTAGCGTATTTAGGCATTTTTTCTTTGTTTTGCTTATAAATTTGACAGCTGCGCTGCTAGAAATCGGCAGTTTAATTCAAAAGTGTTTATTCAGTCTATAGAAACATTTCCCATCATTGGTTTGCTTCAAAAAATTATTGTTTATGAAATATGATAAGTGTCCGTCTTTCCCGCAGTGTCCGTCTTTACTGCCCTTCCCCTACCTGGTTTTGTTCCAGCTTGCTTTCAATGTTCGCCATGAATAGTTCACACAGGAACGGTGATAATGGATTGCCCATCGGTGCACCTTTGAATTGTTTGTAATAATTGTCTCTGAATGTAAAGTAGTTCTCCTTCATACACAAACGTGTCAGCTTTAGATAACCTCCCACCTTTTTTCTCCATGTGTTGTCCTCATGTTGTTTCAATGGCGAGTCTTCCAAGAGGCTTACCGATTCTTTCACCGGGACGCTTGGGAATAAGGCCATAACATCGAAAGAGACCATCATGTCGTCTTCTGCTAGTTCTCCCGATGTTTTTAGGTGTTCTACGAATTCTCGTGTGCTCCTGTCAGTACGGCTCGGGAATATTATTGGCATTCTTTGGAACTCGGTTACCAACCACTTGGCAATCTTTTCCGTGGGTGATCCGATTGCCGTGATTATTTCCCGCATTTCCGCTACTGATTTGTGTATTTTGGGCTGTCCTTTAATTCATGGTAATGTAGGGTTTAATGTCCGTAGTTTTCCTGTTTGTCATGAGTAGTTGGTCATGAAGGTAGCAGGTAGGACATTGCTGGCAGCACTTGCAGAACTGATTTCATTAAAATGGCCATATCTCGGTTGTTTCTCGTCGGATTTCCGTTCTTTTTTCACCAATCGATTGGACGTTCTTTTTTCACCAATCGATTGGAAATGAAATCTAGTTTTACGATAAAATGAATATTAAAAAATTTTCATGACAGATGACAGAAAAAAATACAAGCGATGACAAAATCAGTTTTTGATATACCCCAAAACAACCCGGAATATCTCCGGTGTCCGCTGGCCATTGCCAATCTTGAATTATTTTGGAAAAACTAGAAAAATTTTCTAGTCGAATGGAAGTGGCTTCATCTAAAAGTGTCCAATTTTGTAGAAGTTATGGCCTTTTGAATTTCGTTAAAATTGCCTGTCCCGATCATTTTGTCTAACCCCTGTACAAGTTTAAAACATTATTATTTTTCAAATAATCAGTTCAAGATTTTTCATAAATATACCTTATCCTTAGAACTTTGCAACGATGTATTTAGATTTCCAAAATTCCTTTTGAAACGGAAGTTATGAGCGAATGCCGAAAGGCGGTCCAACCAAGATGACATTCCCTTATTCGTTTATCTGTCAGCCCAATTGTCGTCAGCAATTGACTACTAAGCTGCTGACAGTGTTTATCTTTTTCAGTTTTCTACCCTCCAAAACAATTCATTTATGAATTGCAGGTTCTGCCAAATTGCTCGACTAGCCTGTCAGTTAATTTTCTTGCTTTTGACCGATATTTTGGGTCTCAAAGTTGCCCCTGTATTTGCCCCCGTAATCCCGTATTTTGACCTTAATGGGATTACTTAACCTCAAAATCGACTCGTTTTTGCCTATTTACCCAAGGCTTTTTCTTTTCTTCAACTGTTTTGACTACTTTAGCATGTTTCAGAAGATTTTGTTTCATATTAGCCCAACATTTTTCGATTGGCCACAGCTCCGGTGTAATTTGGGGTGGTTCAGGTCTCTTATGGCAAACTTCGACATCTTCTGATTCTGGAATCAGAGAGGTATTCTGGAGGTATTCTGGAACATCAAACATATTCTTGGCAGTGAAATACTGGTTCCTCGGAATCAGGTTGAAATCCGTTTTCCCTTTAGGTCTCGTCGGCCATAACGCAGCAGTGTGGTTTCGTCAGCTTTTGATCCTTCCGGACACGGTTTTTCGCGACCGTATTCTGTTGAGACCTTCTGAACCTTGAATGTATGTAATCTAGCTCGAATTTTGGCCTTTTAGTTTCGCGTCCAAGTCCCCAGTTAAGCGGGTGTGATCCTTAACAGTATACGAACGACTTTTTTCTCCGCATCCGCTTCGACAGTCAGACGTTCTTCGAACCGTTTTATGATGAGAGAAACCGTAGAATTGGGGATTCCCAACTTTTGTACCGATGGCACAATATGATAGATTTCTATTTTCAATGTACCTGTGCAGATTTTTTTGCAAACGAGCTGTTCTTTCGACGCCATTTTTAGATCAATGCGCGCCTGATGAAAACACTCAAACCCTCAAATCAAGAGGACGTTAATTCAAATTTTGAACGTAAAAAAGAGGACGTTAATTGGAATTTGGACGTAAAATGAAAAGGCGTTATTTCAAATTGTCTAAAACCAGCTAATGATTTTTGACGGCGACGTTAATTCAAATTTCGGACGTAATAAAGTGAACGAAAAACGAAATCACGTAAAATCAATGGATGTAAAAAGAGATTCTAGTGTACTTTGAACTCTCCATGCAAGATTTCAATTAATTTTACCCAACAGGTGTAACTGACGGGGTCGTAACTATCCAGCACTTACGAGACCCCCTAAATCAAGCCTCATGGATGGTAACCGTTCGCGACTTATTGTCAAGAAAACACCTGAAAGCCTTCTGCTTTAACTTTCCCGTTTATTCACGACTTTCCCTTGGGCAGCTCCTACCTTTTGGTATCTGGGGAATTCACTTCCGGGGGAGATGCTGATCGGGATCCGCTTGCGGTCAGGTCGGCGACTTTGGCACGGGGTTCGATGGCTAGCTTCCGGCGTTCCGGCTGCGGGCACACTCTAGCGTTCTGGTCAAGCGTGATGGCGACGACGCGGCTTAACTGCGATGGCGTTGAGGGCAGGGACGCTCCTTCAGCTTCAGAGTTGGCGGAAGTGGTGGCAACGGCGAAGATCAGCAGATGGTCCGTGGTAACGCGCAAGGCCTAGTCCAAACGAAGGTAAACGTCGGGAAACTCAGGAACTCAGGGTAAACACAGGAAACTCAAGGGTCCTAAGAGCGAGAGGACTCTCTTTAGCGTCCGGTTTTAGTCGGTCAAGGTCGAGAATGGGGTCGAAGATTTTATAAATGCCATACCTGTCGCTTGCTTTTTTAACATACGTCTTTCTCTTTCGAAATTCTTCCTTTGCTTCGGTCTTTCACTACTATACTTTTTCTTACACAGCTCCGACTTTTGTATTAGTTTTGTCTTCACTGTCTTAGTTGTGCGACTATATTTCGCTTTTCGGTACCGGTCTCTTTGACTTCAGACAAGGTAATGGCTCAGACTATCTTTTGTCCAACGACCTATAACCTTTCCGCGCTAAAACCTCCACTATCTCTCGCTTACCGTTTTCTTGTCTCTTTGTCGCCACCCGCAATTCATGTTAGCTTTGCTCCATTTTCTGCCCCCTGGTGGTGGGCACGTGGAAGCCGTTGACGTATGGCTGCGTTCGTCGTCGGGGAAAGCTGTTCGCAATAGAGTCTTTCAACTATTTTCTTGACGTAACATTCATTAAATATTATACACGCGCGACAGTCTCCTAAACCTTGGGCAAAGACTATGCCGACGGCTACACAGTTCAAAAGTTAGAGCAATTTGAGTGTGATGCAACTTTACCGTGGACACCCTCTATTAAATTGTTGATTTGGATATTTTACCACAATAGCCAGAAAATATCGTCACTAGTTACTATTTTATGAATTATTACTTTCTATATTTATAGCACAAATTAAGTTGAGAGATGTTACTAAACGGTGTTAACCGTTCTTTGGTGCATATGTTATTATTTAAAAAAATTAAACTTCATATTTGGTTTCAACCTGTGATTGTAAGCAACAAACAATACCACAAGAGAGTAATCTAGGACCATTACTTCAGCGACATCTCAATCATCTTAGACAATTGGTGGGCTCGAAATGTGCTAATCCCGAATGGGTCTAATGGCTCTGTCATCTCTTCTAAACAGAAAAAAAATCCAATTCACTGGAATTATTTTACACCTGGAGAACATGAGAACATGGCATGAAAGCTTAACATTGTGTGTGTGTGTGTGTGTGTGTGTGTGTGTGTGTGTGTGTGTGTGTGTGTGTGTGTGTGTGTGTGTGTGTGTGTGTGTGTGTGTGTGTGTGTGTGTGTGTGTGTGTGTGTGTGTGTGTGTGTGTGTGTGTGTGTGTGTGTGTGTGTGTGTGTGTGTGTGTGTGTGTGTGTGTGTGTGTGTGTGTGTGTGTGTGTGTGTGTGTGTGTGTGTGTGTGTGTGTGTGTGTGTGTGTGTGTGTGTGTGTGTGTGTGTGTGTGTGTGTGTGTGTGTGTGTGTGTGTGTGTGTGTGTGTGTGTGTGTGTGTGTGTGTGTGTGTGTGTGTGTGTGTGTGTGTGTGTGTGTGTGTGTGTGTGTGTGTGTGTGTGTGTGTGTGTGTGTGTGTGTGTGTGTGTGTGTGTGTGTGTGTGTGTGTGTGTGTGTGTGTGTGTGTGTGTGTGTGTGTGTGTGTGTGTGTGTGTGTGTGTGTGTGTGTGTGTGTGTGTGTGTGTGTGTGTGTGTGTGTGTGTGTGTGTGTGTGTGTGTGTGTGTGTGTGTGTGTGTGTGTGTGTGTGTGTGTGTGTGTGTGTGTGTGTGTGTGTGTGTGTGTGTGTGTGTGTGTGTGTGTGTGTGTGTGTGTGTGTGTGTGTGTGTGTGTGTGTGTGTGTGTGTGTGTGTGTGTGTGTATGTGTGTGTGTGTGCAGCGCGTTGGTATCAGCCAATTCAATACTTTTCTTGCTGACTTTACTTTCGTCGCGGACTAAACAGTGACCGATAAAGACAGAATACGAATATTTGGTTAGAGCGAAACGATTTATCTTTTATTTTTAAATGAAACCTTACTCCTTGAAATTGCTCTAATTGCTCGAACATTTCCCTGAACACAGCTCATCATCCTCATCACCAACTATTTTGGCAGTCAAATTCCATTTTTGTTTGAACTGTTTCTCGTCGCTTGTAATTCCGCCCTTATTCTTCAGTTTGCCCTTCACAAATGATCAGTATTTCTCAAACGGTCTTAGCTCCGGGATACTAGCCGGATTCCTTGGGAACCACGGTGACGCCATTGTCACTATACCACTGTTTGATGGAAATTGAATACTTGCGATAACCTGTCAAGTTGGGCCAGAAAAGGTGATTATGCTGCTCCATAAAAGGCAGAAACCTTTTCTGAAGAAACTTTTTTTAAAAAATGGCTTTTAAAAAACTATGCAATTTTATTACATTAGCTGTCACCTGTAGCTGTCCGGGAAAACTAGTTTTATTCTAAACTAGCCCCAAGCTTTGCTTTCTGGAACGAAGTTCCTGTCATTTTTACCACTTCTCTCGAAGACAACTTCAAGAGTTTCATTTGAAAACAGCCACAACTTAACTTTTCAGTTCAAATGCATTCGGTTTGTTGCCACTTTCGGTTTTTTTTGTCGATTTTGCCAATCTGTTTTTGAAATCGTTTCAAAACACACCGCGGATTTGTGATATTTCAACAATTCAGACAATCTACGAGTGGATAGTCCGGGATTGTCAATTCGAGCGTGTAGAATCGGATGGCGATCATAACGATGTGCTTAATAAATAAATGAACTCATCCTAGCAACAAATGTCTACTATGATCGCATACACTCTTGACGCATAACAGTGAAATTTTGAAAATGGCCACATTATTTATTGGTCTGGCTTTTTTCGTGTTCAAACTGATAGAACTTGATATGAACATATGAATTAAAATAAATACATAAATACATGCAATGCTTGGTCATAGAAGCGCCAGATAATAGCAGTGTCCTTTTCCCGCACAGGTCGCCGGTACTCCGCAAGAAATACCGTTTCTCAGTATTCTGCAGCACCTGCTACAGATCGACCCGAAGGAGCCGATCAGCGACATCATCTGGGACACCGCGGAAACGCTGGTGCACCGTGCGACTCTGGTAGAAAATAAGGACGCTTCCGTGCGCCTGCTGCGTGCGCCCAGCATACAGAAGTTCGCTTGCCCGCACTGCAATCGAAGCGATATCACTAGTCCAACCCGAAGGCAATCGGTGGGCCCTCCCTCGTCGGGATCGAACAACATTAGCTCCACCCACTCATCGCCATCATCCTTCCCGGTGGCTCAAGCACCCCCACCTCCTCCTCCACCACCAAACTTGGCACCGCCTCCCCCGCCTCCACCTCCTTGTGTACCTCCCCCGCCGCCACCACCAATGGCCGGTGGTCCGTCAGCTCGCGGTGGTCCTCCGATACCACCCGCACCTCCTGCCCCTCCGGCGCCGAACTTACTCTCGGTGAAAGCCAACGAACTGAACAGACCAAAAACGCCGGAAGCCCAAATCGAAGTAATCAAGCCGCTGCCCCAGCAGGAAACTCCAATCCCCCGTTCCAAGATGAAAACCATCAACTGGAACAAAATTCCTCCGCAGAAAGTGTTCGGCAAACCAAACATTTGGTCCATCGTGGCGGACTCGCACCAGGACAGCCCCATGGCCGACCTGAACTGGGACGAGATGGAGGGCCTGTTCTGTCTGCAGCAAGCCCAGGGTTCGCCGAAACTTGGCCGCGACGGTACGGCGGCCGGCGGTTGCGATAATACGCTGGAGCGAAAGTCCCGCAAAGAGAACGAAATCACACTGCTCGACGGCAAGCGCAGCTTGAACGTGAACATCTTCCTGAAGCAGTTCCGTACCTCCAACGAGGACATCATTCAGCTGATACGGAACGGCGAACACGAGGACATCGGAGCGGAGAAGCTGCGCGGGCTGCTGAAAATTCTGCCGGAGGTGGACGAACTGGAAATGCTCAAATCGTTCGACGGAGACAATAATAGGCTAGGGAATGCGGAGAAGTTTCTGCTGCAGCTGATTCAAGTGCCTAAGTACGTTTGAGGGTGGGATTTTCTTGGGGTTTGGTTTTCTAACGATTGTTTGTTTGATTGTTTTAGCTACAAGTTACGAATCGAAAGTATGTTACTGAAGGAAGAGTTTAAAGCGAACCTAATTTATCTGGAACCAAATATAAATGCAATGCTCTACGCGGGTGAAGGTGAGTGTTCGGTGTCAAGCAGTGCAGTGCTATTAGACAATAATTTTTGTTTATCTTTTGTGTCAGATCTGATGAATAACAAGGCCCTGCAGGAAGTGCTGTACATGGTCGTGGTGGCCGGCAATTTTCTCAACTCGGGAGGATACGCTGGGAATGCGGTCGGCGTAAAGCTATCCTCGCTGCAGAAGCTGACCGACATCCGGGCCAACAAACCGGGCATGAATTTGATACACTTTGTGGCACTGCAGGCCGAGAAGAAAAATGTCGCGCTGCTGGAGTTCCCGAGCCAAATGTCGACGCTGGAAAATGCGACTAAGTAATTTTACTGCTAGAAAGTAGAGTTCTAGGATTGAGTTTCAACTTTTGTCTGTGTTTTTCCAGAACGACAGTGGAGCAAATAAGCAACGAGATCAATGCCATTGATAGTCGAATTAAGAAAATTAAACGTCAGATCGAACTTCCAAAGACCGAAGAGGATATTAAGTATCAGATGGGGGAGTTTATTATCGTAAGTGCACAGTAAGAAAGGTTTTTTATTGGTAAAAATAATACGTAATTGATTGCAGGGTGCTGAAAGGGACGTTGTTATGCTTCAGCGAGCACTGAAAGAACTGGAAGCGATGCGAATACAGTTGGCAGACTTTTTCTGCGAAGACGTGGCGACATTCAAGATGGAAGAATGCTTCAAGATCTTCCATAACTTCAGCGACCGGTTCCAGCACGCGGTTAAAGACAATGAGAAGCGAAAGCTTCAGGAGGAACAGGCGATTCTACGTCGGAAGCAGCGTGAGGAGCAGCTTGCACTGAAGCGAAGGCAATGTGAGTCGAACTTTTATTTGATCTTGCAGGACCAAAAGTGCAATTATGATTGTTATATTTTAGCGAATCAACCCGGAACTCCAGTATCTGATTCGGAGAATAGCTTCCTGCTTGATCCATTGCAGTATGACATGCGGTACAGTCCTGCGATGTCAAGGAGACGAATCGGATCATTTGCCAGCAATGGGGAACCGGTGTTTCTTCGAGAGGATTGTCCCTCGCCGGACATCACACCGAACGGTAGCCTACGGAGAAGACGGAGTCGAGTTCTCTCAGAGGAGGACGAAGGTAATCTCATGGACTTCCTGCGCTCGTCTGGCCATGAAAGTGGCAATCGGGAACGGAAGTCCGTCTCGTACGGTGGTAGTCTAGATCGTTCGTGGGCTCGCCGAGCCCGTTCGGGAAGCGGTAGTAAGAAACGTCCAGATCTGCTGAACGTGGACTTCGGAAACGATCGGGAACGACCGAGTTCGCCGTCGCCGTTAGCCGAATCGAAACCTCTGCCAGTGGAGGAAAATAAACCGAGGTATACTTTTAGCGTTACTTTCATTGTCCTCTTTTATGTGTGGTTCTATTGGTGTGTCTCTTTTGAAGTAAGTGCCTAACCAACCAGTTTCGAACGAATTAAACTAACAACTTTTAGTCGGGAAATGGTCTCTACTTCAAAACGAGATTTGCGCTTTTCTAATCTGCTTTGTTCTCGAACGCTTACTATGAAAGAATTTCCAGGGAGTGGCGACAGAAAATCGAATCATGGCTACAGGCGAACGAAGCGGACGAGAAGCAGAACGAAGACTACAAGAAGAAGAGGAAACTGTTGGCTGTCAACCGTCGATCGTATGAGACTGACAACGAGAGCGATCGCGGCAGCAAACTGGACCCCTTGCCGGAAGAGAAGCAACCGGCTGTAACTTCCCCGGAGAATACTCTCGATCAGTTACCAGCAACCTACAAGCGAGTTTATCCTGACTGGAAACCATCCAGTGCTCTAGAGAAGACTGACGTTATGGGCACCATGGAAGCCATTGCCGGTAACTTCCCGCAACGAAAACACTGAAATTCCGAGTATACTAATTCCTCTGTAATTTTTAGGTGCTCTTCCATCGACCCAAGACAAATCGGCGTTGCGTAAATCTAGCCTCAATAGTCCAGAAGACACGGATGCTCGACGGTACCGAAGGCAGCGATCGAGAGAAGGAGCACCACCAAGCTCAAGTCTGCAATCCATCCTAGAGGAAGACAAGCGCAAGTCGGTGATCCAATCGTTGGGTGATCGACCTCCGTCCGACCGCTTGCAAATCTACATCCGAAGAGGATCGGACAATGTCTCGCAACCGGAGAGTACGGTCACTTCTCCGAAGCCTTCTGCAAGCTCCAACGACGACAACAAACAATCCATCTACATTCGGCAGTCCCACGGAAGCGACAACGCCAGGTCGAAGACCGTGGACACGAAATCAAGGCCCGAAAAGCAGTCCATTTACATCCGGCCAAACGATAACACTTCGTCGACCATTTCTTCGATCAATTCATCCTGCACCAGCACCAGTGATAACCAGTTACCGATAGAGATACCATCCGTTGCACCTCCGCCAAGAAGAGCACGTCGAACGCACCACGTCTACGACGAGATAACGAACAACAAAATAGAAATCGATTCGGACAACATCGAAACACCGCCATCGATTAGGAAGAGCTTTAACCGCGATCATCAAACACCGATCGTGAGCAGTTCGTGCCGGAAGCTCCACCAACCGACAGAACTCGCCAACGAATCGGAAACCAAGGGCACCCTGAACAGTCTCACCGAGTGCGAACCCTTGGGGGATGGCCAGTTCGATCGGTTCTCATCGACGCGCAGGACGCGACGGTTCAAGCGACCCGTCGACCTGAGCAGCGGCAACGAAACTACCTCGCCGGAATCGCTTCCGGATAACCCGCTTTCGATGGAATCCATTCGAAGTCCCGTGGTAGCCGCTGTAGCGGAGATCGAATCAACGGAGAAGCAGAAAGAACTACGCCTAAAACGTTGGCAGGACAAGCTGAACAGCTCCAGCGGAGTCGACGAACGTACCAAGACTTCGGACGCATCTGGCAAAATCACACGAACCGGGCGAAACTTGAGCAGAATTAGCCAGGAAGACGTACGCCAGGCTATCCGCAGTCTCAAATCACCCACGCCGGAAAGAAGCTGGAGTCCATCGAAAGAAATATCCCGCGAGCCATCCGGCACGGTGAAGCTGATCAGTCACGAGTTAAACGACGAGGGTTTCGAAGAAACACAAAGTTTAGTCTCCGATACACCGTCGCACGGTAAAGACAGCACTTCGTCCTGCAACGACTACGGTTCGGATTCCAAAACCAAAACGATTAAACCCCCTAGCGGTGCTTTGGACGGTAGTCCGAAAAAATCCTTGAACAGAGTAAGCCCCAATCTTCCCAGCCTGTTGATAAGCAAAAACCAGTCTGCCTTGGAGCGTAGCAAATCCCTGAGGGGAACTCCGCCCTCTCTAGTCAATAAGAACCTGTTACCACGTCGAACAAATTCGATGAGAAAATCCGAATCGCCGCTGACCGGCCCAAATGTCGCCAAAAGTCAGCTCGATGTTGAGCGAAGCAACTCACGAACCAGTTTGCGATCGTCGCGCTCCTCGCTGAGCAGTGCGGTGTCCACAAAAACAGTCAAAAAGGTGCCATTACGTCCAAAGTCATCACCCCTAACCACATCGAGTGGGCTGGCGGCCACGGCCAGTACAGTGCCAACGTCACTTTCGGCTCACAGTTCACCCTCCAAGAGACCGCTGAGTGCTGGCAGCACCAGGACGACCCTGTCCGGGACGCCAGCGAGTCGCAGCAGTTCCAGTGGTTCCAGTATAGGCCCGACTTCGGCAACCATCGTCGCCGCTAGAAAACCGCCCCTGAAATCCTCCGGTTCCAGCTCACTCGGACCCAGTACTAGCTTTAAAGAAAACCAAAATCAAAACACAATCCGCAGCAAACTGCAAACTAAAACTTCCAGCAATACGAGCATTGCCAATTCGGCGGGCGGAGCCTCGTCCGGTTCGAGTGGTTCCGCGCGGGTCAGTTCGACCCGCAGTACCGCGAGCGTTTCCTCGCGCACCGGAGGTTTCATGCGCCCAACCACAGCCAGTGCTACGAAGGTGAAAGGCAAATAAAAACCCCAAAATCTAATCGAGAAAACAAACAATCTACCACCAGTTAGCTGCCTACTTTGATTGACTCTGATTTTGCTACCCGACTGACGTACTGACTGACAGACAGAAGGTTGTCAACTTCGGTAGGCGCAACTTTAATCGCTCTCGCCGCTTTCGGGTCACTCTGAACAGAAATCTCCGTCCACACTTAAGTCCAATCAAAGCACAGTAGTGTAAACAAAAATAAACAGGACATACTCAGGCTCAGTTCGAGCGATGATGGAAAAGTATTCGAATTTTTTTTTTCGTTAACAATCAATTAAGGTGCAGTTTGCATTCCAGGACAATACCTAGTTATCTTTCTTTTACGAATGGTTTCTACCGCTACGTTACTCCCCTGCCCTTTCGAAGGTGAGCTCTGTTTAATATATGATAAATAATTTAAAAAACTGTTTAACAAATTCACGCAAAAATGCCCCCCCCCCCCTCTCTGAAGCGGAGAATCAAATTTAAGCTTAAGCTAATAGTCAGTTAACGTTGTGAAAGAATGTTAGTATTCGTATTGGTTAGTTAGTTAGGACTCCTCCAAGACAAGAGCACTTGACTAATGTAAAAGTGTACACTAAAATGATGCAACTAAAGGCGACTATTTAACGTTTAGAAGTAATTTATTTACATACATAAAAAGCTTTTGCTTTCGGGAAGCAATTTACATGAACGGAAAAGGAGATAAGTGTTTTTTGTAGGAAAGTGACGATCAAAATTCATTGCTATACTTGCATTACTTAGCATTGCGCGACATTCGAACACACACATTCGGTGGAAACTTTTTTATCTCTCTTTCTCTCTATTAAGCTTAGTTTATAAACAAACAAAAAAAAACAGCATAAAATAAAATCCTTTCTACTTTTTCTACTTTTCGAAAGTTATAACAACAATCGTCAACTGAAGACTTACAGTTAATGTAACAAATTATTTAACCGGAAAAAATACGGAAGCAAACGAGCGAGTAGTAGGTTGCTTAAAACAGTGCTACCACAAAACGTGTCTAGCAGAACTCGTTTAACGCGTGTAACGTTGTTAGCTGTTAGAAGCAGTTAGAACTTCTCTTTAACCTCTTCTTTAAAGTTAGATAGATTTGACTGTGTACTATGGTTAAGACATCTTCACAGAGCACGTGCGTATCGTCCCAAGTAATATGATAAATCCCTAGCGAATAGGCCTAATCATTCCTTCCAACTAACGATGAAAGATTAAAGAAAGAAAAAAACATTTTGTTTTGATAAAAATTCTTGGTTTCGGAACTAATTATAAAAGCAAAAAAAAAACAGTTTTTGGGTATAAATTAAAACTTTTCGGATTAAACGTAATACCTGTATTTACGAGTAAAATGTGAAAAAAATCACGCAATAGAAAAAAATGCGATATTAGTTATTGGATACTAATCGTACTAACAAACAACCTTTACCTTACATAGTGAAGCATGTAAAACGAAACGTAGCCAATCAGAAAAAAAATGACGAATCGAGAAGATCGGACGAAGAAGGAAGGCGAACATGAAAAAAGGAACCGTTATAATTAATGGGGCTGCAAAGAAGAAAATAAGCCTAGCAATGTTCCAGGAGATTGTGTACATTTTAAAAAGCGGAATACATTTTTTACGACAATACATGATGATCCAGTGGTTTGTATTCGAACTGACAAAGGTGAACAGAATTTTGATTTGATAAGTTTTAGACTAATCTCAAGTTGATAAGTTTAACATTTCCGGTTCCACAAGGAATTCTTTTAGGTTCTGTGCCATTCATGTTGAACCAAGCAAAACCAAGTGGCTTTAGAATTGTTACTTGGGATACCTTGGTTGACAACAGAAAACCAAATAAACCAGAGCAATTCTTGGCGTTTTATACACCAATCATCGGTGATGGCAGATCCAATACATTCCGTGCCACCTCAGATATTCGGCAGGGCAGCCATCTCGGACCCCACATATTTCTGTCCTACGATTACCACATGCTGATGATCTAAAAATATTCTTAAGGTGTAGATCGTCAGAGTCCAGTTGCATTTTTTAGTGATTTCAGTATTTTCACGACGAGAACAGAGTTGTTAGTAGTAGGTAATAATCTGTTATGAACAATTAAGAAACGTAAACGTCGGATAACAACGGATAGTGAGAATGATGGTAACGACACAAGGCAGAGCAATGCAGTTTCCTTAGATTTATCGTGTTGGTATGCATGCTGATTTCCATGCAACGACACTATCATATTGAGAAGCGGTGATGTCAAACTTATTGGTCTTAAAGCCTTTTGCTAGGTTTTCTCTTTTTTATCGGCCTTAGGTATACTTTTAGGTATCTGCCTGCTTTCCGTTAATTCTCCAGAATAAGTCCCAAAGTGAAATTGGCTCGAAAAATATTGATAAGCTTTAACATTATAATCCTGTCCATTTTCTGCAAGGAAACGGTCAGAATACCACCCGAATCTGGAGGTTTCATTGGTTCAAAAGAGCTAAGTGCCCATTTGAACGAATCCTACTTAAACAATCGGCGTGTAAGCGTGTAGTCCTCATACCATGGCCATATATTATGTACTATAACCATATTTTAGAAAGTGAGAATGATGGTATATTGAGGACAGCCCTTCGCTATCGCTTGAATCAGCCAGAGAATCGAATACCTGTTTTTACTTGAAGAGCTTTACTCTAAAAAGATTTAGTTAGAAGTGGAATTCCAGTTGAAGTCTGCCAGGATTGGGCAATGGACAGAACAAAATGCATATCGAGGCTATAAAGCTTTTCGAGAGATCCACTGAGCCCGACTGCGACGACAGCAGCAAGAATGGAGAGGAGCAGGCCGCCGGTAAGTTGCCACCGTCCGACTTGATGGACTCTCCGACCAGTAGCTCATCAGCATTAGGACATTAGGGAGACAAACAGCGTCATTCATGATAGTTTTATATTGTTAGTTGAATACCGTTAACGCGGTTAGTCACAAGACATGCGAATCACTCTAATAAAGAAGAGAAATGAGAAAATAACAATAATCATTATAATTAATTACATCCAAAACAATACAATAAAGGCGACAGTAACAAATATGATAGCAATAGTGAAGATGATTATAATTGTAACACCAGTGGCAAGTTACTGTCTCAAGTCCGTAGAGGACTACCGGTCTGATGAGCGTTTTGTACATCGTCAGCTTTGTGCGGCGGCGTATGCTCCTTGATCGAAACGTCTTGCGAAGGGAAAAGTAGGCTCGATTTCCAGCTTGAATGCGTCGTTGGATCTCCTTACTCGTATAATTGTCGGCGGTGACCAGAGATCCCAAACATACGAACTCATCAACCACTTCCAGTTCATCGCCGTCAGTAGTCACTGTCCGTGGGAGGCAAACGTTACTTTCTCGGGAGCCTCTTCGTATCATATATTTGGTTTTCAACGCATTAATTTGTAACCCTATCCTCCTAGCCTCCGTTTTTAGTCTGGCATAGATTATCTCCACCGTCCCATGGTTTCTAGTACTGATGTCGAGGTCGTCTGCAAAGGCTAGGACTTGGCTACTCTTACATGAAGATCGTTCCCCTCGTTTCGATGCCCGCTCGCCGGATCACACTTTCAGTAGCGATATTGAATAACATACAGGACAGTCTATCCCCTTGCCGCAACCCTCTGCGCGATTCGAAAGGACTCGAGAGTGTCCCCGAAACGCGCACGTAGCACATCACTCACTCCAGAGTAGCTTTGATGAGCCGCATCAGTTTGTCCGGAAAACCGTCCCGTCGTGCATTATCTGCCATAGCTGTTCGCGTTCAACTGTATCGTATGCTGCGCTGAAATCCACGAAAATATGAGCACGTTGTACTCTCGACATTTCTGGAGGATTTGACGGAGAGTAAAAATTTGATCCGCCGTAGCAGGGGCCCCCATGAAGCCCGCTTGATACTGCCCTACGAATTCTCTTGCTATTGGGGATAGACGACGCAACAAAATCTGGGAGAGCACCTTGTAGGCGGCGTTGACCAACGTGATGTCGCGGTAATTACAGCAGTCTAGTTGGTCGTCCTTTTTATAGATGGAACAGACTACACCTTCCATCTACTCCTCCGGTAGTTTATCCTTCTCCCAAATCCTAGAAATTATCCAATGAAGTGCCGTTGCTAGCGGTTCTTGGCCATTTTTGTAGAGCTCTGCCGGGAGTCGGTCCTTCCCGGCGGCGCTATTATTCTTCAGCTGACGGATTTCTCGCCGGATCTCTTCGAGATCGGGAGCCGGCACGCTGTTGTCGTTTGTAGGCACTCCGAGATTAACTTTCATAGCGTCTCCTGGTGTTATATCGCCGTTGAGGTGCTCATCGAGATACTGCTTCCACCTGTCGACTCGTCGCTACACATGTCAGTTTTTGGTGTGTAGCCCTTACGAGTTTGGTTCACTTTCTAGTAAAACTTGCGCATGTCATTAGCTCGGTATAGTTGTTCCAGCTCCTCACGATCTCTGTCCTCCTTCTGGAGCTTTTCCTCCTCAGGATCGTGGTCAAATCATTCCGTACTCGTCGATACTTAGCCAAATTCTCTCTCGTGGATATTATATGCTTAGATAATTTTTTCAAGGTCTTTTTTTCCTCTCTATCGCTTCTTGGCATTCCCCGTCAAACCAATCATTTCGTGCACTCGAGGTTTCCACTGCTAGCACCGCGGTCGCGGCCTCGTTGACGGCTGAGCGTATCATACTACATCCGTTTTCGACGGTCGAAGCATCTAGCTCCACAGAGGAAGGCAGAGCTTCATCCAGTACGTGCGCGTAGTTTTCGGCAACTGGCGGGTTTTTTTTGCTACCGGAAGTTGAACCGAGGAGGGCGGTTTTGTCGCGAGGTATAAACCGTCGATAGTTTTGAGCTCACTTGTATTGTTACTAGGTAATGGTCCGAGTCGATATCCGCACCCCGTAGGGAGCGTACGTTGGTGATGTTCGAGAAAAACCGGCTCTCGATGAGAATAGGGTCGATTTGGTTCGAAGTTCGTTGGTTAGGTGATCTCCAGGTGGCTTTGTGGATATCATTGTGAGGAAAGAAAGTGATTTTGACCACCAAGTCTCGGAAAGCTGCAAAGTTGATGCATCGCTGGCCGTTATCGTTCGTGTCGGTGTGCAAACTATGGGTCCCTATCACCGGTTGCCTCCAGCTGCGCATAGAACGTTTCCTTCTCGTCGTCGGGTCTACCTTCGTGTGGACAATGCACGTTTATGATGGTTGGAGCAACGGCCTTTTATCCTCAACACGCACATCCTTTCTTTGATCGCTTTCCAGTCCACTCCGCGATCCTGCATTTTGCCCATCACTAGCCCGTTCCCAGCTCCACCGCTCTGGATCTTTGAACATTGACAAAGGATATTAAAGAATGGCATCGATGCGTATACATGAATATATGCACATGTATGAATGTAGGAATGAATGAATGTAGGACCCGAATCGAACAATATGTAGGCCAAGCAATTCAAAAGTCATTCAAAAGCAGTTTTTTGTTTGAAACAAAAATTCTCTTCATGAAAATATATTCGCTGTGTTCAGATTGGCAAAAAGAATGTAGTGAATACATTTTTAAATACATAACCCCTGTTTTATACCCAAAAATTACTTCCGAAATTGGGCTTTCCGACGAAAACGTAATGACTGCTAGTTTTCCGTTAATAACGAATTGGTGACAGAAAGTGATATTTATTTTCGAAGATGACGGATTGTGTCGATATTTTAGTAAAGATATTTGTTAAGGTTTCTACCGAGTTTCTATAGATTTCTTCTCGAAATGGTAATTATCGCCATCGATTCTTACTATTGACGTCTTTATAAGCTGATACAAACAAAGAAATTTTAAGAAATGGTTGCTCGGGATCCCTTTTGAAGCGGCATGCAGTGAAAACTGAGGTTTTTTTTCGAAAATCTGAGAGAAATGGAGAAGCATCATCATTTTTCGAATTATCAATATTTTGAATAAATTATACAAATTATACACTGCGGCAAATTCTCCAAAAGGGCCGTGAATACAGAGTTCCCACGCATCATTTGTTCGTTGACTTCAAAGCCGCATATGATACCATCCATCGGCCGGAAAGAGCTATGGAAAATCATGGACGAGAACAGCTTCCCCAGGAAGCTCATCAAACTGATTAAATCTACGATGGATGGTACACAGTGCTATGTTCGGATTTCGGGTGGATTGTCAAGTTCATTCTAATCACACAGAGGGCTTCGTCAAGGTGATGGCCTTTCATGCCTGCTCTTCAACATAGCGCTACAAGGTGTTATGAACCGAGCGGATATCAACACGCGGGGCATGATATTCAACAAATCTAGTCAATTCGTCTGCTTTGCCGATGACATGGATATTATCGGCAGAACATCTGTGGCGGCGGCTGAACAGTACACCAGACTAAAGCACGAAGCAGAAAAGATTGGGTTAAAGCTAAATACGTCTAAAACAAACAGAACATCTCGCTCCACCTGGTCTAACCATCTTACTCGCTGCGCTCCTGGTCGTCTTGTTCCTACCGGATTTGAGGCGAACACCATCTTTGCAGGGTAGTTGTCCGGCATTCTTGCAACATGCCCTGCCCATCGCATCTGTCCAGCTTTAGCCACCTTCTGGATACTGGGTTCGCCATAGAGCTGTGCGAGTTCATGGTTCATCCTCCGCCTCCATACTCCGTTCTCCTGTACGCCGCCGAAGATCGTTCTTAGCACTCGTCGTTCGAAAACTCCGAGCACTCGCAGGTCCTCCTCGAGCATTGTCCATGTTTCATGCCCGTAGAGAACAACCGGTCTAATAAGCGTCTTGTACAGGGTGCACTTTGTACGGGGACTTAGTCTGCTCGACCGCAATTGCTTGTGGAGCCCATAGTAAGCACGACTTCCGCTGATAATACGCCTCCGAATCTCACGGCTGGTATCATTGTCCGCCGTTACCAGTGATCCAAGGTAGACAAATTCATCAGACTCAACACCACCATCATCATCAACAATGACCACAGCAACGCATCCAACAGGCATTTCCTCACACCGATCCCGACTGTAGATGTTCCCGAATCTCGGACTGATCCTGCAGCGGCTACCTACAACGTCGCTCCATCTCCCACAATTCGCAACTGCTACCGGCATGGGGTCCGTTAACCCCGGGCATGCCCTCACATCGGCTCTGACTGTAGACGTTCCCGAACTCCGGACTGACCCTACAGCGGCTGCCGGTGTGGGGAGCCTGTCCGTACAGGCAAGTACAAACAAGCGTATCAAAAAAGGACGATTCTCTCCAGTTACCTTCCCTCCTTCAGGCACTGAATTCAGACGAACACGAGACAACGAGAACAAAAGCCAATTCAGCGATATCTCCGAAGCCAGAACAACCAACAATAAAACATTCCTTCTGCAATGGAATGTACGAAGCGTATGGGGAAACTATGCTGATTTCAAAAAACTTGCAGATGAAAATACACCTGCGGTAATCTGTCTACAAGAAATGATGACCGATAAAACCAACAAGCTATTGTGCAATAAATACAACTGGATAACGCATAATCGTCCAGAGAGCATAGGAAAGGGAATCGCCGGTTTGGGAATTCGGACCGACCTCTGTTACCCACTCATAGACAATCCCACAGAAATGCACGCCTGTATAGCTAATATTGGCGAACCATGGAACATAACGGTTATTTCGCTATAAATTCCAAATAATGCGAGCAACGTTAACCTGGTTGACGAGCTTGACGAACTCCTAAGAACAATTGAACCCCCCTATTTAATTTGTTGTGACTTCAACGCGAAACAGGAGGCCTGGGGTTCATCAACCTCCACTGCCCGAGGTCGCAGAATTCTGGAATGGGCCGTTTATAATAATCTTACCGCGCTGAATAATGGAGCACCAACTCATGTACACTGTCCGTCTGGATCATTCTCATCAATAGATGTTTCTTTCGCTTCCACTAATCTTGTTCCTAACCTTTCATGGTCAGTAGAGCAAGACAGCTATCGAAGTGACCATTTCCCAATCTTTATACGGTCCCATGATACGCTCCGAAACATCTTCTATCGCAAAAGATGGCTTTTCAAGGATGCAGACTGCACCGCTTTTGAAGCGCAAATGGATAATATCACGGCCAATATTATCCAGGCTGCATCAGTCTCAATCCCAAAATTAAGTGGAAAAATTGGGAAGAGGAAACAGATTTGGTGGAACCAACAGACAGCGACGGCGGTGAAAAAACGGAGGAAAGCTTTGAGGAAACTTCGTAAATTGAAACCGGACGACCCAAACAAGGAATCTGCACGCCTGAAATACCTAGAAGCAAATAAACAAGCCAGAAATATTATTACGTCGGAATTGTGGCAAAGCTACAACAAACTTGCAAAGAAAAAACATACTGGAGTCCACAGCATCATGATTGACGGGAAACAAATGGATGACCCCCAGGAAATCGCTGAGCACTTTGCCGAATTCTTTGCATCAACCTCATCTACCGCCAACTACTCAAAAGAATTTCAACAAACTAAAACTAAATCGTGAAGAGCTCGACCTCGGCTACAACTGCGAAGAAGCCTCACCCCTAGACAAGGATTTTTCTATAGACGAACTACTACGAGCTCTAGATGCCACTAAAAGTTTATCAACGGGTCCCGATGGCATTGGATACCCGATGCTCAAACGCCCTCCACCCTTATAAGTACTGGAAAAATGGTCAAATACTTGCGAGTAAGATTAGAAACAGCCACACAAGCGATCTCGAAATGGGCTGCCAGCGTTGGTTTCGAAATTTCAGCCGATAAATCTGCAACTATGCACTGCTGCAAATTAAAAAAAAACACCGAAAATGGCAACTCGAAGGTGGGAAGATAATCATGGACGGAGTCGAACTCCAAAGACCAAAAACCGCTAGAATCCTTGGTGTGATTTTCGACAGAAAATGTTTCTTCAACAGTCACACCAAAAAGCTGGTCGAAGAATGCAAAAGTCGCCTCAACCTACTGAAAGCTATTACTCGATGGGTTGATAGGAACACTCTCGAAAGAATTGGCTACGCTGTCGTCCTATCCAAATTGTTTTATGGACTTGAAGTACTCAGGTGGCAGAACGTTATGCAGCTCACTTCAATCTATAACGCCGTTATTCGCACGGCATCGGGTGCCCTTCGAACAACACCAATACAACCAATGATGGTAGAAGCAGCACAACTTCCGCGGGAATTTGTGGCAACCTTAACGCTGGTAAAAAAGGCTTGCAGAACCATGGAAAGAGAAAAGGCTACAACATAAACAGTATGGGAAAAAGCCAATCAAGCACTCGATACCCTAACCAGTCAACAACTGCCGAAAAACGCAAAAATCCACACTAAACTAGGCAGATCTTGGCATAAAGCGGACCCACAAATCAACTGGTCTTTAAAAAAACGCTTCAAAGTTGGTCAAGGGCGTTATATTGCCCAAGAATTATTCCAAAAACATCTGGAAAACAAATATGCCGATTGCGATCTTTGGTTCACAGACGGTTCACTAGCACAATCGAAAGTTGGAGTTGGAATCTTAGGCCCAAAATACCGGCTCAGTGGAAGCCTTCGCAATGAATGTTCCGTATATTCAACGGAAGCTGCTGCAATCGCGAAAGCCACAAAACAAATACAAAATAAAAGTGTAAGTAATATTTACCGATTCGGCAAGTTGCGTACAGGAATTAGAAAAAGGGGTATTGCGTCATCCTTTCATCCAAAAAATTGAAAACGAAATAAAAGATAAGCAAATTACTCTCTGCTGGGTACCCGGTCATCAGGGAATCAACGGAAATGAAGAGGTGGACAATATGGCTCGCGAAGGACGAAATGCGGAGATGGTGTACCACTCAGTTCCTGCAAAAGATGCGGTTGTAAAAAGATTTTGCAAAGAAAACATCAGTCTAACTGGAATGACATATATACAAGAGGCCTTAGATCCATCAAGGGAACCATAAAGAAATGGAACGTCAGAAAAATAAGGCGAGAACAGACAGTACACTGGCAGAATACTTTCTGCCAATCTACATATGCACGCATATGTTGGATGAGAACCTACCAAGCCTGACCGTTATCCGAAGTGACATTGCAAGTATGATCACGCCTTATTTTAATTTTATATAAGCCATAAGGGATAGTTCTCTACCAAGCCAAGTGATCTACCAAGCTTTGTTACTTGGATATGCACTAGACCGTATAGCGCACCGGCTTCTTCCACTAGCAGGCTCAGACTAATCTGTCCCACTAGTTTGAGATACATTACATAGACGATAGTTGGAGATAGAAAGTGAAATAATAGAGTAGAGAGCTTTTGGTTTGCTGTAACGAGATAAAATAATTAATTGAATATGGAATATGCAATCTTACTTACAGTTATATACTATACTCAATGTGTGTTTCTTCAAATCGTCAAAGAACATGTCTTATGCGATTGGCATACTATGTGCCGAGCGATGGCCTGCGGTGCCTTTGCAGATCTGCTAAACATTTGGCGCTTACGCATTCTGCATTGCTGCACGCTTGCGAAACTTGGTGCGTCAGAGGCTGATTGCGACGTAGCTTAGTCAACGATATCCGGACTGTTGATGAGAACCTGTCCTGGCGACCATCGGAAGTGAAGATCTCTGATTTCATTCCCTTTGCTGTGTGCTGTGGTCCTTCCATGTCTCGTGGGGATTCCTTGTTGTTGATGTTGCTGCAGCGG
The DNA here is from genome assembly GCF_943734655.1 of Sabethes cyaneus. Classification (NCBI taxonomy): domain Eukaryota; kingdom Metazoa; phylum Arthropoda; class Insecta; order Diptera; family Culicidae; genus Sabethes; species Sabethes cyaneus. The sequence goes on along the minus strand of NC_071355.1, from coordinate 9,803,586 downwards.
CCTAGCATTCGCGTGCTCATCTTTTAGCGCCAGCCGGGGGGGACTTGGTCCTGTACCCATTGCCGTCCTAATCTCCATTCCGCTCAGCTACTGCCACTATTGCTACTGTGATAATAGTGGGCGGGCCGGGCAATTCACTGCTTACAATTTAAACCAAAACCTGTTGGTGGTACAGCAATCATCACCGCCGCAACTGAATTTATTACTTTAAAGTTTGTTAATATTCTCGAAACAAGTAAAAAAAATAGTCGTTAAGATCAAATACTTTTTATTATTCTTGATATCAAGAAGTCTGGTCCATAGGGCTTTCAAAAAAGACGCATCGTTTATGGGAAAAGAACCGCTTTACGTAGCTCTACAATCTTCAAAGATCACGGCGAAGTGCTTTTCACACCAAACGTCCAACCATTCATTCAAGGAATCAACGAAGTCGCTTCCACCTTCACATCGGACAGCAACGGTCCGGACATTATTCCGACATCATGCAGTTCTAGATCTTCCTCCTTGATCTGGATGCAGCTCAGATCGCTCGAACCTATTGCCAATTGCATTCCCTCTTCCAGTTTGACCAAATCCACCAAACCAGCCTTATCGTTATACAACTCCCGGCCAAACCATTCGTCGTGCTCCTCGATGAATTCGGAGAAACAATCGAGAAACTTCAGCAACAGTTTCAACTTTTCGTCCGCCATTGCCGTAGCGGAAAGAAATTCCGGTAGTTTGATGATTAGTCGTGCCAAATGAGTGGCACCGTAGATCATCGACGGTTCGGCCGGAGCGTTCGATGGCAGAATTTTCCACCCGAAAGCATCATCCAAAATCTCTTTGGTTTGGAATGAAATAGTAATACTCGAGCGAAAGGATGCCTTCAGCAGGGAATACGCTAATGCCTGGGGTGCTCCCGGTGTCAGTGTTTCCGGCTTAATCGAGCTCAGGTCGAGAACAAACTCGTTTTCCTCATTCTTGTGCGAACGCAATCGACGACGCTTTTTTTCCTCCTGAGCTGCAGTCAGACTGGCGGCGGACATCGTTGCCTCGGCGTGATCCAATGCAGGGTCGACCGCTGGTGATTCCAGCCGCGTGGTTAGTAAGTCTAGCGAAAACGTTGGCGATGCAACATATGTGAAGTTCGCGAGATATTCAGGAGACAGAACTAGCTCGGCTTGCTGCCGCTCTTGCGGATAAAGTAAGTAATCCTTCAGGGTGAAATCAAAATACAGCCGCAAGCCATCAGCGACTTCCTTGCAAAGCTCAATATTTGTACGAATGGTTTCATAGTCCTTAGTTTTTTGGTCGCCTTTTATGAAAGAACTGTTCCGCCGGCGTAGCTTCGTCTGTCCTTGGCCAATTTCGAACAATTGCCGGATTGTGTAATGTCGGACAAAGTTCTCCAGAATAGTTACGATTGGAAGCTGAGCAGGAACTTCGATGAGATTGTTCTGGGCAATCATTCGATAGTCAAATTCGAGCAGCCGTTTCAATCGGTCACCAACTTCAACGTAAACTTTTTCCTCTTCATGAGTGCTCTCCACCGAACTGCTGTAATATTCTGTATCCGGGTCTAAATTTGCTACGAAAAAAAAACATTCTTTATTTAAAGAAAACATAAACTTAATTCCGATTAACAAACCATCTATAGTAGCGGTAAAGTCTGTCTCTTCTCGTCCGAAACCATTGCTGCAGGAACTGCCCTCTTCCGAGGAAGCCAGATTGGGTATCTTTTGAGTGCTGGTTGTCAAACTTTCGATGCGTGCTGTTAAACTCTTATCCCTCTGCTTCTTTCGTTCTTTACGATACAAATAAGTACCTCTGTAAGAGTTCATACTGATTTTTTTCTACTGTTCGTAGGTAAACGAATCAAAATAACTCACTGATAAAGCTGCGATTTTTCTGCCAAATCTTTCTGCAGCTGCCGGTTTTCTTCGGTATCTTTGAGAAGAAAATCTTCGCTAACCTTTCGATCCCAAGACGAGTTCCATCCTTGGAAATGAATCAGATACTCAATTACGCGCCGGCCTCGTTTGTCTTTTCCCTCGGAAACATCTAGCACCTATGTGTTACAAGTGAAAAAAGGACGGTAAAATTTGTCTCCCGTAAGGTTCCTATCATGGCCGAAACCTACCTTTGAATCGTACAGCACTTTTGCCTTGGTGGGGTCCGGCTCGTAACATAGCACTTTCTCACCATCCATAAACTTATACTTATGGCCCCGAGTGGACACCATTGTTGAGGGATCAATTTTGAAGCCGTTTTATTTATACTGCGCCGGATAAAATTCGATACAACTTTGTGGGTTTTGCCGAAAACAATACGAAACTTTCCTCGTCCTCGTTTGTTGTTTTGATTGATTCACAATTCAGAATAATTCACATTAGCGTTTGTTTACTGTTTTTTCGGGGTAAAATCAACATTTTGCGTTGTTTGTTACGTCTGACAGTGATGTCAGATAATTTTCTTGAAGCGCTTGAAGATAGAAACCAGAGCTGCCAAGTGACCGAGAAAAAATTCAAACGTGTAATCGATCTTCACGGATTTGAACCAAATTTTGCCAGATTGTTCGTTTTGGGTCAGAAAGTTGGAATTTTTGAGATCAAGTTGTCTTCATTGAAAGAACAATGAAAATTTAGTTTTCAAATTGAGTTTAAAAGTATTTAGCGGCACTGGTGCTTGAAAATAATATTTTTTTCGAATTCCTTGGGTAATTTCCTTTAAAAATGTGAAAATAGGGCAGAAGCACCGGTTTTAGCCATAGCACCTGTTTTGGCCATACTTGTATTTACGTGTTAATTGATGAAATATATGGCTAATAATACAACTTTAGATGAAACTAAATCAAATTTTTGATATTTTTTCATATAACTTATATGAAAACTAATACTAGAAAATTATTATTCTAGGAATATTGCAAAAATAAAACAGGCCTCCCTTAATTTCCCACATAACCTATTGACAGCATAGTATGAGAGGAACTTTCAGTACATAACATTTATTATCTAAAATTATTTATTTTTCGTTGGGTTTTTCCATATGGTGTAATGGATTATTTCTCAAACCATATCGATCATATGATAAACGTGAAGAAGTTTTTTTATATAAAAAAAAGATGTTTAGCCATAGGAGATCAAAAACTTTCGCTATGCCGCTTTTGGCCATACGTCAAAGCAATTTCATATTTCATATGCCCGTTTTCGCCATATGTAAAATCTACTGATATTTAGTTCTGATATTATGGTCGTGGAATTCCAAAATTTTTCTCTTTTTTATCGCTGGAAGACAGTGAGTTACTTAATTGATTAATTTATCAATAAATTTTTTGACTATTTGATATTCTTTGTTGAAGATTGTACACAAAATTATGGCTTCATCGAAAAACATTGCCTGTCAGGTGTACAATCAAAGTATCTTCAGAATACGCGACTCGTAAAAAATAAGGTATCTAAGGTCTAGAATTTGATACCGTACGTGTGGCAAGAGGCAGAAAACCACAACACAGAGTACTGGAACGATACTGTCCAAGGAGGAGGAAAAAATTGTTTCCTGGCTTATTGAAATACTACGTAGCGATTTTATAGTGCAGCATCATACGTAGTTATTCAATGTGAAGGATTTTCTTACCAAAAACAATCGTGATACTGCATAAAATATAATTTTTCATTATTTTACATATTGTTCAAAATATTCACAACTTTTTTGGTAACTTTTATTTACGTTGGACAGGAAATGGTTCTCGTCTCTCATGGTCCGTCATCAACAACTATCAATTTGAACTCCCGAAACTGTGACTTCAGCCAGCGCCCGAGTTAGCGAAGCTATCATGGAAGCTTCCACGTAGATAAACTACGAAGGAATCATAATTAATTTGATAATTGTTTTGATTATACTCTCAGGATAGTGTTTCAGAAAAAAAAGTCGCTCAAGGTTTTCTCTCTACACTCTACATGGGGACTTGGTCAAAGAAAACGGGGTTGGATGACCACTTATAATTTGAAAAGCCATGTAAATACTGGAATAAATTAAATAATACATATGGTTTTCTCAAAGGGAAGTTCAAGTTTTGCTTTCATATCTCGATAGGTTCTAATGTTCCTCGATTACATAAGAAAGTACTGTATCAGACTTAAAATAATGTTGAAATATAATCTATTTCTAGAACAGCATAAATTTCTTTGATTAGTTTCGCTATAAGCGACGATTTCTGTAATTGAGATTAAGTGGCTCGAACAAAAGTATGTTTAGAAAGGCCAATTATTTTTTTCCTTACGGTACCTAGTGATTATTATTCATCACGATCACAATATTTAAAGATAACTATGTTTGAAATTCAGATATCAAAAGGCTGTTACACACTTTTCAAACGTTTGAAGGTAACGCATCAGTATATTACGATATCTCACCAAATTGTCCTATGTAAAGCTGAAAGTTGAATGTCAATTTTTTGCAGTTGTGGTTTATGAAAAACACTTTTGTTTAACATAACTCCGTCATGCCTCCCAGTTTGCCTCGAGGTATAATGCTGGGAGAGGCTGTTAGAGTTAACAGGATCGCAGCAACTGGTCCTGCAATTGTCCTGCACTTTAACAGCTGGCTGCGAAGTCTGTCGTATAAAAACAGTAGGTCAAGTTTCGGTAGCGGAATGTAGCACCTGGGCTTTGCTTTGCTTTTTAAATCGGATAAATTTGTTACACTGATTGCACCCGTAGCAAGCAAAAAATAAAGTAGAAGTGTTGAATCGGCTATGAAAATTATCCAAAAGATTTCCCATAATTGATTATATTGCTGCAAAAACGGATTTATAACTGAAAACTGCTTAAAGGATTAGAAATAATCTCAAATAAACTTAAACATAAGGAAAAAATGATTTTTATTAAAACTTTTTTTTCTAGAACAGCAATTTTTGCACTCTTGCACAAGAAAAGGTGTGACGAAAAAAGGTTAAAATCCCGGAAGCAATGCTAATCCTTGCAATTTCATATTAAAAAGATAACTAATTCAGTTAGTTTACGTGGTAGTTTAACTTGTGTTGCAATATTTTTCAGCAGGGTGGCCAAAATAGGAACACAGAGTGGCGAATAGAAGAACATTATGGCCAAAATAGGAACCCAGCAGAGGTTTTTCAATCGACAAAAATTAAAACAAAAAAGCATATTTTCATCAAATAAACTTATACATTATGAAGATTAAGACTGAAATTACCTGTTGAAGAGATTAAACATATTTAGTTTATTCGTTTTTTATAAAACGTGATCGATACCCTTAAAAGTTTGACAAACTATGGCCAAAACTGGTGCTCTTACCCTAGTGTCTTTCTAAACCCAATATTTCCGGAGATATAAGCAAAAGAAAATAAGAGGTTTTGACAAAAAAGGGTATAGTACGGCTACCCAAGTAACCAGTAAGCACTAAACACTAGTCCTTGGACAACACTGTATAAGCATACAGAACTATGATTAAAAGCATATTTTTCTTTATATACTTCTATAGAACTCACATAATGCTAAAAAGGCGAAATAGCGGGTTGTTAAAATGCTACGCCACAAGCATCCAATAAGCATTATCAATGTTTGTTTGAGGCTTAAACGAAACGTCATTTTGTCTACATTATCGACGTATCCAAAAAGTATCGATGGCATATCGTTTGCTTGTTATGGTAAATAAAAATAGATTCGGTCGGGATTTAAAAAACTAAAAAAGCAAGCGATTTTTTTTTTGCTGCATCTCAAGGGGAGCAGGATAAACAGAACCATTTTTGGAAATGCTGAATAATCTTACCACCTAGACAGGGCTCGAACCGGGAGTTAGTCATGCAACCTCATTCGTTTCCTTGCACGTTTGCTATCTAAACCATAGCGGATGTGATTGATTGAGGTGAAATTAGTCATATTTAAATCTTGGTGATATTCCCTCTCATATCATACCTACTTGTTCTGCATTACCAATAGGGTAGAAAAAGACGGCAAACGTCAGATGGAAGAGGGCACAAATAGTGGCCGCAGACTAGCAAAATAAGAAGTCAAGTACAAGCCGTTCATCAACACTTACGGCTCGTTTTAATGCAATTGACTAAATGCATTATATTGTTACGTTATATGCGCATATATTGCTTTCTTTAATGCTGATTTACGTTAATGCTTCTATGCATCAACAATGTTAATATACGTTTTATAAGCATTAAGATTGCTAATATACAAAAGTTTGGCACTTGGGATGCAGAATTATTTCCAATATACGGTTGCTTAATGCTGATTAATGCTTATGGTTACTTGGGTACCTATCTAAACCCAAAAAAACTTACAACAAGAGTTAAGAAATATCTTCTCGGAACATTCGGCATGGACCAAGGCGACGAAATAAGGACATGGAATGGAGACTTGGTACCTGGAACTGCAGATCGCTAAATTTCGTTGGTGGCGACAGGGTGCTGCTCGATCAGCTAGAACCCCGAAAGTTTGGCATCGTGGCACTGCAGGAGATCTGTCGCAAGGGCTAGAAGGTGTGGAGGATCCGTGGCGGCAAAGCCCAATTTTTCCACGGCGGTGGAGCGACCAACGAGCTGGGAACCGGTTTCCTAATAGTGTTGGGTAAAATGCAGGATCGCGTAATGGACTTGAAAGCGATCAACGAGAGGATGTGCGTGTTGAGGATAAAAGGCCGTTTCTTCAACTATACCATCATAGACGTCCCAGGTAACCAATAAGCATTTGCAATGCAATTAAAAGCAAGCCAATAAGCATTTAAGTTGCCTTAAATGCTACTTAAATGCTATTTTGGCAAAATATGCGACTACTTTACTGCTAGCCCTCGTATAGTGCTGACAATGCTTATTTGCAGCTAGTTACCGACAAGAATTTATATAGAATTATGGATGCCAATTTACAACAGTTATGCAGTCAAAAGGCTGATAAACAGCAACCTGCAGTATAAAACGCCAGGGATGCTAATAAACGATTGATTTACTGCTTATATTAATGCTTATTGGTTACCTGGGGTGCATTGTCCACACGAAGGTAGACCCGACGACGAGAAGGAAGGGTTCTATGCGCAGCTGGAGGCAACGTACGACAGCTGTTCACCACGGGACATCAAGATCGTCATCGGGGATATGAACGCCCAAATTGGCATGGAAGCAATGTGTAGACCGTGATCGGGCCCCATAGACTGCACACCGACACGAACGATAACGGCCAGCGATGCATCGGCTTTGCGGCTTCCGGAGACTTGGTGATCAAAAGCACCTTCTTTTCCCACAAAGATATCCACAAGGCCACTTGGAGATCACCTGACCAACGAACCTCGAACCAAATCGACCATATTCTCATCGAGGGCCGATTTTTCTCGAACATCACTAACGTACGCTCCCTACGGATATTGACTCGGACCACTACCTAGTAGCAATACATGTGCGCTCAAAACTATCGACGGTTTATACCTGGCGACAAAGTTGCCCTCCTCGACTAAACATTCGGCAACTAGACAACCCGCGAACTGCCGAAAACTACGCGTGCGTGCTGGATGAAGCTCTGCCTTCTTCTGTGGAGCTAGATGCTTCGACCCTCGAAAACGGAAAGAGTAGGATAAGCTCGGCCGTCAACGAGGCCGCAACCGCGGTGCTAGGTGTGGAAACCTCGAGTGCACGAAATGATTGGTTTGACGGGGAATGCCAAGAAGCGATAGAGAGGAAAAAAAGAGCTGGGAAAAACTATCTGAGCATATCCACGAGAGAGAATTTGGACAAGTATCGACGAGCGAGGAATGAGTTGACCACGATCCTGAGAAGGAAAAAGCACCAGAAGGAGAACAGAGATCGTGAGGAGCTTGAACAACTATTCCGGGCTAATGATACCCGCAAGTTTTACGAGAAGGTGAACCAAACTCGCAAGGCCCACACACCAAAACCTGACATGTGTAGAGACGAGGGAGGGGATCTAATCACAAACGAGCGCGAGGTGGTCGGCAGGTGGAAGCAGTTCTTCGATGAGCACCTCAACGGCGATATAGCAGCAGGAGACGCAATGGAAGATAACCTCGGAGTACCTACAAACTACAACAGCGTACCGGCTCCCGATCTCGAAGAGATCCGACGAAAAATCGGTCTGCTGAAGAATAATAGAGCCGCCGGAAAGGACCGATTCCCAGCAGAACTCTTCAAAAATGACCAAGAACCGCTAGTAACGGCACTTCACTGGCTGATTTCAAGGATTTAGGAAGAAGAGAAACTACCGGAGGAGTGGATAGAAGGCGTAGTCTGTCCCATCTACAAAAGGGGCGACCGGCTAGACTGCTGTAACTACCGCGGCATTACGCTGGTCAACGCCGCCTACAAGGTGCTCTCCTAGATTTTGTTGCGTTGTCTATCCCCAATAGCAAGAAATTTCGTAGGGCAATATCAGACGGGCTTTATGGGGGCCCGTGCTACTACGGATCAAATTTTTACTCTCCGACAAATCCTTCAGAAATGTCGAGAGTACAACGTCCCCACGCATCATATTTTCGTGGATTTCAGAGCAGCATACGATACCGTTGAACGGGAACAGCTATGGCAGATAATGCACGAGTACGGTTTTCCGGACAAACTGTCGCGGCTGATCAAAGATACTCTGGAACGAGTGATGTGTTACGTGCGCGTTTCATGGACACTCTCAAGTTCTTTCGAATCGCGCACTGACGCGCAGCGGGTTACAGCAAGGGGATGGACTGTCCTATATGTTATTTAATATCGCTATTGAAGGTGTGATCCAGCGAGCGGGCATCGAAACGAGAGGAACGATCTTCAGCAAGAGTAGCCAACTTCTAGCCTTTGCAGACGACCTCGACATCATTACTAGAAACCGTGGACGGCGGAGGCAATCTACGCCAGACTAAAAACGGAGGCTAGGAAGATAGGGTTACAAATTAATGCGTCGAAAACCAAATATATGGTAGGAAGAGCCTCCCGAGAAAGTAACGTTTGCCTCCTACGAACAGTGACTATGGACGGCGATGAACTGGAAGTGGTCGATGAGTTTGTATATTTGGGATCTCTGGTCACCGCCGACAATAATACGAGTAAGGAGATCCAACGATGCATTCAAGCTGGAAATCGAGCCTACTTTTCCCTCCGCAAGACGTTTCAATCTAGGAGCATACGCCGCCGCACAAAGCTGACGATGTACAAAACGCTAATAAGACCGGTAGTCCTCTACGGACTTGAGACAGTAACTTTACTTACGAAAAACATACGTGCACTTGCCGTTTTTGAACGAAAGGTGTTGCGGACTATTTTTAGCGGAGTACAGACGGAAAGCGGAGAGTGGCGGAGGCGTATGAATCACGAGCTACAGGCACTGCTTGGATAGCTTCCCATCGTACACCTAACGAAAGTTGGGAGACTACGGTTGGCCGGCCACGTCGCAAGGATGCCGGATGACTGTGTAGTGAAATCCGTTCTCTTCAAGAGCCCCATCGGCACCAGTAATCCAGCTTTCCACGAGCGATAATGGCGGATATTGAGCACAAGTGGGCGCAATCTTTTGACATTCATTGGAGAAGCGTCAAGTTCGCCCTGACGGAGTTACTATGGATACATTCATGATTGTTTGTTGTTCGAATGTAAAAATGTAAACATTGTTCATTTTTGCAGATCAGCTAAAGAGGAACATAATTGAACGGACAACAAGTTTTATGGATTGTAGCTTTGCAGTTTTCGCAAATTTCAGGGCGAATGTCCAAATACGCAACGGAAAGTTTCTTATCAAGTCGAGACGCTGTTCGAGAGCAAACTTGACAACGGCTCGACCAACATGAAGTTGATGTTTGCGTTAATGTGTAATGTTACGAATGTTTAATTCGCACGATTGTGAAAAAGTATTCTGAGCCAGTGCTTTCAGCAAATTATGGCCGCAAACCACTATAAAAGTTTGAATTCGTTTAATTATGTTCCATTTCAGCTGATCTGCAAAATTAAACAATGTTTACATTTTTACACTCGAACAACAAACAATCATGAATGTATCCATAGTAACTCCGTCAGGGCGAACTCGACGCTCCTCCAATGAATGTCAAAAGATTGTGCCCACTTGTGCTCAATATCCGCCATTATCGCTCGTGGAAAGCTGGATAGAAGGGCTCAACGTGCACGATGGCTCGACGAGGTATAAGCCGACTTGCGTGTGTCGAGACGCGCAACAAATTGGCGACGAGTAGCCCAGGACCGAGTACAATGGAGAGGAATTCTTGATACGGCAAGAGCCGCCCCGGCTCTCGGCTGAATCAGTAAGTAAGTTAAGTGTGTATGTCTATTTGTCTGTGTTTTGAGTACGTTTTTGCAGTGATCAAAATTAAAGATATTTTCGATACAATGGCGATATTTTTCGAAACCTTTCGAACTAACACGATCCCGCGAACACAACGTATATTCGCAGTAAAGCGGGGTACGCTGCTGAAAAGTAATGGGTAAAAAGATAGGACAAGAAATGCTCAAGAAATCGATTTCGTTTACGATTTCTTGAGCAGTACGCACTTCATAAGAAATATTATTTCACGTTCAGATGGCGCAGTTTTACATGCAGGTGAATTAAAACGTCACTTTTCCGTACGGAATAATATCCGGCGCAATTATTACCACAAGAAAAAATGACAGGTGGTTGCTTGCATTGGAGTTGTCAAAATTTCTTCGGTAAATAGCAAGATTTTTTCTTGAGCTGTTTTCTTTTCAGCAGCGTACCCCGCTTAAGTCAGAAACACAGTAGGAATAATTTACAAAATTTCACTTTTCCGTCATAATCGTCACAATACGATAAGAACCGGGGCCGCCCATTTAACAGAAATTCATTCGGTAAATATAATTCACCTTTTCACGTGCTTAATGGAGGACAGTAGAAAACTCTTTTAGCTTCGTAGTTGCAAAATGAATATTCGATTCAATAAGCTACAACATCCGATCCGATAAAATTGCTTAAAACCTGAGAGAGTCGCGAAGACGGTTTTCTTTTTCTCATTCTTTGACAGTTCTTATTCTTCTTATTATATTTGTGTTCATTTTCGGGCTGACTGTTCAAGCGCGTGCGTGAACTTTACATTGGACGTGAAAAGTGCGTGTCTTGCAGTGACATTTTTTGGTGCCAGTTGGTCTGTGGGACATCAGTTTTTGCAAAAATGCTGTGTGCAACATGCGATAAATCGGAAGCGCATAGTTTATTGCATGTAAAATGACACGTTATGAGTACTTTTGTGGGAAATTCGAAAGTATGCTTAGCGTAAAATATTATCAAACATTTTTTTAGTTAGCAGCTAATTTACAACGAAAAAAATAAGACCAATTTAATTTCTTATTTGTGTTTTCCTAAAGAACTACCAGCCGAAAATATGAGTTACCAATACTTTTCCATTTCTGACCAATAATAACAACTGGCTGTATTTAACAGTTCGAACTGGCTGCATTTGACGTATACGGTTTTTTCCTATCCGCGAATCTCTCTCAGGTTAAAACTACCTGAAAGCTTTGTGAAATCGCACACTCTTGAATAAGCTTAACCGTAAATTGGTTGGATTGGATTTAGCTGAAACTAGGTTAAAACTACTCAAAATACACTTACCATATACAAACTTAGATTTTGAGTAGTTTTTCAACCAAAAAATAGATAGTAGGAACTTAAAAGTGCGTTGTTTATGACAGAGAATAATTCAATTATCAGTAGCAAGTAGCTAAAATTGATTGAATTTTTTATCCAAAATTTGAGTTTGTGCGCTTTAAGGGCATTTTGAGTGCCAAGGCATTTTGAGTACTAATTTGACATAAATTTTATCCAAGTGGGGACCTTTCGCTTGGATGTCTGTTCTCTGTGGTTTTACCTAAATCAGACCTATTTACAGGTAGAATCATTCAAGGGTGTATACAAAGTACATATTTTTGTATTAGGTAAATCGCAACGGTAAAATTAGGTAAAACGACCCGAAATAGGTACCCAATGAACTAATAGATAAACTCTCAACCCGTTTAAATTTTAGTTCGTACACGATTTAAACGAGAGATGTCGATTTCGACCGATTGAAATAAAATATCGCACATACCTACTGAGTGAAGAATAATATTGTTGGTCTGGCAGCCGTGTCCAAGGAACTGTCAAAATCGTCAAAGCAGTAAAATTTTCACTTTGTTATTTTAATATCGTAGCAAAACATTCAGTTTACGGAAAATTCAACAACTTCGAGAAAATGAATAATACTCAGGTTTATGGTATCCAGAGCACTGCAGGTGCAATTCCAGTGAGAAATCCCAAAGGTGAGATTTCTATGCAAAAAGTAAAAGTGCATCGCTATGTTTCCGGAAAACGACCAGAATATGCCCAGTACGCGAGCAGTGACGAGGAAACGGATGACGATGATTTCATGGACAATCGTAAAACAGCGGCAGCAGAGGAGCATAATCGCGAAATGCGTCGCGAGCGTGAACGGGAGGATGATGCCCTCCCGGAGGATGTGGATGATCCACGTATCCGTCGGCTGCAGGCAGTTCGTGCTGCCGAAGCGGAGGAAATTGAACGGGAAAGGCATGAACGGCATCGGGTAATTCATGAACCGGAACTGGTTCAATCAGACGAGGAGAAGGAAGAGGAGGAAGAGACTGCGCTGGTTGAAGATCCTCGGCAGCATTTACGTCACCGAAGACGGCCGGAAGAGTCGGAGGATGAGGAAGAGGCTGACGACGATGATGGCGAAGATATTGGATCGAGAAGGCGACGCATTTCGGTTGGATCGGAATCGGAGTCCGAGGCTGAATTGAGTGATACCGAAATTGAACGTCGAAGGCAAATGCTTAAAATGAAAATGCTCCAGCAGAAAAGGGAAGAGGAAGTTCTACAGAAGGAGGACGATCATGAATCCGATACAACCGAGTCGGAGAGTTCGGAATATGAAGAGACAGAAAGTGAGGAGGAAAATGAGCCCCGGCTGAAGCCGTTATTCGTTCGGAAGAAGGATCGCACCACCGTTATCGAAAAAGAACGAGAAGCTAATAAGCAGAAGCAATTGGAGTATGAGGCTAAGAAAGCTGCCAAGGATCGTCGTCGCCAGACTTTAAAGTTGGTTGAGGATAGTATTAAAAAGGATATGGAAAAGATAAAGGTGGATAATGAGCCGAACTTGGCAGATGTGAATACGGATGACGAGAATGATGAGGTGGAATATGAAGCCTGGAAGTTGCGCGAGTTGAAACGAATTAAGCGCGATCGTGAGGAGAAGGAAGCTCTCGACAAGGAAAAGATTGAAATCGAACGTTTGCGGAACTTGTCTGATGAGGAACGCCGCCAGGAGCAGCGACTCAATCCGAAGATAATTACGAACAAAACGGTTAAAGGTAAATACAAGTTCCTGCAGAAATATTACCACCGAGGCGCGTTCTATTTGGACAACGAGGACCAGGTCTACAAGCAGGACTTCTCGGCGCCCACGCTGGAGGATCATTTCGATAAGACCATCCTGCCGAAGGTCATGCAGGTCAAGAACTTTGGACGCTGTGGCCGTACCAAATATACGCATCTGGTGGATCAGGATACGACCAAGTTCGATTCGCCCTGGATCAACGATACTGCAAATAACGTCAAGTTTCACAATGAACGGGCGGGCGGAATGCGGCAGGTGTTCGACAAACCATCGCTGTACAAAAAGAAGCGCGATATGTAATGCTTTGCCAGGGTATTTCTTGCGTTTTATTTTATAAGCATATAAATATATAGTCTGTAGTTATAAGGTTACAAATATAGCGATATAAATAAAAAATAAAATTACTCACTGATTATGTTTTCTCGTTACGAAAATCTGCATATTTCTAGAGAACAATCCAAGCACTTCAAGCAAACTTTTTTCGCTCGATTCATCAAGTTCCTATGAAAAGTATGATGTGTAAATTTTTGGCTCTGTCTCTGACTTCCAAAGAAAAACTTACCGATGGCCAATCCGGTAGTAAGAGAAATTTGCATCCTTCACTCGAAAGAAAGCACACAAAGAATAGAAAATGGGCAAAACCTAGTACGCCGTTGGTCTCTGCACCGATCTCACGCAGGTTGTGGTCTACAAATTTAATCGAAAGCCCAACGGCATTCTTGATGCTGAATTTGCTCTGGAAAAGATAAAACGAATACGAATAGATTAACTGTAGGTGTAGCTCAAGGCAAATACTAGTACAATGTAACAAAATTATTTTTTGTTTTACGATCCAACAAGTGTGCTTCTGCAATTGTCATTTTAAAATATTCGTTTTACCGGGTTGAAATGTGTTTCATTTCCAGGGGCAAGATGGGCACCCCCAAATTTTACGACTTAACTAGCTAAAATAAATCTGCCGTCAAAGTTAATTGTTTTATTTTTTTAGCGTATTATTTGTCTATCATACGCGATCAATCAAAGTGAGCTGAGTTCTATTTTAATGCTTTTTATCTTTAAAGAAGTCCTACCAGCCAAATTTCCTACGTTTTTTCGTGCGACGAAGAAAAAAAAGGTCGACTAATCGTTTTAATTTCCGTCATTCATAAATTAAAATAACTCACGCAAGGCATTGTCGTCCTGACACCAATGAACCTCGACCCAAATCGGCCATATTCTCATCGAGGGACCGGTTTTTCTCGAACATCACCAACGTACGCTCCCTACGGAGTGCGGATATTGACTCGGACCACTACCTAGTAGCAGTACATGTGCGCTCAAAACTATCGACGGTTTATACCTCACGACAAAGTCGCCCTCCTCGGTTAAACATTCGGCAACTAGACAACCCGCGAACTGCCGAAAACTACGCGCGCGTGCTGGATGAAGCTCTGCCTTCCTCTGATGTGGAGCTAGATGCTTCGAACCTCGAAAACGGATGGAGTAGGGCGACATCCATTTAGTACGTCACGCAAATTTTGACAAAAATCAATCCCCTCTCCCCCCCTTGTCACATTTCGTCACACATTCGTGACCACCCTGGAAAAGTATCTCACGTCACGGCAACCCCCCTCCCCCCTCCTTCACAACAAAAATTAAATATTCATTCCAAACTTTTTATTTAAAGCTATCAAATAAATTTCTGTTTCTGTTTCTGTTTCTGTTTGCAGCACAAGGTGGGGCAGTTAGAGCCAAGTCTGTCCAGGGCTGAGATAAGGTGGTTGTGATAATGTTAAAAGAATCCGTGCGGATTACGCTAGCTCCATAATGTATTGGTGATTATGGATTAATGGGCGGAAGAAGAGTGACAGAACTTGGCTTGATATAATTGTGTGCTTGGTCAATATAGCATAAGATGGCTTGTACTTATCTTGTTTTCTCCTTCCTTTGTTTGTTTCCTCATCTTGTTCGTAGTCAATCCTATTAAACCTGAAGCAGGCTCCACGCCGGCCGTCCTCTTTATCGTTGTCACCAGTGTGGTCATCTGTGGCTGGTCTCTTGCCTCCCCTCACGGCAACATTATTGTTGCCGTGAGAAGAAGCGATAGAGATCAGGCAGAAAAGAAAAGAAAAGAGGAATTTTTTAGTCAACATGTTGATTGCAATTTTCAAGTTAGTAATATCACGAGAATTCTATGTCTGTCCATCACCTATGCTACTACCGACTAACTACTCGCTAGGATGGACGCTACTCATCTCCCAAATACCCATGTCATCACGATTCAACAACCTATGGTCATTAAAAGCCACAGCCGCTTCTTTATCTACCATCTTTGCAGTATTGTAGCTGTTGGCGTAAATTTTCGAATATTTTGTGCGGAATATTATTCAAGAGCAATATTATCGCTCAGAACTATCGAAAAACTACTTGAACTTCCGAAAAATAGAGCAGATGCGATATAATGGGGACTGGTACTCGCTCGTATTATTCCCGGTGGCATTAATTGCATATTTGTAGCGGTAGTCAACCGATTTGTCGGTATGCTCTTCAGACCGTGGTCAATTGAAATGATTCTGTAACTAAGAAGGGATGAGGTGGATCAAAAAGAACTTCACTTGGAGATATGTATATATGCCGTGTTAGGTCTTAAGTGCAAGCTGTCACTAAAGCAAGACTTAATAAGATGTTAACGACGTTGATAATTCTGTGAGGATGGTATTGAATCGAAAAATAAATCCTCATACCACGGCCATATATTATGTACTATGACCCCATTTTAGGAAGTGGAAATGATTGAGGACAGCCCTTCGTTATCGCTTGAATCAGCCAGAGAATCGAATACCTGTTTTTGTTTGAAGAAGTTTTAACTCTAAAAAGATTTAGTTAGAAATGGAATTTCAGTTGACGTCTGCCAGCATTGGGCAATGGACAGAACAAAATATATATCGAGGCTATAAGGCTTTTCGAGAGATCCACTAAGTCCGACCGCGACGACAGCCGCAAGAATGGAGAGGAGCAGGCCGCCGGTGAGTTGCCACCGTTCGACTTGATGGACTCTCCGACAGAAGCTCATCAGCATTAGGAAGGCCCTTGGGAGACAAACAGCGTCATACATGATCATTTTATGTTGTTAGTTGAATACCGTTAACGCGGTTAGTCACAAGACATGCAAATCATTCTAATAAAGGAGGGAAATAAGAAAAAAAAAAAAAAAAATTATAATTACATCCAAAACAATACAATAGAGGTGACAGTAACAGCAACGATAGCAATATTAGTAATAATAGTAATAGCATAGGAAACTGATACAGGAAACACAGCTACTGACTATAACTTCCTGCCCATTAATAATTGTAATTTGGCAGCATAGGTATAAGAATTTCCGACTCATCATAGAACACTCAAACATATATTCATTCGTACCTATACACCCATGCACACTCATACATGCATACACATGTATACATGTACGTGTGTGTATATTTTTCAGTGCTGTGCTGTCCATAATCGCATAACAGCCACAAATTCTATGGCAATCTCATAGAAAATGTCTCGATTACGCAAATAAAGACATCACATCATTTTTGAACACTCGTTCGTTCTAACTAGCGATACATTTTAATTTTCATGAGTAAGTCAAAATCTCATGAATGGTGGGTAGGATTTGGTTTCAGTTTTCTAGAGAAATTTCTGTGCATACCAGCAATTCATCTAGGGAACCGATTAAGCCCTCCCGGTGCTTCGGCCCAAACGGATTGAATTTAAAATCAAATCCGTTCGATTTCGCTCCATTCCGCTTTACGAGACACATGCTACACATAAAGCTAAATTATGCAATACTACATACTACACATATACCCAACTTAAACTATAAACATTCTACATGCGGAACTAAGAATTTTTAGGTCGTTTGGCCGAAGTACGCGTCAAACCACCTACCCATGGGAGGGATTTAAAGCTATCAAATAAATTTCAGCAAATAAAATAAGGAAAATTTTCGATCTTATAAGTCATCGATTCACGGATTTTGAAGATGATCTCCAATTGCTGTGATGGGATACGCTTCAAAAGTCGCTGATGTGTCGTCGATTAATGTTTCGCGCATATCCACGCCCTTTACATCGATCCACTCAAATTCGTCTAATCTAGTTGAAAGAACCAGGACTTCCTGCTGGCGTCTTGCAGCAACACGCTTTGGAAGAACTTTTCTAACGGATTTTGTCATTTTGTGTATTTATTCAATCGTGCAATCATTCAACACTACCTTAGATGCGAAATTTAATCCGCAAGTGGCAAAAACTCTATCCTTCAGAGAGCTTTTGAGTGAAGGGGCAGTATAAATTATGCCGAAAAACCTTAAAAGCAGCCGTGGAACTTCGGTATGAGTTTTTGTTTATCGATTGAGTTCAGCACGAATATCAAGGGAAAACATTGCCATGGGTCCTTCTCTGGTAGCATCCCGTAGCCCTTCAGGAGTTTGTACGACTGCTATTTGCGGTTGCAAAAATCTTTTAGGCAGGACGGTACATATTCTGTAAAGCCTTAATGGAGAGTTCATACTACATAGAATAAATGAGTCCTGTTCACACATATATGTTAAAAAAAGTTTTCATTCAAAAAATTTAACTAGGTATTTGTTTTAAATTTCATCAGTACGTTAATTTTATAGAAGCCTTTAATAGTTGTATCTTAAAATGTAGGCTAAATTTTAATTTCCCTAATAAATTTTCCATTTGATTTTTTTTCATGTCACGTCACATAACTTGATACTCTCCCCTACGTCACAAATCGTCACGATTAGGTCAACCCCCCCTCCCCCCTATAAGCGTAACGTACTTTATGCATGCCCCCTAGGATACGCTCGGCCGTCAACGAGGCCGCAACCGCGGTGCTAGGTGTGGAAACCCCGAGTGCACGAAATGATTGGTTTGACGGGGAATGCCAAGAAGCGATAGAGAGGAAAAACTACAAGGTATACAGCCCTAAGGGTTGTACGAAAGGGTGACGTAGGTCTATGTTAACATTATATTGTATTGTATTGAATACATGTTTTACTCGATGAAGTATTCCTCTATGTCAGATCATAAGAGCAAGAACTAATGCAGACTGCATTTCTGGCATGTGTATGTTCATAAGAATCTACCGCCTCCAGCTTGGCTCGTCAAAACAGTAAGCACATGCGCTATGGAAACCGCTCGTTCGTTTCTTGTTTGTGAGTGAATTAGCCAAAATGCCGTCCCGGAAGGCACAGAATTATCATGTCATTCGAGCTCCTAGTAAATGTTTCAAGATAAATGTGAATATCATCCATCAATCAGCCTTGGTGGCCTCCAACATCAAGTAATAATTGAAGAAAAAATTGAACTTTCTTTCAGCTAAAAATATCACTTTAATGTATCAGTAACAGCAAAAATTGTTTTAGGGAATTTCACAGTGTTGTAACTTAGTACCCAAGTAACAATGTAAGTTTTATTGTACTCTTATGATGGTCTTCAAGGCCAAATTTGGTCTGAAATGCCATAATAAGAGTGTAATAAAACCCAAATTGTTACTTGGGTAGTTTGAAGTTGCCGTTGTTGTTTTTTATTAACGACACTTTACACAGTAGTTTGAAAAGAACGCCACAAAAGTAGTATACATTTAGCGTTTTAGGTACGATAAAGTAAACATTTTTACAAGAAAGGCAATTTGCAATTGAAAATGCGAAGTGCAGATTACCAAAAATTTTATTTAACCTTCATTTAATTTGTTGGTGGCCCTTAAAACGGCCATTGGTTACAAATAACATCAAAGCCAAAGCAAGTACTTTTGGTTCTGGTACCTACTTACTGATTGATTAATCTTAAAACAACTGAACTAATCAGAGAGAATTTAAACACAGTCTATATGCCATAATTTAACTATTAGTAGCTGTCATTTTCGATATGAAGGCTACTTCAGAGTTGTCGCCATCCGTGAATGTGTAGTCCGCCAATTTCACACCTCTGATGGCAACAGGCATGTAGGTTATCGGCATCGATTCATTGCATCCTGCACCGAAAAGCTTTTACTAGCCGCTATCACAGTAGTCTGCTCCCTTTTGTCACTCGTACTTACCGCTAGCCTTCCATGTTAACGAAATTTGACCTTGTTTTTACATACTATTTTTACTATTACTATTACGAGAATAGGGCTTTTGCCTATGTGTAAATGTATTAGTGATCTGGGGGGCACACATGGCCTGACAGCCAGGCCAAAATGAATGGGAAAGGTGTTGAATAAGATTTATTTTAATTTTTTTTAAATAAGTATTTTGTTTAAAATACTCAGAAACAGCATAGCGATAAGTTTGAATGATATACAATGTTTTGGATTGCTTTAGAAAAGTTTTGGAAAGGACTTGCTTCCTGTCAACTGTACCAAAAGTATTTTTGAACCTATACTTTACCGAAAAACGTTATCTAATTTGATATCGTTAAGTATCTAACCAATTTTTATGCATGAAATCATATCATATACATAAGTCCTTAAGCTTGCAAGATGTTGAAGGTATAAACAATTTAATAATTACTATTCAAGATTGAAGGCGGCAAATTTAATGGCATTTTTCTAAAGTACTATATTTAAATATAGTTAATGTCAGCAGAAAAGTTAGGTAATGTTTAACTACTCTTGTAGACTAGACGTTTTCAAAGATTTAAGATTTAATAAGAGGTCTATATATTATCAAAATAGTTCAAACCTTGGTTCAAACTTCATATTGCAATTGCCTTGACAATATTCAGATTGGAAGCAGCAAGTTTACATGTTGCAGCAATAACTTTTTCACTGCAGCTTTTCAGTAGTTAGAGTATGTTAGATTCTAAATATTATAAGAAATATTATAAAAATTGGTCGATGATCCCCACGAACACCGCGTCTAAATCTCGCTCAAGTTTTACAAAGTAAAATGCCATTTTTTATATTCTGGCTTAAAGATTTAACCAATTAAACATAAACAATATTCTTTTACTCACTTTTCGTACATAAAAAATGGTAAAAAGCAGTGAGAAATGCAGCTAAACACTTTTTTATTCAATGTTTACATTTTAACTTGAGCTGGCCTAATGCAATGTGTGCCCCCCAGACGTCACATTAGTGTTAGTGTGAAAAGCCCTATGTGAACCAAACTCGCAAGGCCCACACACCAAAACCTGACATGTGTAGGGACGAGGGAGGGGATCTAATCACAAACGAGCGCGAGGTGGTCGACAGGTGGAAGCAGTTCTTCGATGAGCACCTCAACGGCGATATAGCAGCAGGCGACGCAATGGAAGTTAACCTCGGAGTACCTACAAACGACAACAGCGTACCGGCTCCCGATCTCGAAGAGATCCGGCGAGAAATCGGTCTGCTAAAGAATAATAGAGCCGCCGGAAAGGACTCTACAAAAATGGCCGAGAACTGCTAGCAACGGCACCTCACTGGCTGATTTCAAGGAGTCGGGAAGAAGAAAAACTACCGGAGGAGTGGATGGAAGGCGTAGTCTGTCCCATCTACAAAAAGGGCGACCGGCTAGACTGCTGTAACTACCGCGGCATTACGTTGGTCAACGCCGCCTACAAGGTGCTCTCCCAGATTTTGTTGCGTCGTCTATCCTCAATAGCAAGAGATTTCGTAGGGCAGTATCAGGCGGGCTTTATGGGGGTCCGTGCTACTACGGATCAAATTTTTACTCTCCGACAAATCCTTCAGAAATGTCGAGAGTACAACGTGCCCACGCATCATATTTCGTGGATTTCAGAGCAGCATACGATACCGTTGAACGCGAACAGCTATGGTAGATAATGCACGAGTACGGTTTTCCGGACAAACTGACGCGGCTGATCAAAGCTACTCTGCAACGAGTGATGTGTTACGTGCGCGTTTCGGGGACACTCTCAAGTCCTTTCGAATCGCGCAGAGGGTTACGGCAAGGGGATGGACTGTCCTGTAAGTCATTCAAAATCGCTATTGAAGGTGTGATCCGGCGAGCGGGCATCGAAACGAGAGGAACGATCTTCAATAAGAGTAGCCAACTCTTAGCCTTCGCAGACGACCTCGATATCATTGCACAGGAAACCTTGGGACGGCGAAGGCAATCTACTCCAGACTAAAAACGGAAGCTAGGAGGGTAGGGTTACAAATCAATGCGTCGAGAACCAAATATATGGTAGGAAAAGGCTCCACAGAAAGCATCGTTTGCCTCCCACGGACAGTGGCTATTGACGGTGATAACCTGGAAGTGGTTGAGGAATACGTATATTTGGGGTCTCTGGTTAGCGCTGATAATAATACGAGTAAGGAGATCCAACGACGCATTCAAGCTGCAAATCGAGCAGGTTTTTCTCTCCGCAAAACGCTTTGATCAAGGAGCATACACTGCCGCACAAAGCTGACGATGTACAAAACGCCAATCAGGCCGGTAGTCCTCTACGGACTTAAGACAGTAACTTTGCTTACAGGAGACATAGGTACGTGCACTTGCCGTATTTGAACGAAAGGCTTTGCGGACTATTTTTGGCGGAATATAAACGGATAGCAGAGAGAGACGTAGGCGTATAAACCACGAGTTGTAGGCACTACTTGGAGAGATTCCCAACGTACACCTGACGAAAGTTGGGAGACTACGTAGTGCCGGTCACGTCGCGAGGATGTTGGGCAACTGTGCAGTGAAATTCATTCTCTCCAAGAACCCCACCGGCACCAGGAATAAAGAAGCCCAATGTACCAGATGGTTTAACTAGGTTGAAGCCGACCTGCGTGTGTCGAGTCGCTCAACGAATTGGCGACAAGAGGCCCAGGACCGAGTCTAGCAGGATTGGGCTAAAACTTAAATGCGCCGAAGACCAAATACATGGAAGGAAGAGGCTCAAAGGAGACAAACGCGCGCCTCCCATAGACGATAACAGTTGACGTTGACGAATTAGGAGTGATAGATGAATTCGTGGCTTAGGATACTGGGTTCTAGGACTCTCCAGGGTAGAAGGCTGACGAGAAAGCTGATACATTAGCAAGAAAAGTGTCGTCCATTAACTTTATTGGTAAGAATCTTTTTGCGGGGTCTCATCAAGTGATCTGAAAATGGAGTTAAAAGAGTGGGAAATCAAAACTATTAAGGAATGTTGGTTTGCCGCACCTGGACTACGGCAATCAAAAAAGTTTATTATGATTAGTGGTAAGAAAAACCTGCTTAGTTTAAATAAAAAACAAACTAAGCATAATATCAAAATTGCTTACAGGACACTTGGGACTGAAAGTCCCAATAAGGTAATTAAGTTCATAAGAAGTGCTGTGCCTAATTGGGATAACTGTGCATACTGAGTACTGACAGGTATGTCAAATAGTGCACATAAATTGAGGATGGAGCATACCACAATAGATAAACAAAAAAGGGAATCTAGCGGCGCATGCAAGCGGGAAATCCGACCTTTTTTGCTACGATTAAGGGACCATAAACGACTATAAGTTTTAGAAAAATGTTTATTTTTTTATTTCAGATTTTGATTCTACAGTCTGCTTATTTTGATACTAAATGGCCGAAAAACGATACACATAAGCATTCCAGTGCGGTGTAGAACAACTTTGACGGAATTCTTTAAAAATTTTAGTCGTTGTTGTCCCTTTAAGAAGCATGCGCAGCCGAACGAAGCTGATAATGTACAACATTTTTATTAGAGCGGTAGTTTTTTTTATGGACTTCAAGATGTGACGCTGCTTACGGTCCGAATAGACCGATACACGTCGTAAGGATGTCGGACGAAAACGCGGCGAAAATCGAACTGAATGGAGACAACTGTTCAAAACAGAGCCTGCCCGGTTCTATGCTGATCCGGGAATCCGGGACCAGCTATCAAAATCTGGGACGTCTGATCAACCCAATCTAGAAGCTTAATGTCAGTGTCGATTTTGCCACGAATTGGCATAAAATTTCAAAACAAAGTTTCAGAGACTCAATAAACAAAAAAAATCGCCAACTTTTGTACGAAGTAGACTAAAGAATAATCTGTGATAAATCAGGCATGCAAAATAAGTATCCAATTTTACTTTTTTTGACGTAGGACTACGTCTTACCGCAAGTTTTGAGATAGGGTGTCATTCCAAAAAATCGAAAAATGCGAGCGTCACGAAAAATGAAAGGTTTTGAGCGCTAATAGCTCAGCGGTTTTCCGATACATTTTCAATATTCTCACACCAATCGATTGGAAAATCTTCTAAGAATTGACCCAAATAAAGAAAAGTGTGCATCCTTGATGTTGAACTATTGAAAAATTGAAAATAATGAACCTATATTTTACCAGAATTCTCGCTTCGTGATTGGTTGTTGGAAATGACGTCATCAAAGTAGAAACGCGTTTTCACGCTTCGGCTTATAATTCAGTCAATTTTCAATAGATTTCCAAGATATTTACACCAATTGATCGGAAAATCGATTGAAAATATAGAAAACTATTAATTTTGTTTTTGAAATTGAATTTGAAAAATTTTTGTTTTTGAATTGATTTTGAAAATTTGAATTTTCATATTTTTGCCTTCCCTCGTCAGTGCTTCCCTAGCACGGATGACAGAAATATATACGATATAAGCTATGGGTTAAGCTTCCTTATGTTTGTATTTAATTTATGCTCTATAGAATCCGATCGCAAATTGTTGAGCTTCAGCTGTTGCTGCTTCCCACGGATAAGGCAACGAAGACATGCAAATTCACCAAGCGAGGTGTTGGAGCTGGAGCACTCGTTTCGCTGCCGTGATGGAATATCTGGCTACAGGAGTACTGGAATTGGAAGGAAATATGCTGCTCGCGACAACGAACCGATCAGAATTATCGTCACTTGCACCAGAACCGACGACCAGAAGCATCCCACGTCACTTGCAGCTGGCCACTTGGAGTGGTATTTTATCGTGATTCAGGACCACACACGAACGGTTTCGTTGATCGCATAGCTGCAGAGGCTTTCCGGTTGGTCCGTTGCAACAAGCCGTGCCTGGTTAGCGGAACGATTGAAGAGTTTATTATATTTTCTTGCCCAGTTAATACCATAATTAACTCAGTCAACGAGGGAAAAGTTGAATTTTTCGCCATTGCGGACGACCAACCAATGACGGTAATAAGTTTTCTGGTCACAGACGACATTTTCTGCGACTTCCAAAACGTCTGCAGGTTGTAAATGCTTTATCAGTGTTCTTTTGTAAACCGCAGAAAAGTTGCGCAAAATTTTCAACTTTTTGAAAACTTGCGCGTACCGTCTACCGATTACCAGAGGAAAAGCACTATTCAACGTAGAAACAGATCATAAAAATTTATTTACTGTTTGGTTTAGTTAATAACTTGGTTTCGTTTTAATAAAATAGATTCAATCAATTCATGGATATAACTCCAAAATCGGTTGAGGATTGAATGTATACAATGTTTCTACTTTGATGAACGTTACGAACGTAGCTTGTATACATGAAGAATCGTATTATTATATACATGGATACATCCTATTATCGCTACAAAGAGACTTACGTGGTCCTACGTCAGCTATGCGGTCGTGTCTTGTGCACAACCCCTCTGATTTTTTTTTTTTTTGAAATTCCACTTGGGAAATTCTATACTGTTTCTATTCGGAATAATTAAATTATTGAAATTCAAACTGTTCAAACGAGATGAATAGCGTCGGCAAAGTAGGTGCACCGTGCACCTGATGCGGGAACAGTTCAAATGTTCTGGAGCGCATTATAATTGCAATTTATTGTGCAACAAAAATAGAAATTTAGAAATAACTCAATTCGATATTTAATTCAGATTTCTTTTTGTTTTAAGCACAAGTACATTCAAAATTCACTTGATTGGAGTTTGGAGATGTGAAATGTTAAAAAGTAGTGTTTAGATTTTAAAAGCACGAAATTGAACATACATAAAAGTCATAAAAATAAACGACGGATTCATCTGACGTCCGTCGGTATTCATTGAGTTCACTGATCTGACAGCTAGCAGCCATATTGAATGAAAAAAGCAAACGAAAAGGAGAGCCAATCCCGTTTGGCCAGATCAGTGTTGTGTAGGAAGTAGTAAGGTACTTGCTTGCTGACGAAACTGAGCAGATTGCATTTAATATTGTCTCGTCCAGTAATAAGAAAACCTCAGTCAGCGAATATCTGTCTCGACGGTAAGTAAACAGAAAACTTTCAAACGCAATTCCTGGAACTTTAGTTAGCATTGAATTTTACGTGTTCTTCAACAGTGTGATAACCGGGTGAACCGGCGAGTGGAGTAAAGTAAAACAAGCACTTCCATTACGAGAGCCATACGAACAGCACAAAGCAAAAGACTGATTAGAATCCGTATAGGTGGGAAGAAAGAAAAAGAAAAAATGGGCACGTCAGCGGTGTGGATTTCCGTCGCTATACTAGCGACCAGTTTGATCGATTCCGGTTCGGCGTTATACTCCTCGGGTGACGACGTTATTGCGCTGACCGAAAGCAACTTCGACCGGCTGGTGGTGAAGAGTGACGAAATTTGGGTTGTCGAATTTTACGCTCCGTTCTGTGGCCACTGTCGCAATCTGGTGCCGGAGTATAAGAAGGCGGCAACGGCGTTGAAAGGCGTGATCAAGGTAGGCGGTATCAATTGCGAGGAGGAACAGGGTCTGTGCGGGCAGCATGGTGTTCGAGGTTATCCGACTATAAAAATCTTCGGAGCCAACAAGCGGTCGCCGGTTGATTATACTGGACAGCGAACGGCAAAGGATATTGCCGAGTCGGCGCTGGCAGAAGCGAAGAAAAAAATTAAAACTGTGCTTGGAGGAGGTGGTGGATCCGGGGGATCTTCTGATAGCGGAAGTGGATCGGATTCGAACGATGTGGTTGAGCTAACCGATGCCAACTTCGACAAGCTGGTGCTGAACAGTGACGACGTCTGGCTGGTGGAATTCTTTGCACCTTGGTGCGGACATTGTAAAAATCTGGCACCACAGTGGGCCAAAGCTGCTACCGAACTGAAAGGCAAGGTGAAGCTCGGTGCTTTGGATGCCACCGTTCACACGATTAAGGCTCAACAGTATGGCGTTCAAGGGTACCCAACGATTAAATATTTCCCGGGTGGAACGAAGGACCGCGATTCGGCGAAGGAGTACGATGGTGGTAGAACAGCTTCTGACATCGTTAACTGGGCTTTGGAGAAGTACAGTGAAAACATTCCAGCACCGGAGGTTGTGCAATTAACTTCGGAGAAAGTTTCCAAGGAAACTTGCCAGGATAAACCGCTCTGTGTGATTTCGGTTTTGCCTCACATTTTGGACTGCGATGCAGCCTGCCGTAACAAATATCTCGCCATTCTGGCGAAAATGGGAGACAAATACAAGAATAAACAGTGGGGATGGCTGTGGAGCGAGGGTGGTGCCCAACCGGAAGTGGAAGCTACGCTAGACATCGGTGGATTCGGCTATCCGGCGATGGCCGTTGTCAACATTAAAAAGATGAAATACTCGCTCTTGCGTGGTTCC